>NC_091144.1:37677532-38400032 GCF_041381155.1 Argopecten irradians
TTTTTTTTTTTTTTTTTTTTTTTTTTTTTTTTTTTTTTTTTTTTTTTTTTTTTTTTTTTTTTTTTTTTTTTTTTTTTTTTTTTTTTTTTTTTTTTTTTTTTTTTTTTTTTTTTTTTTTTTTTTTTTTTTTTTTTTTTTTTTTTTTTTTTTTTTTTTTTTTTTTTTTTTTTTTTTTTTTTTTTTTTTTTTTTTTTTTTTTTTTTTTTTTTTTTTTTTTTTTTTTTTTTTTTTTTTTTTTTTTTTTTTTTTTTTTTTTTTTTTTTTTTTTTTTTTTTTTTTTTTTTTTTTTTTTTTTTTTTTTTTTTTTTTTTTTTTTTTTTTTTTTTTTTTTTTTTTTTTTTTTTTTTTTTTTTTTTTTTTTTTTTTTTTTTTTTTTTTTTTTTTTTTTTTTTTTTTTTTTTTTTTTTTTTTTTTTTTTTTTTTTTTTTTTTTTTTTTTTTTTTTTTTTTTTTTTTTTTTTTTTTTTTTTTTTTTTTTTTTTTTTTTTTTTTTTTTTTTTTTTTTTTTTTTTTTTTTTTTTTTTTTTTTTTTTTTTTTTTTTTTTTTTTTTTTTTTTTTTTTTTTTTTTTTGTTTTTTTTTTTTTTTTTTTTTTTTTTTTTTTTTTTTTTTTTTTTTTTTTTTTTTTTTTTTTTTTTTTTTTTTTTTTTTTTTTTTTTTTTTTTTTTTTTTTTTTTTTTTTTTTTTTTTTTTTTTTTTTTTTTTTTTTTTTTTTTTTTTTTTTTTTTTTTTTTTTTTTTTTTTTTTTTTTTTTTTTTTTTTTTTTTTTTTTTTTTTTTTTTTTTTTTTTTTTTTTTTTTTTTTTTTTTTTTTTTTTTTTTTTTTTTTTTTTTTTTTTTTTTTTTTTTTTTTTTTTTTTTTTTTTTTTTTTTTTTTTTTTTTTTTTTTTTTTTTTTTTTTTTTTTTTTTTTTTTTTTTTTTTTTTTTTTTTTTTTTTTTTTTTTTTTTTTTTTTTTTTTTTTTTTTTTTTTTTTTTTTTTTTTTTTTTTTTTTTTTTTTTTTTTTTTTTTTTTTTTTTTTTTTTTTTTTTTTTTTTTTTTTTTTTTTTTTTTTTTTTTTTTTTTTTTTTTTTTTTTTTTTTTTTTTTTTTTTTTTTTTTTTTTTTTTTTTTTTTTTTTTTTTTTTTTTTTTTTTTTTTTTTTTTTTTTTTTTTTTTTTTTTTTTTTTTTTTTTTTTTTTTTTTTTTTTTTTTTTTTTTTTTTTTTTTTTTTTTTTTTTTTTTTTTTTTTTTTTTTTTTTTTTTTTTTTTTTTTTTTTTTTTTTTTTTTTTTTTTTTTTTTTTTTTTTTTTTTTTTTTTTTTTTTTTTTTTTTTTTTTTTTTTTTTTTTTTTTTTTTTTTTTTTTTTTTTTTTTTTTTTTTTTTTTTTTTTTTTTTTTTTTTTTTTTTTTTTTTTTTTTTTTTTTTTTTTTTTTTTTTTTTTTTTTTTTTTTTTTTTTTTTTTTTTTTTTTTTTTTTTTTTTTTTTTTTTTTTTTTTTTTTTTTTTTTTTTTTTTTTTTTTTTTTTTTTTTTTTTTTTTTTTTTTTTTTTTTTTTTTTTTTTTTTTTTTTTTTTTTTTTTTTGAATTTTTTTTTTTTTTTTTTTTTTTTTTTTTTTTTTTTTTTTTTTTTTTTTTTTTTTTTTTTTTTTTTTTTTTTTTTTTTTTTTTTTTTTTTTTTTTTTTTTTTTTTTTTTTTTTTTTTTTTTTTTTTTTTTTTTTTTTTTTTTTTTTTTTTTTTTTTTTTTTTTTTTTTTTTTTTTTTTTTTTTTTTTTTTTTTTTTTTTTTTTTTTTTTTTTTTTTTTTTTTTTTTTTTTTTTTTTTTTTTTTTTTTTTTTTTTTTTTTTTTTTTTTTTTTTTTTTTTTTTTTTTTTTTTTTTTTTTTTTTTTTTTTTTTTTTTTTTTTTTTTTTTTTTTTTTTTTTTTTTTTTTTTTTTTTTTTTTTTTTTTTTTTTTTTTTTTTTTTTTTTTTTTTTTTTTTTTTTTTTTTTTTTTTTTTTTTTTTTTTTTTTTTTTTTTTTTTTTTTTTTTTTTTTTTTTTTTTTTTTTTTTTTTTTTTTTTTTTTTTTTTTTTTTTTTTTTTTTTTTTTTTTTTTTTTTTTTTTTTTTTTTTTTTTTTTTTTTTTTTTTTTTTTTTTTTTTTTTTTTTTTTTTTTTTTTTTTTTTTTTTTTTTTTTTTTTTTTTTTTTTTTTTTTTTTTTTTTTTTTTTTTTTTTTTTTTTTTTTTTTTTTTTTTTTTTTTTTTTTTTTTTTTTTTTTTTTTTTTTTTTTTTTTTTTTTTTTTTTTTTTTTTTTTTTTTTTTTTTTTTTTTTTTTTTTTTTTTTTTTTTTTTTTTTTTTTTTTTTTTTTTTTTTTTTTTTTTTTTTTTTTTTTTTTTTTTTTTTTTTTTTTTTTTTTTTTTTTTTTTTTTTTTTTTTTTTTTTTTTTTTTTTTTTTTTTTTTTTTTTTTTTTTTTTTTTTTTTTTTTTTTTTTTTTTTTTTTTTTTTTTTTTTTTTTTTTTTTTTTTTTTTTTTTTTTTTTTTTTTTTTTTTTTTTTTTTTTTTTTTTTTTTTTTTTTTTTTTTTTTTTTTTTTTTTTTTTTTTTTTTTTTTTTTTTTTTTTTTTTTTTTTTTTTTTTTTTTTTTTTTTTTTTTTTTTTTTTTTTTTTTTTTTTTTTTTTTTTTTTTTTTTTTTTTTTTTTTTTTTTTTTTTTTTTTTTTTTTTTTTTTTTTTTTTTTTTTTTTTTTTTTTTTTTTTTTTTTTTTTTTTTTTTTTTTTTTTTTTTTTTTTTTTTTTTTTTTTTTTTTTTTTTTTTTTTTTTTTTTTTTTTTTTTTTTTTTTTTTTTTTTTTTTTTTTTTTTTTTTTTTTTTTTTTTTTTTTTTTTTTTTTTTTTTTTTTTTTTTTTTTTTTTTTTTTTTTTTTTTTTTTTTTTTTTTTTTTTTTTTTTTTTTTTTTTTTTTTTTTTTTTTTTTTTTTTTTTTTTTTTTTTTTTTTTTTTTTTTTTTTTTTTTTTTTTTTTTTTTTTTTTTTTTTTTTTTTTTTTTTTTTTTTTTTTTTTTTTTTTTTTTTTTTTTTTTTTTTTTTTTTTTTTTTTTTTTTTTTTTTTTTTTTTTTTTTTTTTTTTTTTTTTTTTTTTTTTTTTTTTTTTTTTTTTTTTTTTTTTTTTTTTTTTTTTTTTTTTTTTTTTTTTTTTTTTTTTTTTTTTTTTTTTTTTTTTTTTTTTTTTTTTTTTTTTTTTTTTTTTTTTTTTTTTTTTTTTTTTTTTTTTTTTTTTTTTTTTTTTTTTTTTTTTTTTTTTTTTTTTTTTTTTTTTTTTTTTTTTTTTTTTTTTTTTTTTTTTTTTTTTTTTTTTTTTTTTTTTTTTTTTTTTTTTTTTTTTTTTTTTTTTTTTTTTTTTTTTTTTTTTTTTTTTTTTTTTTTTTTTTTTTTTTTTTTTTTTTTTTTTTTTTTTTTTTTTTTTTTTTTTTTTTTTTTTTTTTTTTTTTTTTTTTTTTTTTTTTTTTTTTTTTTTTTTTTTTTTTTTTTTTTTTTTTTTTTTTTTTTTTTTTTTTTTTTTTTTTTTTTTTTTTTTTTTTTTTTTTTTTTTTTTTTTTTTTTTTTTTTTTTTTTTTTTTTTTTTTTTTTTTTTTTTTTTTTTTTTTTTTTTTTTTTTTTTTTTTTTTTTTTTTTTTTTTTTTTTTTTTTTTTTTTTTTTTTTTTTTTTTTTTTTTTTTTTTTTTTTTTTTTTTTTTTTTTTTTTTTTTTTTTTTTTTTTTTTTTTTTTTTTTTTTTTTTTTTTTTTTTTTTTTTTTTTTTTTTTTTTTTTTTTTTTTTTTTTTTTTTTTTTTTTTTTTTTTTTTTTTTTTTTTTTTTTTTTTTTTTTTTTTTTTTTTTTTTTTTTTTTTTTTTTTTTTTTTTTTTTTTTTTTTTTTTTTTTTTTTTTTTTTTTTTTTTTTTTTTTTTTTTTTTTTTTTTTTTTTTTTTTTTTTTTTTTTTTTTTTTTTTTTTTTTTTTTTTTTTTTTTTTTTTTTTTTTTTTTTTTTTTTTTTTTTTTTTTTTTTTTTTTTTTTTTTTTTTTTTTTTTTTTTTTTTTTTTTTTTTTTTTTTTTTTTTTTTTTTTTTTTTTTTTTTTTTTTTTTTTTTTTTTTTTTTTTTTTTTTTTTTTTTTTTTTTTTTTTTTTTTTTTTTTTTTTTTTTTTTTTTTTTTTTTTTTTTTTTTTTTTTTTTTTTTTTTTTTTTTTTTTTTTTTTTTTTTTTTTTTTTTTTTTTTTTTTTTTTTTTTTTTTTTTTTTTTTTTTTTTTTTTTTTTTTTTTTTTTTTTTTTTTTTTTTTTTTTTTTTTTTTTTTTTTTTTTTTTTTTTTTTTTTTTTTTTTTTTTTTTTTTTTTTTTTTTTTTTTTTTTTTTTTTTTTTTTTTTTTTTTTTTTTTTTTTTTTTTTTTTTTTTTTTTTTTTTTTTTTTTTTTTTTTTTTTTTTTTTTTTTTTTTTTTTTTTTTTTTTTTTTTTTTTTTTTTTTTTTTTTTTTTTTTTTTTTTTTTTTTTTTTTTTTTTTTTTTTTTTTTTTTTTTTTTTTTTTTTTTTTTTTTTTTTTTTTTTTTTTTTTTTTTTTTTTTTTTTTTTTTTTTTTTTTTTTTTTTTTTTTTTTTTTTTTTTTTTTTTTTTTTTTTTTTTTTTTTTTTTTTTTTTTTTTTTTTTTTTTTTTTTTTTTTTTTTTTTTTTTTTTTTTTTTTTTTTTTTTTTTTTTTTTTTTTTTTTTTTTTTTTTTTTTTTTTTTTTTTTTTTTTTTTTTTTTTTTTTTTTTTTTTTTTTTTTTTTTTTTTTTTTTTTTTTTTTTTTTTTTTTTTTTTTTTTTTTTTTTTTTTTTTTTTTTTTTTTTTTTTTTTTTTTTTTTTTTTTTTTTTTTTTTTTTTTTTTTTTTTTTTTTTTTTTTTTTTTTTTTTTTTTTTTTTTTTTTTTTTTTTTTTTTTTTTTTTTTTTTTTTTTTTTTTTTTTTTTTTTTTTTTTTTTTTTTTTTTTTTTTTTTTTTTTTTTTTTTTTTTTTTTTTTTTTTTTTTTTTTTTTTTTTTTTTTTTTTTTTTTTTTTTTTTTTTTTTTTTTTTTTTTTTTTTTTTTTTTTTTTTTTTTTTTTTTTTTTTTTTTTTTTTTTTTTTTTTTTTTTTTTTTTTTTTTTTTTTTTTTTTTTTTTTTTTTTTTTTTTTTTTTTTTTTTTTTTTTTTTTTTTTTTTTTTTTTTTTTTTTTTTTTTTTTTTTTTTTTTTTTTTTTTTTTTTTTTTTTTTTTTTTTTTTTTTTTTTTTTTTTTTTTTTTTTTTTTTTTTTTTTTTTTTTTTTTTTTTTTTTTTTTTTTTTTTTTTTTTTTTTTTTTTTTTTTTTTTTTTTTTTTTTTTTTTTTTTTTTTTTTTTTTTTTTTTTTTTTTTTTTTTTTTTTTTTTTTTTTTTTTTTTTTTTTTTTTTTTTTTTTTTTTTTTTTTTTTTTTTTTTTTTTTTTTTTTTTTTTTTTTTTTTTTTTTTTTTTTTTTTTTTTTTTTTTTTTTTTTTTTTTTTTTTTTTTTTTTTTTTTTTTTTTTTTTTTTTTTTTTTTTTTTTTTTTTTTTTTTTTTTTTTTTTTTTTTTTTTTTTTTTTTTTTTTTTTTTTTTTTTTTTTTTTTTTTTTTTTTTTTTTTTTTTTTTTTTTTTTTTTTTTTTTTTTTTTTTTTTTTTTTTTTTTTTTTTTTTTTTTTTTTTTTTTTTTTTTTTTTTTTTTTTTTTTTTTTTTTTTTTTTTTTTTTTTTTTTTTTTTTTTTTTTTTTTTTTTTTTTTTTTTTTTTTTTTTTTTTTTTTTTTTTTTTTTTTTTTTTTTTTTTTTTTTTTTTTTTTTTTTTTTTTTTTTTTTTTTTTTTTTTTTTTTTTTTTTTTTTTTTTTTTTTTTTTTTTTTTTTTTTTTTTTTTTTTTTTTTTTTTTTTTTTTTTTTTTTTTTTTTTTTTTTTTTTTTTTTTTTTTTTTTTTTTTTTTTTTTTTTTTTTTTTTTTTTTTTTTTTTTTTTTTTTTTTTTTTTTTTTTTTTTTTTTTTTTTTTTTTTTTTTTTTTTTTTTTTTTTTTTTTTTTTTTTTTTTTTTTTTTTTTTTTTTTTTTTTTTTTTTTTTTTTTTTTTTTTTTTTTTTTTTTTTTTTTTTTTTTTTTTTTTTTTTTTTTTTTTTTTTTTTTTTTTTTTTTTTTTTTTTTTTTTTTTTTTTTTTTTTTTTTTTTTTTTTTTTTTTTTTTTTTTTTTTTTTTTTTTTTTTTTTTTTTTTTTTTTTTTTTTTTTTTTTTTTTTTTTTTTTTTTTTTTTTTTTTTTTTTTTTTTTTTTTTTTTTTTTTTTTTTTTTTTTTTTTTTTTTTTTTTTTTTTTTTTTTTTTTTTTTTTTTTTTTTTTTTTTTTTTTTTTTTTTTTTTTTTTTTTTTTTTTTTTTTTTTTTTTTTTTTTTTTTTTTTTTTTTTTTTTTTTTTTTTTTTTTTTTTTTTTTTTTTTTTTTTTTTTTTTTTTTTTTTTTTTTTTTTTTTTTTTTTTTTTTTTTTTTTTTTTTTTTTTTTTTTTTTTTTTTTTTTTTTTTTTTTTTTTTTTTTTTTTTTTTTTTTTTTTTTTTTTTTTTTTTTTTTTTTTTTTTTTTTTTTTTTTTTTTTTTTTTTTTTTTTTTTTTTTTTTTTTTTTTTTTTTTTTTTTTTTTTTTTTTTTTTTTTTTTTTTTTTTTTTTTTTTTTTTTTTTTTTTTTTTTTTTTTTTTTTTTTTTTTTTTTTTTTTTTTTTTTTTTTTTTTTTTTTTTTTTTTTTTTTTTTTTTTTTTTTTTTTTTTTTTTTTTTTTTTTTTTTTTTTTTTTTTTTTTTTTTTTTTTTTTTTTTTTTTTTTTTTTTTTTTTTTTTTTTTTTTTTTTTTTTTTTTTTTTTTTTTTTTTTTTTTTTTTTTTTTTTTTTTTTTTTTTTTTTTTTTTTTTTTTTTTTTTTTTTTTTTTTTTTTTTTTTTTTTTTTTTTTTTTTTTTTTTTTTTTTTTTTTTTTTTTTTTTTTTTTTTTTTTTTTTTTTTTTTTTTTTTTTTTTTTTTTTTTTTTTTTTTTTTTTTTTTTTTTTTTTTTTTTTTTTTTTTTTTTTTTTTTTTTTTTTTTTTTTTTTTTTTTTTTTTTTTTTTTTTTTTTTTTTTTTTTTTTTTTTTTTTTTTTTTTTTTTTTTTTTTTTTTTTTTTTTTTTTTTTTTTTTTTTTTTTTTTTTTTTTTTTTTTTTTTTTTTTTTTTTTTTTTTTTTTTTTTTTTTTTTTTTTTTTTTTTTTTTTTTTTTTTTTTTTTTTTTTTTTTTTTTTTTTTTTTTTTTTTTTTTTTTTTTTTTTTTTTTTTTTTTTTTTTTTTTTTTTTTTTTTTTTTTTTTTTTTTTTTTTTTTTTTTTTTTTTTTTTTTTTTTTTTTTTTTTTTTTTTTTTTTTTTTTTTTTTTTTTTTTTTTTTTTTTTTTTTTTTTTTTTTTTTTTTTTTTTTTTTTTTTTTTTTTTTTTTTTTTTTTTTTTTTTTTTTTTTTTTTTTTTTTTTTTTTTTTTTTTTTTTTTTTTTTTTTTTTTTTTTTTTTTTTTTTTTTTTTTTTTTTTTTTTTTTTTTTTTTTTTTTTTTTTTTTTTTTTTTTTTTTTTTTTTTTTTTTTTTTTTTTTTTTTTTTTTTTTTTTTTTTTTTTTTTTTTTTTTTTTTTTTTTTTTTTTTTTTTTTTTTTTTTTTTTTTTTTTTTTTTTTTTTTTTTTTTTTTTTTTTTTTTTTTTTTTTTTTTTTTTTTTTTTTTTTTTTTTTTTTTTTTTTTTTTTTTTTTTTTTTTTTTTTTTTTTTTTTTTTTTTTTTTTTTTTTTTTTTTTTTTTTTTTTTTTTTTTTTTTTTTTTTTTTTTTTTTTTTTTTTTTTTTTTTTTTTTTTTTTTTTTTTTTTTTTTTTTTTTTTTTTTTTTTTTTTTTTTTTTTTTTTTTTTTTTGTTTTTTTTTTTTTTTTTTTTTTTTTTTTTTTTTTTTTTTTTTTTTTTTTTTTTTTTTTTTTTTTTTTTTTTTTTTTTTTTTTTTTTTTTTTTTTTTTTTTTTTTTTTTTTTTTTTTTTTTTTTTTTTTTTTTTTTTTTTTTTTTTTTTTTTTTTTTTTTTTTTTTTTTTTTTTTTTTTTTTTTTTTTTTTTTTTTTTTTTTTTTTTTTTTTTTTTTTTTTTTTTTTTTTTTTTTTTTTTTTTTTTTTTTTTTTTTTTTTTTTTTTTTTTTTTTTTTTTTTTTTTTTTTTTTTTTTTTTTTTTTTTTTTTTTTTTTTTTTTTTTTTTTTTTTTTTTTTTTTTTTTTTTTTTTTTTTTTTTTTTTTTTTTTTTTTTTTTTTTTTTTTTTTTTTTTTTTTTTTTTTTTTTTTTTTTTTTTTTTTTTTTTTTTTTTTTTTTTTTTTTTTTTTTTTTTTTTTTTTTTTTTTTTTTTTTTTTTTTTTTTTTTTTTTTTTTTTTTTTTTTTTTTTTTTTTTTTTTTTTTTTTTTTTTTTTTTTTTTTTTTTTTTTTTTTTTTTTTTTTTTTTTTTTTTTTTTTTTTTTTTTTTTTTTTTTTTTTTTTTTTTTTTTTTTTTTTTTTTTTTTTTTTTTTTTTTTTTTTTTTTTTTTTTTTTTTTTTTTTTTTTTTTTTTTTTTTTTTTTTTTTTTTTTTTTTTTTTTTTTTTTTTTTTTTTTTTTTTTTTTTTTTTTTTTTTTTTTTTTTTTTTTTTTTTTTTTTTTTTTTTTTTTTTTTTTTTTTTTTTTTTTTTTTTTTTTTTTTTTTTTTTTTTTTTTTTTTTTTTTTTTTTTTTTTTTTTTTTTTTTTTTTTTTTTTTTTTTTTTTTTTTTTTTTTTTTTTTTTTTTTTTTTTTTTTTTTTTTTTTTTTTTTTTTTTTTTTTTTTTTTTTTTTTTTTTTTTTTTTTTTTTTTTTTTTTTTTTTTTTTTTTTTTTTTTTTTTTTTTTTTTTTTTTTTTTTTTTTTTTTTTTTTTTTTTTTTTTTTTTTTTTTTTTTTTTTTTTTTTTTTTTTTTTTTTTTTTTTTTTTTTTTTTTTTTTTTTTTTTTTTTTTTTTTTTTTTTTTTTTTTTTTTTTTTTTTTTTTTTTTTTTTTTTTTTTTTTTTTTTTTTTTTTTTTTTTTTTTTTTTTTTTTTTTTTTTTTTTTTTTTTTTTTTTTTTTTTTTTTTTTTTTTTTTTTTTTTTTTTTTTTTTTTTTTTTTTTTTTTTTTTTTTTTTTTTTTTTTTTTTTTTTTTTTTTTTTTTTTTTTTTTTTTTTTTTTTTTTTTTTTTTTTTTTTTTTTTTTTTTTTTTTTTTTTTTTTTTTTTTTTTTTTTTTTTTTTTTTTTTTTTTTTTTTTTTTTTTTTTTTTTTTTTTTTTTTTTTTTTTTTTTTTTTTTTTTTTTTTTTTTTTTTTTTTTTTTTTTTTTTTTTTTTTTTTTTTTTTTTTTTTTTTTTTTTTTTTTTTTTTTTTTTTTTTTTTTTTTTTTTTTTTTTTTTTTTTTTTTTTTTTTTTTTTTTTTTTTTTTTTTTTTTTTTTTTTTTTTTTTTTTTTTTTTTTTTTTTTTTTTTTTTTTTTTTTTTTTTTTTTTTTTTTTTTTTTTTTTTTTTTTTTTTTTTTTTTTTTTTTTTTTTTTTTTTTTTTTTTTTTTTTTTTTTTTTTTTTTTTTTTTTTTTTTTTTTTTTTTTTTTTTTTTTTTTTTTTTTTTTTTTTTTTTTTTTTTTTTTTTTTTTTTTTTTTTTTTTTTTTTTTTTTTTTTTTTTTTTTTTTTTTTTTTTTTTTTTTTTTTTTTTTTTTTTTTTTTTTTTTTTTTTTTTTTTTTTTTTTTTTTTTTTTTTTTTTTTTTTTTTTTTTTTTTTTTTTTTTTTTTTTTTTTTTTTTTTTTTTTTTTTTTTTTTTTTTTTTTTTTTTTTTTTTTTTTTTTTTTTTTTTTTTTTTTTTTTTTTTTTTTTTTTTTTTTTTTTTTTTTTTTTTTTTTTTTTTTTTTTTTTTTTTTTTTTTTTTTTTTTTTTTTTTTTTTTTTTTTTTTTTTTTTTTTTTTTTTTTTTTTTTTTTTTTTTTTTTTTTTTTTTTTTTTTTTTTTTTTTTTTTTTTTTTTTTTTTTTTTTTTTTTTTTTTTTTTTTTTTTTTTTTTTTTTTTTTTTTTTTTTTTTTTTTTTTTTTTTTTTTTTTTTTTTTTTTTTTTTTTTTTTTTTTTTTTTTTTTTTTTTTTTTTTTTTTTTTTTTTTTTTTTTTTTTTTTTTTTTTTTTTTTTTTTTTTTTTTTTTTTTTTTTTTTTTTTTTTTTTTTTTTTTTTTTTTTTTTTTTTTTTTTTTTTTTTTTTTTTTTTTTTTTTTTTTTTTTTTTTTTTTTTTTTTTTTTTTTTTTTTTTTTTTTTTTTTTTTTTTTTTTTTTTTTTTTTTTTTTTTTTTTTTTTTTTTTTTTTTTTTTTTTTTTTTTTTTTTTTTTTTTTTTTTTTTTTTTTTTTTTTTTTTTTTTTTTTTTTTTTTTTTTTTTTTTTTTTTTTTTTTTTTTTTTTTTTTTTTTTTTTTTTTTTTTTTTTTTTTTTTTTTTTTTTTTTTTTTTTTTTTTTTTTTTTTTTTTTTTTTTTTTTTTTTTTTTTTTTTTTTTTTTTTTTTTTTTTTTTTTTTTTTTTTTTTTTTTTTTTTTTTTTTTTTTTTTTTTTTTTTTTTTTTTTTTTTTTTTTTTTTTTTTTTTTTTTTTTTTTTTTTTTTTTTTTTTTTTTTTTTTTTTTTTTTTTTTTTTTTTTTTTTTTTTTTTTTTTTTTTTTTTTTTTTTTTTTTTTTTTTTTTTTTTTTTTTTTTTTTTTTTTTTTTTTTTTTTTTTTTTTTTTTTTTTTTTTTTTTTTTTTTTTTTTTTTTTTTTTTTTTTTTTTTTTTTTTTTTTTTTTTTTTTTTTTTTTTTTTTTTTTTTTTTTTTTTTTTTTTTTTTTTTTTTTTTTTTTTTTTTTTTTTTTTTTTTTTTTTTTTTTTTTTTTTTTTTTTTTTTTTTTTTTTTTTTTTTTTTTTTTTTTTTTTTTTTTTTTTTTTTTTTTTTTTTTTTTTTTTTTTTTTTTTTTTTTTTTTTTTTTTTTTTTTTTTTTTTTTTTTTTTTTTTTTTTTTTTTTTTTTTTTTTTTTTTTTTTTTTTTTTTTTTTTTTTTTTTTTTTTTTTTTTTTTTTTTTTTTTTTTTTTTTTTTTTTTTTTTTTTTTTTTTTTTTTTTTTTTTTTTTTTTTTTTTTTTTTTTTTTTTTTTTTTTTTTTTTTTTTTTTTTTTTTTTTTTTTTTTTTTTTTTTTTTTTTTTTTTTTTTTTTTTTTTTTTTTTTTTTTTTTTTTTTTTTTTTTTTTTTTTTTTTTTTTTTTTTTTTTTTTTTTTTTTTTTTTTTTTTTTTTTTTTTTTTTTTTTTTTTTTTTTTTTTTTTTTTTTTTTTTTTTTTTTTTTTTTTTTTTTTTTTTTTTTTTTTTTTTTTTTTTTTTTTTTTTTTTTTTTTTTTTTTTTTTTTTTTTTTTTTTTTTTTTTTTTTTTTTTTTTTTGAATTTTTTTTTTTTTTTTTTTTTTTTTTTTTTTTTTTTTTTTAGAAAGGGGTCAAAAAGGACACAGATTTCTGGCGAGACAAATGAATTGATCAGTGAAAACAATGGGAAACTATACCTTTCCCCAGCAGACTCGGAAACTCTTCATCCCGTTGTTTCGGTAACTACATGTAGCAACATTTGTGTTTACGTCTTTCAACATGAATCGGGAATCTCCGCCACTTTCCGTAAACGATGCGGATATTGTCGGAAATTCCCAATGAGTAATTACTATTTCTTTCTTTCTTTGAAACTATAACAGGCTTCAACAATTTATTAGAATGTCGAAATCTAGTGTCAGAATTTTAAAGAAAATTCGACTGTTTCTGCTTGTTTCAATATTTTCTCTCTTTTACTCTGTCTATCTCGCTATACTACATATTGTACACTAATCTCTCTCTAACTTTCTTTCATTTTGTTCTTTCTTTCTGTCTTTTCTACCATCTTTCCTTCTTCTTTTTCCTCTGCTACCTGATGACAGACTTTGCCATCTGCTGCACGCGGAAATCAGAAATCCCGCAAGACTAAAACGCGGTGAGATTAAAAAATGATATAAATACCTACATGTATATATTACATCTGTCAATAATAATGATGACAAAAATAGAATTTCCAGAAGTTTGACTTTTTCCTCCATTGAATTTATAATATGCAAACATTACAGTACTATTTAAGTATTGATTCTAAGATTATGAAATAAATTTCACTAGTTAACATTAGAACTTTATTTATGTTTTTGTTCCAATTCAACCTCTTGCTAATTCCATGGATAAATCTGTGAAAACATTATGTTTTCGATACAGAATTTAGACAAAATCAGTAATATACTGACTAACTTAACCTCGACTTCGGTTACAGGAGAAAGAGGAAAAGTGGTGCCCGTCACAAGAAACAGGATTTGACGTCACAGACTATCAACCTCGGTCTCACTGCAAAAGTAAGTATTTTACAATAAGTGTACCAATGTGGAAAAAAAAAATCTCTTCTTGCACTGTGAAAGAAAAATATCGCCATATATATATATATTTTAATTTCTACCTTTCCAAAACAAAAATTAAAAGTTTCTTAAAACAACGAAAATTAAAAGCAATTTCGGAAAGAAAGTAGGCCTAATTGAGACCGCAGAACCAAGTGATTTCGCTATATACGATATATTAACGTTTGCCACTGTCCAGGTTAAATGGAGTTTTCAAGTCTGGTCACCTGTCACTAATTTTGAAGAATGGCATCTGGCATACCTGTGAATAAAAAGAAATAAAGATCTACCATCTTGCTAAACTTTTATGTGGGGGGTTCCATCTTATGTTGAATACCGCACCAAAAATTGACCAAAATATTCATGAAATTCCAATATTGATTACCTCCCCCTGTCAGACACACACTTGACAGAATTTTAAAATTTCTTTACATATTTTACATCTACATGTATTGCCCAACCCACACATTAAACATTTAAAACTGATGCGCCCTGAATACCCAATCAGCAGGCTCCGAAACATTCACCTCTCTATGAAATCTTGTGCCCAAAAGCGGATTTCCACGAATCTATTTTTGGTTTGATTCTGCGGTCCCAATTAACCTTGCGATTTTATTTACATTGATATACTACTTTTCATGAATTTATTGTATTATTTTTCAGGAGAGATTCCGCGAAGCGCAGATGAATGTATTGACATACTCATTTATGAACAAGGAAATATCCGACGCATGCGCACCCAAAGTGTGCATAGGACAAAAGAGAAAATTCCATGAGATGGATTATGACATCGAAGAGAGTCAAGTCAACAACTTAATCTCAAAATTCCAACAATTGAGCATCTAATTCTGATCGAAGCCAGTAACATCTTATCAACAGTCGTTGTACACCTTATTTAATAATATATTGAACTCAGGGCACGCATTTCTTTGAGGATTGGACATCTGCATTTACTTCCTTTTTTATAGAAAATGTGGTAATATACTGGTTTAACTTTAAAAGATTTGATTATGTTATGTAAATACATTTATGATTATACTTAGTTGAGTAAAAAATATAGCAATATGAATGATTTACTATTATATATACAAATGCATTATATTTGTTTGTACTGATGGGCTGTAAAGCCTAAAGTCAATAAATTATTTTATTTTATTTGATTCGTGATTTTTGTTATGTTTAACATCTGTAACGCAGTGGATAAGAGTTATTCCGCTAAACCTGCCTGTATTATAAGGCTTTTTTCCCTAAAAATCATAATATATAGGCAATATTTTTACAGCCCAATAATATATGCAGGTTTAGCGGACTAGATAAGAATATCAACACTTGCATAATATTTCATGTATGTACATGTTGTGTTGTAAATAAACCTACCTGAATTCCACCCACTGCTCCAGTGGTTGCTATCACTGTCGTTATATCTACCTCTAGACTATCTGATAGTAAACCTGAAGACAGTTCAGGAGAACAAAAACTGACCAATCACTGGCCTGTATATTAGCATGTAGTCTTGTCCTGTGATATACATCAAAGAATCTCATAATAGTAGACCGTAAATGACTGTGTTGGTTTGGAGTTGGGTGTCACCTCTCTGTAATCTTCAAAGAAAATCTCTGCAAGGTTGATACTCCTTCCGACGTTTCGGCGTTTTACATGACTTCCTCCAAATGTAAGTCGATTAAGTTAATACGGTCCAACAAGGGACTGGTTAGCTAACGTTTCTGCTTGGTGTTATTACGCAGCATTGTCCTATTTTCTGTCTGTTCATTATGGTGGCATATGTCTGCCATCGATTTGCCGACTTAGACTTAATAATGTCGACATCGTTAAGGCATTAAGTCGACATCATATCGATAGATGTCGACATAAACAGAAGAATATGTCGACTTACCACATGTACATGCCCACATAATGATTCCAAGATATTTATGTAGACAGTCGGTAACTCGGCGATTAATGTGTTTATGCTCGGGTGTGACACCGACTTGTCAGTTATTGATGTCGACATCTAAACTAAAAGATGTCGACATCTGGTCTTGAAAGTGGAAATCAAAGGCCACCCTTTCATAAAGCACTGTGTATATGCAGCAAAAGCCATACAGCAGAGATCGACGTTGATTGTTAATTAAAGTTTTTTTATTTATTTGATTTCAAAAAAAAAAAAAAAATTGTGATCCTGCACATCCCGGCCATGAAACTGTAGCCTGCGTGTACGTAGCTGTTAGCCCGAGCTAAGGAAGTGTACAACGAATTATTAATATATATAACCGTGTGTTGAAAATTCGTTTCAAAGCTGTGTTTGTGTTTTGTTGATTGCCATTCGTACCAAGTCCATGTAGTACATACCGTACTATACTATATTAAAAGGATGAATGAAAAAAATAATAAAGAAAAGATTTTTTATGTTGTATTTTCTTGTGAATCCCGAAAAATACCAGTTACGTAATTTAAAAGCCATAAAGGTCACAGTACAGGTACACAATACACATTGGGAAACCAGCTTTACTTGTTAGCTTGGCCTGTCCATATATATATAATATACATAGATATTTACATCCCTCGATACACTTATATAAAGGCACAACGAATTTTTGTTACGGTCTCAATGGTCAGATACAACCTTTGGGCTAAAAATCCTCCAGGGACGCGGTTTTAAACTCCCAACTCGCGATACATCTGCATCTATTTTTCGTAGTAAAAACATGCATTCTTTGTAGTCAAACGTAGTAAAAAAAGTCACGTGCTTGTACCGCATTCATGCCATTGGCCGGAATATACAATTGTATTATGGGTAACTAGTGATCACGTGATTTTGTGTTTACTTCCAAATATGGTGATAGTTTGCTTGCCATTTCTTCGAGGAAATTGATTTATTTGAAAATATTTAGACTACAAAATGCTATTAATATTGCATGCATATCATTTTGATTTGCACATATGGACTGTTTTACTATTAATAATGAACTGGAATGAGTTGTAAAACTGCCATTTTCCCGTTTTGGAAATAAATGATACAATACGAATTGACCAATTCAATAGGTCTAACCGTCTAATCTAAAATCAGCGAAGATCGGCTACTCCCGGCTAAATTCGTAGAATTCTAAATTTATATTTATATATATTATTACCTGCTTTAGGGTTCAGAACATATACATATAACACAGAGAAAATAAGATCTTCTTCAAAAGGCCTAATTATGTATAAATACCAGGTCAGAGAAATCACTCTATTTGGAAGTAAACACACACTCATGTGATCACTAGTTACCCACTAATACAATTCCATATTTATTTCAGCCAATGGCATGAATGAGGTATAATCACGTGACTTGTTTTACTACGTTTTACTACAAAGAACGCGTGTTTTGTACCATTATGGGGGAAATCCTCCGCGGATCGTGGTTTCATTTCCACCATTTGAAATTGTTAGCAATACTATCATATCATAGTTTATTTTCCATATTATTTCCAAACAAATAGTATAAGCTTCCGCATAGCCCACTTAGCTTTTTGGGAATCTAATACATACATGTATGTACACATATACTAAGAAACACGGGTTTATGTGCTTACATGGCAGCTTCCCGCCTGGTAAATTTGGACCTAGGACCTAACTCATTATTTGCTTCGGTAGGTTCCGTACGAAAATGTATCATTTTGTTTGTCAGAATAACTCTTCATAGATTGAAAGGTCTCAAGGCCCTCTACCAATATTGTGAATTTCATGGCCCTGGGGTCTCGGAATTTTCCCCAGGGGATAGGGTCTGTACCATAGTTTATATAGGGAAAACACATTTATGAGCATTATTTGCTCAATTTTCATAGGAAACAGATGCAATTGAATCAAATACTCTTCATATATTGAAAGGTTAAAGGGGTATCATCACTGGCTGATTTCATGGGCCTGATAGGCCAAATATATGGTGCTCATATACAGTGTATGAATTTGTTTCATTATTTATCCGAACTCGGGTGACCAATCAGAAAAAAAACATGCATGGCTGACAGGTGGCTATGTGTTTTGTTATTCCTGCTATATAGACTTCATTTTTAGTTTTCCCATGTTATAAAACATTTCCAAGAGGAAAGAAGAAGGTAAAGAATAACAGAAATAGAGAAAAGATCCATCTGTTATTGGCATGATTTACATCAGTCAGTAGTGGGTACCAAGTTCATTAAACTTTTTAAATGTGCAACTGCAGGGGCGTAGGAAGAAAAGGGTCCTCCTGCACATTTTTCGTACTTCATTTTAGAAAATTTTGCCGCTTTGCGGCGCATTTCCTAAAAGTTCAAGCACGTAATGTTCAAACCTTTAATAATAATAATTAAAACACATGAACTAGACTAAAAATGTCCATCAAGGGATTCTACTATTTCAAAAATGTTTCTTAAAATATTATATTGTTTATATGTCTAAGCAAGACAATGAAATCAATTCATTATTTTTTTTAGTTAAACAACAATGTGCTGATGGTGTGAAGTCGTATGTTCAGATCGAGCAGGGTTGCATAATGATATGACGACATTCACAATTATAATTTCTAAATGCAGGTAAATGTAAATCGAAAAATTACCACGTTAAGAACGCATTAAAATCCTCAAAATACACCGTAAAACTCATATTGGCCATTCCAAATCGTAATATTTTTCGCGGGGAGACCCCCGAAACTCCCAAACACCAAAAATCTCGCGCATTCGGCGCTCGCAAAATCATCAAAATCGTAATTTTTTCCGGGGGAGATCCCCAGACCCCTAAAACACCAAAATCTCGCGCATTCGGCGTTCGCAAAATCATCAAAATCATCAAAATACATCGTAAAAATTATCTCAGCCATTCAAAATCGTAATATTTTTTTCCAGGAGATACCCCCGGACCTCCAAACACCAAAATCTCGACCCTTCGACGCTCGCACGCCATTTTGCATATTCATTAATTTCCTGTTAGCGTCGCCATTGATATGGATGTGTACAGGGATTATATGTAATGATTTATGAGAAAAAGTATATAAAGTATATATGGTTGTGTGTTGAATTAATCTCCCCCTGTGTGACCTATTGCAATTGTCTTTTGGCCGGCAACATCCAGTGTCTGTTGTAAACAATTTACAATCTTCTTAATAACCAAGAACCTCATACATGGACATGTTATTGGGCCATAGCATGCTGGGATGAAGGAATACAAAGTTTGTTCAAATCAATGATCTTGACCTATGTGCCAAGTCACAGGGCTGAGACATATTTATTTGTTTGTTTAAAAGCAAAACATTATTTATAACTGTGCATATCGGAATTCAGGTGACTGTTAGACATATATATCCTTGTTGCCTTCTGCTCATTCTCAACTCTCATCCATTTGTAAACAATTCAAATTTTAACAAACTTCTTCTCCACAACACGGTTTTTCTCATTTTACAGCAAGTACAAAAACAACAACAATCAAATTACAATCATGAATATTTTGTATTGATATTATTTTTTTTGCAAATTTTCAGCAAAACAAACATGTTTCAAATTAAATTAATACACATATTTGATTAATATATTTGATCTGCATTCATTATTGAATTAAAAAAAAATGAAAAAAATTCAAGTTTTGATCAAGGGAGATAAATCCGTTTTTGAAGGATTTTCCACAAAGTGGAAAAGTTAAGATTAATCAGAGATTTACTATTTAAATCTCTGGATTAATTCACTTCCCATGCATTATTCAACTAAAATTTAGCCTGGTACATTAACACAAATTTATTAGATGAAGTAATTGTCGAGTATATATACATGAACTTTGACATCTGCCATGGCACAACATGTAATCTTCAATTTATCAATGTTTCACAATCAAAGTCTACTCTAAGCCTTCTGTTTCAAATGGTGGAAATGAAACCACGATCCGCGGAGGATTTCCCCCATAATGGTACAAAACACGCGTTCTTTGTAGTAAAACGTAGTAAAACAAGTCACGTGATTATACCTCATTCATGCCATTGGCCGAAATAAATATGGAATTGTATTAGTGGGTAACTAGTGATCACATGAGTGTGTGTTTACTTCCAAATAGAATGATTTCTCTGATCTGGTATTTATACATAATTAGGCCTTTTGAAGAAGATCTTATTTTCTCTGTGTTATATGAATATATTCTGAACCCTAAAGCAGGTAATAATACATATAAATATAAATTTAGAATTCTACGAATTCAGCCGGGAGTAGCCGATCTTCGCTGATTTTAGATTAGACGGTTAGACCTATTGAATTGGTCAATTCGCATTATATCATTTATTTACAAAACGTGGAAATGACAGTTTTATAACTCATTTCAGTTCATTATTTATAGTAAAATAATACATATGTGAAAGTCAAAATGATATGCATGCATTATTAATAACATTTTGGAGTCTAAATATTTTCAAATAAATCAATTTCTCAGAAGAAATGGCAAGCAAACTATCACCATATTTGGAAGTAAACACAAAATCACGTGATCACTAGTTACCAATAATACAATTGTATATTCCGGCAAATGGCATGAATGAGGTATAAGCACGTGACTTTTTTTTCTACGTTTTTACTACAAAAGATAGATGCAGATACAATGTATATCCCGAGTTTGGAGCTAAAACCGCGTCCCGCGGGAGGATTTTTAGCCCAAAGGTTGAATCTGGCCATTAAGACCGTAACAAAATTCGTTGTGCCTTTATTTAAGTGTATCGAGGGATGTAAATATTTATGTATACATGTATATATGGACAGGGCAAGCTAACAAGTAAAGCTGGTTTCCAAATGGGTATTGTGTATCTGTACTGTGACCTTTTTGGCTTTTAAATTACGTAACTGGTATTTTTCGTGATTCGCAAAAAAATGAAATCTTGAAAAAATCATTGTAATATAGTATAGTACGGTATGTACCACATGGACTTGGTACGAATGCTAATCCACAAAGCACAAACACAGCTTTTAAACGAATTTTCAACCCACGGTTATATACATGTATATTAATAAATGATTATGGCCAAGAAGATGGAAATTTGTTGTACAAAGCAGAGTCCTTTTGCACTCTAACTTCCTCAGCTCGGACTAACAGTTACAATGTGTACATACACGCAGGCTACAGCTGCATGGCCGGGATGTGCAGGATCACAATTTTTAATTTTGAAATCAAATAAATAAAAACTTTTCTGAATTAACAAAATCAACGTCGAACTCTGCTGTATGGTGCCTTGCTGCATATACACAGTGCCCTATGAAAGGGTGGCCTTTGAATTCCACTTTCAAGACCAGATGTCGACATCTTTTAGTTTAGATGTCGACATCAATAACTGACAAGTCGGTGTCAGTCGACATATTCTTCTGTTTATGTCGACATCTTCCGATATGATGTCGACTTAATGCCTTAATTATGTCGACATCATTAAGTCGTAAGTCGGCAACTCGATGGCAGAAATATGCCACCATATAATACTATTATGGTGCTGATACGAATCAACAATATTATACAATCTGATTAAAATACAAATCCTGATAACCTCTCCGTGAAATAGAGGATCAGACAACATTACATAAGGGGTCATGTTCGGATGACCTTTATACCACGTGTACTTCAGATTAAAGTGCATATTCTACACATTGCTACATCAATTTATAACGCCATTTCGCCCCAATTTGATATACAATAAACTTAGTTGTGCTCTATGGGCGAGATGACTATGTACACGAAAATAATTCTGACATTTTTTCAAACTATTTCGTCCCATGAAATCCACAGTCAAGATTCTGCAGGCAGCAACTTGTGTGTACAAGTACATGTATTAGATTCCCAAAAAAAGCTAAGTGAGCTACGCGGAAGCTTAACCATTTGTTTGGAAAGAATTTGGAAATAAAACAATGATGTGATTGCTTAGCAGTTTCAAATGGTGGAAATGAAACCATGATCCGCGGGGGATTTTCCAATAATGGTACAAAACAGCTTCTTTGTAGCCTTGCTATGGTGGCATATTTCTGCCATCGAGTCTTGCTGCATATACACCATGCTTTATTAAAGGATGGCCTTTGATTTCCACTTTCAAGACCAGATGTCGACATCTTTTAGGTTAGATGTCGACATCAATACCTGACAAGTCGGTGTCACACCCGAGCATAAACACGATTAATCGCCGAGTTACCAACTTTCTACATAATTATCTTGGAATCATTATGTGGGCATGAACATGTGGTAAGTCGACATATTCTTCTGTTTATGTCGACATCTTCCGATGATGTTGACTTAATGCCTTAATTATGTCGACATCAATTTATTCGTAAGTCGGTAACTCGATGGCAGAAATATGCCACCATAATATGGTGTATTAGAATATTGACTATTATCAGAAACATATATACATAGAGATTGGCAACTCCGCCATTTTTACGATCGGCGGATGTATCTCTGCATGTGCTTAAGAGGTTTTTAGATAAACTCTTTATCAGTTAAATACAACAAAATAAATTTAATATGTTATAAAAGTTCAGTAATTTTCAGATCGTTTGAGTACGATTTTGGATAGAAAAAATAATAATATTTTAACTTATATTTTAATCAAACAAAATTCACTTTCGGTTTTGAATGTCTGATTTTCGAAAAAGTAGTAAAATTGCTGATTTTCATGCTTTCAAAAATCATATTAAATAACATCACTCGGGAAAACTGGTCACATCAAGCCATGATATAATGTTTAAACTTTGAGTTAATGCAAAAATTTCATGTTTAAAAGAATACACTTAAAAGTAGTTAGCCAAAGGGAAACGCCTATAAACCAGAGGTCACGCTGACTGTCAACATAGCCAAAGAAGGAGTTTCCAATCCATATGTATATATGTTTCTGCTATTATACATAATGAACAATTTGCGTGGCCCTGTGGATCGGCTGGGCCTATGACATGATATAACAAATTTTCTATCTTTTAGTCTCTGTAAGAAAAATAGTATACAGTTCTTGACTGGAGTTGAGGACAACAAATGATTTGTTGAACCAGAGATTTAAATAGTAATTTTTACAATTTACATTTCTGGTTGAACCCAAAGACAAACTGATACCCGAGACCGAGGGCCGAGGGCAACAGCTTGTGTGAGGGTCCAACTGTTTTGTTATACCACATTGTACGTTACTTTACTCCGACTAACGGCACATTTTAACAGTCGATTTTAACATTTGTTTGTACGCTCGACGGAACAGTTTATGTATTGGCATTTTTGTCAATATTTTATAGGGGCATAACAATGTAGGCCTTTTCAATTTGTTTTATTCTCATCATCAATGCATTATAATTCACGAAAAATCATTCAAAAATATCATTTGGTTCCAGCAAAATTGGACAAAACAGAAAATTGACCTCCCTGTTTAACCCCACATAACTGACATTATTTTTATTGTATTTTGTAAATTTTTATGAAATATTAAGCTCTATTTTTCAATTTTCTTGATATAGTCCGGTCCATTTCCGTGTCCTAGTCTTGTCTTATTACAGTATCCATTCTAAGCGTTTGTGTGACTTAGAATTTGTACACGTACATTTCCGGTTTTGCTGTCAGGTTTTTCAGGATTGGCATATGGATACATGTTGTGGTTGTAATCTTGAAACATTCGAAAAGTCTACCACATTTGGTAATGGGAGCCACATTTATAATTATAGGTACGTATATCTGTCACGAAAATAGATCATACTGATGTAGAATTAATCGGTTTTCGGGTAAGTTTATTGTTAAAATTGACATGACCGATCAGTCGATAATTTTTTCAACTACGATGTTCGTGTACGTAATGATGGGCTAATGTATGCAATGAACAAACATAAGAACAGAAGGAAAGTTAAAATAAATCCTGTAAGAAATAATATCTCCGATAGGTTCAACTTTCCGTTCACACATTTCCTCAATAATTAAATGCATATTTGCCAATAATGCAAAAAAAAATGATTCACTAAGTAGACACTGAAAAATCAATCTTTTTTTTAATTTCATGCTGTTTCAGGAACTGCCATAATGGCAATATTTATGGCGGGGTATTTTGCCCAACACTATTTACCTCCTCCGACTCCCAAAATAGTTGGAATCGACCTGGGTAAGTTTCTTTTAATTGTGATACAATGTACATGGGGTCGTACTTTTTAACAAGAAGAAACGACAACAGGTTAAATGTGCTGAAATAGTAGTGACAGCACAAGTTTTTTTTTGTTCAGTACACCAAAATAAACATTTCATCCAAGTTTTATTAAGATTGAGATCGACCACAGAATCATACATATACAAATCTATTGATTAAAAAAATCATGTGAATAAATAAATATTATGTTATTACTATAGAGCTAGTTCCTGTATGTAATATTAATTAATTGGATCAATTATCTAGCACAAAGTAGTATGGTATTATTTATTTTTCTGTTAATTTTACCGATAACGTCTATTTTTAGGGACGACCTATTCTTGCGTGGGAGTTTACCATGCAGTATCGGGCAGAGTAGATGTTTTAGAAGTACAGGACGGCCATCAGTGTATTCCTAGTGTTGTTGCTTACACTAGTAAAGGCGTTTTAGTTGGTTATGACGCTGTCGCTCAGGCAGAACACAACCCCAAAAATACCATTTATGATGCAAAGAGATTTATAGGCAAGACTGTCTCTGAAGAAGAACTAGTACAGGCACAAAAGCGCTACCCTTTCAAGGTATGAATTCAAGAAAAGCATTTCCACAAATCAAAATAATAAACTCATGATTCTCAGTCATTCAAAACTCACATAGGTTAATGTTTCGTTGAATTTGCTTGAGCACTTTGGAGAAGAAGCTTTTAAGTTGAAAATTTAAATTGTTTACGGCGAACGATGGATGATGACGGATAAAACTTGTCACAAAAAAAAAACGATTAGAATATTTCACTTTAATTGAGACTTTGTCTCTTGTGACCTAAATAGCACTGATGTATTCCTTAAACATTAGCTACTGTTGTAGCGGAAAAGATATCACTTCTGAAAATTCAGTCAGAATTTGTTATCTTTTCTGCTACAATAGTAGCTACTTCAACACTGCACTTAAGAAAGTCGAAGTATTTAATGCATGGATGAATTACACGTATAAAAGTATATTTCCTCTAATGTTACAGATACTAGCAGATAAAACTGGTATGGTAGAATTTGTTATGTCTGTGAACAACACAGAGCTACGGTTACGTCCCGAGGAGATCGGATCAGTGATCGTAAACAAGCTAAAGCATACAGCGGAGGCCAACCTTAGTGCTCCTGTCACAAAGGTCGTTATGTCTGTACCTGCTGAGTTTAACCCCCTACAAAGAAACTACACCAAAAAAGCTGCAAGCTTGACAGGTATGTTGTTATATTTCTTTATTTAATTAACAAGGATTGCAAAAAGAATTTTGATGATTCACTTTTCTCTGACAACATTATTTAATACAGTCATGCAATCCTGTCTATAAAGACCACCCAAAGAACAAAGAAAATATTGTCTTTATAGCCAAGAGGTCTTGATAGGTACACTAGTCAAATTGTGCTGAAATGGGTCATTTGATACCCAAAAAAGCGGTCTTATTGGGTAGGTGGTCTTTATACAGAGGCGGTTGTTTAGGTGGTAGCATTAATGTTAATTTAGGCAGCATGAATTGCAAACTATTTTAGGGAATTAATTATCATAGCTTCAGTAAGATTGCCTTTTGCTACAGTGTATGGTCCCAGGATTATCAAAATTCAGTTTGGCAAAATTTTTACTACCCTAATTATAAATCACTAGCATAATTCTGTAGACAATTCTAAATTTCTAGAAGTGTTGCTAATTATCTGAATGTCCTCTTAACCACAGGATTAGAAGTATTCAGAGTCATCAATGAACCGACTGCTGCTGCCTTGGCTTATGGACTTCACACCAAGCCGAGTCTACAGAATGTGATGGTGGTCGATCTCGGAGGTGGAACGCTGGACGTCTCCCTCCTCAATGTCCAGGGAGGAATGTTCCTTACTCAGGCTATGGCAGGTAAGGGAACATTAAATTCGATATAGAGAGTGACCCAGGGTTTAAAGTTTACCAATATTTTCAACAGTTGTCAAAAAAAAATCGACAAAGTTTAATTATCATCGATGAGATTTTTTTTTTTTTTTTTTTTTTTTTTTTTTTTTTGCAAAATGCAACATTGGCAACTGCTGTCATGATCCCTGACTATTATTTGCAATTGCCCTTTAATTCTGGATAACCTGAGATTTATCTGCTTTAAATCCCTGTGAGCAGAAATAAAATGTTTTCCCTTTACCATTTTGTTGAACTCAATGTCATAGCCAATGTGCTTGTCCGTCATTAATTGTCTGCATGGTAACTTTTCCTGTAAATCTTAAAGGGACAATTCAGTCTAAGAGAACATTAAAATTTGTACATATATCGGGAAAAAACCAGTTCTAATGGAAATTAGATCAGTCGGTTTTACTGCAATATGCCTGAAAAGCCCATGGTTGTGACATGTGTGTAGATGTTCAAACTCGCTCGCTGTCCGCCATTACACATTGTGGTCGAACTTCTTGTATGCTGAACCCATGTCCCCTGTTCGTAGAGTAATGCAACTTTTGTCTAGAGCTGCTCAAATCGCTCTGAGAGTAGTGTGTTTACCTTATTAGGTCAATTGTCTTGCCTAAGAATCATTTTATCACCTCCTCAGTGGTTATGTAGTTTATTTGTTTAATGTGCGTGACTTTGGCTCTGGTATGGGTACAGCGTCCATATTGTAGCTGCTTAATCGTATAGATCAACGATTTGATATTTCAACGATATCAATTAAGATACTAAACAATGACGTGGAATTTGTCAATATTTTATGTTATATGTTTTCATAAGAAATATAGAACAATACATTTATGCCATATTTTGCTTCTTGCTTATGTAAAATAATTAGCCTCAGTGAATTGTCCCTTTAAAATTTTTCTTCACAAATTCATAGCTTCTGGCACATTCATGAATTAGGAAGACCAGCATTTGTAGACTGTGGGTATCACTCCCGACCCTCCTCAACAAATTCTTAAAATAACTTTTGTTGATTAGACCACAGAATTGGCTAAAGGGAAACAACTCCAGTAACAAGCTTAACGGTTTACACATGTATAAACCTATTTTGTAATTTCAGGGAACAATCACCTTGGAGGACAAGATTTCAATCTAAGATTATATAACCATATACTGGAAAATATAGCTACACAGTTCAACCGTCGACTAACTCATAAGGAAGATCTACAGAGTGTTCGGCTGGGAGTGGAAAACCTAAAGATCAGTCTCACAAGCCAGTCCAGTACTAACGTTGTCATTCCCCTTCAGTCTTTTGGACCAGACGTTGTGTATAAAACAGTGATAACTAGATCAGAATTTGAAAAATTAAATGAAGATTTATTTGAAAAAGTTCTTGTTCCGATTAAAACTGTTTTGAAAACTATAGAACTGCCTAAAGAGGAAGTTGACGAGATAGTGTTAGTGGGAGGGTCGACAAGAATTCCTAAGGTACGAGAACTTATAGGAGAGTTTTTCGGGAAGGATCCAAACACTTCCGTAGATCCAGAATTGGCTGTGGCAATGGGGGTGTCCGTCCAAGCAGGCATCATTGGGGGAATGTGGCCACTTAAAGTTAGTGCTGTGGAACTGCCAACTTCAGTTAAAAAGATTCAAATATCTTGATAACATATATCATTCTAGTCAAAGAAAATTTTGAATTTATTGTGATACTTAGACCAGAAACATATATACATATAGATTAGCAACTCCTCCAATTTCATGATTGGCAGATGTACCTCTGTATGTGCTTAGGGGTTTTTAGATAAACTCTTAAAAAGTTGAATATAAAAGAATGACTTTGATATGTTGTAAAAGTTCACTAAATTTTAGATGGTTTGAGTACGATTTTGGATAGAAAAAATGATATTTTAACTTACTTGTATTTATGAATAGAACACTTCCGGTTTTGAATGCATGATTTTCGAAAAACCAGGTAAAATTGCTTATTTTCATGCTATAAAAAATCATATTAAATAACATCAATCGGGAAAACTGATCACATCAAAACATGATATAATGTTTAAACTTTGTGTTGATGCAAAAATATTATGTTTAAAAGAATACACTTAAAAGTAGTTAGCCAAGGCAAAATGCCTATAAACCGGACGTCCCTCTGCCTGTCAACAAAGACAAAGAAGGAGTTTCCAATCTCTATGTATATATGTTTCTGCTAAGACATCTTATTTTAATCAAAGAAAATTTTGAATTTATCTTGATAGGATATATATATTTGTAATATTATTTTAATCAAAGAAAACTTATAATCATGACATTAAACAGCATTCTCAATGCTATAGGGAACTTATTTTTATTGTAAATTTTCAAGTATTGAGTTTTATTAACTGTCTCATTATAATATTTCTTTAAAGATATATATTTGAAGAATGTGTTTTTGCCAAGTAAGGTATTTTTCCAACATTGAGCTAGAGAAATGTTCAATGAAGATTCTTTATATTGATATGTATCATACTATTTCTATTGTGAAGTTATATTATCTGTCCTTGAATCTATAGGTAGGGGAGATAATTAAGTGAGAAGTGGAGATAACCATCAATTTTGAACCTTTACTTTTTTTCCTATGGAGAATGAATGTCTACACTTTGAAACTTTTGCCTTTGATAATAATAAGAAAACAAGATAGATTAAAACTTTCTGACATTGATATTAATAGTTTGATTAGTGCTATTTGTTTTCAAATACATGTTCATGTACCTTCACATTCCACTTTAATGGAAAAATTGTATTTTAAAACTCTAGTTTTACCAGCTGAATATGACAGAGCCTGGTTTACTATATTTCTTGTAATGAGTAAAACATGACATTATCATTGTTTTAATAGGAAATGTTTTACCTTCTGAACACATTTCATTTAAATTACTCAAGTTTTGAACTTAATTTTTTTTTTGATTTTATAAAGTAAGTTTTATGAGAAATATTTTCTTAAATTATGTGTATGTGAGTTAGTTTAAAGCAATGTAATGATATTTTTTTTAATAATGTAGATAGATTAATATATGGCTGTATTTACTGTAAAAAAAAATTCTGATTGATTTAGGTTTACTAGCAATGATTTATATGTTTTAACATGCTTATCATTACGTTGTGGCTGCATTTACTTCACAATGATCAACAGCAGATCTGCATTGTTTATATCATGTTTGTGGCATTATCAATTACGAGGGGTTACTGTCACTGTTGTCATGTCCACCCCTGGACAATGTGATAGTAACCCATAAAGCATCGAGGATGTGTTTGGGATAGATAAAAACAAAAACTAGTCAAGGCTGACTTGGCCTTTGACTGCTACTAGACAAATTTCAATTAAGAATAGTTTATTATCTGATGATGTGTGCTGCTACAAGAATATAGGCTGATATGATACAAATGTAGCTATCAATCAAAGAGCCAAGGTTGCCAAATGGTTAAGATGTCCTGACATATTGCCACAAGTCAACAACCTCTGAATTTTTGTTCGGATTCCATGCATCTAGGGCAGTTGCCAGGTACTAACAGCGGGTATGGTGTTTTTTCTCCTGGTACTCTGGCTTTCCTCCAACTCCTCTAACCTGGGCTTGCCCTTAAATGACCTAGTCTGTTTAAAAGATTTTGAACTAATTATCCACAATTGTAGCTATATAGCTCTATCACCAGTTGTTTGACCTACTACTTGATACAACAGGCATTTATAACTTTGATAATTTCAACTTCATAATTTTAGATGGGTTACCAGGGTATATATATTAAAAAACCAATAGACTTTTGAGAACCATGTTCATGTTCATTATACATATACATGTTTATAGACCTATGAACTGTATTAAATGTTACTGTTCTGTGTATACCACCTACTATGTTTACTAAATTATAAAACATTCGAAATGGTGATACGTTGACTGTGTGCATGTTTATGCACAGGAGTTGGACGTTCTGTCAATAATATATAACATGAATGTATAAAACCAAATATATATATATATATATATATAGGGTGTATTTATGCTATCATATGTATATTATTGACAGAACGTCAAAGTCCTGTGGTTTGTGTGTAAATTGTAAGTGAATTATAGTGAATACTAGATTGACAGTGTGTGTGCATATTTTGTGGGATATGGCTGATATTTTAGTTCAGTAAGAAGTGACATTATATATATTATCATGCATTTTATTATGAATGTTAGATGTGAAGTTGTTTACAGAGATCTGCTTATGAACTATATATACATGTATTATTGATTTATGACAATTAATACAGTGCAATATATTATTTATAATTATTGTGATTTGTTATTTGAAAATGGTTGTTATGTTTGAGAGTTTGTTGTTACCGGATTCTGATCTGTCAGGGTTACTTTAAAATCCCTTCATTGTACTCCGTCTGATGGGATAAAAACAAAGGGAAGTAACTCTGATGGAGTGAATCGCTGAGTGAAATGTTCTAAAAATGCACATTGTTGTTGCCAGTCATCTGTTTTTCCCACCATCATCATATACTTCATTGAGTGATATTTGGAGAATATTTATTTATTTTATCCTGGCTTTAAATGTGAAGATGACAAATTCATATTAGATATGAATATCATATTGAATGTTTTGTAGCAATAGAATGTTTGTTAAATTGATCACTTGCCATGTGCTCACCGAATGTAAACGGTGCGTTGTTTGTTTCTTGAAGCATTCCACTTTGATCGAAGATGGTGGACCGATGTATTTCATTTGTCATTGAAATTTCCTTTCATTTGAAAACAAAATCTAATAGATTTATATACATTGAAATTTGACTTACTATGTACATGTATTTCAATGCATTTTGAAAAAATTTAAGGTATTATTTTTATATATCCATAGTATTGTTAAGATAGAAAATAAGTAGTTTTGTAATTAGAGGCGTATCTTTCATACAGGTAACTCCATGTTGGAAAAACTAAAATGTGTTCCATTAGGCAGTGCCGTATCAGTTCGGTACACTCAACTGGTACAAATCCACAAAAGGACACATGCGTTAGATTCAGACTGTCAAAGTTAATATAATAGCTGTATCATAATTGAATCATGCATTTAATGATAAGGAAATTCTTCATTTCCTGTTTTGTATGTACACTCATCTATGTACACTATATAAATGTAATACATATACATGTACCAATAATTACCTTTTCTTTGTTTTCATACTAAAACTTACTTTCTGATTGGCCAATTCTTTTTGTTCATACCCATACAATGAAAAATCAATTTGATTTCACAATTAAAACATAAGCGTTGTGTCTTGATTTGGAAAAAGAATCCTTGAAACACCAATGGTATTGTACATTAAAAAAATAGTCTTAAAACTTTCTTATTAGCATTTATGTCACTATTTTTTTTTAAATTTCAACAGGTTATGAAAAAAATTTGTTTGCAAACTTTTTTGAGAATCCGTGTGCTCTGGGCTGTGAGTTTGAATCCCATGTGGGGCAGTGGCTGACCACTGGTTGGTTGGTTTTTCTCTGGGTACTCCGGCTTTTCTCCACCATTGTTAATAGGATGTTAAACAAACCAAACCAAGCAATGTATGGAGTTATCATTCAATGGTTACTTGTATAATGTGTCATGTGTTAAGGTAATAAAAACCATCTGATTTTGAGTGATATTAAAAAAAAAATTATTTCTTTAAAAATAAAAACTGTTGACTTGATCATCTTTGATATTGATACTTTTCAGATCGTTTTATGGGGCTGCATTGATAACTTTTATCATGATCTTAGTCATCAATCTTGCTTATATACCATTCTCAATACTCCAGGGGTTACCATCACAGCTGTTATATCCACCTTTGTAATATCTCATAGCAAACTGAAAGCAGTTCAGGAGAAAAAAACTGACCAATCACAGTCCTGCAGAGACTTTCTTTAAAGATTACAGAGACCGCGATGCCCAACTCAAAAACCACATAGTCAACCACAGTGTACCAGTATTCAATTCTTTTGATGAACATGACCAAACTACCTGTCCATCTGTTGTCACACACTTAGCTTTGAGTTTTACTTTAAAAGGGGAGGATATAACGACAGTAATAGCACCCCTGGAATGTCAAGGATGGGCTTGCAAATATATCTAGTCTCTAAGCCTCATGATTATTGAGAAGAAATTGAAAAATGGTAATTCCTTACAGCAGTTGATGGACGATGGACAACAAATGACAATTGTAATAGATCATCTCAAATATCGTCTCAGATGTCATTAATTAAGCTGCTCCTTGACTGCTTAGTTCGGACAGAGAATCTCGTGATTTATCATATTAGCTGGTTATTTTCGCAACCTTGCAATTCTCTTTATTTGGACCAAAAACTATAAAACTAAATTTCAGTGAATCAAAATTTTGCGATCAGTTAGAGTTGTATATATTTAAGCTGATACTTAATGTTTCATGGATCACAATTTGTGCGGACCAAGGGAGTAATAAAGTAAAATAATCGAAAGTTCAAACCTGGTGAAAATACCCAGGGAAATGGTGTTAATGAATGTGAACATTTACAAAATAATGTTTTTAAATGATTGTTAATGCAGATCTGAGATGAAAGACAATATAGCTGCCCTCAAGTGTGAATGATTTTACCTACATAAGTGAATATATGCAGAAACAAAAGTGTTGGACAAACATTTATTTTAATGAATATAAGACTTGCTTTCTTTATTATTTTTAAATGTTTTCTTTCATTTTTAGAGTTTTTATGAAAAAGAATGTCAAACAAAACATAAATGTATTTTCTGTGATCAGTTGAATATTTTTGAAATAATTCCTATCAAAATCGGTCACAAGACATTTGACTTTCGATAGATACTCAATGCCTTAAATTAAGCTTACTTTTCTAGGACATACAGTATCTGTTTTCTGGGGAATGGGGCATATCTGCCTAACAGTGTAATGTTTTTATGATAAATGGATTACCGGAAGTAAGATATTTATCATTAGGAAATTTTTTTTTTTTTAACATCGATAATAATTATAAAATCCGAATGGTGTATCATAATGTCATATATGAACATAACTTGGAACTAAAAATCATATTTAATTATTATTTGTGGCATTACTGCAAAAATTATTACATTTACATCTATAGTGAAGTGAAACAGGTACATATGGTCAGACCATAAAGCCAATTTGTGGTCTACGATTTCATTTCAATTTTAACAGGTTGTTTGTAATTGTTAAGTAATTTCTGCAGGTGTGTATCCATCTTTCCATACATAAAGTGTAAAAAATGACAATTGTACCAATTGGACGATTTTCATCAAACCATATGGTTTTCTGTAGATTACTGAAGAAAAAATATGCCAAATTTTTTCGTACAGTTTAGATATGGCACATTTAACCTAAAATGTAACCGGGATATTTTTGTGTCAATTTCACAGATAAAAAATTTGGAGAAACTCTCTTTACATTAGTATGCATTTTTTTGTGGAGATAAGTTTTCTGTACTTTACGCTAACAACAAATGTGTCTAATATTAGAAGATACTCCTTTTGTTACAAACCTGATTTATTACTATTTTCATCAAATATTATCATTAGGTTGTAAACTTTATCATTTGGCGAATTTCAATATCTTTTTACAATTTAAAATGTTTCAAATGGATATTGTAGGTTTGATTAGAATGAACAATTTATCAGTAACTATATAAAAAAATGATTGAGCTAAACGAGAAATGATCAGATGATCCGAAGTACCAGTACTTCATTGTTTTATGATATTTTCCAAAATTTACCTTTCAGTTTGGGAATTATTGTAAGCATATTTAAAAAACAAACTAAGATCAAGGGTCTTAGAAGGTTTAGACAAAAATATTTGGATGTATTAAATAAAATGTAGAGTTTGCTGATTAAAAGCTGTTAAACTTTTACAGAATTATGAACATTCTGTACTCTGTAGAAAGAGAGATATTACATCTAATATTACTTACTGGTAAACTGATCAGACTGTTTCTGCAAATTTTAACAAGATATGAATTAACTTATTACTAACATTTTCAGTATCAAATAATTTTTATGAGGATGCTTACAGTGATGTACTACCCGATATCAAAGCTGACTTATAACACCAAATACATATGAAATAGAAAACATATCCAGATTCACAAAATATGACATTTTCTTGATAATGCATAGACTTTAGTTCTTAGAGATTTACTAAGACTTTCTGATTTTTCCAGAGCCATAAACTATTGTTTACCTATAATTTTACACAGCTGTCTTTTCATATATTTTGCAAAATATAAAGTTCATTTTGATGGTCATGTTCACGTGATCATGTACCAAAACAAATAGAGTTACCATGCTTCACTGAACTTCAGATTGCACAATATTAATAAACCATTTCTATAAGTTGTCAAGATAAATTACTTCAATATCCAAGAGGTTTACTCAAGAAACTATGACTATTAAAAAAAATAAACGTCTGAGGGACTTTTTCAAAAGAAAACATTTTTGAAGGTGTAGGTTGTAGTGATTTTCGTTGTTTTCATTGGTCTTATTGTCTGAATACCTGCAAATTAAACTTTATAACATGCCTTAAGCTCTCAGTACTTTCAGTACTTTGATTTTACTGTTTTATATATGTATATATTTCTGTGTTGTTTTTTATGAAAAATTGTATAATTAAAACCTATGCATTGAAAATTCTGTAAGTAATGATCAAAATGTTGGTAAATTTTGGTGATTAATGACATATTATAAAAACTTTTCTTGATTCGTTAGAATGAAAAATACGACACATATAAATTTAATGAGTTAAACCTTGGAAATTCAATTCGGCTTTAGTAAAAAAAAATGCTTGTTAAAGCAAGGTATTTATATAAATTATATTCAAATCTCACTTATAAATCCTTGCTCTGGTAAAGCGGAATATTTACATTTCACTTAGAATTGACTTTTATTTCAATATGGTTCTATGCATTATATATAAAGCTGTTTGGGAAAATTAAGATTAGAAAAATATCTAATTTACAAACTTGTTTTATAGCCTTCGAGACTCAGACACAGGTAAATGGACCCCCGTTGAGTTAAGTGAGGCGATGACCTGTGGCGGTGGCCAGGTGTTCTGGTCGACGGTTCACCTGATGACAGTATGACACCTGTGATTATAGCAGTTGTAAATCACTTTCCGTTAATTAGATATCAAATTATGCTATCTATTACTGCTCGATCGGCACTGTATCTCTTCGCCATGATATATTGGATACGGTTATTACCTTCGATAATTTGTTAACACTTGTACTGGAGCTTTAAAAGTTTCCATATGTACAAACTCAATCAATAGAAAATTAATATTTGAAAACTAAATGGAAATCAGTCAATTATTGAAATCAGAGTATGTGGGTTTAATTGTGCTATCTTTCACGACCCTATCGGAACAGTATCGTCGCCATTATAAATTTAGGGTAGCTTCGACGATTTGTGTACAGTTTTACCACCGAAAATTCAAAAGGTTCAATATGTTCAAATTCAATCAATTTAATATTTTATTATGTAAAATTTACCAAGTAACAAATATTTGAAAACTAAATGGAAATCGGTCAATTATTGAAATCAGAGTACGTGGGTTTTATTATATTAATATTTCACGGGGCGATCGATTGTACGATCGAGGAAGTGTAACCATGCCGGGATCAGGAAATTCACAGTTAACATTACGTTTATTTATATAATTAGTTTAACACCACTACAATTATGAAAATGTGATGGATTATTCTTTCAATAAAGAACAAACTTTAAGATACTTGGGTTTTTTCCGTTCATCTCCTGAATAATAGCAGAGATTTAAATATAATTGATGTTATATCTCGTTGTTTTGTATAATGACAACAGACTCCATAGATTACACTATGTACATGTTTATTCGCCTGGGTTCTGGTGGGAACTGCCTTGCCTAATGTGTCCACAGATTGAGTATTTGAAACATCCAATTTACACATTACCGTAAAATGTTGTGTGTATCAAATATTGTAATGTGCGAGCATTATTGTCTTTGTAGATAGAGTCTGATGAGGTCGACCACATGTTTTGTTTATGAAAAATTGTTGATATTTTCTCTTGGTTTCACAACTCTCGTTTTTACTTCGAGATTGTCGCGACGATGTTCGGAAGAGTTCGAAATGATTCGGCATCTTTCGAGCCTATTTTTTACGTGTACACGTTAAAAAGATTTTTTACTTTAATAATTAAAGATACTTCCAGTGCTGCAACTTTATAAAAAGTGGTAAAATTAGAAAGTTTAAACCTCAGGCAGACGGAAAAAATATGTATAACACTTAAACAGTTTTCACTATGACCAAAAGTGCAAAAGTTATAGACCATACAACTTTAAATTGTGTTTTGAATTTAGCTGCTGGTTTCTCATTTCTGTTATTCGTTCATGTAACCAAGGACGTATATGATCTCACTTATAAATCCTTGATGTAACACAACAGACTCCATAGATTACACTATGTACATGTTTATTCGCCTGGGTACTGGTGGGAACTGCCTTGCCGAAAACAATGCAATCTGATTAAAATGAGCACGTAGTAAGCGGAGTATCAAACAGCTGATTTTAATCAGATTGAAAACAATGCATCTAACTACAATACATGATTATATTTACAATGTACAGGTGTAGTAGTGTTATTTTACTACTTTTATTTTGTATACGTTATATTTTAGTGCGCGTTCGCGTATGGTCCGTGTAGCGATAGTCGCGGGTCGCGGATACGCAATGCGACAAGATCGTTGGCGCGCGCGCGGAAAAGGCACGTGTAAGTGAGAGCGATGAGTTATGTGAATGTGACGTAATGTGTATGTCAATCATATTTGTGTCCTTATATGGTATTAGTCTATTGTCTACGTCGAGTGAATGTTGGGTAGTTTATCTGGGGTATTGGTCACTTGGGGTTTGGATGACCAAGAGGCAACATCGATCTCTAGTAGATGAACTGATTGCAGACTCATAGGAAATTAGCCCAATACATAATTGTAAGTACCTGTATGTAGTTTAAATATTATTATCATAATATAATATAATATCTATTTAATATATTTGATTATGGTAATCGTTTATTTAAAAGTAACTTATCATTTTTTTGGAATTTCGATAAATTTTAATATCGGGCATAATTATTCAGACGGAGAGTGATTTCGATGGTATTCGTATATTGTTTTAATTAATTGTATTGTTTTTATTATTTCAACAGTATAAAGCGAGTGGTTTGAGCTCGTCGGACGACGGTCCGGTGAAACCCTCTTCACACTGAAGAGGTGGGTATTTTTATATATGCTATAGTTATGTAATAGTTGCCATCTATACATATAGATGTTGTTAATTGCTATTATATATGTTCTGATAACGAACTGGTTAACTATCCGTTAGAACATGTAAAGTAATATTGAACATATGAGTATAGCCGTATAATTGTATGTATATAGATAACTGTATATTAAATGGTAATATGATGTAATTCATGTTACAGGGTATTATTTTAATGAATAAATGAAGTGAACCCGACAACAGCATTGGTGTCTTCCTTGAAACCATAGCTACTACACAGGGTACAGGGCCTGGACAATTAATTGGTGTGTTATCAGGTACCGGACAATCAGACGGGCTCTGTCTGGAATTAGATGCTGTCGGGTTACGGTTATGTCAGTTCAATTTACTCGTGACACTACAATTGGGACAGGTATTAGCTTCCCAAAAAGCTAGGTGAGCTACGCGGAAGCTTAACCCTTTGATTAGACAGAATATGGAAATTAAACAATGATATGATGATATTGCTTAGCAATTTTAATTGTTCTGTTGAAAGCCATTTTATAATTTGTGAGCTTGTGTTAGTGCAAGGTAGCCAGGTCTAGTACAAACGAACAGTTTTAATAATACTTTTGCTCCAACAAATTAAAAAGAGTTTTATGCAGAGATTGCTCAGCTCAGAGAAAAGGCAAAGAAAATATTGAACTTAATCTTATATGTTTCTATGTTTTTCTATGGTCCGTTTTCATTCCGCTTTTAGTATGTACTTGTAGTGTATTTACTAACTAAATGTAATATCATACATTCCGGAAATAGTCCCATCCGGACCCTGCGCAATGATACTAAGACTCAATAAAAGTAGTTCTATCATGACGGCCATGCTTGTTAGCTGTGTTATTGATGTCCTGTGAGTTACTGTGGCAAATACACCACATATTGGCGACGAGGATGACACAAACTTCACAAACTATGAAGGAAACGACGAACTAATATCGTAAGAGTCGATTTGAAACAATATTAGCCCAAAACCCATGAACTATTAGGTATTTGCTGTTCTGGGCAGATTTCGTTTTTCGCACCACGTGTGTCGGTGCCGGATTTTTGTGAAACTTCAATACGCCAGTATGACGGGTAAAGTGGGAAGAATCGATACGTTCGATGAAAGCATAGAAAGGTGGGACGCCTATAAAGAACGTTTAGATCAATATTTTATTGTCAATACGATAAAAGAAGAAAAACAAGTCCCAGCGCTCCTGAGTCTGATCGGCGGAAGGACATTTGCGGGCTGTTGCGTGATTTGACCGCACATGACCTCCCGCAACCAAAACATATCCAGTTTTGACGAAGATTTTGCAGGAACATTACTCGCCGCGGCCGTTGGTGATAGCGGAACGCTTCCGCTTCCATAAGCGCGATCAGCGGGAGGGAGAATCTATTAGAGATTATAACGCAGCTCTCAGAAAACTCAGCGAAAATTGTTCGTTCGGAGAATCTCTCAACGATACATTACGAGATCGACTCGTTTGTGGACTGAAAGCAGAACACATACAGAAGAAACTATTGACGGAAGCTGATTTGACATATCAGAAGGCGTTAGAGGTCGCGATAGCTATCGAAACAGCAACTAAGGATGCTGTAGAACTGCAGAGGCAACATGTAAAGGCACCTGTAAACAAAATACGGAAAGAGAAACAACCAGTTCCTAAGAAAATCCCAGTTACCAAGAAATTTGAGAAGATTAATGGTTGTTTTAGGTGTACAGGGACACACAAAAACCCCAAGATTGCTATTTTAAAGATGCCATTTGTCATAAGTGTGGGAAAAAAGGCCATATAAAGAAGGCATGCTTGTCGGGAAAGCCACGGAACAAGGGAGCTCCATCTCATAGAATCCAATATGAAAGTGAATCAGAGTCGGAAATGGACAGTATGGAGGTAAGCAGGAATGCTCGACAAAAGGCTTTATCAGCAGTGTCTATTATCAGTGAGGCTACCATCTATCAAACATTTATCAAAGAGGAAAGAGAGATCTCAGGATAGGAAAAAAATTCAGTAAATCTGAAAATAACAAAAACTACATTCAGGGGAAAAAGTTGGTGTCCTCCTAGGGTGGTGTTCCAGTGATTACATGCTAGAGCTTAAACAATCAACGGAGCTGCACTTAGATTTTGCTCGTGTGTTGATGCATGAGAGGTCCTCCAAAAAATATTGTTGGGCAGAGGACTGACTCCGTGATATAAATACTCTTATTGGCATGATGCTAAAGGGTACGTTGAATGTTTCAGGAGGTTATCGAAAAACCATGTTCTTCAGTACATGCAAATCAAAAACTGACCCTAAAGAAAATATCCCATGAAGTCTTCAGAGTGATTGAGTTAGGTACTCTCAATGGGTACATTACAGCACGGATGAAGGTCAGAGGAAGGAGCAAACCCAAAAATTTCTGTAAGCACGTTAAAGTTTCCTTTTGAACATGAAGGATGAAGTTGATGCAGAAAATAGACAGATTAGTCGAAACCGGTATTTTTGGTCTAAGGTTGACAATTTCTGAGTGGGCCCACGCCCATTGTACCTATTCCAAAGGGCGTGATTGGTAGTATCGTATCTTGCGTGATCTTTAATGTGACCATAAATCCGGTCCTTGATGTGGGACCAGTGATCCCGCTGCCAAAATAGAATGAAAATCTTTGCTAAACTCGGCAGGAGGCCGAAATTTCACCAAAATAGACCTAAAAAAGTGCATACCTGCAGATGACAGTGCGCGAAGAAGATCGGAGCCATATTTGACCATCAACACACATCGGAGCTTATTCCAGTATAATAGGCTAGTGTTTGGTATAGCATCTGCTCCAGCAATCTGGCAGAGATCGATCGATCGACCAGGTCCTACAAGGTGTGCCTCGAGTACAATGTATCCTAGATGACATGATTGTCACGGGGGCAACGGATGAAAGTAGTACAAAAGTACCGGTTTTGGCACAGGGTCACCCAGTGCACCTCCTATATAATCCTTACCACCCCCTGGCACCTCCCTATGGCACCCCCCTTCAAGAGGGGGGTACCGATCGATGACGTCATGGGAAGAGGGGGTTCTAATCGATATGGGTTTTCCCATCTATTTATATCGTCATGGGGTAATCCATCTATTGATAACGGCAACGATTGCATCACGTTTAGAAATAGTCAAACAAGTTTCAACCTGTTGTGTAAACAACACCGAGAATGGCTACTAAACCAGGTCACACACTACCTTGTAAATTTCGATTATGATCACTCATTAACTATGCTATTCGTGTTTCGGTCAAACCTTCAGGAATATTATATTTCCATGATACATATATATATTGAATAAGATGTTTATTGTTTACTATAGTAACACAGAGTTGGCACACATAAACAACATAAAAAAAAACGATTGAAGATGAACATCCCTAAATTATAAATATAAAATAGAGAAAACACTGCAACAATGGCTTTATTTACTCAACACGATTACATATCTATACATGTACAACGATTAGCTCTAGCGAATACGATTGCATCACGTTTTCGAAATAGTGACACTGTTAAACCAGTTCCATATGAATATATAGATGTGATTTGATAACGTGTAAAATTATAAAAAAACTATAGGAAGTTGTTTTAAAAGTTACCACGAACTAAAAGTTCTTTGTGTTCACATACAACAATGTTCGGGTTTAGTTATATACACGTAAACATTAAGAATATATGTGCCGGTAAAATCGGTTACATTTCCTCGTATATAGTTATACGTTATTACTCGAAATGTAGTCATTGTGTAAAACGTATTTAGGTATAATCTTAACATAGTCGAGGATAAATGTTTTTAATAACAAACCTTAAACGTATTAAATTCCGCTCACACTATTATCACTATAACTGCAAATGGCCGCTTACAGGAAGCGTTACCTATTTATGTGTATATACACACACATGTGTATACATAGAAAATTAAATAGCCTAGTCAATATCCGGCCCCTGTAGCGTAGCGGTCTAGACGGTTTTAAGCATTCACAGCCTAGGTAGCTAACTCAGGTGTTGGGTCGATTCACAGAGCCGGTGTCGTCTAAAATATGAAATTTGTATTTCTACATAAAATTCGTATAATTTCCTACAGAGCAATGTAAAAACACGTCCGAACCACTACGATGACACTAAAAAAATGAAAAATAAAATTGCACAAAAATATATCAAACCAATCAAATTACGTGAAAATAACGGAGTGTGATTGAGAGGGTATAAATACAGGCGTAAATGAAGTAATAAGTTCATTCTGCAGAAGACCCCGGAACGAGAAGCAGCAGAACCCTTGGAATATATACAGCTGAGGAAAAGGTAAGTTTCAGCACAATTACTAACAAAGTCTGAGGTGTTTGTCACGCATGGATTAGGTGTACTGGATTAGGCGATGTCACAAGTCCACAACGGAAAGAGGGCGCTATAATTGTGACATGTCCCCGCGATATCCAGGAAGCTCTTTCCGACCAATAATTCATGTGGACCCATTGGGTGATGCCAGTTTACTGGTGACAGTAGTCGTGTTCTTCGCACGAACGCCATAGGACTCCGGTCCTTTAATCAGACAAAACACGTGCATAGTAGAGCTAATCAAACATAAAATTCTAATTCTAATAGTACCTGAAACAATAGGTGTTTGTTCAATCATGAATTAGGGGGGATGTACGATTAGGGCGATGTACAAGTCCATAAACGGAAAGAGGGCTTGTATAATGTTTGTCCGCATCATATCCAGGATAGCTCTTTCCGACCAATAATTCATTTTGACCCATTGTGCCAAAACTGGTGAAAGTAGGATGTGTTAATATTCGCACGAACGCCATAGGACATGGTCCTTTAATGCGATAATCCTGGAACAAATCTTTTGAACACAAAAAAAAATCTTACCAGACATGTGGTCGAACATGGAGATGAAATGGAAATGTAACGTGGGGGATGAAAGTACTAAATGGGCGAAAAGATAGACTCACAACGCATTCATAAGGATACATCGGTCCTTTAATCATATACCTGTTTAAAAACGGAAAAGAAATGACAAGTACCTTAAGCAAGCTATGGAAATACATGTAAAGGCAAATAGGCGGGCAAATGGTCTTGCAACTGTAACAAATCTTTTGAGAAAAAAAACTCTTACCAGACATATGGTCGAACATGGAGATAAGAGGGAAATGTAACGTGTGCGATAAAGACTTGAAATGATAGACTCACAGAGACATAAATGATACATGCTCCGAAAGCATACCGTTGTGGAAAATCATTTTGGAAAATGAACATTAGCAAGCATTCCTGGAGAGTCACAAGTCAAACCAGCTTTATCGGCAATTTTGTTTTATACAACATGGAGAAAACGACCCTATTTAGATCCCCGAGATAAAAGAGCAAGCTGATGATAGCCAACAGAATGATGATGCTCCGAAGAAGCGAAATCGGGGGAACCTTTAAAGTAGTACTTATCCTGCCGAGACAACAAAAACAACTACTACTTTTATACAACAACAATACGACCGAAAGGAGATACAATGGCAAATGTAACGTCGGTGCGTGTCAAGTGGACTTTCTATACAAAAGATAGACTCACAAACAAAAGGAGAAACAGTTGAGCGCCCGTCACACCACATTTCCGTTTGAAAGTGTCAAATAACTTTAAATCCATTAGATTATAGATGAAGGTATGAAGGAATCTATCCGAAAGATGCAAATTTCCTTCATCGAATACCAACGTCAGGGAAGTAATTGGACATTGGACAAGGGGTGATTCAAATTCAGATACACTTTGCCCGCTATAAACCTCTTAAAGGCTCTAGCTACATCCCTCTACCGATCAAGCTGAGATCAAAGCATGCCATCATCAACGTTCAAAAACAAAGACAAGAAATGTTTCATGTGGTCAGTGCATGCTGCATTTACACCGGGCCAAGGAAGAAATTCCCAGCGAGTCAGTAAATACAGTATCCATCAGAATGAACTCGATTTCACAGGCATAACTTTTCCCGTCAAAGTAGCCGACATCAGCAAGTTTGAAACCATGAACAAAATCAGCATCAGCGTATTAGGATACGAAAAAGGTTTTGCTTTTCCCGATCCACGTGACAAAGCAAAGGTTTGACAGACACGTCGATTTATTGTTGATATCAGATGGACGAAAGTCACATTTTTGTTGGATTAGAGATCTGAATCGTCTGTTAAACAATCAAAAGAGTGACAGTCACCGTCACTTTTTCTGTATCTACTGTTTGCAAGGATTTACAAAACAAAGAATTTTAGAAGATCACACATCCTACTGTCGAGAGCATGGCAATCAAAAAATAAAACTACCAACAGAAGAGGACAAATGGCTGTTCTATAAGGATGTGAGCTTAAGGTACCTTACATTATATATGCGGATTTCGAGTCATTCCAGGCGCCCATAAAGAGATGTGATGTCGACCCAGGCAAATCCCACACGGAGAAAACCACACATCATGTACCATCCAGCTTCGCCTATAAAGTCGTAGGGCTCATACAAGAAACATCAAAGGAACCCGTGGTCTACAGAGGACCAGATGTCACGGAAAGGTTTGTTGAGTGCATGCTAAAAGAACAGGAAGAAATAGAGCAAAGGTTCAAACACGTCGAGCCAATGGATATGACGGGGACTGACTGGCAAGCCTTCAATGAAGCAACTAACTGTCACATTTGTGGAAAAGAGTTAGGTGAGGACAGAGTAAGGGACCATTGTTGTGACCGGTAAATGTCGATTAAAAATTTATTGATAAGCAGATAGTGACGAAAGTCAACATTTTCCATTGGCTGTATTAATTCATAGAAGTTTTGTTTATGGGGACAATCAATTGTTTGAATCATGTGACGTGTAAAGTAGAGAAAAACTTTTTTGACTAATGTTTGCATTGATTTACAAAACAATAGAACTTAGTCCTAGAAGAAAGGTGTAACTGTCTATTTCGTGGTCCGCATAGGACTCAAAAATGAAACCTCCAAAAGAACATTCAGTAGACAAGTCTGACTATATCCTACATACTGATGTCAGAATGGCACAAGCTCACTCGAAAAATTAAACTTTATAAAAACGAATAAACATCTTGGAGGAATATGGATCAGCACAAAGCTAACTGAAATTAAGCCAGAGTCGCCGCATTATTTGAGAAAGGAAGATGTCAGAGTCATTCCGTCAGAAAGAATTAAGGTCCACACTGGAGTAAAAGACCAGCATTACATAGAAAATCGGTTTCAAACTAGAACATCACAGGTTAATCTATCATGTTTTAGAGGCTTGACTGATGGGATCAGAAAAATCCATTCAACTGGCAGAGTCAAACATCATACGATATACCATAGATCTCATCAACCTTAGGAACCTGTGATACTACAGAAGAAGTCAGATGTGTCATGGTCTCACAAGGTTTGTTGCATGAAAGGGATTTGTGCTAAACAAGAACAGGAAGAAATAGAGCAAAAGGTTCAAACACGTCGAGCCAATGGATATGACGGGGACTGACTGGCAAGCCTTCGATGAAAGCAACTAACTGTCACATTTTGACGGAAGTGTTTGTGAGGAAAATGGGGACCATTTGTAACCACACCAATGACCGGTACGCATGGAGAGGGACATAATGGGTGTCTATCCCCAACTTGTCCATTGTAAGATTCACGGCACGGAAATTTTTGGAGCTGCTCACAACGAGTGCAACATCAACTTTAAGTTCACGGGACGCATTCCGGTTGTATTTCACAATACTTTTACGCGGTTACGATTCCCATCTAATCATGCAGGCCATTGGAAAGGTGTGTGATAAAGAGATTCAAAATGTATACGCCCAACAATATGGAGAAATACATTTCGTTCTCCATGGGCTGTATGGACTTCATAGACAGTTTTCAGTTTATGGGGACATCATGAAGAAAAACTCATCGTGAAGTTTCTCCATGTCAAAGATCCTAAATCTGACCCGACTATATCCGCTACAGACGTGTTCAAAGAAAAGGTGAAAAAATTTGAACACATTGACACAGCAGCATTTTTGTGTGAAGAGGATATAGAAAACTTCTCCTACAAAAACAGGTGTATCCCCTATGACTATTTCGATGGTCCGCATAGGTTTCAGGAAGCCAGTCTACCTCCAAAAGAAGCATTCCGGAGCAGAGCAGTCTGACTGGAGAAGACATATCTGATGAAAAGTATGAACACGCTCTCCGAGTATGGGAAGGAAACATTTAGAATAAACAATCTTGTCTTGGAGAATACTCGGATCTCTACGTGCTAACTGATGTGCTCGGGCTCGCCGATGTGTTTGAGAACTTTAGGAATCTATGTCTGGAGTCATACGGGCTCGATGCAGCTCACTTTTACACCGCCCCTGGGTTAGCGTGGCAAGCAGCATTGAAAATGACGGGAGTTCAATTAGAGCTACTCACAGACATCGATCAACATCTGTTTATCGAAAAAGGCTTGCGAGGGGGTATATCCATGATCAGTCATCGGTTTGCAGAGGCAAACAACCCATACGTACCAGGTTATGATCCAATGAAACCAAAAGAATACATCACCTACTTAGATGCAAACAATTTGTATGGATGGGCCATGTCTCAATCCCTACCCAAGGATGATTTGTCATACTACAGTAAAACATTATGGCGGGATCTAGGAGACTGCGGAAATCAGCATGACTGCTTAGATCATTATCATTCATCCGAAAAACTCATACCAAATCTCAAAAACAAGGAGAAGTATGTCATACATTATCGAAATCTAAAGCAATATCTTTCTCTTGGCATGAAGCTTACAAATGTTCACAGAATATTAGCGTTCAAACAGTCGCCTTGGCTGAAGCCTTATATTGATTACAACACCCAAAAAAAGGAAGCAATCGCGAAACAGCTTCGAGAAAGATTTCTATAAGCTGATTAATGATAGCGTTTTTTGGAAGACCATGGAAAATTTAAGGAAGAGAATGGATGTCAAACTCGTCAACAGCGAGAAGAAGGCCATGAAATTAACATGTAAACCAACTTTCCACGAGTTTAGGATCTTTTCGGAGGATTTGGTTGGTGTCCACATGCTAAAATCAAAACTATATCTGAACCGACCCATATACGTGGGATTCAGTATTCTCGATGTCTCTAAAACATTGATGTATGACTTTCATTATAATTATATGAAACGAAAATATGGATGCAATGCACGTCTCCTCTTTACCGATACCGACAGTTTGGCCTACGTCATCAGGACAGAGGACATTTATCAAGATATGTCGGGAGACAAACATTTGTTTGACACCTCAGAATATTGCACATCCCATCCTCTCTACAGCACGGAAAACAAAAAGGTATTAGGGAAAATGAAGGACGAAACCTTTGGGAACCCGATTCATGCCTTTGTTGGATTAAAAGTGAAAATGTATGCCTACACTTACAATTGTAAAAAAGAAAGAGATGGGAAATTGTTAGAAACAAACGTAGAATCGAAAAAAGCGGAAGGCATAAAAAAATATGTCATCGAAAACAATTCCCGTTTCGAGCACTACAAAGAATGCCTTCTGCAAAAGAAAATCATAATGTCAAAAATGAACCAGATCAGAAAGTTATAAACATCAACTTTTTAATGTATCTCTAACCAATTGAGGCCTTTCGCCATTCGACGACAAACGATATTTGCTTGCCGATGGCATCACTAGTTATGCATACGGGCATTGGAGAATATCAGGAGAGTAAACTACCCAAGAAAGGTCTAATGTCAAGACATAGTGTGATGGGAAATGGTGTACATATACACAGATCATTCGAGTACCATCTATCGGGTGGTAGATGACTCTCGACTATTTGTAAATATACATTGTCCATTATAGATTGTTGTACAGATGGGCACAAGATGGGTCCCTGACTTGTGTTCCGTCTCATTAACAGGGACTATAAATATTAAATGTTATCATATTTGGTCGAGTTATTTTTACCCACAATGCAATTGACACGGTATATATAGGGACAAACTGTAAAACTCTCATTTTGTAATCTGGCCGTCGATGAGAACACATCGATATAAAGCACCAGTGTGAAATTTGCTTTAGTGAATATATCTGGCCACATGACTTAAAACGTCACATAAAACATAAACATATGGAAGGAGAGAACAATACCCAGCAGCAGCAGCAGCAGCAGCGTCGGCCGCAGCAGCAGCAGCAGCATCAAGAGTTTGTATTTAAACATCCATTTACCGCAACTGTTTCGGGACCGACCTCATGTGGGAAGACCTATTTTGTCAAAACACTGCTTCAATCTTGTATGACAAAACTATCACCACCTCCTCAGCGTATTTTATGGCTTTACAAACGGTGGCAGCCACTTTATGATGTCATCAAAGCAACGGTTTCACCAGCGGTAGAATTCATCCAAGGAATTCCGTTGGATTTAGACCAGGATTCTTTCATTAGTCCAAACGTGAGAAACTTGGTGATCTTGGATGATCTCATGTCGACAGCAAACAAAGATCCTCGTATTAACGAATTATTTACGGTGGGGAGTCATCACAGAAATTTGTCCGTTTTGGCTATCAATCAAAACCTGTATTATAACAAGGACCCAACACAGAGGAGGAATTGTCACTACTTAGTGCTATTCAACAATCCTATCGACAAACAGCAGGTCATGACTCTTGCAAGACAGATGTATCCTGGGAATCATGAATATTTGATGAGACATTTCAGTGAGGCTACTAATAAGCCATATGGTTACCTACTCATCGATCTAAAACCATCAACACCCGAATCATCACGCATGCGCAATGACATATTTTCCGAGCGGTCTATAAAAGGAACAACAAAGCACATCACCAATCATTTTGAGACTGACACTCCGACCGTGCAGACGTATACCCCAGCAGCAGCAGCAGCAGCAGCAGCAGCAGCAGATATTACCAGATCAAGAAAATATGTCGGCCTGCGACGATTGTGGTATCATGTTTCAAGACGTTCACGATTTACAGAGACACGTAAAGAAATGGTGTCCGGAAAATGATTCCCGAAAAAGGAAGCTATCATCAAATGAAGAGAATGAACCAGTGGTCAAGAAATTGTTGTCTTTAGAGAGTTTAGAATCACAAGACGAAGAAAATGAAAGTGAAGAACACGTGGTTTTTAATGCCATTATGACAAAAGCAAACTCTGTAAACGAAGAAGAATGGAATAAAAAGTATGACAAATACGTAAATGAAGGCATGTCTGATGACGAAGCCAAAGCGAAAACAGAGGAAAAGATGAAAGTCAAAGATATGGTTCAATTTATCAAAGATTATGGATCGATTATTATGTCCATTCTTAAGCTACAAAATGGTAAGATCCACGAAAAGGTCATGAACGATGTCACGGAGCTCATAGACGATGGTTATGACGATCGCAAGGCAATCAAGATGGCTCTTAAAAAGAACCGTCATGTCTTAGATGAGATGTGGGATGGTGAAGATGGTGATGGTGATGAAGATGAGGAGGAAGAAGATAGCGATGATAATGAAGAATCTGAAGAGGATGAAAACTGATATAAATAGACTTTTTTCTTAATGACGTCATTATAAAGTTTAGCACTCGACGAAGAAGGATGTCGTCTTGGGAAGACTATTTAAAAGACATTTACTTCAATCCCGCCAATGCAGGGAGTTTCTCTGGACCAGACAAGCTGTATCGATACGTGAAGAAAGCTGGGAAATACGTCATAAGTAAATATAAGATAAGAAAATGGTTACAACGTCAAGAACCCTACAGCCTGCAGAGAGCACTCCGACATCCATTCAAACGAAACAAAATTTTCGTAACTGGCATCGACGACCAGTGGTCTGCTGACCTCATGGGTCAAATTTAAGAGTGAAAACGATGGTTACTCTTATATACTTGTCGTGATTGATGTGTTCTCAAAATACTTGTGGTTTGAGGCCACTGAAAAAAACAAGAAGGGAGCGTCTGTGTCAAAGGCACTGCAAGACATTCTCAGCGAAGGGAGACAACCCAGTCGTATCCGTAGTGACAAGGGCCAAGAATTTAGATCCAAGGACGTTAACTCTCTACTTAATCGATATGGTATCACGCATCTATACGCACAAAACGAAACCAAAGCTGCTGTAGCCGAGCGTGTCATCAAGACTATCAAAACAAGGTTGTATAGATATTTCACACACGATAGAAACTACGAGTACGTAAAGAAACTACAGTCGTTTGCTAATAGCTACAATCAGACATATCACCGGACGATCGGTATGGCTCCGGCAAATGTAACCGAAACAAAGGAAACTTCTATCTGGTGGAGGATGTATTGGCCGAAAAAAACAACCTGTGTTGACAAAAACGAAGAAGACTCGTAAACTGTTCAAATTCAAGGTTGGAGATAAAGTGAGATTGACTCATTTGAAGAATCCTTTCACAAGGGAATATGATCAAAGATTGACCGGAGAGATATTTACCATTTCTCAAAAAGTACTTCGAGGAGGTCTACCTCTATATAGAGTCAAAGACTATGATGGGGACGCGATCAAAGGGACTTTCTACCAGTCTGAACTACAGAAAGTGGGAGTCAGAGACGACGACATGTGGAAAGTGGAAACCATTTTGAAGACAAAGGGAAAAGGTCAAAACAAACAATACTACGTGAAATGGCTTCACTGGCCTAAGAAATTCAATTCCTGGATATACGCGTCTGATTTAACCGATTTGTAGGAGAGTGAACTACCCTAGAAAGGTCCAATGTCAGGACCCCGTGTTATGGGAAAGAGCGTACATATACACAGATCGCTCTAGTACTATATCGTGGGAGGTAGATGACTCTCAGTAGCGTAAATATAATATTGTCCATGATAGAGTAGGTAAATTTTGTAAGGATGAACGTAGGATGGCTCTCCGACCCATGTTCATTCAATCGCGACGGGAAAAATAAAACATTTTTGTAAATATATCACCTCCTTATGGTGGCTGATTACGGCCATCTCGTGTTTTTGTGTTGTCGCCTTGTCGTGTTGTCGCCTTGTCGAGTTGTCGCGGTCTCAAACTGCGACAACCCGAGATTTAACAGTTAAAATGTCGACTTGTCGCGTTTTCGAACCGCGACAAGTCGACAACACGACAAGACGACAAGTCGACAACACGACAAGTCGACATTTCAAACACGCTAATTAGCGCGTACAGAATCTCGTGTTGTCGCGGTAAAATGTCGACTTGTCGTGTTGTCGAGTTGTCGACTTGTCGTGTTGTCGCCTTGTCGTGTTGTCGACTTGTCGCCTTCCTGTTACACATGCGCAAATCATATGAAATAACCACTATCTTTGAATATAGAAAACTGAAGTCAGTGCTTGTGAATATTTGGTGTGTTTGTAAGATATTCGATGTTCAAAATTGTTAAAAAATTATATTTTTCCCCATTGTTAACTCTTTTGAAATGTATTATACTTAACGGAAATCTATCATACTATGGTGGCATATTTCTGCCATCGTGTTATTTTAGGTCGAGTTATGTAACGTAACTTTGCCGAGATAATTATGTCGACCTGTAGAGTTATATCATACTGATATTTCATACCATTTTTCATTTTAACTAAAATATATATAAATAAAGTTATTTCTGAAAATAGCTATCTTTTAACTCCATATATCTTAACCAAAAACCCTATTTTTGTTAACAATCCTTGTGGTATAGCGCCTTAAGTGTTTTATTGTTCAAGACAGCTAGATATCACCTTATACTTGTCAATATCTATACAATTATCTAAACTCAGCATTCCGGTTTTTTGTTCGGTTCGGCCCCTCAAGTAAATCTATTCACTCAATGTCAATCAATACCCCGGAACTAGCTTTTTACGCTAGGTGTCATCTATTGTTAAAGAATTAATGTCCACTTTAGACTCAGGTAAACTTACATAACCACCTGGTTAGTAAGGATATTGTATGCCTTAGGTCCTTAAGAACCCACGCTATACGATGACCAATCGCTGCATTTGTTACATAGCGCTAATTAACTCCGAAACAGTTTTGACCAATCAAAATTACGTGACACCTGGATAAGTTGTGTGTAACTGTTCCCAAAGCTCACTAACAGCTGGAACATCGAATAAAGATACACGAAACTTAACAGGCTGTCTCCATCCTAATTTCAGGTAAGAATATTTCATTTTATATCATATCGAAAACGTTATCTACATTTCTTTGTAATCTATGTAATCTATATCAAACTTGTTGTATATTTTACTATTAACTTGTTAACTGTGTACAGCGTGTGTTCATTTATTTTATCATGTTTATTCAACATAAGCTGTGTTAAATGTACATGTGTAATTGTATTTTCCCTCTAACAATCTTTTTTTAACTTAATGTTTTTCAAAATACCAAATGCGGTAATTAACCTTGAATTTCGATGTACAAATATTCATTTTTGGTTGTATCCATAATTAAGCTCCAAATCTCATATTTTTAGATAAAAAGAATCCGTAACGTTAAGATAGAGTCATTCTTTAATATCCTGTATTTTAACTAAGAAAATGTAACCTCAAACCATGTTTTCTTTAAAATTTATATTTAATTTAGATCAATCAAATATTTAGTATTGTTACCGCATCTTTGTACAGATTAAATTCCATAAGTTTAGATGGAGTTATTCCCCTTTGCAATTCATAACTTCCGCGCTACAAAGTCTACACGCATGGCTGATAGACCATTTTGTAACTCAATAACATAGCTGTGAACTTTCTATTTTGATTCCCATAACATGGCTAATGTAAGTAATTATGTAACAATTGTGATTATAACGATTATATGTTTAAATACTGAAAATCATAGAGATTTAGCGAGATACATTGTCGTACTTGCGATTATGCGCTTTAAAGTATTGTTAGCTTAGAATAAGCTTATCCATGAAATCATCTCTTAAAATACTCTTAAATAATGGTTTATGTATTGTCACCTATAGCTGATAAGTAGCCAATTATAAACCTAAATAATCATAAACATTTGTATTATTACTAGTATATGTTTTTGTCATTATTTTATGTAGTGGTAAATACAAAAATGTAATACTTTGTACAGACCTATAACAGACTTTGATTTCTCAGACCAGATTTAGTTTGATTGTAAAATTATCAAGATTCTTAGTGTAAATGTAAAATGTTGTTCTAATGTTAACTAAAATCAACCCTGATCATATCTATAACTAAAACCATACAATCTAATTACATGTACTTAAATGCTTGTGCTAATGTTAACAAAATCAACCCTGATAATATCTATAACTAAAACCATACAATCTAAATGTTTCAATGCTCTAAATGAATTAACCATTTAAATATCATATCCTGTAACTTGTAAATGTGTACATACATTATCTATACTTTGTGAAAATTAAATTGTTCTGATGTTTTATGAAACCCTACCTCATTATTAGTACATGTATATGTAAATAACTTTAACATAACTCTTTGTCATATGTAAACTTATTTGTACCTTGTCATATTGTTCAGAATTTAACTATCAACTCAATAACAATTTATTTATCATTAATACTCAATCATGTAAACTATTTGATAAACAAAATCTTAAAATTAGGTTGTGTCCCTAAATAATTGTCTCCTTGTTGCTGGTAATTAATCCTTTGGCATCGACCCCTCACTGCTAAGCCAGTACAGCTCTACTTAGTTAATTTCCCCTTTTATAATTATTTTGTTTTATTATTGTCAGTCATATATATAATTGACACTGTCCTTTTCTACATGTATTTTCATTGTATTGTAATTAAGTCCATTAATTGGTTTAATTCGTGATTGATATATTTATATTGTATATCAGTAACATGAAATATTATGTATGATTGTATGTATTGACTCTCACTAACAGCTGGAACATCGAATAAAGATACACGAAACTTAACAGGCTGTCTCCATCCTAATTTCAGAAATACCAACAAACCCAACCCAAACCAAACCCAAAAACAGTATAAAAGTTATATCATGACTTGTTGAGATATTTATGTCGGCTAGTCGACTTCCATCACGGAATGTTGACTTACATCCTGGAAAATTGACTTACCTTATTACGACGAGATCCGCGATAGTCAGTCGCGATAGTGTAACTCGACTTTCCAATATGAATATGTGGATTTGTCGTCTTAAAACTCATCTTACCGATATAAATATCTCAACAAGTCATGTTATAACTCGACTTGCCAACATAACCATCTGGTAAAAGTCAAGTTACCATAAGTCAACCTTGATTAACTCGATGGCAGAAATATGCCACCAGAAATCATAATATTAAATTAATTGAATATTAACAAAACAAAGGATATTGTCAGAACACAGAACAAAAATGTTTGTACAATGAACAGTAACAGAGAGGACAAATGTGCATGTATATTAACTTAATATTGTAAAATCTCCTTTACAAAATATTGTGTTATTAATCGGTTAAAACTTATTATTCAATTTGAAGAATTGAAGAGAACACGGATGATAAGACGAAATATTATCTATTATTACTAATTACTGTAATAGGTTATGTGTGCAGTACATCAAACAATAACCTTAATTTAAGATCTAATAAAGAATTTGATTTAAAACGATAAGAAAAAATCATTAAAACTTTCATTTAGTCCAAAGCGTTATAGAACAGATAAGGTGTTGTGCCCCATCTTTCTGGTAATTAGTTCATCTATTTTGATCATCTGCTTGCATCACAACGTATATAATGGTTAATATTCTTATTTATAAAATTTGTTTATTGGAATTCAGCAAGATTTAACCCTCGAAAGTTTGATTGTGCATTTTTACTACAGTAATTCATACAATAGTAATCAAATGCTGTAGCATAGATACTTCCAGTGGACATTTAATATAATGGAACTCTTGCAAAAGAAAAGTACACAATTAGTATTTCTGGGTCTAGAAATTCCTAATACATAAAACATGTGTTCATTTTACGAAATGAATATCATAATTATATAATAATCTTTCTCAAAGCGATCAATTTGTGGTTAAGAGAGGCTTGGCTAATTATGATACATCCAAGTATAATTGACCTGTGTTAATATGGTCCGAGTGCAAAGTCAATAAAAGCAACTCAAGTTACATTACGCAAACATTGAGTTCTTCAGGGTGGTGTCCTATGGTCGATGTTTTTTCTTGTAAGTAGCATGCACATTAGAGAATGCTTTGATACTTGCCAAAGTATGGTGGCATATTTCTGCCATCGATTTGCCGACTTACGACTTAATAATGTCGACATCGTTAAGGCATTAAGTCGACATCATATCGGAATATGTCGACATAAACAGAAGAATATGTCGACTTACCACATGTACATGCCCACATAATGAATCCAAGATATTTATGTAGACAGTCGGTAACTCGGCGATTAATGTGTTTATGCTCGGGTGTGACACCGACTTGTCAGTTATTGATGTCGACATCCAAACTAAAAGATGTCGACATCTGGTCTTGAAAGTGGAAATCAAAGGCCACCCTTTCATAGGGCACTGTGTATATGCAGCAAAAGCCATACAGCAGAGATCGACGTTGATTTTGTTAATTCAAGTTTTTATTCATTTGATTTCAAAAAAAAAAAAATGTGATCCTGCACATCCCGACCATGAAACTGTAGCCTGCGTGTACGTAGCTGTTAGCCCGAGCTAAGGAAGTGTACAACGAATTATTAATATATATATATAACCGTGGGTTGAAAATTCGTTTCAAAGCTGTGTGTGTGTTTTGTTGATTGGCATTCGTACCAAGTCCATGTATTACATACCGTACTATACTATATTAAAAGAATGAATGAAAATAAAAATAAAAAAAGATTTTTTTATGTTGTATTTTCTTGTGAATCCCGAAAAAAACCAGTTACGTAATTTAAAAGCCATAAAGGTCACAGTACAGGTACACAATACACGTTGGGAAACCAGCTTTACTTGTTAGCTTGGCCTACATAAATATTTACATCCCTCGATCAGAGAAATACTATTTAAATCTCTGCCTCGATACACTTATATAAAGGCACAACGAATTTTTGTTACGGTCTTAATGGTCAGATTCAAACTTTGGGCTAAAAATCCTCCAGGGACGCGGTTTTAAACTCCCAACTCGCGATACATCTGCATCTATTTTTCGTAGTAAAAACATGCGTTCTTTGTAGTCAAACGTAGTAAAAAAAGTCACGTGCTAATACCTCATTCATGCCATTGGCCAGAATATACAATTGTATTATGGGTAACTAGTGATCACGTGATTTTGTGTTTACTTTCAAATATGGAGATAGTTTGCTTGCCATTTCTTCGGAGAAATTGATTTATTTGAAAATATTTAGACTCCAAAATATTATTAATATTGCATGCTTATCATTTGACTTGCACATATGCACTGTTTTACTATAAATAATGAACTGAAATGAGTTGTAAAACTGCCATTTTCACGTTTTTTTAAATAAATGATATAATACGAATTGACCATTTCAATAGGTCTAACCGTCTAATCTAAAATCAGCGAAGATCGGCTACTCCCGGCTAAATTCGTAGAATTCTAAATTTATATTTATATATATTATTACCTGCTTTAGGGCTCAGAACATATACATATAACACAGAGAAAATAAGGCCAAAGTATGTATAAATACCAGGTCAGAGAAATCACTATATTTGGAAGTAAACACACACTCATGTGATCACTAGTTACCCACTAATACAATTCCATATTTATTTCGGCCAATGGCATGAATGAGGTATAATCACGTGACTTGTTTTACTACGTTTGACTACAAAGAACGCGTGTTTTGTACAATTATGGGGAAAATCCTCCGCGGATCGTGGTTTCATTTCCACCATTTGAAATTGTTAGCAATACTATCATATCATAGTTTATTTTCCATATTATTTCCAAACAAATAGTTATAAGCTTCCGCATAGCCCACTTAGCTTTTTGGGAATCTAATACATATGTACACATATACTAAGAAACACGGGCTTATGTGCTTACATGGCAGGTCTCAAGGCCCTCTACCAATATTGTGAATTTCATGGCCCTTGGGTCTCGGAATTTTCCCCAGGGGATAGGGTCTTAACCATAGTTTACATAGGAGACATATTTATTTGTTTGTTTAAAAGTTAAACATTATTCATAACTGTGCATATCGGAATTCAGGTGACTGCTAGACATTCTCAACTCTCATCCATTTGTAAAAAAATTCAAATTTTAACAAACTTCTTCTCCACAACACGGTTTTACTCATTTTACAGCAAGTACAAAAACAACAACAATCAAATTTTAATCATGAATATTTTGTATTGATATTATTTTTTTTTGCAAATTTTCAGCAAAACAAACATGTTTCAAATTAAATTAATACACATATTTGATTAATATATTTGATCTGCATTCATTATTGAATTTAAAAAAAAATGAAAAAAACCTTTATAACATAGCAAAGGTACATGGTTTGTCATTTTAATCAAGGGAGATAAATCCGATTTGAAGGATTTTCCACAAAGTGGAAAAGTTAAAGCCGCATAATCCGTATCTTTCAGGGTCCGTAAATCAACAAAAGAAAATAAGGGTACATATATTATAAAAAGTTATCAACTTTCCCCTAATTACACACCCAAAAAGTCCCGAGTCCAAAAGAAATTAATGATTAAAAATTCGATATCCAGAGTGTTTGAATAATTCACTTTCCATGCATTATTCAACCAAAATTAAGACTGGTACATTTCCTGGTCAACATCAATTATAATTTCAACACAAATTTATTAGATGATGTTTCAAGTAATTGTCGAGTATATATACATGAACTTTGTACGGAGCCCGCGAAGGGACATGGAAAAATATTTATTAATCCGTGCACACGGTTTGTCAATCCGTTCGCACGGATTACTAATCCGTGCACACGGTTTACTAATCCGTGCACACGGTTTGTCAATCCGTCCGCACGGTTTGTCATTCCGTTCGCACGGATTACTAATCCGTGCACACGGTTTGCCAATCCGTCCGCACGGTTTGTCAATCCGTGCACACGGTTTACTAATCCGTGCACACGGTTTGTCAATCCGTTCGCACGGATTACTAATCCTTGCACACGGTTTGTGAATCCGTGCACACGGTTTGTGAATCCGTGCACACGGTTTGCCAATCCGTGCACACGGTTTGCCAATCCGTGCACACGGTTTGCCAATCCGTCCGCACGGTTTACCAATCCGTCCGCACGGTTTACCAATCCGTGCACACGGTTTGACAATCCGTGCACACGGTTTACTAATCCGTGCACACGGTTTGACAATCCGTCCGCACGGTTTACTAATCCGTGCACACGGTTTGTCTATTTGATATATTATCAAACCGTGACGTGTACATTGAACATTGAACCATCGACTACCTTCGAGTCAATTGATTATAGAGGGCACGGCGGCAACATGAGGTAAGGAAAATCTACAGTTTTAATTAATGGATAATACAATGGAGACATATAAACATGTATCTTACAAAACGTTTAATGTGCTTTTTAATTGATGCATACAGATTATCGATTATTTTCAATTTGTAAGTATGAAGTAAACGACTTGTTATAAGTATGCCTAAAAGTCGATGTTAACATTTTAAATAATTAGATCACAGTGTAAAGAGTAATATTAAAAAATATACACAATGCATGTGTATATGTACTTCATCTAATAGACAATTTCTACTTTATATTCCAGTTGACGGCAATTCAAAAACAAAGACACGTGCTTCCATTACGGGAAAAAGTAGTCAAATATTATTGTGTAACTGAACGGAGAGACGACATACTGGTGGTAAAACGATGCCAAAGTTTTTAAGAAGAATACCGGTTGACTGTGTTTCAATGTGATGCTAAAATGGCTCTATCTAAAATATGACATTGATTAGTTAACCATATTATTAATTGTCCTTAAAATAATGTCACGCTCGTCTGGTGATCAAGGATAAGATCAGACAGGGCTATGTAAGGACGAGTCTTATCGAGAGAAAAAATAAAGCCAGAGTATTGGGAGAAAACCATCGATATGTTTCAAAATCCTGACAACTGCCCCACTCCACAAAGGTTTCGAACTCAAAGGTGAAAGACATCGCGCGACTGTCACTAATTGGACCAAAGACCAATAAACACTGCCATTCAAAAAAATGTTTCTTTAAAAATGAGCTGTTTTTTTCGTCTGACGCAGTGATAGTCAACTAACGCACGGTGATTAGAACGAGGCGGAAAGCATAAGACGACCCGCGTTAACGTTATGAAGGTGAACATTTTATTTAAATTGTTCAGAAGATGATGATAAATGTAGTGTTAATAACTTTTGCAACTCTACAAAATTATCAGTATCGTTTTATATTCCCAATTTTTTTTAATTAAAAGGTGTTTCGAAAAGATACATGTTTTGGGGTTTTATGTCAAACGGGATATTTTCCATGGATTTATTGTTGGCTTTAATAAAAAAAAAACATGTATATACGCTGACTGATACACAAATGTATCTCATTATTTTACAAATGATAGTTGATTGATTATCACAATAAATCGATTTGTTTTGGCTACTTTTTCACATTTTTGTTACATGTATAAAATCAGTGTATGTATGCTGATCTGTACATATGAAAATACTTACATTAGTAATATTTAAATGAGTTGTAACATGGTCCGTCTTAATATAGTGGTGAAATACATGTACAATAATCTAGTATTAAATGGACACAATATATTGTTTGTTTCTTAACATCAACCTGTACATGGATTCGTTCACTTTTAAAATTGTACAGTTGTCCTCGTCCGAATGTTGGAGCTCAAAAGCATCTGCAAATTAATTAGTTTATAGACATGTATAACCATTTTCAGTCGTTGTATAGATTTATATAATAAATCGGCTGGAATCATACTCTACATGGTGTACATGTATAAAACAAATGTAAGATTTAGACCTTTAAAACGTATTGTGGTAGACACAGGTCATACAATGTTTTCCATACTCGAGTTCAAGCTCGTAACTTTTAACAAGTAACTCACCCTGTGGAATATATTCTGTATTCAACAACAACGACTCTTGTAACCTGTATTTCTATAAACTGTAACTAATTATCAGATCCCTGTGTTGGGCTTACTGACGACTGGGAACCAATCTGACACTATGACGTCTAAAGACGATATCAAGTTTGGTAATATGACTGAAGGCTTCAGTAAGCATAAATTATGCAATGTTAAAAAGTTCAATTTATGGAAATAACGGAGCCAAATTTTTTGTTTATTTTTTTATCCATATATATTCACACTCTATTCTTGTCCCAAAATCCCCATTTGAGAAGGAAACCCATTATAAAGACAGTTCGGACTAGCTTCAATGTTATTTTTATAATATTCTTTGAACTTTTTCGGCTGAGCGTTGTAACAAATTTCGAAACATGAGGTGCGAGTACTTTCAAGTAGGAGTGGATAACATTGGCGAATACAGAGGAGATGTGACGAATACCTGTGCTTAAAATCCCAAGCACTGTGTTATTCTTTATATACAGGCACATATGACTTAATTAACGCAGAAAGGCACAAATATATGTTTTTATTTAAATATATACATGTACGATACACATCGTTGTGTGCAGCAATGTTTTACAGAATTTGGTAAAACACCATAGAGTATTTAGGTACACATTCCTTGTTTTGTGGAATCGCCTTGGCGTCGGCGTCAGATTTGGTTTTGGTTTGTTAGCCGTTGTAAATGACATTGCTTTCTACATTATTATATGGTCATTATTGCTGTATATGCAAAACAGTGGCGTAGGAAGATGAAACGTAATGGGGGGGGGGGGGGGGGCAAAGGTCTTCAATATTTGTTTCCCCCCCCCCCCCCCCCCCGCCGCCGCCGCACCTACAGGAGGAGATTAATGTACATTCTTCATATATCATTAAATTTAATCCTTGTACACATTTATAGACAGTGGGGTCGCTAAAAGGAAATTAACGAATACGCAAATTGGCCAAATTAGCGTGTGAGCGCCGAAGGCGCAAGATTTTGGTGTTTTAGGGGTCTGAGGGTGACCCCCGGGGAAAAAAATTAGAATGGCTGAGATGAGTTTTACAATGTATTTTGATAATTTTGCGAGCGCTCGAAAGCGCGAGATCTTGGTGTTTGGGGGTCCGGGGGTCCCCCCGGGAAAAAAATACGATTTAGAATGGCTTATATGAGATTTACGATGCATTTTGATGAATTTGCGAGCTCCCAAAGCCGCGATAATTTGGTGTTAGGGGGTGCGGGGTATCCCCCGGGAAAAAATTACGATTTAGAATAGCTGAGATGAGTTTTTCGATGTATTTTAATGGTTATAAAGCGTTCTTAACATGGTATTTGTCGATTTAAAGCTACCTGCATTTAGATATGATAATTGTGTCGTCATAATATTATGCAACCCTACTCGATCCGAATACACCGGCTTTACACCATCGGCACATTGTTGTGTAACATAAAAAAAATGAATTAATTGTCTCGCTAAAACATATAAACAGATTGATCTGTTAAGAGACATTTTTAAATAGTACATAGAATCCCTTGATGGACATTTTTAGTCTAGTTCGTGTGTATTGAAGTTTTACTATTTAAGGTTTGACATTATTGACATTACGTGCTTGAACGTTTTAGGAAATGCGCCGCGCAGCGGAAAATTTTCTAGAATGAAGTACGAAAATGTGCAGGAGGACCCTTTTTTCTTTCAATTAAGCATTTTTAGAAAATTTCGGTCGGCGAAGGGGGGTGGGGGGGGGGGGGAGACATGTTTGCCTCCCCCCCCCCCGTCCTGGGGAACGGGGGGGGGGGGGGGGGGTCAGTTGCCCCCCTGCCCCCCCCTGCCCCTGAGTAAAGATTAAAAAGTTATGTTGTAGAAATTATGATGTGCTTTTTTAAAGATAGGATATTGACTGAATAATGGGAAAACATGAAACTCGTGCTTGTATTTCGTCAATCTATAATATGAAGTGATTCTTCGCAGCCTCCTATCTATACACCAAACACTACAGCGATTTCTCTTGTACACGATGTGAACCACAGTAGGGAACAACCAACTAAATGAAAAAAGACCTTCGAAATGGCCCCTGTGTATACGAGCCCAGGATAAAATTTAACCCGGCCGCTGATTGGCTGGCTAATTATGAATTTCAAAAGTAAAAATGTTTTCTGACAGGCAGAAGGACCCATTTTTGTTCTATCTAGTGTTATATGAGAACCTAGGCTTTAATTATAGAACTCAATAGCTAACTAATACTCCTCTGTTTTAATAATACAGTACAGTTGGTTGTTCCGACGCTATAAGGACGTAATCCTTGACCACAGGGACTTGATGGTCCATATGTACTTAAACTCGTAATATTGGACATACACTGTCCTCCAAAAGTTTTGTTACACATGGATTTTTGTCAGAACTATTTTATACAGAATCTAGACACTTGTAATAGACCTTTTGGATGACAATGTATATTATATGTTTTAAGGGTCTAGATTAAAATCGGTAAAAATCATACCTCTTTGTACTGTATACAGTTGTATACATAGGGAAGAAAGTTTTGAACTCGCGATCCAGAGGTTTGTGGTAATATGTCAGGACATCTGAACCACTTGGCAACTCTCCTTTAACTAATTCTTAGGCTTCTGTATTGTGCACGCGTTTAGAAATAATATGATAGCTACGTTAACTTTAGAATGAATTATAGGTATTGATATTACATATGTAGCATTCTTGAATAATGACAACATAAAGCGTACGTAGGGCCCCCAATCGGTCATACAACCCAGTAATGTCCCGACAAGCAAGGTAGCCCGAGTTACTAAGATACTGATACCAAACTATAGAGTATGATTTTTACCTATTTTTTTTAAATCTAGCCTCTAAAACATCTAAAATGGTCTGTGGGCACTCTGGTGTGTCCATGATTATATAAAGTATAACTAATTCTCATATCCCTGTGAATCAGGCGTCAGCTGGCATGCTGCCCCTAATTGTTCGAAACTTGCTTTTCGATGGCTATGGCATAATAAGGCACTACTCATATATCGAAGGTACACAGTTTTCCCCGACTGTCACGTCACATTCTAAGACGTTGTTCCATCTATTTAAAACGATGTCTTATATTCACTTGTATTTACACAAAATTTCAGGATTACTTTAAATTTAAATACGTCGCATTTCAATTATTTTAAGTTTATCCGTGAAGACAGTCCCTTCATTGGTCAGGAACTAAGATCATTCATTATTTCTGACAATTATCTGCACTGTACTTAACAGTTTATTAAGCCAGTTGTATCACCGTGGATAATATCTATAGGGGTATTTTAAGCTTGCAGAAACTGTGGGTTGCTAAAAGGACTTAAAGGATTTATCCCAATGACCAATGCACATATTCCACATCAAAACTGAAGTTATGATTTTTAATCAAGCGATTCTATGGATATATTTGACGAAATATCGCTTGTCCAATGGCATACATGTACATCCGTCATCCATAACTGTAACAGAAAAAATACAATATTTTGCATAAACTTCAGACAGTACACTGTAATACCACATTTTCTAACAATATTGTCTATTAATGAATAAGAATAAGAACGTCGTTTAAACTCGAAGAAAAACGTGACAATTGTACACCTGGTATGTTTTCTCACATCATTTTGATTACATTAACACGAAGTAAGAAGTAGAATACAGCTATTCTCCCTAACAAAATAATACAAAGAATTGACCAAAAAGGTTAGATAAGAGAAAGTAGCATGTCCTTACCTTATATGACCGTGTAATCCTTAATACAAGTCCGTGTTAACCCTAAGTATTGAATTGAACCCTTGTCCAGTGAAGATAGTAATCCCAGTGCATAGATCTAGTCTAATTATAGGCGGATTGGTAAACCGTGCGGACGGATTGTCAAACCGTGTGCACGGATTAGTAAACCGTGCGGACGGATTGACAAACCGTGTGCACGGATTGGCAAACCGTGTGCACGGATTGGCAAACCGTGTGCACGGATTGGCAAACCGTGTGCACGGATTCACAAACCGTGTGCAATGATTAGTAATCCGTGCGAACGGATTGACAAACCGTGTGCACGGATTAGTAAACCGTGTGCACGGATTAGTAAACCGTGTGCACGGATTGACAAACCGTGCGGACGGATTGGCAAACCGTGTGCACGGATTAGTAATCCGTGCGAACGGATTGACAAACCGTGCGGACGGATTGACAAACCGTGTGCACGGATTAGTAAACCGTGTGCACGGATTAGTAATCCGTGTGCACGGATTAGTAATCCGTGCGAACGGATTGACAAACCGTGTGCACGGATTAATAAATATATTTCCATGTCCCTTCGCGGGCTCCGTAACTTTGTCATCTGCCATGGCACAACATGTAATCTTAATTTATCAATGTTTCACAATCAAAGTCTACTCTAAGCCTTCTGTTTCAAATGGTGGAAATGAAACCACGATCCGCGGGGGATTTTCCCAATAATGGCACAAAACACGCGTTCTTTGTAGTCAAACGTAGTAAAACAAGTCACGTGATTATACCTCATTCATGCCATTGGCCGAAATAAATATGGAATTGTATTAGTGGGTAACTAGTGATCACATGAGTGTGTGTTTACTTCCAAATATAGTGATTTCTCTGACCTGGTATTTATACATAATTAGGCCTTTTGAAGAAGATCTTATTTTCTCTGTGTTATATGTACATGTATTTGTTCTGAAACCTAAAGCAGGTAATAATATATATAAATATAAATTTAGAATTCTACGAATTTAGCCGGGAGTAGCCGATCTTCGCTGATCCTTGATTAGACGGTTAGACCTATTGAATTATTATATCATTTATTTACAAAACGTGAAAATGACAGTTTTATAACTCATTTCAGATCATTATTTATAGTAAAATAATACATATGTGCAAGTCAAAATGATATGCATGCAATAATAATAACATTTTGGAGTCTAAATATTTTCAAATAAATCAATTTCTCCGAAGAAATGGCAAGCAAACTATCACCATATTTGGAAGTAAACACACAATCACGTGATCACTAGTTACCCATAATACAATTGTATATTCCGGCCAATGGCATGAATGAGGTATAAGCACGTGACTTTTTTTACTACCTTTTTACTACAAAAAATAGATGCAGATATATCCCGAGTTTGGAGCTAAAACCGCGTCCCGCGGGAGGATTTTTAGCCCAAAGGTTGAATCTGGCCATTAAGACCGTAACAAAAATTCGTTGTGCCTTTATATAAGTGTATCGAGGGATGTAAATATTTATGTATATATATATGGACAAGGCAAGCTAACAAGTACAGCTGGTTTCCAAATGGGTATTGCGTATCTGTACTGTGACCTTTTTGGCTTTTAAATTACGTAACTGGTATTTTTCGTGATTCAAAAAAAATGAAATCTTGAAAAAATAATTGTAATATAGTATAGTACGGTATGTACCACATGGACTTGGTACGAATGCTAATCCACAAAGCACACACACAGCTTTTAAACGAATTTTCAACCCACGGTTATACATATTAATAAATGATTATGGCCAAGAGGATGGAAATTCGTTGTACAAAGCAGAGTCCTTTTGCACTCTAACTTCCTCAGCTCGGACTAACAGCTACGTACACGCAGGCTACAGCTGCATGCCGGGATGTGCAGGATCACAATTTTTAATTTTGTAATCAAATATATAAAAACTTTTCTGAATTAACAAAATCAACGTCGAACTCTGCTGTATGGCGCCTTGCTGCATATACACAGTGCCCTATGAAAGGATGGCCTTTGAATTCCACTTTCATGACCAGATGTCGACATCTTTTAGTTTAGATGTCGACATCAATAACTGACAAGTCGGTGTCACACCCGAGCATAAACACGATTAATCGCAGAGTTACCGACTTTCTACATAATTATCTTGGAATCATTATGTGGGCAGGTTCATGTGGTAAGTCGACATATTCTTCTGTTTATGTCGACATCTTCCGATATGATGTGGACTTAATGCCTTAATTATGTCGACATCATTAAGTCGTAAGTCGGCAAATCGATGGCAGAAATATGCCACCAATATGGTCTATGGTACAAGCACTGACTTCAGTTTTCTATATTCAAAGATAGTGGCTATTTCATATGATTTGCGCATGAGTAACAGGAAGGCGACAAGTCGACAAAACGACAAGGCGACAACACGACAAGTCGACAACTCGACAACACGACAAGTCGACATTTTACCGCAACAACACGATATTCTGTACGCGCTAATTAGCGTGTTTGAAATGTCGACTTGTCGTGTTGTCGACTTGTCGTCTTGTCGTGTTGTCGACTTGTCGCGGTTCGAAAACGCGACAAGTCGACATTTTAACTGTTAAATCTCGGGTTGTCGCAGTTTGAGACCGCGACAACTCGACAAGGCGACAACACGACAAGGCGACAACACAACAACACGAGATGGCCGTAATCAGCCACCATATTATCCAGTGTCATATATGAATTTCGACGATGACATCGCTCTTCACTTAGGTGAGACAGAGGCAGAGAGGTGTATGGTGGCTGATTACGACCATCTCGTGTTGTTGTGTTGTCGCCTTGTCGTGTTGTCGCCTTGTCGAGTTGTCGCGGTCTCAAACTAGTCGCGTTTTCGAGCCGCGACAAGTCGACAACACGACAAGTCGACAACACGACAAGTCGACATTTCAAACACGCTAATTAGCGCGTACAGAATCTCGTGTTGTCGCGGTAAAATGTCGACTTGTCGTGTTGTCGAGTTGTCGACTTGTCGCCTTCCTGTTACACATGCGCAAACAATGGATAACACTCGCCATATTGGATTGCTAATGAAAATAATTGTGTGCATGTGTTTGTAGCTATATGAAGATATTTGATAGCAATTTCTTCACCGAGAGTTGTCAAAGTATTTTCCCTGAACTATGAATTTCAATAATTTGTTTATTATATGATAATCGTGTAATAATGGTCTGGTCACGCCGTCTGATTAGTACGCAGTAATCGTCATCTGTTAATTTTAAGGTCACTTGAACCGCTAAGGCCTAATAGTTCGAAGGCCCGTTAATCCGAAAATTAGAAAATATTGCACTTTTATGGTGGCATATGTCTGCCATCGATTTGCCGACTTACGACTTAATAATGTCGACATCGTTAAGGCATTAAGTCGACATCATATCGATAGATGTCGACATAAACAGAAGAATATGTCGACTTACCACATGTACATGCCCACATAATGATTCCAAGATATTTATGTAGACAGTCGGTAACTCGGCGATTAATGTGTTAATGCTCGGGTGTGACACCGACTTGTCAGTTATTGATGTCGACATCTAAACTAAAAGATGTCGACATCTGGTCATGAAAGTGGAAATCAAAGGCCATCCTTTCATAAAGCACTGTGTATATGCAGCAAAAGCCATACAGCAGAGATCGACGTTGATTGTTAATTAAAGTTTTTATTTATTTGATTTAAAAAAACAACAAATATTGTGATCCTGCACATCCCGGCCATGAAACTGTAGCCTGCGTGTACGTAGCTGTTAGCCCGAGCTAAGGTATAATTCGTTTCAAAGCTGTGTGTGTGTTTTGTTGTTTGCCATTCGTCCATGTAGTACATACTGTACTATATTAAAAGAATGAATGAAAAAAAAAACTATGTTGTATTTTCTTGTGAATCCCGAAAAATACCAGTTACGTAATTTAAAAGCCATGAAGGTCACAGTACAGGTACACAATACACATTGGGAAACCAGCTTTACTTGTTAGCTTGGCCTGTCCATATATATAATATAATATACATAAATATTTACATCCCTCGATACACTTACAAAATGTATATAAAGGCACAACGAATTTTTGTTTCGGTCTCAATGGTCAGATACAACCTTTGGGCTAATAATCCTCCAGGGACGCGGTTTTAAACTCTCAACTCGCGATACATCTGCATCTACAGTTGGTAGTAGACTAAAGGTTACACCCTTGTGCACACGGAGTGCACAAGGTTTAGACTACAGGTAGACACGGAGTGCACGAGGTTTAGACTACAGGTAGACACGGAGTGCACAAGATTTAGACTACAGGTAGACACGGAGTGCACAAGATTTAGACTACAGGTAGACACGGAGTGCACTACGTGTGAACACGGTGTCCACTACAGGTGGACATCGTGTCCAGGTATATTGAGACCTAGACAGACAAGGTGATGTGTTACAGTTAGGGATCGGGGAAGAATAAGTTCTTCAATTTGAAATAATACATAATTATAATTTTTAAGTGTTTATTTTTTTTAATTACAACATCTACAATTTAATGTACAGTATATATAACTATATAATACAATATTTTTTTAGTATACATGAATAAAACCTTTTCACTGCAAAAGTAATAAAGATTGATTTATATTCATTAAGTATATGTCTTTTTAATTTTATATCTGTAGTTTCCATTTCTTATGTTAAATTGTCTATATTACGTTTTCAAAAGTAAATGTTATATATATATATATATATATATATATATATATATCATTTACATCAAGCATTTTCACAAGTCAAAAACAACTTTGAATTGCAGCAAAAATCAGTCCTAATGTGCTTTTGAGACACTTTTTCTTTTATAATAAGCTATCAGTAATACAATCACATACCGGGTAATACATAGCTTTTAAACAAAAAGATTTGGTGCCTATCAATCAGTTGTCTAGCGATACCCTTGTAGATCGTCTTTCATTAAAATATATACACTTTTATAATATTTTTCTTGCTATTTTAAGTTCTAAAAGTATTGTACGTAAAAATAGCTTAATTACATATTCTTTATTAAAAACTGAACGTCTTTAAAAGATCATGCAGAATTAAATCCACTTCAAACTATATGACGTCCTCCACTAATTGGTGGCTAGTCTACCTACAAGTACCCAATTCAGCTTGTTTTGATTCTTAATTACCGGTACACACAATAAGTTTATGATCCCAACCCCGCAAGTTATCTTGATCGTATATTGCGTCATGGTCCAATAATTATAACTTGTCAAACATACAGGTAAGCCACAGTATCCAGCTATACAGGTGCCTCAAGGTGACCATCGATAGATGGCCAGAGGGCAGAATCGTTACCTTCTGTGTTTGCACGGCTTTATGAGAATGGGGGCAGTATCTTTATATAAGATGTGATTTTAGAATTGTTTCTATGGAAGTTTGTTAAGACAAACAAATATACTTTACCGTTTAAAAAAAATCATATAGGTTTAATGAGTTTGAAACACATAAGTACCATTCTTATTAGATACATGTACATGCTTGTTGTAGAGCCTGGGTAAACATGTACACCGGTTCCCGGGTGGGGGGGTGGGGGGGTGGGGGGTAGTAGATTGGGATGAGGGATGAGGTAAAAACTTGTTGAATACACCTCAATTATTGTCATGACAGGCAGCCGTGAAGTGGAGCTGACGGTAGCTGTACAATGCGTAAATCATGCATGTCTGTCACAACCTTGAATTTACCAATAATTACATATATATATATTAATCAAAATTAATGTAGATAAGGTACTTATTCAACATTGTAATATGGTATTTTATATACATAGTCATGATAATCAGGTTTCTGATATATGTAAAAAGCCAGTGTAAAAAAAAAAATTAATGAAAAGATATTGGATGAAATATGATATTCCAATAATCTTGAAATAAATGTTTTAGTTAAAGCGAATAGTCGGGCAAGTGACTGTAAAATCGGTAAAAATGGTATTAATATATCCGGTATAATTTCTTATGAATTAGAAAAATAAAACTTTCCGTCAAAATCGCTGTACATGCGAAGAAAATAATGATATCTATGGGAATCCTAAAAGTCCTCCCGACCGGCTATGAGTGCAGGTCAATCTTAACGCATGCGCAACATCCACCACTCTCCGTAGTAAACAAAACATGGCTACCGTAGTTTTGAACCAAAAGGTTTCCGCCAAAACAACCAACTGACTCACCTAAAATGCGAAAGGAAAGGCAATGGAGCAGCGACAATCCCAACAACAGACTCGGTAAACATTACGACGCATGGAGAGTGTTAATACAACTTGTTATAGTGAAGAGAACAGTTCAAACGAGCACGCGGCTCCGGACCGCTACTGTACGTACCTAGGCCTACTACCCGGTACTCCCTGCTCAGCTGATAGTGAGTGAGTCTTCGTATTTTGATAATTATGTAAATAGTCCCTAGCAGTATTTTTTCATAAATGAGTGGTCACATGTTTCATACCTGTTCCCCAATCTCGTAAAACGTAACCCTGGGGTAAATAGCGGTTCTTTCGTGGGGCCTCTTTAGGGGTAATGAATGCCCTGTATATTTATAAAATGTACCGTTGTAATGCATGTACAGTTAGAATGTAACCGCTAGTGCATAATCAAGCTAAGATTTGTTTCAATTAATCTATAATATTATGCTACCGGTCAATTCATACAGTTCTGATGTATATATTTATAGATTTTTAATTTGTAAATTTTTGTTCTGTACATGTTCTGGTAGTGTTATACACATACATTGTATATAGGATTTACATTGTAGGTTAATTGGTAAAATTGTATTGTATATGTTCTGATATACACATATACATATGTACATGTAGGTTTTAGCTTGTTCTTTAGATATATTTGGAGGACACATACAGTATTATTTCTGGTCATAATAATAAATAGTGTTTGTATATTTATTACAACTGTACCTGGTTCATGTGTATATGACAAACTTTACAGAGTTGAAATGTACTGCAGCCATGTATCATTTATAATTATTCTGAATTTTTGTTGGAACTATAGATAATGAATTTTGTATCTTTTTTGAAACAATATTTGATTCTATCAAATGCATCAGTGACACATTCACAACTTATAAAATGTTTTCTCTAAAATAAAAAAAAACCTGTAGAATTAACCTACATTTATTAATTTATATATATTTGAAATTGATCATTTCAATTTTTGTCATATTCAACAGATATAAAAAATTGTTGGTTCTTTTTTTCAGGCACCATGCATGCATGCATAGTGACATGAATACAGAAAGTTCATCCCTTGGACCTGTATACAAGTGTATGTATACATATACATACAATTAGCATCATATGAAGACTGAAGAATGTTGATATGAGTGCTCTTGAAAGTAAACTGTTCCAATATGGACCTATAAGATCATGAACAGAACATTTAAACAGTATTAATTTATTAAATGTTCCTTTCAACTGTAATCATTAAATAAAATTATGATGCAATACTTTTTCATTGTTTAACTTTGTAGAAATATTTTTTGTTTATATTAGTCCTCTAGATCCAGTGATTATAATTCTTGCATCCATATGCCGGCCCATTTATTTGTCAGGGCTTGTGAGATAGCTTTTCAATTACTTTTAAAATATAAGGATTTTTTTTTACATATAGCAATATAGATACCATTGTCTTAGCATTTCTAAATTCTACTTTACAAGAGAGTAGACTCAACATATAAATAAAACCATAAAACTAGCAAGTTATCTGAAATGTTAAAAATCTTTTTGTCTGAACCAAATTTCACATTTATTGTCTATGTGTAACTTGTACATAGACCATTTATGTATTAATACTGTAGTAACAGTGATTACAAACACATAGACTAAAATGTAGTATGTAGTACTATGTACATCTGTCTTTGATTTGAGTTCTAAACAAAAAAGTGGTACCTATTGGGAAGTTGTGACTTGGGCGGAGGGTGAAATACCTCTTATACAACTTCCCAACCTCATGATTCTTCTGTCTTTTACCCCCCCCCCCCCCCCCACCCCCCAACACACACATACCTGATTGATTGTCATGTTATTTCAGGTTCCTATTCAGGTATTATTCCTAAAAACCAAAAAGGGTATACACACTGTGTACTCTCAAAGGAGGGGAACCACTTCATTCAAAAATGGAATTTACAATTTCATCTTAATTTTGAAATTTTCAATTTAATTATTAATTACCGGACTATTAAAACAGTATAGAACCCCTCGGCTACAGACAAAGTACTGTGGTACACATTTCTCTTAATTAATTACTTTTCTTCAACTCAATCATCTTTTTCTCCAGAGCACAAAAAAGAACAGGAAACAACAGAAAAGGAAAGTAACATACATGTAGGCCTATATGTTTTTCTGGAAATATATATGATGTGTTAATTCTCACAGCATAGGCCTACATGAATGTGAAGAATTAAATATTATCAATGTTTGAGAGAATTTCCTAGTTGTAATTCTATAGCAGCTACATGGAATGTACGTTTACATATATACATTGTACGATACATATACATCATAAAAGTTTCTTTCCTTCCAGCTGGACATTCATGTCATCTCTCTCCAGAACTCAAATATTGTTTACAAAAAAAAAAAAAAAAACCAGATCTCTGCAAAAAACTACACGAATAATTGAACACATATATTGTACTTGTAAAATATCTATGTATGAGCTAATTTATTTTCACATCTTTGACAGCTACATGCATGGACGTTCTATGGAACGTTTTCGTGTGGTTTTAAATGGGAAATTATGTTACGATTATTTGTACTTAACCTTCATGATTCGGTTGATGTAAAATACGACGAATGCGATGCTGCAATAATTGCCCCTTGCCGGGGCCCCATCTCTGCATCGGCCGAGTATTTGTGTCGATTTCCATGTACAAGATGCTTTTATCGAAAAATTATTACAAAGCATTGTCATTAATGTAAGAATACTTCATTTGCATCAAATGTATCATCTCAAAACAACAATTTGCATACCGCATTAGTGGTTTATCACACGAAACGAAACCGACACGACTGAGAAACACATGTCCATGTTGACATTTCCACGCAGCCTCGTTTTCAATGAGTTTGGCGAATTTATATTTAGAACTGTGCTAAATTTACACGGGGCTTCCCCAAAATTTCAATGGTCAAAACTGGACACCGTGAGCAGAACTTGACCATCATTATGGTATACAATGACTTTTGGAAGGCCAAAGAACGCATTTAGACTGGTTTCCTTTGCCCGACTATTCACTTTAACTATACACTTGGTATTTAGATTATTTTTAATTTTAATATATAAAGCTTCATTAACAAATAAATTAAAATGCACTACCAGTTAAAACACATATCCCTATTGACTAGCATTGTTGTATAACTGTACGTATTTGTGTGATGAATACAATGTATGCATGTAGAGAGGCTGCCACCTAAGTACAGCATGCTATAAATGGACCTCCTGGGGTTGGGATAAGGTACTACATGTATACAGGTGTTTGTTAGTCTTGACTGAACATATTGAAGGGTGCCCAAAGAAGGCCCCAGGCCCCTGGCCCCACTCTGACCAATGTTAGGTAATTTGGAACAGTATGAAGTCCAAGTGACCATGGCAACTGCAGTCCTAGCCTAGGGGTCTACCAGTGAACAATATACTACATGTATGGATCATACATTAATATATATATTGTTATCATATAACTCACGCGGTTTGTAAAAGAAGGTCAGAATAGGATATTGTCAAATTATCAAGGTTTCTAGAATTAAAATAATTATGACAAATTCAGAATCTAATCAACAACTATGAATCTACAGTTTAAATGGATAGAAGTTGGATTTATTTTGATTCTGTCTGTTTGATTTGTTATCAGACATTTGACCTACATTTTAGCGATCGGTCCTTTGAACAGTGTTGGTGCTCACGAGCAGCCACATGCCCGATACTAAATTTTTGCTTTCTTAAGCCAGTGCTTACAGGTTCCTCAATCGGTTGAGTGTAATAAAGTGTAATTTCTAATGCCGATTTTTAACGTCTATGGACGATTTCTCATTTTTCCAATGCTTTGCAACGCGCCAGGTTCCATGTAGCAAATGTATACGTATTATACAAACTATTTCGCGCACCTTGCCGTTTAGAAAACTATATTCCATACATACATAGTTAAACATTTTATGAAGAATTTAATGTGTTTATGTTTATATGTCCTTGCTTTTATTATGTCCATCAATATATTCTTTTTAATCAAAATAATTTGCCGATCAAAATATCTCTTTGGCGACGATTTGCTTATACTAAAAATCTTACTCCACGCAAGGTTCATCACTTTATGCGTACGAAAAAGAATTTCATCTTTAAACTACTTATCACTAGCTAAGAAAGATAGTTTTTACTGGGAACTATCCATTGATGAGACATAACCAGTATGTGGTTTACCGTACGCAGTTAATTTGCTTTTATAAATTCTATAATTAACGTCCTCATTTATAAATTAAATTGTATGATAATATATATTGATACATTTTACTTTATATGTATCTATTCAAATAAACATTACACTACGAATGATTTCCAGTAATTAACGGCAATTTTTATGTATCAATAAATATTATGTTTCGATCTGATCGCAATAACTATTTCTATCTGTCAAAGTCCATATAGACTGCAGAATCAGTACATATTTTCTCATATTTCTGTGGCACATCATCTAGTCTGTCTGTGGTCTGGATGTAGTGGATATTTTACCTGGACACGATGTCCACCTGTAGTGGACACCGTGTTCACACGTAGTGCACTCCGTGTCTACCTGTAGTCTAAATCTTGTGCACTCCGTGTCTACCTGTAGTCTAAACCTCGTGCACTCCGTGTCTACCTGTAGTCTAAACCTCGTGCACTCCGTGTCTTGTCATGGAATATGTTTTGTTAGATGATGGTTTTTGATGAGCGATGATGAACACAGCATGTCGGCTTCCATTTTTTATTCACAACTCCTTTTTTCTCTCCTCCTGAGAGGAGAGTTACATAATATATTGCATAACATAATAATTAAGGTTATCTCCCTTAGACCGATATCTCAGCATCTCCAGCACACCCATATCATATACATATATATAACATGCCGCCCCCCTTAATATAAAATTGGAAATTTTATTATGGGTGTGTGGAGATGAGGATACGGTAAAATAAACATTACTAGTTTTAAATGACATCAAAAGGATATGGTAATTAATCACACATGTTATTGATCAATTTATACTTTGATGTAATTATATAATGAATTAAGTGGATCTCATATGGACGTATCTAATATAGCAGAAAAAAGTATATGTCACACAAATGATCATGTAATAACCAAATACTCGGAGAACCCTACTCTCAGTAATTCAGGGAATGTTTGAGTATCTACATTATGTATGGTTACATATACCTTGGCAAGAAAATCAACCAAATGTAGACCATTAAGATGAGACAAAATATAAATGCTATAGATTACTTATGAGAGATCTTACTATAACCATTAATTGTAAAAACATCATCAAAAGTTCAATTGCATTACACATGTTTCTCAATATTCATATTTCAAAAATACTCCAAAACCTGGATCTTGTTACAAGCAATTCTATCCAAAAACACTGTAATAATCAAACATCTATAGCAAAACATACGCATGATGTAAATTAGCACATTCAAAATTTAATCAAGGAGTGGTATTAAATGGATATTCAATCAGATTCCCATTGGAATGAGACCTCAACATAAACTCTATGAAACTGTAATGTACATATAGTAAATTCAATCAAAAAGCCAAAAGACATTCAATAATATTCTGAATTCAGATCAGTAAGTAATTCTATCTAATAAAATGCAATTAGAAATCAAACTGAATAATCGATTTACCAATCAATATTGAATCCATACATCTAATTCAAACGAGAAAATACTGAGGAATGTCATATTATCCATAAAGACACACAAAAATGTGTATAATGCATTATGTACAATTGCAACACAAATATCATAGTTAACACAACTACAATGGTATTCAAAGATGATGGAATAATTCAACATACATACATGACTAGAAATAAAGTCTACGAGATCATAGCGGGAGGTTTTCTCTGTACTAGTTTAAGTGCTTTAGAGTTCATTTTGCTAGGAGAAATCCAAACGGCGTTCTGAGCTGGCTCACCAACAAGATGTACAAGGTATAATAACCTATCACCATCTTTCTTTTGAGCTAAGGCACGCTTTATTTTGTGAATGCCATTGTCGCTAGAGGAACCCGAGGAAAAGAGTTCATTTGGGTTAATATGGTGTTCATCACAAAAACGAGCAGGCTTACGTTTAGAGCGCACAGGTCGTGTTGAAGATCGAGAGTTTGATTTTGCATCCTGTTGAACAGAAGAATCAGCATCCACAGCAGGAGAGTCTATCTCTGTGGTAACATCAAATACTGACGATGACATAGCATCAATTTCCGTTGACAGTCTATAAGGATGATTATCCGACACCATTGTAGAGGGTTCAGAATCATTAGGTGGACTGTCTATTTCAGTTGTGAATTCATAGTTTTGATTGTCATTTTCAACATTCCTTTTCACTGAAGTGAGGGCTTGATCGATGAAAAAGTTAGATGGGTTGGGAGAACGTACATACGCCATCTTGAGTCGATCAATATGAACAGGTTTATCCATGACTTTCCCTGTCTGGCTATCTCGTAGTAGAATCATGTGAGGACTTTGTATCTCGTTAACTATATGAGGTCCACTGTATTTGGCCTGTAGCTTCTGTCCCTTGCCTGTAGGTTGTATACATAAATAGACATAGTCTCCTTCAGTGACATCCAAGGGGTGAGCATTACGATTGACTCTCTCCTTCATTTGTAGTTGGGTTTTGTGAACGGCATCCTGCATTTCTGTACGGACGAGTTGCAAACGCCGCGCATGTTGACGAAGATATGTATGACAATCCGCAGGCAATCCAGAGAAATCAGTCGCAGAAATGTTACCCAAGGGAAAGCGTGGTCTTTGTCCATACAATATTTCAAATGGGGAGTATTTCGTACTGCTATTGACAGAATTGTTCATTGCAAAGGTAATAGCTGGCAACACTTCCTCCCAGTTTTTTCCTTGAGACACAAATTGAGTCATGCGCTCTGCGAGAGTTCGATGGAGACGTTCCACTGATCCAAGGCAATGGTGAACAAATGCAGGTGTGAATTGTTGTGAAACAGAAAGCAATCGGCACACCTCTTTAGTACATCTTGACATGAATTCAGTGCCCTGATCACTCAACAACGAGTCACAAACACCAAACTGAGTAAACAGTTGAAATAAGCACTGCGAGACAGTTAATACACCCTTACTTGGAATAGGTAGTACAAATAAGTATCTGGTGAATAAGTCAACCGCTGTGAACAAGTATGTGTTGCCCTTTGCTGATGTAGGTAGTGGTCCATATAAATCTATTTGCCATACTTCAAATGGAGCCGAGGGGGTTTTGAAACTAGTAATTGGTGATCTCGTAGGAATCTTTGTAATTTTCCTTGTTTGGCAATGGTGACAACTCCGTACATAGTCGGAAACAACTGAAGCCATCTTTGGAAAATAGAAGTGAGTCCGTAATAAGTCAAGAGTGTGAGCAATGCCACCGTGGCCTCCCATGGGTGAGTCATGGTGAAGTTCCAAGAATGTTCGGATCATTGCTTGAGGCAATGCAAGCTGGTACTGACTTAGTAACTTCGAGCGTGCAGATTTGGCTATGCGCGAATGAAACAACAAGCCATCCACTAAAATAAAGTCACTTGCTTGAAGTAAAACCAACCTAGATTGCTTTTGAGAAGCAGGTAAAATCTGGTTTGATAAGTATGCATACAAATCTTTGTAGAACTCGTCAAGTTTTTGTAATGAAGCAACATCCTCTCGCGAGAATTTAGTGTTTCTTAATATGTCAAGTTGTGGTAGTTGGTCATTGGAAACATTGCTATCTGTATCAGTGACTCGTGTGTCTAAGAGTTCAATATCTGAATCACTTCCTTGAGAGTTTATGTCCATGGATGGTGAAGACAAGGATACCTCAGATAGCGTTTCTTGTGAATGTTCAGAAGTAGCCACAGGTAAGGGGGAAATACAAAAGTCTGATGCTATTGAGGGAGTATCACCACAAACGTGTTCAGGAGTAGAGGATACAGCTGTGTCATCACTTGTTATCACCTGTAGAACCTCTATATCATCGTCACTCAAATGGGTATTGTCAGTGTCCTCTTTAGATGATGCACTGGTAAATGCCTCACATGGCTTCAGAATGTCACTAGGTGTTTTTATTGCAGGAGAAGCTAGTAGATTAGGCAATGTAGTAACTCGACTACGAGACGTAGGCCGCAATTTACGTTTGACACGCTTGGAAGGTAACTCAGCATCATCAGTGTCACCATCATATCCATCGTCATTGTCCAGTAAGGTGACAGGTGGAAGCAATGCTACATTTTGGACTTTAACATCCACTTCATTAGAGCGTGCTTTGAGCAAGTCAACAATGTTTTGTCCAGTAGGCAAATTAATAACACAAGGCTTGTCATTCACATACGAGAAATGTGGGTCATCCTCATTGGGGCTGGTAATTGGGTCATTTTGTTCAATCTGGGACCTACTTAAGGCATCCTCAACAACCATTTCTGCAGCAGGCTTGTAAACAATGTCAAAACTGAATTGCTGCAGAATAGTTAACCATCGGTCAAATATTGCACCACTTAACTTCTTCTGAAATAGGGGTTTCAAGGCTTGATGATCGCACTCGACGATGAAATGCCGGCCGCGCAAGTAATCCGCACAGTCAAGTATACTGGTAACAACTCCCAACAGCTCCAGCTTTGTTGGTCCATATGACTGTTGTCCTTTGTTGAGAGATTTAGAACCAAAACGTACAACTTTGTGAATGTCTGGATGTGCATGCGTTTTGTCAATCCCTTTTTTTTCAGAATCCGCAGGATGAATTTGGTATAACATATATCCTATTCCCTTCGAAGAAGTGTCAACTCCCAAATGGAATGGCAAGTCATAACGCGGAAATGTTAGTACACATGATTCTGATAATAGTGATTTCAGTTTATCAAAAGCATTTTGTTGTTCAACAGTCCAGATAAACTTTTGTGTTTTCTTCATCAACCGTAGCAATGGCTGAGCGACAGCAGCATAGTTAGGAATATATTTTCTAAACCAGTTCATAAGACCCAGAAAGCGTTTCAACTCTGTTGAACTTGTTGGTTCTGGCATATCCTGCACAGCTTTGATTCGATCTGGTGGCGGACTAATTCCATCCTTGGATATCAAATGACCAAGATACAAGCAAGATTGTTTGGCGAATGAACACTTTTTGGGACCTAGCTTGAGCCCAGCTGCGCGAAATCTGGAAAATACTTCACTTAGATCAGCAAGATGCTGTTGAAATGTTTCAGAAAAAATCAGTACATCATCTAAATAACATAATACGGTGTGAAATGTTAAGCCATGCAAAACTTTGTCCATCAATAACTGAAATGTATTTGGAGCAGTTGACAACCCCATAGGCATCCTCTGAAATTGGTAGGTTCCAAAACAAGTGTTAAAAGCTGTGAAGCGTCGCGATTCAGGAGCAATCCCCATTTGAAAGAATCCAGAAGATAAATCTATAGATGTAATATAGTTCGGTACACGCTCACTAAACGACTCAGTAAGTTCCTCCAAATTCGGTATGGTGTAATGAAATGGTTTTGTTTGTGAATTCAAATGTCTAAAGTCACAGCAAAAGCGATACTGAGCTACACTTTTCTCACGAGAATTATCCTTAAACTGATCCGGATCTTTGCAACGCTTTGACACGAGTACTATAGGGCTAGTAATGATAAGATCCTCCTTTTCCGAAACTGGAGTAATAATTCCTTGTGATAATAGCTCGTCCAACTGATGGCGCAATACCTGACGTTTATCTGGGGATAATTTGTAAGGCTTCTGGTTTTTGGCCAAGGATCAGGTTTTAACAGAATTTTATCCTGGACAAGATCAGTATAACCAAGTGACGGGTTGTCAGGGGTAACAAAAATATCAGAATGTTCAGCCAAAAGTTCAATCAATCTAGATTTTTCCTGGTCTGACAAATTGTCAGAGATATCAAAGTATGACTGAAATTTATCTCTATCTACAGAGTTATCTACCCTTACAGTATCTATACAGTCTTTCTGTAACTTTGAGCTATTTGTTTCACATGGTGAAGTAGTAGTCACATGATTACACAAAAATACTTCAGGAGTACATTTGTCACTTTGAAATTGATTACCTTTACATTTCTCACAAACACAAGAAACTTTGTCAAAATTATTTGTATGCAGACTTTGACAACTATGGGTACCATGGCAGCATTTGGAACAATTATTTACATGACAACATTTGGCATCATTATTTACACAACATTTGGCATCATTATTTACACAACATTTGAAAGAATGAGGAAAAGTATGCATATTGTCATCAAAAACATCTTTGTCAACATTGTTGTACAAAAAATTTCATTGGATATTGTATTTACAGATGCATTTGTCTCATTGGGATTTACTGTATGTACTACATCTTTGTTTAGATTCAGCACATGAAAATGACCAATAACTTTACCCCGATATATAGTCACAGGTTTACTGGTGGGGTTTAAAATCTGAACAGGTACCATACCCTTGTGATTGACAGTAGCAACACTTCTGGCTAATAATAATCCAGATTTGTTTAGTTTTACAGTACCTTTACAAATACCTTGTAAACCACACAATACAGAAGTTTGCACAAACATACGACATTCACTGTTAGCAGCTACAACACATCACTTGCTAGCAACTAGATTATTTTTCTCTGAAAAATATGTAAAGTTTGAAAAATCTAGTACAACTTTGTGTTCTGTCAAATATGGAATCCCTAGCAACAAAGGATGTGAGCACTGAGGAATAATGTAAACATTGACACTATGTCTTCCTTGTGGAGTTTTCATGATGACATCTGCCTGACCAATGACTTGGACGGTCTGTGAATTTGGTAACACAATATTAGGATTTGACAGTGAATTAATAGATGATTTACACTTGTTAGGTACAGACTCATACATTTGGGATGACATGATATTAATCTCACTGCCAGAGTCAATAAGAGCACCTATTTCATGAACATTGTCAAATTTAACTGGCATATACATAAACCTATTTTTGTTCTCCCGAGATTCCGCGTCTACAGATGTATATGACTGAGTAGTACTAAATGCCTCAAAGTCAGAGGTTGAGTCACTGTCTATTTTGGTACAATTGGAAAAGGTGGCGGCACCTCGAATACTGGATGTCCCGGAGAGTTGGGCCGCTGGATGTTGTTCCTCACCGGGGCTAGGTAGTTTAACTGACCACAAGTGATGGCTGTATGTCCATACATGCTGCAGAGCTGACACATTGTCATAGGAGAAGGAACTCCATTACCGTTCCAATTACAGTTGAACTGTTTGTGGCCCTCACCACCACACCGGAAACATACAAATTTGGTGGTGTCAGAATGTGGACTGGTGTATCGGTCTGGAGCGCGCGAGCGGTGTCTCATACTACTGGAGTCATTTACATTTCCCCTTGTTGAAGAGCGTCCCCTTGACAAAACTTCTACCAAGTCAGAAAGTTGATTGACAACAGAATTCAGTTCTGAAATATTCGATGGCTGCTGTACATGGGAAACAGTGGTGGGTTCTTTACGACAACCATATAAATACCCCATCTGTGCTGCAGTTAATGCTGCTCGGCTGTCTTTAGGCTGACTGGCCCCTACGAAGCGCTGCAAATCTTCTGGTAAAGCAGAAATAAATTTTGACAGAATTTCTAGGTCTGACTTGCCTATGCGGTGTCCTCTTTCTACCAATCTGGCATAGAAGTCCTCTAATGATTCATGGATTGATAGTGACATGCTGATAAAGTTCTGATTTTCAAGGAGGAGCGCAGGACTACAGGCTGACAACTGTGTGTATTCAGTTTGAAAGAGTTCACTTACTTCCAACCATGACTTGTCATGTAGATTTAAAGAATTGAACCAAGTTCTTGCTGGGCCTTGTAGTAGTAGGTGGAATAGTGGCACTCGTTTATCGGGTGATGATCCATCCCCATGCAAAGAATACAGTTGAGAATACGACTCAAATTCATGGAGAAACTTTAAACCATTTTCATGCGACAGTCCTGAAAATTTCTTGCATTTAGAAATATCCATTTTGAAAACAGTGGCCTCGCTAGTATTGGACGGACGAGACAAATTTTTCGAAGTCAAATTATCAAACTCATCTCTAAAATAATGTTCATTTAAAAAGGAATCAGGTAGGATATCCTCGTCATCAGAGTATAAAATTGTTGATGATAAATCAGATGTATCCACAGAAGACATGTCAAATAACAGGTGAAGAGTGTCATGAATTCAACGACAGGTGCGCGTTTGTGTAATTTCGCGCCAAAAAGCACATGGTCACATTCATCGTGATATGGCATCAGTTCAATTCACAAGGCAATCAAATGTATTTATAGGCATAGTTCATCAAAAATGTCAATAATGCAGTGAGAGGTACGTTTGCTTACACTGGAACCACGGATTCTCCACCATGTCATGGAATATGTTTTGTTAGATGATGGTTTTTGATGAGCGATGATGAACACAGCATGTCGGCTTCCATTTTTTATTCACAACTCCTTTTTCTCTCCTCCTGAGAGGAGAGTTACATAATATATTGCATAACATAATAATTAAGGTTATCTCCCTTAGACCGATATCTCAGCATCTCCAGCACACCCATATCATATACATATATATAACAGTCTACCTGTAGTCTAAACCTCGTGCACTCCGTGTCCACTCGTAGTTCACACCGTGTGCACAATGTGTAACCTTTAGTCTACTACCAACTGTAGTTTTCGTAGTAAAAACATGCGTTCTTTGTAGTCAAACGTAGTAAAAAAAAAAGTCACGTGCTTGTACCACATTCATGCCATTGGCCGGAATATACAATTGTATTATGGGTAACTAGTGATCACGTGATTTTGTGTTTACTTCCAAATATGGTGATAGTTTGCTTGCCATTTCTTCGGGGAAATTGATTTATTTGAAAATATTTAGACTCCAAAATGCTATTAATATTGCATGCATATCATTTTGACTTGCACATATGCACTGTTTTACTATAAATAATGAACTGAAATGAGTTTTAAAACTGCCATTTTCCCGTTTTGTAAATAAAAGATACAATACGAATTGACCAATTCAATAGGTCTAACCGTCTAATCTAAAATCAGCGAAGATCGGCTACTCCCGGCTAAATTCGTAGAATTCTGAATTTATATTTCTATGTATCATTACCTGCTTTAGGGTTCAGAACATATACATATAACACAGAGAAAATAAGATCTTCTTCAAAAGGCCTAATTATGTATAAATACCAGGTCAGAGAAATCACTCTATTTGGACGTAAACACACACTCATGTGATCACTAGTTACCCACTAATACAATTCCATATTTATTTCAGCCAATGGCATGAATGAGGTATAATCACGTGACTTGTTTTACTACGTTATGAAGTAATTGTCTAGTATATATACATGAACTTTGACATCTGCCATGGCACAACATGTAATCTTCAATTTATCAATGTTTCACAATCAAAGTCTACTCTAAGCCTTCTGTTTCAAATGGTGGAAATGAAACCACGATCCGCGGAGGATTTCCCCAATAATGGTACAAAACACGCGTTCTTTGTAGTAAAACGTAGTAAAACAAGTCACGTGATTATACCTCATTCATGCCATTGGCCGAAATAAATATGGAATTGTATTAGTGGGTAACTAGTGATCACATGAGTGTGTGTTTGCTTCCACAGGTAAGAGAAATCACTATATTTGGAAATAAACACGCAATCATGTGATCACTAGTTACCCATAATACAACTTCATATTTCGGCCAATCGCATGAATGAGGTATAAGCACGTGACTCGTTTTACTACGTTGTTACTACAAAAAAACACGTGTTTTGTACCATTTGGGGGAATATCCCCCGCGGATCGTGGTTTCATTTCCAAAGTTGGGAAACAGATTGAATTTCATAAATATATATTTGCATTTATCTTTTCACCAAAGCGTTTGTTATATAAAGGCATAAAGAATTTTTCATTAGGGTTTTAATGGCCGTGTACTATTAATATTGGTTCAATCTTTAGGATGAAAATCCTCCCGGGACGGGGTTTTACCTCCAAAGTCGGGAAACCACATTGAATTTCATAAATATATATTTGCATTTATCTTTCACCAAAGCGTTTGTTATATAAAGGCATAAAGAATTTTTCATTAGGGTTTTAATGGCCGTGTACTATTAATATTGGTTCAATCTTTAGGATGAAAATCCTCCCGAGACGTGGTTTTACCTCAAAAGTCGGGAAACCACATTGAATTTCATAAATATATATTTGCATTTATCTTTACACCGAAGCGTTTGTTATATAAAGGCATAACGAATTTGTAATCACGGTTTTAAATGTATACACATACATGTATGTATATGAATAATAGTTACACGTGTTAATCAAGTTTGAGAAAACTACCTTCGAAACTATATATTACCATATTTATTCATATGGATTTTGTAATTATCTATTATGACTGTTTAAAAAGTAATACTTTGAAAAAAAAAATGGCACGTAACATGTGGATGATATAACTTTTATTACTGATATTGTCGATACTGAATGCTTTTATACAATTTTAAATCATATTCACGATATGCATCCCTTATAATTCAACTTTTACTGCACATGTGAGGACAAATGAACACGTATACATGTTCCTGGATTTAAGGAATAGATGTTTATTTTGTTGAGGTTATGAGGGTATAATGATAATGATAATTACATAAAATTTACACGGGCTCCATTATCATTATACCCCCATAATTATATTTACAGTTTTTCAAGTAAATGAATATCATTTTTTCCCGCGGCAGTTGCATATTTTTTTTTATTAAAATACCCATATTTTTTCTCTCCCGTCATCGTCAACGAATTCGATTGAACAGCTGATTGGAATCTAGTCATTCATATGGTCCCGCCAAAAGTTGGGTGATGACCTCACGTTGCTACGCCATCGACTATTCACGTAACAATAGAATCGCCGCGCGTGTTGTGCTAACATTATACACCGATAATGATAATACTAGAAAGCATGGTTATTGAGCCCATGTCAGTGCAAACTGTAAATATTATGTTATAACACGTGTGCATAATCAGAAGTCACGTTAAACATGAAAATCGAGGTCTCACGATATCTTACGTCGCACGTGCACCATACCTACGTGAGAAAGGTGAGTGGATTTACAGAATGAAAAGAGAGAATGTAAGGAAGGCAACGACACCACTGCTCTTGTTCTTTCTTATCGAGGTACGCGAGTATACATGTGCATGTACATTTACATGTAAATGTATCAAAATGTGATGATTCTAAATAAAAAGGCAAACAATTGAAGGTACATATATATGTGTTGATTCTTTTGCTAATGCAAAATCAAAGCAATTCTGATATTCTTCAAAGAAATAATTTACTCTGTTGATTGCTATTTATACAAAATCCATGCTAAAAAATGGATGTGTACCCACAGAAATCTTAATCAATCTGGTCTCAATTTCGGAGGTGAAATCACTTCCCGGGGGATTTTCACTCTCTATGTTAAAGATGCTCCACCGCTGACAAATGTTATTTTTACACTATCAAAAACAGGAGCAGACAATTTTGTATTTTTCTTCAGTTAAAAAAGTTACTTACTTTACACCATTACCACCATTGAAAAGTTTGAGCTTCTAATTTTACTTCAAGTTAAAAATATGAAAAATAATTAATTGCATCCCGAAAAATTCCGTGGCACTATATCTTATATAGAATGAAGTAATGATTGCGCATGCACCAAAGGCAAAACAAATTATTTTATGTTAGTTTTTGTGTTAATTAGGCATATATATACACGATTAAACACCAATTATTGTTCAAATGATGAATATCATTTATGCTCTGTCGGCGGTGGAGCATCTTTAAGTTATCAAACTTAATTGTTTAACACGTACACTTTGAACCGTTATTTATATGCATGTACATTTTGGTATATGTACATAATACATGAAAGCCGTAATAACAAATTCGTTAGGCCTTTGCATAAGAAACGCTTCGGTGAAAAGATAGATGCAAATATATATTTATGAAATTCAATGTGGTTCCCGACTTTCGAGATATAATCACGTCTCGGGAGGATTTCACCCAAAGATTGAACCAATAATAATTATACATGGCCATTAAAACCGTAATAAAAAAATCGTTATGCCTTTATATACAAAACGCTTCGGTGAAAAGATAAATGCAAATATATATTTATGAAATTCAATCTGTTTCCCAACTTTGGAAATGAAACCACGATCCGCGGGGGATATTCCCCCAAATGGTACAAAACACGTGTTTTCTGTAGTAAAAACGTAGTAAAACAAGTCACGTGATTATACCTCATTCATGCCATTGGCCGAAATATGAAGTTGTATTATGGGTAACTAGTGATCACATGATTGCGTGTTTATTTCCAAATATAGTGATTTCTCTGACCTGTTCCAAATAGAGTGATTTCTCTGATCTGGTATTTATACATAATTAGGCCTTTTGAAGAAGATCTTATTTTCTTTGTGTTATATGTATATGTTCTGAACCCTAAAGCAGGTAATAATACATATAAATATAAATTTAGAATTCTACGAATTTAGCCGGGAGTAGCCGATCTTCGCTGATCCTAGATTACACGGTTAGACCTATTGAATTGGTCAATTTGCATTATATCATTTATTTAGAAAACGTGGAAATGACAGTTTTATAACTCATTTCAGTTCATTATTTATAGTAAAATAATACATATGTGCAAGTCAAAATGATATGCATGCAATATTAATAACATTTTGGCGTCTAAATATTTTCAAATAAATCATTTTCTCCGAAGAAATGGCAAGCAAACTATCACCATATTTGGAAGTAAACACAAAATCACGTGATCACTAGTTACCCATAATACAATTGTATATTCCGGCCAATGGCATGAATGAGGTATAAGCACGTGACTTTTTTTACTACGTGTTTACTACAAAAAATAGATGCAGATACAATGTTTATCCCGAGTTTGGAGCTAAAACCGCGTCCCGCGGGAGGATTTTTAGCCCAAAGGTTGAATCTGGCCATTAAGACCGTAACAAAAATTCGTTGTGCCTTTATTTAAGTGTATCGAGGGATGTAAATATTTATGTATGCATGTATATATGGGCAGGGCAAGCTAACAAGTAAAGCTGGTTTCCAAATGGGTATTGTGTATCTGTACTGTGACCTTTTTGGCTTTTAAATTACGTAACTGGTTTTTTTCGTGATTCGCAAAAAAATGAATTCTTGAAAAAATCATTGTAATATAGTATAGTACGGTATATACCACATTATGGTGGCATATTTCTGCCATCGAGTTAGTTTAGGTCGACTTATGGTAACTTGACTTTGACTAGATAGTTATGTCGGCAAGTCGAGTTATAACATGACTTTTTGATATAGTTATGTTGATCAGTCGAGTTATAACATGACTTGTTGAGATATTTATGTCGGTAAGATGAGTTTTAACACGACAAATCCACATATTCATATTGGAAAGTCGAGTTACACTATCGCGACTGACTTTCGTGGATCTCGTCGTAATAAGGTAAGTCAGTTTTCCAGGAAGTAAGTCGACTTTCCGTGATGTAAATCGACTTGCCGACATAAATTTCTCAACAAGTCATGATATAACTCGACAGGACGACATAATTATCTCGGCAAAGTTGCATTACATAGCTCGACCTAAAATAACACGATGGCAGAAATACGCCACCATACTAAAGAAAATAATATCTAGTATAAAAAATAAGGACCTCAGTTTCGTTTCATATGGTGTTATACCGCCCTGGTATAATTTAAAATAATGACCTCGGGCTGCGGTCTGGGTTATTATTTATTCTACCAGGGCGGGACAACAACATATATACATCCTTATGCATGTATATCTGCAGTGCTTTTATCTTTATATTCGGTAATTCCTGTGTTATATTTGATACATTTACCATTATGCTCCGTCGTTATATCGAGATATTCGATGCCTTTTCCTTTATATTATGTTGCTAAAATTAAACTTTATATTCGGTACAAATTTCTTTAAATTCTGCACACACTTCTTTATATGATGTGCAACCTTCTTTATATAATGTGCAAACATTTATATAATGAAGATCAAATCCGGCTTATAATATTTGCATAATTTTTCGGCTGATTTCGTCTTAGTGACAGCACTTTGAATAGTTGTGTAGGATTTTGAAAAGGAAATTATTGCTCTTACCAACGGTAGTAACCGTTTTTGTGAAGATTTACTATAAATATGATTTTAACCGCTAAAACTTCATATAGGTGGACTACGTTTTGTTTGTCTCGGGATCTATCCATCCTTCTCAATATATATATCACCATGTAGATTACGATTTTACCGATTTTTGTATTTAAACTCATAAAACGTCCAAAATAGTCTATGCATGACACTCTGGTGGGTCCAAATTATTGGGTCGCCATCTACATGTAGACAATTAATCCTGTGTCTATATTGGATCACCAATATAAGAAAAAAAAATGATTTTGTTTTTAATTTTAGATGTGCTACTATTTTGTTAATTCATATCACGAAAATAAAAACAATTAAGAAGCAAACGCTAGTTAAATTCTTCGTTTCGGAATGGTAAGGCCCATAAGTCGGAAAGTCTGATAGTCCGATAACCGATATAAATGTACAGACTTAATTACAAGACTCAGTAGTAAACTTGCTAAGATATGTGTAACTCTAGATTGACATCATCTCTATGTGACCCACGGATGATTGCACTGCACTATGCTACAATTATCACAAATGTAACGTAGGGTCACCGACAAAAAACGAAATGAAATTGTGAAAAAAACATAATCTTGCAATACATGTACGTAAACGTATCCGATATGAAAGAGTGTACATTTACACTGCAATCCTGGTTATTAGTTTCCCTGAAATTACCATTATGCGAACCATTTTCATCATTGAAAAAGGAGAGAATAAACAAGTAAAAGGAAGCAGGAAACACAAAAATAAGTCGTGAAATACATATTTCAAACATGTAGGCAGGTTAGAATTGGTGATATATATCATCCATTCATGCAGCCATGTTATCCCTAATGCAATCAAATTGCAGTACACATAAGCTTTACATTAGGCGTATGTTTGTAAGATAATTCATAAAATGTATATTTATGTGACATCTTATAAAATGTAAGATATTTTCTATCTCTTTATGATTTTTTTTTATTTATAATTTTGATTTATTTTTTATCATGCAATGCTCATTGAAGAAATCACAACTTGCCGTCCATAGAAGTTTGCAGTTAAATAATTTTAAAGAATTCCCGAAAAATGTATTTATCACAATTTATTGAAAACATGTCAAACTATAAATTTACATGAAGTAAAACAACTACATAATTGCAATATTTTCTAATTTTCGGATTAACGGGCCTTCGAACTATTAGGCCTTAGCGGTTCAAGTGACCTTAAAATTAACAGATGACGATTACTGCTTACTAATCAGACCATTATTACACGATTATCATATAATAAACAAATTATTGAAATTCATAGTTCAGAGAAAAAATACTTTGACAACTCTTGGTAAAGAAATTGCTAACAAATATCTTCATCTAGCTACAACCACATGCACACAATTATTTTCATAAGCAATCCAATATGGCGAGTGTTATCCATTGTTTGCGCATGTGTAACAGGAAGGCGACAAGTCGACAACTCGACAACACGACAAGTCGACAACACGACAAGGCGACAACACGACAACTCGACAACACGACAAGTCGACATTTTACCGCGACAACACGAGATTCTGTACGCGCTAATTAGCGTGTTTGAAATGTCGACTTGTCGTGTTGTCGACTTGTCGTCTTGTCGACTTGTCGCGGTTCGAAAACGCGACAAGTCGACATTTTAACTGTTAAATCTCGGGTTGTCGCAGTTTGAGACCGCGACAACTCGACAAGGCGACAACACGACAAGGCGACAACACAACAACACGAGATGGCCGTAATCAGCCACCATACCTCCTTGTTATTCGTTATGTAATAATTAAAAATGATGCAATCGTTGCCGTTATCTATGGTGGCTGATTACGGCCATCTCGTGTTGTTGTGTTGTCGCCTTTGTTGTTGTCGCCTTGTCGAGTTGTCGCGGTCTCAAACTGCGACAACCCGAGATTTAACAGTTAAAATGTCGACTTGTCGCGTTTTTGAACCGCGACAAGTCGACAACACGACAACACGACAAGTCGACAACACGACAAGTCGACATTTCAAACACGCTAATTAGCGCGTACAGAATCTCGTGTTGTCGCGGTAAAATGTCGACTTGTCGTGTTGTCGAGTTGTCGACTTGTCGTGTTGTCGCCTTGTCGTGTTGTCGACTTGTCGTGTTGTCGAGTTGTCGACTTGTCGCCTTCCTGTTACACATGCGCAAATCATATGAAATAGCCACTATCTTTGAATATAGAAAACTGAAGTCAATGCTTGTGTATGGTGGCATATGTCTGCCATCGATTTGCCGACTTACGACTTAATAATGTCGACATCGTTAAGGCATTAAGTCGACATCATATCGGAAGATGTCGACATAAACAGAAGAATATGTCGACTTACCACATGTACATGCCCACGTAATGATTCCAAGATATTTATGTAGACAGTCGGTAACTCGGCGATTTATGTGTTTATGCTCGGGTGTGACACCGACTTGTCAGTTATTGATGTCGACATCTAAACTAAAAGATGTCGACATCTGGTCTTGAAAGTGGAAATCAAAGGCCACCCTTTCATAGAGCACTGTGTATATGCAGCAAAAGCCATACAACAGAGATCGACGTTGATTTTGTTAATTAAAGTTTTTATTTATTTGATTTCAAAATAAAAAAAATTGTGATCCTGCACATCCCGGCCATGAAACTGTAGCCTGCGTGTACGTAGCTGTTAGCCCGAGCTAAGGAAGTGTACAACGAATTATTAATATATATAACCTTGGGTTGAAAATTCGTTTCAAAGCTGTGTGTGTGTGTTTTGTTGATTGGAATTCGTACCAAGTCCATGTAGTACATACCGTACTATACTATATTAAAAGAATGAATGAAAAAAAAAATAAAAAATAAAAAGATTTTTTTTATGTTGTATTTTCTTGTGAATCCCGAAAAATACCAGTTACCTAATTTAAAAGCCATAAAGGTCACAGTATAGGTACACAATACACATTGGGAAACCAGCTTTACTTGTTAGCTTGGCCTGTCCATATATATATACATAAATATTTACATCCCTCGATACACTTATATAAAGGAATTTTTGTTACGGTCTTAATGGTCAGATTCAACCTTTGGGCTAAAAATCCTCCAGGAAGGCGGTTTTAAACTCCCAACTCGCGATACATCTGCATCTATTTTTCGTAGTAAAAACATGCGTTCTTTGTAGTCAAACGTAGTAAAAAAAAAAGTCACGTGCTTATACCTCATTCATGCCATTGGCCGGAATATACAATTGTGTTATGGGTAACTAGTGATCACGTGATTTTGTGTTTACTTCCGAATATGGTGATAGTTTGCTTGCCATTTCTTCGGAGAAATTGATTTATTTGAAAATATTTAGACTCCAAAATGTTATTAATATTGCATGCATATCATTTTGACTTGCACATATGCACTGTTTTACTATAAATAATGAACTGAATGAGTTGTAAAACTGCCATTTTCACGTTTTGTAAATAAATGATATAATACGAATTGACCAATTCAATAGGTCTAACCGTCTAATCTAAAATCAGCGAAGATCGGCTACTCCCGGCTAAATTCGTAGAATTCTAATTTATATTTATATATATTATTACCTGCTTTAGGGTTCAGAACATATACATATATATCACAGAGAAAATAAGGCCAAATTATGTGTAAATACCAGGTCAGAGAAATCACTCTATTTGGAAGTAAACACACACTCATGTGATCACTAGTTACCCACTAATACAATTCCATATTTATTTCGGCCAATGGCATGAATGAGGTATAATCACGTGACTTGTTTTACTACGTTTTACTACAAAGAACGCGTGCTTTGTACCATTATAGGGGAAATCCTCCGCGGATCGTGGTTTCATTTCCACCATTTGAAATTGTTAGCAATACTATCATATCATAGTTTATTTTCCATATTATTTCCAAACAAATAGTTATAAGTTTCCGCATAGCCCACTTAGCTTTTTGGGAATCTAATACATACATGTACATGTATGTACACATATACTAAGAAACACGGGCTTATGTGCTTACATGGCTGCTTCCCGCCTGGTAAATTGGGACCTAGGACCTAACTCATTATGCTTCGGTAGGTTCCGTACGAAAATGTATCATTTTGTTTCTCCATAGATTGAAAGGTCTCAAGGCCCTCTACCAATATTGTGAATTTCATGGCCCTGGGGTCTCGGGAATTTTCCCCAGGAGATAGGGTCTTTACCATAGTTTAAATAGGGAAACACATTTATGAGCATTATTTGCTCAATTTTCAAAGGAAACATATGTAATGGAATCAAATACTCTTCATATATTAAAAGGTTAAATGGATATCGTCACTGGCTGATTTCATGGGCCTGATAGGCCAATATATGGTGCTTATATACAGTGTATGTATTTGTTTCATTCTGTATCCGAACTCGGGTGACCAATCAGAAAAAACCATGCATGGTTGACAGGTGGCTATGTGTTTTGTAATTCCTGCTATATAGACTTCATTTTTAGTTTTCCCATGTTATAAAACATTTCCAAGAGGAAAGAAAAAGGTAAACAAAAATACAGAAATAGAGAAAAGGTCCATCTTTTATTGGCATGATTTACATCAGTCAGTAGTGGGTACCAAGTTCATCAAACTTTTTAAATGTGCAACTGCAGGGGCGTAGGAAGAAAAGGGTCCTCCTGCACATTTTTCGTACTTCATTTTAGAAAATTTTGCCGCTTTGCGGCGCATTTCCTAAAAATTCAAGCACGTAATGTTCAAACCTTTAATAATAAAAATTCAATACACATGAACTAGACTAAAAATGTCCATCAAGGGATTCTACTATTTCAAAAATGTTTCTTAAAATATTAAATTGTTTATATGTCTAAGCAACACAATTAAATCAATTCATTATTTTTTTTAGTTAAACAACAATGTGCTGATGGTGTGAAGACGTATGTTCAGATCGAGCAGGGTTGCATAATGGTATGACGACATTCACAATTATAATTTCTAAATGCAGGTAAATGTAAATCGAAAAATTACCACGTTAAGAACGCATTAAAATCCTCAAAATACACCGTAAAACTCATCTTGGCCATTCCAAATCGTAATATTTTTCGCGGGGGAGACCCCCGGACCCCCAGAACACCAAAGTCTCGTGCATTCGGCGCTCGCAACATCATCAAAATCATATTTTTTTCCGGGGGAGATCCCCGGACCCCCAAAACACCAAAATCTCGACCCTTCAACGCTCGCACGCAATTTTGCATATTCATTAATTTCCTGTTAGCGTCGCCATTGATGTGGATGTGTACAAGGATTATATGTAATGATTTATGAGAAAAAGTATATAAAGTATATATGGTTGTGTGTTGAATTAATCTCCTCCTGTGTGACCTATTGCAATTGTCTTTTGGCCGGCATCATCCAGTGTCTGTTGTAAACAATTTACAATCTTCTTAATAACCAAGAACCTCATACATGGACATGTTATTTGGCCATAGCATGCTGGGATGAAGGGATACAAAGTTTGTTCAAATCAATGATCTTGACCTATGTGCCAAGTCACAGGGCTGAGACATATTTATTTGTTTGTTTAAAAGCAAAACATTATTTATAACTGTGCATATCGGAATTCAGGTGACTGTTAGACATATATATCCTTATTTGCCTTCTGCCCATTCTCAACTCTCATCCATTTGTAAACAATTCAAATTTTAACAAACTACTTCTCCACAACACGTTTTTTTCTCATTTTACAGCAAGTACAAAAACAACAACAATCAAATAACAATCATGAATATTTGGTATTGATATTATTTTTTTTTTGCAAATTTTCAGCAAAACAAACATGTTTCAAATTAAATTAATACACATATTTGATTAATATATTTAAAAAGGATTTTTTTATATCATAGCAAAGGTACATGGGTTGTCATTTTAATCAAGGGAGATAAATCCGTTTTGAAGGATTTTCCACAAAGTGGAAAAGTTAAGATTAATTCACCTCCCATGCATTATTCAACCAAATTTAGCCTGGTGCATTTCCTGGTCAACATCAATTATAATTTCAACACAAATTAATTAGATGATGTTTCAAGTAATTGTCGAGTATGTATACATGAACTTTGACATCTGCCATGGCACAACATGTAATCTTCAATTTATCAATGTTTCACAATCAAAGTCTACTCTAAGCCTTCTGTTTCAAATGGTGGAAATGAAACCACGATCCGCGGGGGATTTCCCCCATAATGGTACAAAACACGCGTTCTTTGTAGTAAAACGTAGTAAAACAAGTCACGTGATTATACCTCATTCATGCCATTGGCCGAAATAAATATGGAATTGTATTAGTGGGTAACTAGTGATCACATGAGTGTGTGTTTACTTCCAAATAGAGTGATTTCTCTGACCTGGTATTTATACATAATTAGGCCTTTTGAAGAAGATCTTATTTTCTCTGTGTTATATGTATATGTTCTGAACCCTAAAGCAGGTAATAATATATATAAATATAAATTTAGAATTCTACGAATTTAGCCGGGAGTAGCCGATCTTCGCTGATCCTAGATTAGACGGTTAGACCTATTGAATTGGTCAATTCGCATTATATCATTTATTTACAAAACGTGGAAATGACAGTTTTACAACTCATTTCAGTTCATTATTTATAGTAAAATAATACATATGTGCAAGTCAAAATGATATGCATGCAATATTAATAACATTTTGGAGTCTAAATATTTTCAAATAAATCAATTTCTCCGAAGAAATGGCAAGCAAACTATCACCATATTTGGAAGTAAACACAAAATCACGTGATCACTAGTTACCCATAATACAATTGTATATTCCGGCCAATGGCATGAATGAGGTATAAGCACGTGACTTTTTTTACTACGTTTTTACTACAAAAAATAGATGCAGATATATCCCGAGTTTGGAGCTAAAACCGCGTCCCGCGGGAGGATTTTTAGCCCAAAGGTTGAATCTGGCCATTAAGACCGTAACAAAAAAATCGTTGTGCCTTTATTTAAGTGTGTCGAGGGATGTAAATATTTATGTATATATATGGTATAGTACGGTATGTACCCATGGGCAAACTAATAAGTAAATGTTCACTACTAAACATCCACTGCTCGTGGAGCAAACATTAACAATTAGGTACACGGCTGGTACCAGTTTCATGTCAATTCCGTGCAGTATACAGGAAACAACAATTTTTAAATTTGATATCAAATAAATAAATAACTTTTTCTGAATAAACAAAATCAAACGTCTATCTCAGATGTATGGCTCCGTGCTGGCAAAAAACACATAGCTTTATTGAACATGGTAGTGGCCTTTTGATTTCCCCCCCAACTTTCAAGCCCATGGCCAGAAGTCGACATGCTATTAGTGGTTAGGATGTCGACAACTTTCACTGACAAGTCGGGAGACACACCCGATGCATAAAACACTAATAATCGCCGAGTTACCGACTGGTTCTTCATACATATCTATTAATCATAATGATGGCAGGTTCAAGTGGTTAAGCTTCGACATAATCTTCTGTTTATGTTCGACATCTATCGATTTGATGTTGTCGACTTAATGCCTTAACGATATGTCGGACATTATTAAGTCGTAAGTCGGCAACTCGATGAACAGACAGAGAATAGGACAATGCTCCGCAATAACACCAAGCAGAAGCGTTAGCTAACCAGTCCCTTGTTGGACCGTATTAACTTAATTGACTTACATTTGGAGGAAGTCATGTAAAGCGCCGAAACGTCGTAAGGAGGATCAACCTTGCAGAGATTTTCTTTGAAGATTACAGAGAGGTGACACCCAACTCCAAACCAACACAGTCATTTACGGTCTAGTATTATTTAGATTCTTTGATGTATATCACAGGACAAGACTACATGCTGCAAAAAGTGTAATATACAGGCCTGTGATTGGCCAGTTTTTGTTCTCATGAACTGCCTTCAGGTTTACTATCAGATAGTCTCGAGGTAGATATAACGACAGTGATAGTAACCACTGCAGCAGTGGGTGGAATTCAGGTAGGTTTATTTACAACACAACATGTACATACATGAAATATTATACAAATGTTAATATTCTTATCTAATCCGCTAAACCTGCCTATATTATTGGGCTGTAAAAAATTGCCTTTATATTATGATTTTTAGGGAAAAAAGCCTAATGATACAGGCAGATTTAGCGGAATAACTCTTATCCACTGCGTTACAGATGTTAAACATAACAAAAATCACGAATCAAATAAAATAAAATAATTTATTGACTTTAGGCTTTACAGCCCATCAGTACAAACAAATATAATGCATTTGTATATATAATAGTAAATCATTCATATTGCTATATTTTTTACTCAACTAAGTATAATCATAAATGTATTTACATAACATAATCAAATCTTTTAAAGTTAAACCAGTATATTACCACATTTTCTATAAAAAAGGAAGTAAATGCAGATGTCCAATCCTCAAAGAAATGCGTGCCCTGAGTTCAATATATTATTAAATAAGGTGTACAACGACTGTTGATAAGATGTTACTGGCTTCGATCAGAATTAGATGCTCAATTGTTGGAATTTTGAGATTAAGTTGTTGACTTGACTCTCTTCGATGTCATAATCCATCTCATGGAATTTTCTCTTTTGTCCTATGCACACTTTGGGTGCGCGCATGCGTCGGATATTTCCTTGTTCATGAATGAGTATGTCAATACATTCATCTGCGCTTCGCGGAATCTCTCCTGAAAAATAATACAATAAATTCATGAAAAGTAGTATATCAATGTAAATAAAATTGCAAGGTTAATTGGGACCGCAGAATCAAACCAAAAATAGATTCGTGGAAATCCCCTTTTGGGCACAAGATTTCATAGAGAGGTGATATGTTTCGGAGCCTGCTGATTGGGTATTCAGGGCGCATCAGTTTCAAATGTTTAATGTGTGGGTTGGGCAATATATGTAGATGTAAAATATGTAAAGAAATTTTAAAATTCTGTCAAGTGTGTGTCTGACAGGGGGAGGTAATCAATATTGGAATTTCATGAATATTTTGGTCAATTTTTGGTGCGGAATTCAACATAAGATGGAACCCCCCACATAAAAGTTTAGCAAGATGGTAGATCTTTATTTCTTTTTATTCACAGGTATGCCAGATGCCATTCTTCAAAATTAGTGACAGGTGACCAGACTTGAAAACTCCATTGAACCTGGACAGTGGCAAACGTTAATATATCGTACATAGCGAAATCACTTGGTTCTGCGGTCTCAATTAGGCCTACTTTCTTTCCGAAATTGCTTTTAATTTTCGTTGTTTTAAGAAACTTTTAATTTTTGTTTTGGAAAGGTAGAAATTAAAATATATATATATATATATATATCACGATATTTTTCTTTCACAGTGCAAGAAGAGATTTTTTTTTTCCACATTGGTACACTTATTGTAAAATACTTACTTTTGCAGTGAGACCGAGGTTGATAGTCTGTGACGTCAAATCCTGTTTCTTGTGACGGGCACCACTTTTCCTCTTTCTCCTGTAACCGAAGTCGAGGTTAAGTTAGTCAGTATATTACTGATTTTGTCTAAATTCTGTATCGAAAACATAATGTTTTCACAGATTTATCCATGGAATTAGCAAGAGGTTGAATTGGAACAAAAACATAAATAAAGTTCTAATGTTAACTAGTGAAATTTATTTCATAATCTTAGAATCAATAGTTAAATAGTACTGTAATGTTTGCATATTATAAATTCAATGGAGGAAAAAGTCAAACTTCTGGAAATTCTATTTTGTCATCATTATTATTGACAGATGTAATATATACATGTGGGTATGTATATCATTTTTTTAATCTCACCGCGTTTTAGTCTTGCGGGATTTCTTATTTCCGCGTGCAGCAGATGGCAAAGTCTGTCATCAGGTAGCAAAGGAAAGAGAAGAAGGAAAGATGGTAGAAAAGACAGAGAGAAAGAACAAAATGAAAGAAAGTTAGAGAGAGATTAGTGTACAGAATGTAGTATAGCGAGATAGACAGAGTAAAAGAGAGAAAATATTGAAAAAAGCAGAAACAGTCGAATTTTCTTCAAATCCTGACACTAGATTTCGACATTCTAATAAATTGTTGAAGCCTGTTACAGTTTCAATGGAAGAAAGAAATAGTAATTACTCATTGGGAATTTTCGACAATATCCGCATCGTTTACGGAATGTGGCTGAGATTCCCGATTCATGTTGAAAGAAGTAAACACAAATGTTGCTAGTTACCGAAACAACGGGATGAAGAGTTTCCGAATCTGCTGGGGTAAGGTATAGTTTCCCATTGTTTTCACAGATCAATTCATTTGTCTCGCCAGAAATCTGTGTCCTTTTTGACCTCTTTCTTCTGCGTCTATAAAATTACAGCCAAATAATTTTTAAAAAGTTTGCCAACACATTAGAACGATTGAAATACGTATACATCAACTTAAAAATATCAGATGTCATGAATTAGATTTAATGAAATTAACGTCGTAATCTTACCGGTTTCGTCTTCCACTTTTCCTTCGTTTTGCAATCGGTTCATCATCGTCAACAACATACATATACGTCTTCTGGTAGTCAGGGAAAGAGATGGAAAGATGGAATGAAGGAGTGAAAGAAGAGAGAAGAGAATAAGAATAAATAAGACAGAAAAGAAAAGAAATACTGAAAAACTAAATAGAAATAAACATAATGGAAAGTTAAGTCAGCATTAAAAAAAAAAAAAAAAAAAAAAAAAAAAAAAAAAAAAAACAAAAAAACACAAAAAAACCACCACCGAAACGTAATAAGGAACAGATGAATTTGTTTTATAAAAAATAGTTTTAAAAAAACGTCCTATTAATAGCCACGGCCATTTAAGGACGTGCCAGGTTTGTTCGTGGAGGAAAGCCGGGGTCCCCGGAGTAAAACCACCGCTCAGCGGTCAGCACCTGGCCACTGGTCCACATGAGATTAGAACTCGTATTGTTCAGATAAAAGCTGCATTTTACTTACCGATTCGGTGGGATCAGCAGGTTCCGGAGATTCTGATGTGCTGTTTAGATTTTTCTGATCTTTGATTTGTTCTTCATCAGTTGTTTTTCTGATATAGGTAAGCCAGTCATCTACATGATCTCCTAACTTTGTATCTTTAATGTCGACTGGACATTGTGGTTCCTCTGATTTCTGCAATGAAAAATAAAATCCAGGGCTTGCTATATATCGAAGTTTGGAAACATAAGTTTTAAAATTCAAATGAATTTGATTTTTTTGAAGAAAATTGGTCCAGTCCAATGCCTTGTCGATGCACAGAGGAGGGGATTCATTCGACAAGAAAAAAAATCGTTCTTTAGTTAGACATGTACAATGTACATGTATCGCAGGGTTAAGACATGCAGAAAACGGACTGGCTGCGAAAGTAAATAAAATGTGCAATTTGGAGCTAAATTTGCCAATTTTTATGCGGAATCAATACAAGTTTACATGGTTATTCTTCTAAATTCTGAAAAAATACATCTACAAGATGAAATCAAGAACTCGCAAAGACTCTCCTCCCCTACCCTCCCCACTCTGATATGACCTTATATACCTGTCCCTTTCTTCCCCGTCCCTCCCACGGAACTGCTATTTCCCGGAAACATTGGTTAGTACACTTAAGTTTGTGTCCTTACTTTCTTCCCATTGTACTCCTGTGATATAATATATAACTGTACTTTCTTTCCTTTACAGTGTAACATCTCCTTCTGTCCATGCAAGCCAGACACAATATGTATAATTATGTATATGTACAAATGTATACTTACCCTCTTTTGCCCTGCCCCCCGGACTGGTGTAGATATACGTTCTGGGTGCGCTCTCTTAGACCTCTTGCCGTCACCCATTCTTTATTAATTCTGTATCTGATCTGAATCAAATGAAACAAATTATTTTAACATATATTTAGATATAGAAGGGATTTTCTTCAGTAAAGGAATATTGGTGTAAACAGTCCTAGCTATCGTTGTTAACACATGGATTTAAAAAGTAGAAAAAATCATAACTGCGACATTAATACTATTTCAATAACATCAAAAAACTTTTACTTACCTTTTGTATACGTGTTTGTAATAAGGTTCAGAGTTCTGTTTAAAATGCGCTGAAAATAAGTATCGTAATTAGTGGCTTGGTGAATAACCGCCCGCAACTCTCGGTGTAAACGAAGTTGTTAAGGAGGCGTCACGTGACCCTTACAATGACGTCACTGTATCTGTGACGTCATCTATCAGTCTATTGAAGTAAATCAAGAGTTACGTACCTTTATCTATAGACATAGTTCGGTGAAGGGTTTAGGACATATTTTAGTCAGAATAATAAGAAGTTAGAGGTTTCTTTTATTTTTTCCTTCTACACAAACTATTTGTCATCCGTTCAAAAGAATGTCCATTTTTGAGATGCCAAAAAATCCTCAGGTACAATTTTTTTTTCTCGTATAGATTTTTGACAGCATTGAAGCATTGAAGAAAATTAGAAGAAAATCTATTTCATTTTACCCGTACTTGAGCTACAAACACATACATGTATATTAATTTAACATGATATGTGATTTAACGGGAAATTATTATTTGGATCATATATCAAACAAATTATAACAATATCACTCTAAAATGTTTCTGCTATTTATGAATGTTTGCAGAATAAAGAAAATACCAATCACACATTTCATCACATAACTGTAACATTACTAAAAACTTTCAGAGTTGTTTCCCTTGGTACGTAGATTTGACTCACAGGCGTTTGACTTTATACTCAGTATATATGTGAAGACTACAAGTGTATATCACACACACAATCACGCACATATAACTATACATACAACATATCTATAGAGTCATACGCCTGAGATTGACTGATACACTGCCAAAGTATACTAGTTTGATGTTTTTTATGAACCGCTACATATAAATGTAATTGAATTCCCATTATCCGTAACTGATTTGGTAGCGCCTATGGTAACTACTAGCTACCCTCCTGCTATTAGAGTTGTTTCCCTTGGCACATAGTTGATCTTTAGTGAGCGACTCATGCACAGGCGTTTGACTTTATACTCAATATATATATGAAGATTGTGTCATACATAATATAACACACGCATGATTTTATAGAGAAACATATCTATAGAGTCAAACGCCTGTGATTGACTACTATCCTTTATTGGCTTCATGTTTTTCGTGATCAGCTACATAATGTAATAAATAGATTAGCTATTTCTTTGTTTACACTGTAATTGAAATTCCATTTTCTGTAACTGATTTGATAAGAAATGGACGTTATCCGCCTATCATGTTAATATTTCTATTGCGATAAAATTTCCGAAAAAAGGATGTGCACGTGGATAATGGAAATAAAACTATTTTAGGTTTTTGGTCCTCTGAAGTATTTCCCTCTTTTCAGAGCGCCTCCTCGAAGGGCGTCCCTCAGTTTTGCAGGAAAAAATAAACCAATTTCATAGAAATTTTGTCACTCTATCTATTATTTTCAAAGCAAATCACTGTAGGCCTGTGATCGGTGGTCAGTTTGTTTTCTGCTGAACTGCCTGCAGTTTTACTATGAGTTAGTCCAGGTGTGGATATAATGACAGTGAAAGTAACCTCTTGAGTATCAAACATGCTGGACACTAACTCACATTAGTTTGTAGAATCTAACTGAACTATGTAGATGAAAGGGTTAGTAAGGAGTGATACGGGAGTCAATGGGTGGATATTTCGTGAATACAGTCGTGTATAGTTTGTAAAATGTTATTTGGAATAACTGTGGTTATTTGTTGGCGATTGAAGTGGAGTGGGTGCGTATTTCCACGTGGCGGAATTGCCAGAACTCAAGCGCCTGTGGGTTCGGCTGGGATCCCGGTACGAAGGCTGTGATTGGTTGGAGGTGCAGGAAGGAGTTATTCAGGGATCAGTCTTGGAGCCACTCCTTTTTTAAAGATTTTGTTTTACATGTTTTGTGTGTGTAAACTTTAAACAAGTGTGGAAACTTATTGCTATAAAAGCTTGATTATCTGGTTGATAAATGTCAGTCCATGTATATTGCAGGCAAAAGCCTGTTGGGAAAATGACATTGTTTGACAATGGAGATGTTGCAACAGTCAAGTAATGTCAAGGGTGATTCGCTAATGAACTTTGATCTTCATATTTCGGAATTTTTTTTATAGAATTGATTCATTTTACACTGAAAGGAGGGAGCGCAATGTAATACTCTTATACAGTTTTAAATTTTAAAATTATACGACATGGTCGAATTAAGCGTACCATGGGAAGACAGGATGGAGGAGGCCAACGAACGGAAGCAGCAGAAATATCAGCGGCTGGCGGAGGAATGCCAACAAAAGATGGAAGACATGATGCCGAACTATAGTTGTCGGATGCAGATGTTTCCCCTGTAAATCAGTATGGAAGGCATGACGCCTATTAGGGGTAATTGGAGCAGACCGGCGGAACTTGATAGCAGCAGTAAGCAGGCAGGCACAGGTTGCTTCTAGTTGGATCTAGAGAAAGAGGGAGAAGTGATTTGGTCACCAGCAACAGTGCTAGTAACGAGGCGACGAATGGCAGCAAGATGGACATCGTCGCCCGAGGTGATGAACAGACAGAGAATAGGACAATGCTCCGCAATAACACCAAGCAGAAGCGTTAGCTAACCAGTCCCTTGTTGGACCGTATTAACTTAATTGACTTACATTTGGAGGAAGTCATGTAAAGCGCCGAAACGTCGTAAGGAGGATCAACCTTGCAGAGATTTTCTTTGAAGATTACAGAGAGGTGACACCCAACTTCAAACCAACACAGTCATTTACGGTCTACTATTATGAGATTCTTTGATGTATATCACAGGACAAGACTACATGCTAATATACAGGCCAGTGATTGGTCAGTTTTTGTTCTCCTGAACTGTCTTCAGGTTTACTATCAGATAGTCACGAGGTAGATATAACGACAGTGATAGCAACCACTGGAGCAGTGGGTGGAATTCAGGTAGGTTTATTTACAACACAACATGTACATACATGAAATATTATGCAAGTGTTGATATTCTTATCTAGTCCGCTAAACCTGCATATATTATTGGGCTGTAAAAATATTGCCTATATATTATGATTTTTAGGGAAAAAAGCCTAATAATACAGGCAGGTTTAGCGGAATAACTCTTATCCACTGCGTTACAGATGTTAAACATAACAAAAATCACGAATCAAATAAAATAAAATAATTTATTGACTTTAGGCTTTACAGTCCACTAGTACAAACAAATATAATGCATTTGTATATATAATAGTAAATAATTCATATTGCTATATTTTTTTGCTCAACTAAGTAGAATCATAAATGTATTTACATAACATAATCAAATCTTTTAAAGTTAAACCAGTATTTTACCACATTTTCTATAAAAAAGGAAGTAAATGCAGATGGCTAATCCTCAAAGAAATGCGTGCCCTGATCATGAGTTCAATATATTATTAAATAAGGTGTACAACGACTGTTGGTAAGATGTTACTGGCTTCGATCAGAATTAGATGCTCAATTGTTGGAATTTTGAGATTAAGTTGTTGACTTGACTCTCTTCGATGTCATAATCCATCTCATGGAATTTTCTCTTTTGTCCTATGCACACTTTGGGTGCGCATGCGTCGGATATTTCCTTGTTCATAAATGAGTATGTCAATACATTCATCTGCGCTTCGCGGAATCTTTCCTGAAAAATAATACAATAAATTCATGAAAAGTAGTATATCAATGTAAATAAAATCGCAAGGTTAATTGGGACCGCAGAATCAAACCAAAAATAGATTCGTGGAAATCCGCTTTTGGGCACAAGATTTCATAGAGAGGTGAATGTTTCGGAGCCTGCTGATTGGGTATTCAGGGCGCATCAGTTTCAAATGTTTAATGTGTGGGTTGGGCAATACATGTAGATGTAAAATATGTAAAGAAATTTTAAAATTCTGTCAAGTGTGTGTCTGACAGGGGGAGGTAATCAATATTGGAATTTCATGAATATTTTGGTCAATTTTTGGTGCGGAATTCAACATAAGATGGAACCCCCCACATAAAAGTTTAGCAAGATGGTAGATCTTTATTTCTTTTTATTCACAGGTATGCCAGATGCCATTCTTCAAAATTAGTGACAGGTGACCAGACTTGAAAACTCCATTTAACCTGGACAGTGGCAAACGTTAATATATCGTATATAGCGAAATCATTTGGTTCTGCGGTCTCAATTAGGCCTACTTTCTTTCCGAAATTGCTTTTAATTTTCGTTGTTTTAAGAAACTTTTAATTTTTGTTTTGGAAAGGTAGAAATTAAAATATATATATATATGGCGATATTTTTCTTTCACAGTGCAAGAAGAGATTTTTTTTTTCCACATTGGTACACTTATTGTAAAATACTTACTTTTGCAGTGAGACCGAGGTTGATAGTCTGTGACGTCAAATCCTGTTTCTTGTGACGGGCACCACTTTTCCTCTTTCTCCTGTAACCGAAGTCGAGGTTAAGTTAGTCAGTATATTACTGATTTTTTTCTAAATTCTGTATCGAAAACATGATGTTTTCACAGATTTATCCATGGAATTAGCAAGAGGTTGAATTTGAACAAAAACATAAATAAAGTTCTAATGTTAACTAGTGAAATTTATTTCATAATCTTAGAATCAATAGTTAAATAGTACTGTAATGTTTGCATATTATAAATTCAATGGAGGAAAAAGTCAAACTTCTGGAAATTCTATTTTGTCATCATTATTATTGACAGATGTAATATATACATGTAGGTATTTATATCATTTTTTTAATCTCACCGCGTTTTAGTCTTGCGGGATTTCTTATTTCCGCGTGCAGCAGATGGCAAAGTCTGTAATCAGGTAGCAAAGGAAAGAGAAGAAGGAAAGATGGTAGAAAAGACAGAGAGAAAGAACAAAATGAAAGAAAGTTAGAGAGAGATTAGTGTACAGAATGTAGTATAGCGAGATAGACAGAGTAAAAGAGAAAATATTGAAAAAAGCAGAAACAGTCGAATTTTCTTCAAATCCTGACACTAGATTTCGACATTCTAATAAATTGTTGAAGCCTGTTACAGTTTCAATGGAAGAAAGAAATAGTAATTACTCATTGGGAATTTTCGACAATATCCGCATCGTTTACGGAAAGTGGCGGAGATTCCCGATTCATGTTGAAAGAAGTAAACACAGATGTTGCTAGTTACCGAAACAACGGGATGAAGAGTTTCCGAATCTGCTGGGGTAAGATATAGTTTCCCATTGTTTTCACAGATCAATTCATTTGTCTCGCCAGAAATCTGTGTCCTTTTTGACCCCTTTCTTCTGCGTCTATAAAATTACAGCCAAATAATTTTTAAAAAGTTTGCCAACACATTAGAACGATTGAAATACGTATACATCAACTTAAAAATATCAGATGTCATGAATTAGATTTAATGAAATTAACGTCGTAATCTTACCGGTTTCGTCTTCCACTTTTCCTTCGTTTTGCAATCGGTTCGTCATCGTCAACAACATACATATACGTCTTCTGGTAGTCAGGGATAGAGATGGAAAGATGGAATGAAGGAGTGAAAGAAGAGAGAAGAGAATAAGAATAAATAAGAAAGAAAAGAAAAAAAGACTGAAAAACTAAATAGAAATAAACATAATGGACAGTTAAGTCAGCATTAAAAAAAAAAAAAAAAAAAAAAAAAAAAAAAAAAAAAAAACAAAAAAAACCACCACCGAAAGTAATAAGGAAAAGATTGAATTTGGTTTCTAAATATTATTTTTAAAAAACCGTCGTATTAATAGCCACGGCCATTTAAGGACGTGCCAGGTTTGTTCGTGGAGGAAAGCCGGAGTACCCGGAGTAAAACCACCGCTCAGCGGTCAGCACCTGGCCACTGGTCCACATGAGATTAGAACTCGTATTGTTCAGATAAAAGCTGCATTTTACTTACCGATTCGGTGGGATCAGCAGGTTCCGGAGATTCTGATGTGCTGTTTAGATTTTTCTGATCTTTAATTTGTTCTTTATCAGTTGTTTTTCTGATATAGGTAAGCCAGTCATCTACATGATCTCCTAACTTTGTATTTTTAATGTCGACTGGACATTGTGGTTCCTCTGATTTCTGCAATGAAAAATAAAATCCAGGGCTTGCTATATATCGAAGTTTGGAAACATAAGTTTTAAAATTCAAATGAATTTGATTTTTTTGAAGAAAATTGGTCCAGTCCAATGCCTTGTCGATGCACAGAGGAGGGGATTCATTCGACAAGAAAAAAAATCGTTCTTTAGTTAGACATGTACAATGTACATGTATCGCAGGGTTAAGACATGCAGAAAACGGACTGGCTGCGAAAGTAAATAAAATGTGCAATTTGGAGCTAAATTCGCCAATTTTTATGCGGAATCAATACAAGTTTACATGGTTATTCTTCTAAATTCTGAAAAAATACATCTACAAGATGAAATCAAGAACTCGCAAAGACTCTCCTCCCCTACCCTCCCCACTCTGATATGACCTTATATACCTGTCCCTTTCTTCCCCGTCCCTCCCACGGAACTGCTATTTCCCGGAAACATTGGTTAGTACACTTAAGTTTGTGTCCTTACTTTCTTCCCATTGTACTCCTGTGATATAATATATAACTGTACTTTCTTTCCTTTACAGTGTAACATCTCCTTCTGTCCATGCAAGCCAGACACAATATGTATAATTATGTATATGTACAAATGTATACTTACCCTCTTTTGCCCTGCCCCCCGGACTGGTGTAGATATACGTTCTGTGTTCGGTCTCTTAGACCTCTTGCCGTCACCCATTCTCTATTAATTCTGTATCTGATCTGAATCAAATGAAACAAGTTATTTTAACATATATTTAGATATAGAAGGGATTTTCTTCAGTTAAGGAATATTGGTGTAAACAGTCCTAGCTATCGTTGTTAACACATGGATTTAAAAAGTCGAAAAAATCATAACTGCGACATTAATACTATTTCAATAACATCAAAAAAACTTTTACTTACCTTTTGTATACGTGTTTGTAATAAGGTTCAAAGTTCTGTTTAAAATGCGCTGAAAATAAGTATCGTAATTAGTGGCTTGGTGAATAACCGCCCGCAACTCTCGGTGTAAACGAAGTTGTTAAGGAGGCGTCACGTGACCCTTACAATGACGTCACTGTATCTGTGACGTCATCTATCAGTCTATTGAAGTAAATCAAGAGTTACGTACCTTTATCTATAGACATAGTTCGGTGAAGGGTTTAGGACATATTTTAGTCAGAATAATAAGAAGTTAGAGGTTTCTTTTATTTTTTCCTTCTACACAAACTATTTGTCATCCGTTCAAAAGGATGTCCATTTTTGAGATGCCAAAAAATCCTCAGGTACAAATTTTTTTTTCTCGTATAGATTTTTGACAGCATTGAAGCATTGAAGAAAATTAGAAGAAAATCAATTTCATTTTACCCGTACTTGAGCTACAAACACATACATGTATATTAATTTAACATGATATGTGATTTAACGGGAAATTATTATTTGGATCATATATCAAACAAATTATAACAATATCACTCTAAAATGTTTCTGCTATTTATGAATGTTTGCAGAATAAAGAAAATACCAATCACACATTTTTGTATTTGTGCGATCACATAACTGTAACATTACTAAAAACTTTCAGAGTTGTTTCCCTTGGTACGTAGATTGACTCACAGGCGTTTGACTTTATACTCAGTATATATGTGAAGACTACAAGTGTATGTCACACACACAATCACACACATATAACTATATACACAACATATCTATAGAGTCAAACGCCTGAGATTGACTGCTACACTGCCAAAGTATACTAGTTTGATGTTTTTTATGAACCGCTACATATAAATGTAATTGAATTCCCATTATCCGTAACTGATTTGGTAGCGCCTGTTGTAACTACTAGCTACCCTCCTGCTATTAGAGTTGTTTCCCTTTGCACATAGTTGATCTTTAGTGAGCGACTCATGCACAGGCGTTTGACTTTATACTCAATATATATATACGAATATTGTGTCATACATAATATAACACACGCATAATTTTATAGAGAAACATATCTATAGAGTCAAACGCCTGTGATTGACTACTATCCTTTAGTTACTGGCTTCATGTTTTTCCCGATCAGCTACATAATGTAATAAATGAATTAGCTATTTCTTTGTTTACACTGTAATTGAAATTCCATTTTCTGTAACTGATTTGATAAGAAATGGTACTTATCCGCCTATCACGTTAATGTTTCTATTGAGGTAAAATTTCCGAAAAAAGGATGTGCGCGTGGATCATGGAAATAAAACTATTTTAGGTTTTTGGTTCTCAGAAGTATTTCCCTCTTTTCAGAGCGCCTCCTCGAAGGCGTCCCTCAGTTTTGCAGGAAAAAATAAACCAATTTCATAGAAATTTTGTCACTCTATCTATTATTTTCAAAGCAAATCACTGTAGGCCTGTGATCGGTGGTCAGTCTGTTTTCTGCTGAACTGCCTGCAGTTTTACTATGAGGTAGTCCAGGTATGGATATAATGACAGTGAAAGTAACCCCTTGAGTATCGAAGATGCTGGACACTAACTCACATTAGTTTGTAGAATCTAACTGAACTATGTAGATGAAAGGGTTAGTAAGGAGTGATACGGGAGTCAATGAGTGGATATTTCGTGAATACAGTCGTGTATAGTTTGTAAAATGTTATTTGGAATAACTGTGGTTATTTGTTGGCGATTGAAGTGGAGTGGGTGCGTATTTCCACGTGGCGGAATTGCCAGAACTCAAGCGCCTGTGGGTTCGGCTGGGATTCCGGTACGAAGGCTGTGATTGGTTGGAGGTGCAGGAAGGAGTTATTCAGGGATCAGTCTTGGAGCCACTCCTTTTTAAAGATTTTGTTTTACATGTTTTGTGTGTGTAAACTTTAAACAAGTGTGGAAACTTATTGCTATAAAAGCTTGATTATCTGGTTGATAAATGTCAGTCCATGTATATTACAGGTAAAAACCTGTTGGTGAAAATAAATCTTTTGACAATGGAGATGTTGCAACAGTCAAGTGATGTCAAGGGTGATTCGCTAATGAACTTTGACCTTCATATTTCGGAACATTTTGTAATATTAATACATTTTACACTGAAAGGAGGGAGCGCAATTTAATACTCTTATACAGTTTTAAATTTTAAAATTATATGACATTTGACTGATATTATATGTGCAAAGAAAATGGAAAGACTTCAGGAACGTGTTCTACGTTTTAAATGATGCAAGGAACCTCCGTTTCTCTTATATTGATTTTATGTGCCCCTGTGATCCAGGCCCATGCAGCCTTTCGACGTAACAAACCCCTGTGGTCTTACCCATGTTTCATACCCTACAGCTCAATGCACGGACGCAGGTTGATAACCAAATACTAACTCGCGCACGAGGCTCGAAAAAGGGTTAAGTATTAAAACTAACTGTGCTCGTGCATTGCTGTAACGGACAATAACGTTTCAATAAGAAACTCACAATCAAAACAAATGTGAGCCATGCGGTAACAATATGTTACATATCCCCCGTTACACAACTCGATCGACGGCACAACGGCTATTTTTATTTCTGATATTTGAACAACCCAGTAGTCCTGACTTTTCCTCGGTCTGAAAATCCTTCCGGGACGGTGGGTTTTAAATTTCAACAGTCATGAACCGACATTTGCATTTTCGTATATACTATATTTGCCATCTTATTTTCTGTACTAGAAATCGTAAGTAAGTCGCCGGTCACGGTGCTGATACTGTACCTCATTCCTGCCATTGGCCGAAATATAGAACAGTATTATGGGTAACTAGTGATCACGTGATTGTGTGTTTACTTCCAAATATAGCGAAAGTTTGCTTGCCATTTTTCGGGAAAATTTTTATTTATTTGTGATTATTCGGACACGAAAATGTTATTATATATTTCATGCATATCATTTTGACTTCACATATGTAGTGTTTTACTATAAATAATGGACTGAAATAAAGTATGAAACTGTCATTTCCACTTTTTACAGTATCTATACATGATACAAAGCGAATGGACAAATTAAATCGGTCTACCCCCGTCTAATTTAGGTTCAGCGAAAATCGGCTACTCCCGGCTCAATTCGCAGAATTCTAAATTAATATTTACCTGCTTTAAGTTGCAGAAAGGGTATATAAAGCACAAAGAAAATCAGATATTTCCCTTTTTTTATTTGACGAAATCATGACATTAACTTGTACTAATATTATCTGTCTTTATTTTCAACAGTTATTAATTTAAGACATTATAATCATAATTAATATAATGTATTTATTATAAGAATAAACATATGTATGAATGATTTGAATGTCAGTATGAGAGAATCAAATTTGCTGAAGTTATGTATTTATTTGTAAAATACTATACGTAATATGCATTTCTTGAATAAAAATGTATGTAAAAAAAGAATGAACGAACGAACAAATAAAAAAAAAAAAATAAAAAAATCAGATCTTCGTGAAAAGGCCAAATTATATATACTACATTGTAAATACCAGGTCAGAGAAATCACTATCATGTGAACACGAGTTACCCATAATACATTTCCATATTTTGGCCAATGGCATGAATGAAGCACGTGACTTGTTTTACTACGTTTTACTACAAAGAACGCGTGTTTTGTACCATTATGGGGAAAATATCCCCGCGGATCGTGGTATCATTTCCAACATTTGAAATTGCTAAGCAATCTTTTCATCATATCATTGTCTCATTTCCATATTCTTTCCAACCAAATGGTTAAGCTTCCACTTAGTATTTTTAGGAAGCTAATACTTGTGTAGTGTTAGTAGAATATAGGGATCGTATATAGGGGTAGTTTCATTTTCCCTTTTTTCAATCAGCTGCTTTTATTGTAAAACATATGTTAAATTGACTGAAATGGTATTATTCTGAAATGTGTATAGTTAAGGTTATTTTTACAACCCTAAAAATCTTAATTTCAATGCATGATCTGCATTATTCACATTACACAGACTTTTATATATTTTTGGACCCTTCACCGAACTACGTATATGCATAAAGGGACGTAACTACCAAAGGATTTCAATTGACTGATCAATGACGTCATAGTGACTGTGACGTCATTGTAAATGTCACATGGCGCCTCCTTAACAACTTCATTTACACCGAGAGTTGCGGGCGGTTATTCACCAAGCCACTTATTACGATAATTATATTCAGCGCATTTTCAAACAGAACTTTGAACCTTATTACAAACACGTATACAAAAGGTAAGTAAAAGTTTTTTGATGTTATTGAAATAGTATTAATGTCGCAGTTTTAATTTATAAATTCAATTTATATGTTTACAATGATATTTGGGTCTGTCTACACCAACATTTCTTAATTGGAGAAGTTTTCGGTAATTTAAAATTCTCCTTAGGAAAAAACCGTTCAGAAGCTAAGCTAGAAATCTGAATTTAATTAACTTTCCTCAACTCCTGTAATGCTTTCCAATAGAAAAGTCAAGGAACATTCTCAAGATAAGGGATGTTCATCGAACTATAGGATCTGTTAAGCGTCTGTCATTTCATGAAAATCCCAGGTTTGTTTCATATTCTTTATTAATCAAGATACTCAATTGGTTAAATCAATTAAGTATAGAATGAGTAATGATATAATTGTTGGTGACACTTACATGTTTCCTTTAATTGATTCATCAGATACAGAATACATAGAGAATGGAGATAATGGATTTCGACAATAGGTCTGTGAGAGCCCTAGAGGTCGGGCAAAAGAGGAGTATATATGTACATGTATTTCATATTGTGGCTGGTCTGCAAGGACTGAAGGGGCATTACAATGTAAAAGCAAGAAAGGACCATTATACGCCATATCACCGGAGTTAGAATGGGGAAAAAGTTAATATGGACACAAGTTTATTATCAAATTTTTTTGGGAATAACTATATATAGCAACCCCGTGGGAGGGACAGGGAGGAAGAGGACAGGTCCATAGGTGTATATATAGTCATATCAGGGTGGGGGAGGGAATCTGAGTGGATGTACATGCAGTATACATGTATGCTTAATTTAACTATAATTGAAATAGCAGTTTCTTTGAAATAAAACTTTTGATATCAAATATACAAGTATAAAGGCCTTAGGTAATCAATATTCTTCAAGTTCTTGATTTAATTTTGCAAATGTATTTTTTGTAAGAAATAAAAACAATCTCCATGTCATTTTGTATTGATTCCGCATAAAATGACGAAATTTGTAACAAATTGGTCATTTAATTAAATTTCGATGCCAGTCCGTCTTCATTCTGAACCTGTTTCATCTCAAATTTAAAAAAAAATGAGGTTTGTCTTGTCGAATGTTAAATCTGTCCTGGGTGCCGACATGACATTGGACCATTTCTTTCATTTTTGTTTTGTATTTTAAAATTTCTGCCTAAAAATATTCAATATTCTGTCAAAAAAGATATTTCTTAAAGTCATGATATTCAGCAAGCCGTGACTTGGATTTTATATTGCAGAAATCTGAAGAACCACTTTTTGCTGATAAAGAACAAACTACAAAACATCAAAAATTATCCGTTTATGTTACTGAATCGGTAAGTAAAATGCTGTTTTTATCTTAGCCCAAGATACTCTGGCCTTGACACCAGACGTAGACATTACGACAGATAGACCGAGAGTCCATATTTCGCCGTTTTTACTTGTTTTTTACATACTAGATTTTTATTGTTTGTATAAGAGATACAATTAACAGTCCACATGAAAGGTTCCTCATTTTGTTACAAAATCTAATTACTTACAAAAGTATGAACAATGTAATTTTTGTATGAATAAGGTTACAAAACCTCCCGATTTCACGTTCATTTTTTCTGTTCATATTTCGCCATTTTGGTATACAAAAACGATTAAATGTAGATATCGAAATGATACTAAGTCAATTTATGTCCATGCACTGTCATTTGATTATTAAATAAATCGCTCATTCAACATTGTGTGGAATCAGACACAAGAAACAACATTTAAACAACATTTTCTATCAAGTCAATGTCTTTGATACCCCCACGGGAAGTTGTCGTCCCACCTAAGAACCGCACTGGAAAAAGGGCCTTACTACCATTGTGGAATGAATTTTTGTTGTTTGAATATTGCTATGAATATTATCTTTATTTCTTTATGATACTTTTTAGTTCATCCAATGTAATGCTTATCAAATTTTCACTTGTTATAAAAAATGGCGAAATTTAGACCCCGGCGAAATATGGACACCCGCATACATGTCTCGTGTAGGGCCAGAGCGGAATGCTATACAAAAACGCTGTTTTTAACTGGACAATAACGAAAAGGTTAAGTTGACGATTTATCATATAACTTAAGGGTTTGGCTAAATTGATTGCAGATTCTATCAATATTCGTGATAATTGAAAGTCGAGTAATGTTTTGTAGGCGGAGAAATGTCGAAATAACCGAAGAAAAGTTATCTAGGCCTACGATCAGTACATGTGCTTGTAGCCTTTGGGTTTCGAACTCGCAAACCCCGAACCCAAAGGGAGAACGTTAGAGGTAGACTGTTTGGAAAAATTCTACCATATCGAAAGAAACAAATAAAACTTCTGAACAGTGTCTATATACACGACTTGTGAGGCCGACTGGTCTATACCTCACACAAGTCAATACAGAGTCACAAAGTCGGTAAAATCTGTCTGTCATATCATTAGTGGGTACTTATTACTTTTTCTTTGAGAAGAAATGATAACTAATTAAGGATTAACTTGAATAGATTTTTTATGTTATGGAGATATAACACAAAAATCTGAGTGTACTATTCATAGTTTATGATGAGAGTACACTCAGATTTTTGTGTTATTTCTCCATAACATAAAAAATCTATTCAAATTAATCCTTATAATTCAATTTACTAAAGATAATCTCTTCAACATTTAAAATTCATTTTGGGACTCTTTTGTCTATGAAATTATTACGCCGTCATCTCAGCCAATCAGAAGCGACGTTACAAACGGCGACGCCAATTTTCCTTTATGGGCTGATAAAGTAAATTTTTAAGCCAATGAAAATGCTCGTAACAAGCAAAAATGAATTATATCCATTTAATCTTCTAAGCTTTCCCATAATGTTGTTGCTTGTCTTACGTTTTTCCATTCAATTTTTCTTTCTCTTCTTGACTTTCTTATTTCTTCTTATTCTCTTCTCAATTCTTCCTTCCTTCTCTTCTTTACTCCATCTTTCTAATTCTTATCCTGACTACCAGAAGACGTACACATATCTTGTTTCTGACAATGCCGAACCAAAGCGAGGACAAAGAGGGAGACGAAGCGGGTAAGATATGACGTTAATTTGACTATCATATAATTCACAACATCTCCCAAAACCGATTTTTTAAATTGATGTGTACGTCTTTCAATCGTTTCAAAGTGTTGATAAACTTTCTCAAATCAATTGGTTTTAATTTTACAGACAGAGAAGAAAGAGATCAAACAGAACACTGGTGTCTACACAAGGATATAATGAACATAATGTGAGACCAGACTTAATTGTAGAAGTTACAGAAACTCCTCAACCCGTTGTCACGGTAATTATAACAACGCTTTGTGTTTACATTTTCAAGCATGCCTCGGGAATTTCCGCCACTTTCCGTGAACAAAAACGATGAGGAAATTGCTCGAAATTCCCCAAAATGGATGACTTTTCTCTTTCTTTCTATCTGTAACCTTCAACAATTTTAGAAATTTTTCAAAATAAGAATTTCCAAACCTGCTATCAGGGTGGCCAAAAAATTTGCTTATTTTTCTTTTACTCTGCTTATCTCGTTATACAATGTACTGCATCTCTCTCTCTCTCTCCAACTTTTTTGCATTTTGTTCATGCTTTCTGTCTTTTCTACCATCTTACCTTCTGCTTCTTCATTTCCTACCTGATAAAAGACTTTAACACCTGCTGCACATCGAAATAAGAAATTACGCAAGACTAAAACGTGGTAAGATTAAAAAAAGATATGAAAGTAGAAATTGAATATGATATCGCATCTATCAATTGCCAGCCGGAAGTTATGACTTTTTCCTCGGTAAAATTTGCATAAACATGTAATAAGTAAACAAAATACTCATTCCTAATATTGTTTAAGAGATCTTTTCAAATTTCACAAGTTGATAAATTTGACAATTTTTAATGTATGCTTCTCCCAATATAACCTCTTGATAATTTCTAGATTAAATTTGTCAAAACATGTTTTCGACACAGAATTTAGACAAAATCAGTAATATGCTGACTAACTTAACCTCGAATTCGGTTTCAGGAGAAAGAGAAAACGCGGTGCCCGTCACAGGACACCGGAACTGACGTCACAGACTATCAAACTCGGTCTCACTGCACGGGTTAATATTTGTTTTACGTTCAACATTCAATACCTGTCAATATCTCTTTATCCTACGTGCACACAGAAAGAAAAATACCTTTGTTTTTAGCTCGCCTCTGGAAGAGAGGTGGGCTAATGACATCACCCTGGCGTCTGCGTCCTTACTGCTATAATGAGTGTTGAAAAATACTGCTATCCGTAGCAAATGACATTGATTTAAACAATATTTTTGGATTATAACTGTTGCGATTGTTATGTACAATCATTGGTAAAAAAGAAAATGCTAGATTTTGAGAATTTCAAGAGGCTAAAGGGCCGAAATGACCGCATTAAGGTTTCGGTGCAATTCCAGAGTCGCGCTTTGCTGTTCTCAAACAACTTGTTTAATTTGTAGTCTTTAACATTGCAATTTACATTGATAATATTTTTCATGATTATTTCATATTTTTTTTCCAGGAGAGATTCCGCGAAGCACAGGTGAATGCCTTAACATTCAGGATGAATAAAATAACACCCTGCACATCCAAAGTTTGCATTGGACAAAAGAGAAAATTCGATGAAATGGATTTTGATATCGACGAAAATGTGGCCAACAACCTAATCCTAAAATTTGAAAGACTAAGCATCTGATTTATGATAGATTTGTGAATTCCGAGTGAAAAGCCATTCGAATCGTGACTTCTATGTTGGGTAGTTATGTTGCAATGTGCCACCGCTATGTTGGGTATTTCTATGCAATGTGCCACCGCACTTTTATTTCTATGCAATGTGCCACCGCACTTTTATTTCTATGCAATGTGCCACCGCACTTTTATTTCTATGCAATGTGCCACCGCACTTTTATTTCTATGCAATGTGCCACCGCACTTTTATTTCTATGCAATGTGCCACCGCACTTTTATTTCTATATGCAGTGTGCCACCGCACTTTTATTTCTTTGTAATGTGCCACCGCACTTTCATTTCTAGCAATGTGCCACCGCACTTCTATTTCTATGCAATGTGCCACCGCAACTTTATTTCTATGCAATGTGTCACCGCACTTTTATTTCTATGCAATCTACAAACATCACAAAGTCTCCTTATCCTAGATCTGTGAAATGTGCCTTATAACAGTTGATAAGATGATTGAAATTGAATGTGTATAAAGCTTTATAGCACATATCATGCAATAGCTATATAGTAATGTAATACGTATACAATACAATGTATGTATACTGATACAAATTCTTTGGATTTTTTTTTAGTATTTCTTATACATCTTATCAGTCCTGTTATTTCTCTATTTTTTTATATATTTTTTTTATATTATATATCTATGTTTTGATTAGAATATATTTACTTGTGTGTGTGTAAATTTTATATGATAGTTGTGGATAGGGCTTTTAGAATATGATATAACTTGTGCCCAATCCTTTTGTTTTGGTATACAATAAAATATGTTAATTATGAATCAGCACAAACTTGTTGTTTCTATGTTAACTGAACTGTGATCGTGTTGTGAATTACACGTATACCCATATACCTGAAGGCGTTCATATATTTACTCACTGTCTGGAAAATTTAATAAATTGTTGTCATTTAAAACTTATTAATTGATAGATGATGTAAATGTAATTGGTTACAAGATATAAAGCTGATGTAAAAACCCGCTTCGAAATAATTAAACATACCGGAACGGCATTGAAGTCACAGGGACTTGGCACGAATTTCCATATCCAACCAACGGTATATAAATGTACATTATATATGTATTATAGTATCGTTGGTTGGAAATTCGTGTCACGTCCCTGTAATTGTTGTCGTGGTGAACGCTACATACGATAAATGATAGTATACATTCGCATGAATGTCCGTCACGTAATACTGTTCATCTGGCTATAATATCTTGTTACTTAAATGAATGAAATGTTTAACGAACGAATTTCCTTTTCCTTACAAGCATCCTCGATACTCCAGGGGTTACTTTCACTTATATCCAACCTTAGATAATCTCATAATAAAACCGAAGTCAATTCAGGAGAAAAAACAACTTACCAATCCCGCATCTTGTCAAAAATTTATTTGATGTACATCAAAATAATTGAATAACGATACAACATGGTGGACTGTGTTGCTTTGAAGTATGGCGTCACTTTACTTGTAATCTTCAAAGTAAATCTCTCCAGACTTGTGATTGGTCATTATTTTTTTCTCCGGAACTGCTATCAGTTTAACTATGAGATAGGCCAGTGAAAGTAACCCCTGGTTTATCGCGGATGCCCTACAAGTAGCCCGCATTGTTTTATCTCAGACTGCTCCTGTTCTGTTCCGATAAGAGAAGCTGGAGAAAGATCGCCATCGTAAGAGTAATATATCTCTCATTAATCGCCCGGATTTGTACGCAACCTCCGAGGATCTTTATTATTTTCTAGTTAACGATAAATAAGGATCGCGAAGCGAATTACATGTATTACCCACACCACTTATCTCGACGCTCTCAGAGCAGTCCGGACAAATCGATACGACAAAGTAAATGAAAGCGAACAACACTTCCGGTTTGACTTGTTAGACACTGGTTAAAAACAACTTCCAGCTTCTATCTAAGCATGTTTAAAAGTTGTATGTTACATCAAAGAAAAATGTTGAACATGCTTTAGTGTTAGGGCAGGTCAAGTAATTGATGAACATCAAGAGAGTGCACTCATCGATTTGTTTAGAAACCGATCGAGTTCTTGGTCGAGGCCGCGCAGAATACAATCTCCGGACGAACCTTGTCGTCTTATACAAGCTGTTTGGGTTCAACGTTACCTATTCTATTAAGATATTTCCCATTCTGTATAACAATGATGGATATCTTCATTTATTGTCATCAGATAAATTAAATGGGTAAAACCCAAACGGCATACCATACATGTAGGTCTAATCACCAATCAAGACAATTGTCAGTATTATATCATTCAAAGATAAATGGACCATTTTTGAAGTTAAAGGGGTCTAGATAAAAAAAAAATGGTAAAATTCGTATACAGTTAGTACATGTAGAATACAAATTTTATCTTCTTTTTTTTATCTAGACCCATAAAACGTCTAGAAATAGTCTATGGGCATTTTGGTTGGTCCAAAATTACGTTTAACTGCAACTTATTCTCAGATCCCTATAGGTCTTTACCCGGTCATGATCGTCATATTCTAGAATCATTCCATACTTGATACTCAAGGGGTTACAATCACCGTCGTTATTTCTACCCCTGCAATTTTAGGAAAAAAACTTGACCAAATACAGGTCTGCAATGACTTCATTTGAAAATTATAAAGAGCTAGAGCGACGCCCAACTTCAAAGCAACATAGAAAACCATAGTGTATCGTCATTTGATTATTCTTCCATTCTATTATGAGAGTGCCAGGGGTGAATATGACGACAGTGATAGTAACCCCTGGAATAGTGAGGAATCATAAGTACTCTTAGGCTAATATACGTTTTATGATAGGACAAACAGTATAGTCCGGATTATTAATTAAGTACCATATCAATACGTTAACGATTAAATGATCTGTTATATTTCCCCATTATCATCTCCCAACTTTACAAATAACTTCCAATGGCGTACGGATATTTAATTAGTGGCCGAGCGCATCAGTATTGGGAGAATATCGCTCTGGCTAAATACACAGTTAATCAGAATGAGTTGACCATCGCTGCCGGTATATAGCGGCCAACGACAAATTGGCAAATGATGGCACATAATTTCCGGCATTCAACATTCATTATCACTCTTAGTCAACTTGAATGCAGAATATTAGATTTGCTATGTATACCCATTGGTGAGGACTGAAATACACACCAATCGGCAATCAGGGACATGATATATAGTTCTGGCGGTGTTCCGAATCGAGTAAATTGATTTTAGAATAATTATTAACCTAAATAGCGACCATGGTTAGTGACAATGATACATAAAATGCCTTCAATTTGACCGTACAGAGACTTTGAATATCATTAATAAAGGTTTAGTTTACTAATACTTATCTCTTAGAATGCTACAACACAAAACTTTGATGAACTGTCCAAACTCGAGATCCTGAATCGTTTCAAAAAGTCCATACAATAACACATTCTTAACCAGAGAAATATAATTTAATTTCCCAGATGAACTTTCTTTGATCCTATCGACAATAAATTCTATTATAATAGCCTTTCATAAATACGCCATCATTTCGTAGTAATTGCGCTTGCGTGGTTTTCTTCAAACCCATCTGCCAAGCGTTACCGATTGCGAGTTGGTGTCAATGCGCGTTAAACTTTCAAAGTTGTAGTACGTTTTAGGGTGTCAACGTTTTAGGTGGGTGACATGGCGTTGAAGTTGTGCCCATCATGAACACTATAGGTATTTACACTCTTTCTAGCACCGCCTCATCCTGGATACTCCAGGGGTTCCGATCACTTACGATCTCTATACCCCTGGACTATCTCATACAACTGGAGGCAGCTTAGAGGAAAAAAATTGAACCAATCACAGGCCTCCAAAGATTTCCGTTAATGACTACAGAGAGAGCGACCCCCAACATCAAAGCCACACAGTCAACTACAGTGTAACGTTATACGAATTACATGTTCTCTTGTCTTCAGTTTTACTATGAGACAATCCAGGAATGTAGAGATCGTAAGTGATTGGAACCCCTGGAGTATCGAGGATATCAACACCTACAACGGAGATATAAAAAGAAAGAAAGAAATCTTAGAGTGTGCCACATAAGCCGTTTCATTCAGATTATTTTTGTTATATCTTTAAAACATAACCAAAAACTTATTAAAAATCTTAATGATTCAATTAACTATTAAATAATGTTTTAAAAATTTCCAATTTACCGAGGGTAATTACGCAGTTGTATTAGCCAATCGGAAGCGACGTTACATACGGCAACGTCATTTTTCCTTTATATACTGTATTCAGTAATTGTTCACGCCAATGAAAATGCTTCTTACAAGCAAGATTAAAGCCTAATTTATAGTTTTTAGAACGCCATCTACCTTGTTTACACTTTTACGTCGCAAAGTAACCTCTACACGATTGTACATTGTATGTGACAATCTCTCCCAGGGTGCATTGCGGTCCCCACATTTCACTTTTCTCGTTCAACCAGACTCTTGTTGGCTTCGTATGCTATGCCAGGAAGAGAATGCGTAGTATCAAGCGTCTATTTGAACGAGACTACACATGTCACATGAATGTGGGGCCGCAATGAACCCTGGGAGAGAATGTGTATGTGATACGGATTGATTTGTTATCCACGGATTCGGGCGTTTCCATGACGACCAGCAGGCGTTGCGTCCCCGCGATAATAGAGGCTTAAAAAGATGTCGAAATTGACAAAAGGTTGAAGAAGTGTTCGTACGTAATTGGATCAGAATTTCATCAAAGGGGTTAGTCAATTGAAGACGATATAGTGTGCTAAGAATGACAAAACAGTCGGTATAAGCCCATGTCCTGGGGAGAAGTGACTAGTCGCCAGGGATACTAACCCAACCATCTCTTGAGAGCGTCACATGCTAAAATTACACACAACATCATTATCTGTACCCCATAGTAAGACTCAAAATCAAGCGGACGGATCTCGTATTAAATTCTAGATAAATAAAAGGAAGCTTCGCGTAACATCCAGTTTACACTCACAAGTAAGGTAGATGCTCGAGGTTGCTGATTGCGTTTAACGCCGTATCAACAGCTATAAAGGTAATGAAATAATAAAAAGGCGGAGGTCATGTACGGACAACCTCCCTGTCATATTGTTTTACATCGCGTCTGTTTGTAATAGCGGAACCCTTTACCTTTTTATAGTGCTATCTCACCGAAACATACTACCGAACAGCACACCAGCGCGCTTATACTGCATTGTATGATGAGAAATTCAAGTCTCAATTTATTTAAAACGAGTTATATGGTGTTACGTTTGAATTAAGAGTGTAACATTGAGTATGTTTTGGTCTTTGTCTTTAAAAGAAACTCAAAATTCTCTACACTTTTTACTTTTTTAACCCGCATCAAAATGCAGCTTAGAAGCCCATAACAAATACAAAAATACAGCTGAATATTTCTTATAACAATTTCGCAAGATTGCAATATTATTTATAGTATTCATTTCGTTCGCTGACGGTGGCTTGGAAAACTGATTCATCATCCACGAAAGTGGCACCCAAAAGCACAGATGACTGCAGTTTTCCCATTTATCAATACATTAATTTTCGCTCTAGATATGTAAAGCAAAATAGGTTGACAAGTTTGAGTTATAGTTTTTTAGTCTCTCGTGGTAGAATCATTTTTAAATGCAAGTGTTAGAAGTATTATATATGATCTTTAGAGACCCCACGAGACAGGCGCGTTTCCAAAGCAATATCCACTGGAAAGGTTGCGTTTGTTATCAGTGTAATAACTATAATATATCTATCTGCAAACCTTGTGTCTTTGAGGTATTATTTTAAGATTAGTTGTAGCAATTTTGTGTCATGAAGGGTGTTGAACGTGTGAAATATTATACGTACACCTATTCATATCAATAACAGGAGAATGATGACCCGGATACTGTACAATTGTTAAATTTCGCGGTTTACTGCTTATGATTTATTCGCGGTATTTTATTTTTGCGAATTATCTTTGAAGCTTTGAAAGCATTATTTAAACGACATGTTTTGATATGTAAATCCATGATTTTGATAAATTTTGCGAGGTATTAAACTTGGATGAATTCGCGAATTTAGCGAAATTAAAACCCCAACGAATATTAACAACTTTACATAATTTTGCATGCAACAAAAATAGCTGCTGTTGCAAATAAAGGAAATTATGTACGTGTTTTCATATCAATAGAAGGCTTTTGATGTTCAAGTTTTACATTTTTCAACAATGACTCAATGTGTATGCATTTTTAATATCAAATTCTGGTACATGCTATTGACAACTAGTAAACATACTGGAATGATTATTTGGTGAAAATATTATTCGAACCTGCTACACTTAAATATGTCCTGAAATGTACGTTTTTAGCATGTTTTGTCAAAATTTACCTTCTGCAAAAAAACAAAAAACAAAAACAAAAACAAAAACTCGTCAACAGTAAGACTTGCGCTCAGCTAAGCTGCATAACGCCGTGTCAACAGCTAAGGTAATGAAATAATGAAAAAGGCCGAGGTCATTTACGGACAGCCTCCTAGTCAAATCTTGAAAAATTTACCTTCTGCACATCAGATAACTCGTCAAGAGTAAGACCTACGAACAGCTAAGCTGCATTCGCACTTTGACTAACTAATTCATGCTCATCAGCACCAAAGGAATACATGGCTAGATTATCGGGATCTGAATCCTTGATATCAAGTGTTGTTGGTTAAATGCGGGCTTCAAAGATTGGATATATGTATGCATGCCTTAGAGTCCTAGAAAGTAGATCTTTATGTTGTTGCTAACGAGAGATGTCATTGCGTATTTTATGGGAAGGTATTCTAGATAATCCAGGGGTTACTTTCACTGACGTTATATCCAAGCCTAGACTATGTCATAGTAAAACTAGAGGCAGCCCAGGAGAAAAAAATATGAACCAATTATAGGCCAACAAAGACTTCTATTGAAGACTACAGAGAGAGCGACGTCCAACATCAAACCAACACAGTCACTCACATTGTATCGTTATGCTGCTCTTTTGAATGTACATCAAAGGACTAAATCACCTGTTTTGTTACCTTCAGTTTTACAATGAGATAGTCCAGTGGTGGATATTGCGTCAGTGATAGTAACCCTCGGAGTATCAAGGATGCTCGTTTTACTCCGTCAGTACTGACGGAGTGAAAAAAGGGAAGTAACGATGATATATCAGAATCGGGTTTCATTAATTTCATCACATATTGAAATATATTTTAAGGTTCTTAAGAAAAAAATGCACATGTTTGTAGTAAAAGCAAATCTAAAATATCTAGCATGTTATGTTCTCAATTACATTGAACTGTGGTGTATATTTTAATATAATCATTCTCCTATGCCATGTCTTGTTTTTTGGTCTGTTTGGTACATTGGGTAGGTTTCGGTTTCCAAATATTATCTGACGATGGCTGAGATACCATGCACGTGGACGTACCAAGATACCGCTTTTATGGTCCTAGTGGATTTATTGGAGTTTGTTCCGATGTCGTAAATATGTGTGTCCAACCTCAGACAGCTGTTTTTTAGCTAACGACTCTTTTTTGTGGCGATTATTCTGTTTTTGAATGTTTTCACATTTAACTCTTTGAAAATCGTTGCAAATGTCAAAATCATTAGAAAACATAGACCGGTCAATGACCGATATTAACAAAAACAATGACACTATGTGCTCTACCGTCTCCCAAATCACTCAACACACACATGTATGCTGAAATCGTACCCATGATATACCATTATAAAATCCTTAGTTATTGCAAAAGCTTGAAATAACACCAAACGTATTTCAATTGCTTTCTTGAAGACGAATTTATACAGCTTCATCGGCAAAACATGTCATGCAGTAGCGTGGATATTTTGTCAGTTTTTAAATTGCAGTGGATGCAAAATGTTAAATGTCAACATATGCACATGTTTTTTTTTATGAAAGCAAACAAGCACAAATTTCTACGCCGCGAATAATTCCATTTTTACAGTATTAATCGCGTTTTAAATAAAAAAAATACCTGTCCATCCATAGTCATCCGTAAAGGTTGCAATTTTTATTGGTGTATAACTGTAGTATATCTGTTTGCAAACGATGAAAGCAAAACAAGTAAACAGTTCCTTACCGCAAAAATTACATTTTACAATTTTGATCGCGTTAAACAATACCTTTCTATTGCGTAGATATTATATAGTCATTCGTATCCGATACTAGACGGCTAATGTTGCTAATGGATCTACTCAGCAGGAATTGGGACCGAGTGGATTCTGACAAGGATCGTAGGGATTCAGCCATACCGAAGGAACTGCTGTGCTTTAATGGGAACCACAGCGAGGGCGACTGGAGCAGGATGTACAGCTCATGCTCGTTTGACCTCCATCACTTCCACAAGAGGACAAAGACAAAGCACAGCGGCACGAGCTTTGGGAAGCGGAATACAATGTCCGTCGGCATATGGGTTTACGTATTGGTACCTCGGGGGCCCTATATCCGATGGAATCGACAAACTGTGAACTCGCACAGCTTCGGGGATAGTAACGCCAGTATGTATATGCTCTTTAAATACAATCCTGTAAAATTATCGATGTGTTTTTTAGTTCATTTTGATATTAATGACTTCACTCTCTTGATTTGGTATTGACAGAATGAAATGTAGATACCGTATGCATAAAATGCTTCCAAAGTTTTTTTTTTTTTTAAATTAAGGTTACACATATGAGAACTAAGTTAAAACATTGAAACGTGTTGTTGTATATATAGAATAATGGCCCATTACATTATTTTGTATGGGCATTGCTTTGTGATGGATTCCAATTGAAATAGAAGGTAATGTAGTTTAAGGACATATATCTCTACTAATGATTAGAATCCTAATAAATTTTGTCCCTTTGTTTCCTTAATTTTGAAAGGATTTTTTTTCTTTCTAAGCGATATCTTTGCCAGATGAACTTAAAACATTAGAAGAAAACAATTTAATTTCAACCGGTTTTTATGTTGTTCCAGCCAGTCCCTATCCACATAGCTAGCCTACATAACGGAAAGACATCATTTGAAACTTGACACATAGTTCACTGCAGCCATTGAAAAAAATCAGACGAATGACTACAGTGGGTTGCAAATCAGCCTTTAGAAAGAAGGAACAAGGAAATACCAACGCCAGATCGAAATAGAAACATTTTTTTGTAGAACATTTTGACGTTTTTGTTGGAAGACTAGCATATTATTTCCCATGGCAATTGCAAAGGTGAATTTGAGTAAGAATCTTTAAAGAGTTTTCATTAATAAGCTTTGACATAATTGGTTGACATGTCATCCTTTGCAACTAACGACTATCCCTACATGTCAAACTCCGTAAAGCGATTAGTAAGCATTGGTCTTAGCGCGATGGTTTTTCTCTGGTTCCTCTGTAGATTTTTTTACCAAAAAACCCAGCAATACTGTAAATGACATTTAATGTCAGAAGGGTATGAAAAATAATAAGAGCGATGTGATATTTATCACATGTCAAACTATAAACTTTGTTGATAGCTATCTAATAAACAGTCCACTCCCTGTCATAGTTCGACAGAATAAAGAGAAAAAAACTGGAAATAGTTTTAACGTTGAGGGCTACCACAGCTAGGTTCGTGTGAAAACTCGCATAAATATCACCCAGAATTGTAAAGTCGCCAGGGAGGATACGTGACGTGAGAAATAACGGCTCGGTGTCGATTCGATCGGTATCATTAACTGACCATATCTGCTAATGATATTTGTCAGTGGTATGTCACTCACGACATCAGTTATCGCCAGAGACCTGCTTTAACCTCCATGTCAAACAGTGTGTCTTTTCGTGACAACTTTGTAAGATCAACTGCAGATCAAATCCCAGGAGGTACGCTCTAGACATCGGCATAGGGACGGATACCTAATACAATTGTATATACTAACACAGTATACTATCAGCTCATCATGAGAAATAAAAAAAACCCAAACAAGTACAGGGTCAAATTCAGGCCTTTTTTACATAAAAAAATAAAAGAGTTAATAAATTTTAAATGAATTATCTAAACAAAAGCTGGAATTGATCTCATTTTGGCTTGAATTTGATGTGAAATTGACCTGGATTCATCAAAATAAATCGGATGAAAATAACCAAACATTGACATATATTTCAACAAAACATGAACTGAACGCATTGGATTACAGGTCACGCTCTTTTCATGTGAGATTTATGGTTTTGTATACATAGGCATATATAAAGAGAACATAAAAAGTTATTACCATATAGGACAAACCTGTTGGCACAAAGAGGCGAGAGAAGAACCATACAATCGACAAGAGTAAGCGTTCTCATCAACAGCTTTGATAGTCTCTTTCCAACTCATGATTGAACTAGGCTGTCTGTTTACTTTCACTGTTACATAAAATCTAAAATGTATGACCATTATTAAAAATTTCATTCATCTTGAGTATGTAAACATTGTCGTTTATAGAAGCAATTTGGTCTGCGTTTCCTATAAATATAGTAGTGCGTAGACCAAAAATTGTATCGAAATGATTTATGGATAGTATAAATGGCACTTACAATCAATAATTAATATTAGAACATATCATCAAATGTTTTCGAGATGTAAGTTTATTGCCAGCAATAAGTATCTCACCTCACTCATGTATTCATAGTTTGAGTTAAATTGTATACTGGAACCAATTGAAAGAAGTACTCTGTACCTTATTTAACCATAACAATTCACTATTACAAGAGGAGTCGTTGTAAGATCTTGTTAATTTAATTTCAGACCAGTAGCTCTCAGCATCGAGGTCCAAGTAAACCCAGTATAAAGGACAGATATGTTTTTCCACATTCAGATACTTCTACAATTATACACCACAAAAAGCTTCTTTTGAAAACCTCTTCGTTGGTTACTAAACAAAAGACATCAAAAGAGAGCATTGTGTTGTATTATTAATAATGGCAAAACATGACATGGTAGCTATAGCGTCTCACCATGTCTTTTTAGATACGCTCTGTCAGAGATTAACAGAAAAAAGTTTGATTGAAATCTAGGCCGTTGCTAGGAGATATTAAAGGGTCTTGGTCGATGATGGACAACTAACTAAATATAACTTACAAGGATAATGTGACAAAGTTTAGCGCTGATGGTAGAGACAATATTAAATACAAAGGGTTAGATTTCATATTGTATTATCTATGGACAACATCATTGGACGTCGTGACGTTTTCTACTAATTAGTATCCGTTCTTGTCATGAGTGGCAATATTTGTCGTTTACCGTAGTGTCTGTCCAGCCCTTCTCGATATTGATGAATTCAAGACATGTACAACTCGGATATGTGCAGGCCGCTTTTGAAATCGTGACAGAAATCATGACAAGAGTACGGCAAAGGAATATCAACTATGTCTCTGTCTTAATAAAATGGAAGTCGCGAGCGATTCAAGAGTCTTAACCGAGATGTCAACTCTAAATAACCTCAAATCAATGCTTGTTATAAGGTTTTCATGTGGCTCCATACAACGGACGTGGAATTTACTTGTTTTGTACATTATTGCTAATTTATGAATATAACGAAAAATAGTTGAATATGACTTTTAAAAAAAGTCAAAACTAAAATTCTCAAATAGCATTATCATAAGAAAATCGAAAGTCGGAAAAAAAGAGTGAAAACACGCAATCCAATACTTTAGAAAAAAAAGAGGAAACAAACTGTAGACCAACTTATTTTCAAGCGCTCCAACAGATTCAGCGTTCCATTGCTTTATCAGCAACCCCTGTTTTATCAGAGACCCCTGTTATACAAATGCATGTCAACATTGATAAAACAAAATGCCTAGAGGGCAGGTATCGTTTGTCATAATATTGCAATGATTATTACAAAACAATTTGAATATTTACAAAAGAGACAGGTGTTTTAAGAATTGGATGTGATCCATCTATACAGCACCCAATCTTCAAGTCTCTTCTGTATTTCTTAATCCTCTTCAAGACATGCTGTGGCTTTCATATACGGCCAGTTTGTCTCTTCTTCAAAATACTCCATTTCCAGTGATAGATGTCTGATTCAATGGATTTTTTTGGCACATCATTATATACCAATGACCTTTATGTTTCTGGGTGGTTTAATCAATGTATATGTAATAATTAATGAAACACCATATAGGCGTGAAAACGTAGATACAAATGGTTGAGGTTGGCATTAATTACCAGGCTGGCGGTCATCGTGACTCATCGTGTTATTAATATCAGAAGGTTAATAAGTTCTGTATTACAACCAGAAACGAGGTATTATGAATTTGAAACTGTTGAAAATTGTTTCATTTTCCGTTCTATAGTCATATATTTATGCGTTACAATATGAAAAAAATAAAACTCAACGACTTTCCTCTTGTACTTTCGCCATTTTTTGATGGCTCTTCAGGAATATAAATGTTTATTTTTTAAAGAACAAATCAATGACGTCACAAATAGCATGACGTCACAAGGTACACACGTTTACATAACAATATAATGAAGTTGTGCCATTTTCTATTATGGCCTATTGAGATTTGGTTTTTTTTGCGTTACATTATATATAGAATATATCAATTGAAAAAAAAAATACTAGGTTTGTTAAATCAATTTGTTAAATGTTTTTCATCCTATTTAACTGGTTAATTCGAACAGACACAAATATATAAACCGCAGTAAGATTTTAGACCCTGTTTACACGGATGATAATGTGTATACCTATATATCGCATTGACATGGTCAAAAAGGACTCGATGTATATGCTTTTGTAAAGTCGAATTTGGTCAAACAAGCGCTCCATGTACACTCTATAGACACTAGTAAATAGTGGTATGATTATTTGGTGACAGAAATATATACCGAACATGTGGACTTACTAAACTGAAATGTACATTTTTTTGCGTATTTTGTCAAAATGTACATGCAACACAGCAATCTACGAGTCAACATTACTACCAACGGTTGGCCTGATGCATTCACAAATTAATATCAATTAAAATATGTTCAAGTATACCAAATATCACTAGTCGAAACAGGGTCTAAAACATTAAAAGAAGTAAATTGTCGAAAATATCACAGAAAAATATTGCTAACATCAATGACACTATAAATAAGCGGTATTCCATAAGGTAAGTAAATTAAAATTTGCGTTAGGCAATTATACGCATATTTCACCATTTTGAAAATAAATAATTATAGTAGTCTAACTCACCTACCAAATTGTTAACGTGTTGATAATGCTTTTACTCATTAGAAGAAAGAACATTCCGGCCCAAAAGTAAAATTGAAATTCGCAGATTAAAAGCAAATATAGCATTAGTTTAGGATTTCTCAATACTATATTTAAAACAGGCCGATGGCAGAAAAGAAATTGATGTTACTTTTTCGTGTTCTACACAGATTGATCATACTCATGACTGGTTTTTTAACTCAGTTAAGGTTGGAGAATGCTGTATATAGGGGTAATATATTTTTTTACATCAATAAAGTCTAAATTATATTACTGTAATAGATCGGACTTTTTATTTTTGGATTTTTTTGTTAATTCTATTGAATTATCTCTCATATAGTTGACGCCAAAGGAAATTGGGTACAAACGCTTAAGATGAAAGCGTTGTGTTGGAAGAGCAAAGAGATATTCTAGCCCTGGTAGCACCAAGTAAAAATGAACACAAATTTAATATTTCATTTCAACAAATTTTATTGACATGACATGGATGGATAATAACGCTCGCAAACAAGACGTCACAATCAATACCCGTCAATATGGGCAGACAACTCTGTAATATGCAAGTATGGAATTCACTGTATGGTCTACGGGACAGAAACGCCCAATGGATTTAGAGGAACAATATTTGAACAGCAAAATATTCGACACAAATTTGTATTGTTTCCACAAAAGCGTCGTCGGCATGGCATCAGTGCTGAAATTACCCTAACTTGTACTTGTGCTAGTAAAAAAACACTCAGATTTTAGATTATGCATTTGATTTGTACATCAAAAGATACAATCATGAGAATAAAATTATATATATAGTTATTGAATAGTTTTACTAATTACCGCAAAATCCGTTTGATACGCAGAGACCTTGCTCATGTGGTATTTTTGCATATGTCACAAATATGACATAAGACTCTTATCACTGGCTGTGCTAGACGGAAATCCATTCTGATGTCATTCCTCCGTGTCTAATGGCGGTCTTCGATTGATATTAAATGTTAGACAGTTTATCGTTGGAATTCATCGAAAAGTAGGTTATGGCAGTTTTGTGGTAAAACGTATATAAAATTTCTGTTCATTTCATACAAGATTTTATAAAACTCGTCAATTTGTTTTAATGTTTGCTCGCCATCGCTAGGAACAATCAAAATGTTGTAGACCCGTTTATAACATATCATATCATATGATATATATTTTTGGTAATATTCAGGATTAAGTAATTGCTATTTTTTTATAGACTTATATGGTATTTGTTCTAATGCTCCTTTTTATTCAAACATTTTCGCAGCGGAAAATTTCTGTTGTTTTGCTGGTGTTTGCCGTTGGTGCACTCTTGGTTTTAATTCTATTCTAGTCTAACCCGGATGCTAACCGAATGCACTTACGCTTTCTGGCCTTTGGTCTACGTTAAACATATATGAGAAGAAAATGATTACTTAGAAGTACCCCTTTCATCTTTTTACACGACTCTTAGCTTTCATTTTTTTCCCAATGTAAAAATATTTTACCCGGCAAACCAATTTGCAGTTAAATAGAAAGATGAAAGAGAGCGGTTCCTCGTGCCGAAGGCTGAAGACAAAAAATAATGTCTTTTATTACCACAAGAATAAAAATACGATCTTTACCATTGATGTTTTAAATATCTTATCCGCGGTTTTGAACGATAATCTTTTCACTGCTAAGATGAATCGTGTCTCGAATGTCTTTAGGCACTTTCATCGGAACAGTCAGACAGTGCGAGGAATTGCGCCCCGAGGGATTTTGGGCTAGTGTAATGAGTGATTCCGTGTCTGAGGTGACTGGATGCTGCAGCAGGAAATAGATTCCTGTGGGATTCTACACAAGATTGTCCTCATAAGATCAATTGAAGGATGGCGCTCCTGTGCGACCCAACAAGTCTAAAGATAACTTGTGTCTTCAGTTATGTTAAGAGAATTTCTGCATTTGGCCAAAATGAATAACAACTTTATAATTCTGTGAATCAACTTGATTTTGCGTGCGAAATAATTTCGATTATTTGGGAGCGAATGAAATTCGCGAAAATTGAATACCGCAATAAATTGTAAATCGCGAAATATAATTGTCGCGAAAATATTATTAGTCATGAAAACGCGAAATAAAGTCGCTGCAAAAACACATTGATGAGCAGTATGTATACCACGTTATTACAGAGCCAGGTACTTGAACTATCGTTTTGTGCCGTTTTTTTTATCGCGTGACAAATGAATGATTTATTTTTCTTAATTTCAGACGTAAGTGTCGATTGAATAAGAATGGAATGAGTGGTTGATTCCCATATCATATGACAATTTTTACTGCCATTTTACCGCCAATTATGTAACCATTAACATGCGAACATTCTTCGTTAGGGATTTCGATTATGGAAATATTTATATTATTTTCCGTGTTTTCGTATCATTACAATTTTCGGAAATTTTTAACATCTTAGTTTAAGAACGACACGAGACACTTTGTTCGGATTTTTAGAATAAAGTATAACAATTTCGATAATTAGCAATTTATTATTTCGAATAACCTCTATTACTGCCAATTTTCAGCGAGCATTGCATAAAGCTGATCCTAATAACACAAAAACAAAATGAAAAGTTTATGTTGTCAGATAGATGATAGGCTGACATTTGAAGCCAAAGATGTTTTCTTTTCCAAGTGGATGTCATCATTCTGTTCGAGATGACTAGCCATCTTAGATCAGTCTCCACTGAATGCAATGTATTGTGTGTGTGCATGTCTGTATTGTTTCGGAATATTTGTGTTGTATCCAAGTGCGGTCTTACTGAAACACACTGATAAAGATACCGAACAAACACACCCCATCCGGTCACACTATACTGACACTGGACAAATAAGTCGCCACACTCTCTATACACAGAGTGCTAACCAGGAGAAAAAAATACTACCCCTTTTTTAAGGACTTTTCACCGCGATCACCGAAAACATTTAATTGTTTTAACTGCATCAGCTTTGTCATCGTTATTTTACTTTTGAAAATTATTGTTTAGTATCCTTTTATTATATACCTGAAGATCTGCATTTACATTTCACTTTAATGACACACAGAGTAAAGACAAAATGTCTTCAGGGCATATTGAGGTCAATTTCACACGAAGAAAACTGCAGGTGAATTTCAGGAGGATTTTAGGTCAAACATGTGAGCGGAAAAACATATTGTCTGAAATTGACATGAATTTACCTGAAGGCATTTTGACTGTTTCTGTCACCTTTATACGTCTCCTAGTCAGAAGGCTAACAAACCAATCCAGAATGCTGACATCCGCAATATTAACTTGTATACCTCGTGGAAAGCCTTTTTTCAAACATCTTGAGTTGAGTAATTCTCCAGCAAAGCCAACAAAATGAGAAGTAAATAAGTTTGCACATGGAATTCCATAGCCTGTCTAATGTACAATAGCCTTTTTGTACTGGGTAAACCAAATATTTTAAGGTGAGCGTCAAAACTGATTCAGATAAGGGACATGGCTTTGATCCTACCTATTCAAGTTCTAGTCTCAATTTGGCGATGCTTATGGCGTTAAAATTAATACCTTATTTTGAAAAAAATTCTCCATTTTTCTCAATAATTTGACACACTGTAAAATTTGGAAAATAAAAGTTAGTCGTATCCCCACTCTTCATAAGACAACAAACAATACAACTAGTAATGTTGGAAAGACATTGGCGTGACGGAACGGGATCTACTATGACAGGATAGATCGCTGAATTCTTCCATCAAATGATCCCAAAAATTTTATCTGTATTCCGTAAATTCATTTTAGTCGCATCATTTGAATCTATATCACTCCTGGGATTAATGTTCATAATTCCTCTGCAATAAATATCTCTTGACTTGGAATTCACTCCAATTCAGACCTCGTTTAAAGTTATAATTTATTCAGCATAATGATTCTTATTTTACGTAATTAGTAACTGCTTGGTAGACGATTTAGTGTCTGTATAACCCGTGTTAATTTGAACGGAGAAAACGTGTTAAACTTCATTTATTTTACTTGTTAATTAATCACCAAGTTGATTAATTAAATGCCTTAGAGTCGCAATGTATTTCAGTCCATGTGCTAGTAATTCAGCCTTATCTTAATGCCAAATAATTTGTATAAATCACTTCTGCAGACTTCATCAGTCTCTCTTCTGATTTGTTTCAGTGTGTGTTTCAATCGACCTTTTCGAGATAGAAAACCATTCAACTATTTCCTATCTGTCATGACAAAGGGAGACCCTACACATAGAGAGCTCTCGGCCACTTAAACTCACGAGGTAGACTAATATATAATGACTTTTACGTAATCGGATCTCGGAGGAAACGATGACGAATATCAACTTATCAGTTTGTAATCTTTCTCTGTTTGACTTAAATAATATATCTATTTTTATGAGCACTGAAGTAAATATTTAAGTCTAAATTACTTGTCAGAAGTAGGCTATTTCATAATTAAAAAAGAATTTGTAGATTATCATTTATAATACATAGAAGAGTAGAAAATATTTCCTTACCGCAAGCACTCCATCTCTGGAATGGCAGGTATGCGAGTTCGAATTCAATATGGGATAGTTTCCAGCTACGGTGCTTTTTCGCCGGGTACTCCGACTTTTCTCCACAATCTAAACCAGCCACGTCATTAAAAGACCCTGACTGTTAATAAGACGTTAAACTATTTAAAAACAAATGCAAACTCAAGTCACCCATGCACGGCGCATTTTGGGATCTGACCATGATCGAGGTGTTCTTTAAGATCTTTACGACAATCCAGTTCTTACACGTATACGCCAACCTAAAACCCTTATAGAGGATTTGAGACTACTTCAGTGTATGGGAATGCTTAAAAAGCTTGAAAGGAGAAAAAATGATAAAATCTGAATGAATGGAAGTTTACATGTCTAGAGTTTTATTACCATGGACACCTTTCACGTAGGAGTTTCCACAAGCCCGGACCCATCGGTGTCTCGTGTGATCCTGATGGTCCTGAATCTCTCTGGGATCAATATTTCTGTTATCTAGATGTATGATATTTACACAAAGTCAATTTCCTATTTTGATAGACAGGTTTGATTAATTAGAATCTCATTTACATTATCGATCGAGACTTGTGCTGTCTGTTAAACTGTCAAGTAGACATCGCCGATAACGCTTCACGTGAATATCAATTTCACGTGATTTTGCACGTGAAATTCAATTTCACGTAAAATTTACTTTTCACATGATATGTAAGTTAATATTTTTAACGTGGAATTTACATGGTTTGGTTGTATATGTTTTGCAAACAATTTGTTCACAAAAGTAAAAGAACATCGATATGGTGAAATTTCAAACCTTTTTTTCGATGGTATTACTTTTACAATATGGTTTCTTTTTCATTCGAGAAATAGCAACATCTTGTATTTTTATTTTCTCTTTGAATAAAAATCCTATTTTTCTGTTTGCAAACCAACCATCACAATTTTGTGAGATAAACGTTTAGAGTAACTCTTTTACATTGGTCACATTTTTCTTAAATGTTAAAGCTATTTCCATTGTGCTAATATCACGACACAGTAACGATATTATCTCTCATACGCACGTGTGTACCCATGTCGGCTGAGACTATATCACTTGCGAAACAACGTCATGACGTTTTTTTCTCGATGAATTTCAATGTTATTTTTAGCTGATTTCACTATAAAGAACACAGACAAAGGGATCGGCACGCGGAGCAATGTCTACAAACTTTTATTTTTTTCAAAATGGCGTGCAATTATAATAAATCATGAAAAGCTCGGCAAAACCCCTGGTTTTACTACATTTTGTAATCATCATATTCCGATGGGGTTGACGAAGAACATTCAAGCGTCTCTTACCAGATCCGTTTTGATACATTGTTCAATAACGCTCAATGATTTTCAACAAAGTATATCTCAATAAGTGGAATCCGTCTGACATGTATCATCTAGAATCTTTTCATACTAAGTCCTATTACTGTAAACGAGCTTTCTTTTGCGGCTACTACATTTCGCGATTTTTATTTCAATGTCTGCGAAGATTAATGTTTGTGGATTTAAAAATTGAATTGAAATTCCATTCGACATATATTGTGTTGATATTAATTCATTCTCACCGCGAAATTCGCAAAAAGGAAATATCACGCGAAAGAAAATTGGTTCATAGTATATATCGGGTTTTTGAGAATAGTTCAAGGGCATCTCCATTTCTGACTAGACGAATCTATGACATTGATATCCAGCAAGTCGGGATAAACCAAAACCAAATACTTTAACGTTATTGCTGTTTAGGTAATATTGACATTTATTCGAATTTCTCGGAGACTATGTATAGGCTTATTTCTGATGTATATTGATTTCTTAGTTTCAACATCACTAGAGCACCTGTGCTCCCTATATGAAAATATTACATGGTTTATAAGCTGTCACATTCCACGTGGGAAGCGCGTGAAGTTTCGAAACACCACCAAAAAACATCCTCTGTCCAAGAATTCATAGACAATACAATTTGTCTCAACTGTAACTTGTTTAACTCATCGTTTACTACAAGCCGTAAAGTCACAGTTTTGTCGCAGCTGGTCGGGGTACTATTGTCTCTATGCTTTATATGGATATTGTGTCAGACCGTTTCCACAGCTAGCGTCTCTCCGTGGGCTGATTTCAGCAGTATTTGTTTTATCTAGTCATCGTTTTCTTTTATTTGTGCAATAAACTTTACTTAAAGGTAGGTTTCGCCCAACCAAATAAATATTTTTTGTGAAATGCGATAAAAGGAAAAAAGATGAAAAAACATATTAAAATACCTCAATTTAATTTCTTTATGCGTTTGAGATTGAACAAATGTGTCTTGAATACAAAATTGAAGGAAATCCTTGATTTTATTACGGTGTTCGTCAGACAAAATAGTATGCAAATGAAGCTGCGATGGATTGTGTTGTCGAAGTTTCGCAGATGCGCATTGTCACGCACTAAAAGTAAACAAAATGGCTGAACGAAAGTGTGTGAGATAAAGAAAAATATACTGAATCGGCAACAAAGTGGAGGAAATTATAATGAATTCGGTAGCACCCTAGGATATCTTTAGGGAATTTAATTCAGAGATGGCATGTACAATAGAAGAAACAGAAGCCAAATCTCAAGTGGAACTTGCCCGATCTGTTGGGACTTGTGTAACGGCATTGCATGTGGTGAGTTAAATTTCAACACATATGCCAGCGCACAAACAGCCGCAGACTAACTACATGTATATTTGGTGTACAAAGCTAGCAAGCGTATGTAAGTAACATGAAGTGTTTTAGACTATATGACATGTATAAACAGTCCATCGCACTTCGATTTGTTGTTGTTGTTGTTTTAACTAAACATGCTGTGTCAAGACTGTCACTACTATCTGACATTTTGTTGCACGCTTCCGTTTGTTGATGCGGCCTCGTTTTGGAAAAAAATACGTCATGTTCTATGTAAAGCTTGACTTCACTCTATTTTTAGAGGAGTATTTTCCTGGTCAAGCTAGGCAACTGACCACCCATATTGTTAGCTGTATGCATTGAAAATGATCTGAAGATTATATCTATGTACAGGATAAATTTCAATTTCGTAGTCTTTATATTTCATTGGGCGAAACCTAATACTTTACTCCAGAACAATCCACTCATTCAAGTTCATAACCATTTATAAATATTAAATGTAATTAGAATTCTTTCAAACACCGTGCAGGTGGGCAGGTACCTGAAAAAGAAGAAGGATATTTTCATTTTTTCAGTCCGTGTGGAGAAGGAGTACGATAGAGGAGAAAGAATGCAGACAATGAGGAGGGGATGGGGAGAAGGAGAAAAGGATGAGGAGGAAGAAGAGAAGAAATGATGATGATGAGGAGGGAGAGGAGGGGGCATTGAGGAGGAACGATAATGTAAAAATAATCTTTATCTATCGTCCGAACAGTCATATATTTTTAATATGTATGTAATGACAATTATTCTCTTCCCTTTTTTCTCAGATTACAGATTTTTCCGTACATTCGATGACTTAGTATACTTCGCTTACTTTCAAGACTTAAGCGTTGAGCTGCATTTAGTACGTCAGCGCACTTAATCAAACTTGCCGTTGTCCAGTTGACATCCATACTCCCATACATACATCTGATAACAATTATTAATAAAATATCAAGATACATGTATATTGTATCAACAATGAATAATCAATTAATTATCGGAGCAGTCATTTCAACAGCTATCCCCTCACACTGATAATGACGTCAATTACACGGATATAAGTTCATGCACTGAAAACTGTCAAAGGCATTTGGTAAGTAAATCTATAATCTATATACATGTGTAACTAAATAACAATGTCATAATAAACCATTGCTTTTGTAATTTGGTATTTTTTTTCTCTAATACCATCGAGTCTTTTATAATTCATTCTGGCTCAAATAAACTAGATCGGTTAGGTATTCAACAATCGTCAGTTAGAACGTTGTCAGCTGTAGTGTATATGTTCAAGGGTTCAAATTTAAGGGATATGTTTGGTGGTATATATGTTTGATATACAGATCCTATTGCATGATAGTTCATTTATTGTATGATTATATATAAATCCTCTATTTACAATGGAACAACAATGGATAGGAAGTTCCTGGATGTCTGCTTTTGTCTGAAGTGACATGTGAGGATAGGTGGATGCGTGTATCTATTATACAAATGTAATTCAGAAAAGGTCATAATTTCTAACATGCCACTTTTCCTAGCAACAGACGACAAACACGAAAACTGACGGGATATTGTTGCCAGGTAACAATACAAAACTAAGACAACGGCCGTTTATTCAATTTACCCAATATATAGTACCGCCTACAGTCCTATTAGTCATGGTTATGTTCGCCAATATTTCAATTTCAGGGGTTTGATAAATATTGACGAGTTAGCTGAAATGTGATCCTAAAATATTATAACAGGTACAATTTTTAACTAAGTCGAGTGTTTAAGCGTAGATAAGGAAAATGTAATGGCCAAGAACAATAGTTTCAGAAAAAATTAAAACGTCGTAAAAGTTGCCACTTGTGATGATGTAGCGGCTGCTATTATATATGCTGGTATAATTCTAACAACCTACCTCAAGAACAAGAGACGGACTGGGTCGCACAAGCCATATCCTTACTTAACGTCAATATGAATTCAAAATTCAGCAGGAATCTCTTATATTGTCTTTGATCTATCATAATAAATCATTAGTTTCAAATATCAAATCGTTAAAAGGAGAACATTATTTTACAAAAATATTATCCCATAACTATGCATGTTTCACAATGAAAAACCCATGTGATAAATTCCATAGCAGTCGATTATCATTATGTTTTCACACAGGTGGGTAGCACGTTGAGTTGCGAAACACAGTCAACGAAACATCCTCTGTCCGAGAGTTCATAGACAATACAATTTGCCTCCACTGTAACTTGTTTAACTCATCATTTACCACATGCCATAAGGTCACAGTTTTGTCGCAGCTGGTCGAGGCACTTAATCAATTATAAAGATTCTTGCAGCTGCATAGGCACCTGAAAAAGAAGAAGGATATTTTCATTTTTTCAGTCCTTGTGGAGAAGGGGGAGATGTATGATAGAGGAGAGAGAAGGCAGATGATGAGGAGAGGATGGGTAGGAGGAGCAGGAGGAGGAAGAAGAGGAGAAATGAGGAGGAGCAGGAGCAGGAGGAGGAAGAGGATGACGTGGAAGAGAAACGAAGATGTAAAACCAATCTTTATCTATCGTTGTAACAGTCATCATTATTTTATATGTATGAAATGACAATTATTCTCTTCTTTTTTTTTGTCAGATCACATATTTATCCTACATGACCAAGTATACTTTGCATAATTTAAAGGAAAAATTGTAAAACTTACGCGTTGAACTGCATTTAGTTCGCTAGCGCACTTAATCAAGTTTGCCGCTGTCCAGTTGATATTCATGCTACCATATATACATCTGATAACAATTTTAATAAAATATCGAGATATATTATATCCATAATGAAAAATCAATTTATTATCGGAACAGTCATTTCAACAGTCATTCCCTCACACTGATAATGACGTCAATTACGCGAATATAAGTTCACGCACTGAAAAATGTCAAATGTATTTGGTAAGTAAATATTTAAATTTGTAACTAAATAACAATGTCATATTAAATCTGTACTTTTGTAATTTGGTATTTTAAAATTCTGATAATTTCTTATATTATTGAGTCTTTTATACTTCATTCTGGCTCAAATAAACTAGAACGGTTAGGTATTCTACAATCGCCAGTTAGAACGTTGTTAGCTGTAGTGTATAGGTTCAAGGGTTCAAAATTTAGGGATGTGTCTGGTGGTATATATGTTTTATATCTATATTATAGTGCATGATAGTTCGTTTATTATATGATAATTCATTAATCGTCTATTTACAGTGGTAATACAATTGATAGGAAGTTCCTGGATGTCTGCTTTTGTCTGAAGTGACATGTGAGGAGAGGTGGAAGCGTATTTCTATTATACAAATGTAATTCAGAAAATGTCATAATTTCTAACATGTCACTTTTCCTAGCAAAAGACGACAAATACATGTACGAACACTGAGAGGATAGTGTTGCCTGGTAACAATACAAAACTAAGACAATGGTCATTTATCCAATGTACCCAACATACAGTACCGCCTACAGTCCTGTTATTAGATTTCAATTTAAGAAATTTTAATATTCTAATATGTGATCCTTAAATAATATAAAAGGTACAATTTGTAATTTTTATTATACCCAAACAAAAACATCAGGACCTGATTTGTTAAATTGCTTATATGAAAATATCATTTAAGACATCATTGTGATAATTAAGATTTTTCTACTGTAAACGTTTTAACGCTCAAGTCTTGTGTTAAGGAGGCGTCAAGAAAAATGTAAGGACCAAGAACAATTGTTCCAGATAAAATAAAAACGCCGCAAAAGTTGCCACATATGTTGCGGCTGCTATTATACTGGAATAATTCTAACAACCTACCTCAAGAGCAAGAGACGGACTAGGTCGCACGCGCCATATCCTTACTTTACGTTAATATGAATTTCAAACTCAGCAGGAATCTGTTATTTTGTCTTTAATATATCTTGATAAATCCTTAGTTTCAAATATCAAACCTTGAAATAGAGAAAATAATTTGACAAATATGTCTACACGCATAAAGAACAGGTTTCAATGGCGCAAAACTTTAAAAACCCTCATATTCCGTGAGTTCCATTTGCGGATTCGTACTAAATTAATACGACACCGCAAAAATAGGACGCGTTTGGAATTTTTCCATGATGGCGGTACCCATATGAAAGACGCGCTTCTAACATAAAAGTCATGCATTTTCAGTGTTAACAATAAAAATGTTTATAATTGCAATACCTAAATAGTTTCGGTATACATTGAAATAAATAATCCATGTAATTTCTTCGGAAAAAATACTATCTGTCTTGTTTTTCAACGAAGAAAACATATTTCGATGACAAATGAAAAATCTCGAGTCTGCCATCTTGGATCCAAGTGTTCGCTTTTGAAAACGAACCACTTGTACTGTAACGGTACAATTCTGCTGGTACGGTGCGTTCCATTTGAGATACAGCAGATTCGTATCGATAAAACTGATAAAATTCTACAAATGGAACGCACGTGTAAGGTTTCAAAAGAAGTATTTATATGGTTATTTTAAAGTTATCATATAATGTTTGAAAATAATTACTTAATCACGTTTGTGTAATCTACATTTGTGGTTGTTCTAAATTTGGCGTCGAAAAGGAAAAAAATAGGATTGTATAGTTAGATGAAACCCATTACTGTATCAAAGTTGTGAGATTTGAAACATTTCGAAACCTATTAGGTAAATATGGGCACTACTCCGGCAGCACCAAATCGATATACTTGTATCATTAGCGGATGTGTTTGAGTAAATAAGGAGAACTTTAATTAAGCGGGTTGTCGGAGCCACAGCATTACTGAGGAATCATTCCCCCCGAGAAATCTTCGTCTTACTAATGCAGTGACTTTGATAAGTGTTGGTGGTGACGTATCGTGTGTAATGTCTGGGTTCACGTTATTTACATATAGTGCATGTCTGCTAATATATTTTTACTTACTGTAAACAATAGAGTATATTATTCCATCAATTTCTATTCTGAAGACAATTTATTTTTAGTTACTATTGACAACATCCTCTGTACTCCAGGAGTTCCGATCACATACGATCTCTACATCCCTGGACTTTCTCAGTAAAACTGGAGGCAACAGAACAGGTAATTTAGTCCTTTGCTGTACACCAAAAGAGCCGTGTAATATTTTAACATTTTCTATTCGGAGGACATTTTACTTTTAGTTATAGACATTTCATACATTAATTTAGTATTTGCAAATACCCTCGGTTGATTGTAGCAATAGCGATGCGCATCAGCTAAGCATAGTGCTATTAGCCGATAGTTAAGATCTCAGATAATGCCAATACACGTTGAGATTGGGTTAATGAGAGATAGCGAGCACAATGGCAACCGCATCCAAACTTTAACAGCCCGACAAGGTTAACCTTACTGCTTTGGTCGAAGTTGTGATTGCATATGCAGTCGTTTCATGTACGTGACTATTACATGTATTATCGAAAGTATATATATGTTCCTTCTCTCTTTCAATCAACATGATTTCCCTTTAAAATGACCGAATATCGTTAAAGTGATCAGATGCTAACTGTAACATTTCCTTCAAATTATAGTTTTTGTTCCTCTAACTTCTAATTAGCTGACTAATTTACAATTTTGCGCATTTGTGCTAAAATTTGACCGCACCCTAAAATAGGCACTTTTACAATATTGATTCGCCCGGTGCAAGAAGTAATGATGTAATATCTGTGAAGGCACATCGGAAAATCTATGAATACTATAACAGTGAGAGTGATTTGGGAAGAGACTAAAAAGGAGAAGAGTATAGACAAATGTGGATCGACCGTCACTTCTTCTATATACAGAAACCGGTCAATCTGACAGAATTGTGTATGAGTGTGAAACTATCGATCATGTAACATGATTATGTCCTATCTGCCATTAGCACAAAGATGTAAACTTTTTATTATTTATTGAAAAAAACCTCATTCTAGTACTTCACCAGGTGTGCATTTCCTTGTTCGGAGACGTCTGTTTCAAAATACTTTAGTATTTGTTTAAAATGTCACCGTCATGTCTGTATGGTTTGAACAAAAGCTTTTTGACTAATTGTTAAAATGATATAAAAATAACTCTTTAATATGTGGATATGGAGGATAGGGATGTTCTACCAGAGGGTCCTAGCAGGCTTTACAACATTTTGTGATCCCGAGGGTAGAACATCTCTACCATTCATATCCACCTATGAAAGAGGTTTTTTTTTCTCTTATACCTTGACGTTTTTATTACAAGTTTATGATTATGATACCCCGCTAGTTTGAGTAAAGTTAGAATTAAACCTTGACTGCATATAAATTCTCTTTACATGAAACTTTTGTGATCTTTCAAACGTAAGACCTGTTGTTTGTGTCATTTATAGTAAAACCAGAATCGTTTCTGAAAAAAAGTTTAAATTTTACCGATAAAATAGTAATTTTGCTGACGTTGTGACGCGACGATGTTGTATTGTATTCTGTATTTGCATATTACAAAGTTATCTGCCCTTGCGGGTACAATGTAGGTATTGTTTGTCAGGTCATGTGTTTGCGAGCATCACGTCATACTTTTCGGAGAAAACGACCTGAATTGCGCCCACAAAATAATTCAAATGGATACCTACCCGCAAGGGAGCTAACTCTAGTATGCAAAGACGGCATTGATAGACATGTTATAGAACCTCTGCCGACATGAGTGTGTCACATCAGATAAACCAGTATTGCATCCATATATATGAGAGAAATAAAGATAAGGAATCTTTGAAAGTGGTTACGCTATTTATTTAGAGAGTAACATTTTTGTGATGTGGTCAGAATTGAACTGATCTAATCTAAGGACCTTTAGTTTCCTCATTACCATATATATTCAGAATCGTTGTATTCGCTCACGTTAAATAAAAAAGAACAACAGAGAATGGGAAATACATTTTGTCCAAGGGATTTTCGTCATTTTTTACCGTTGAATATTAAGATAAAGACCTACACGGCGCTTACAAGCGTTTGTTTATGTAGACAATTATTAACTATCCATAATTGCTTATTCTGAAATCACAGTCTCATCGGGACTTGCCTCACCACACATCTTGTCCGGGTCAAACATCAGGGGTCGATAAAACATGCTATTGACAGTATAAGCCTTCAACTGCCTAAGATCAATGTCTGGAACCTTATTCGGATGATGTTATAACGCGCCTGTCAGTTACACTCGCTCCGATCAGCAGTGCCACACTACTCGTAAATTAAGCAATAAACTGTTACCAGATTGGACATGCAGTTGATATGAGGCCCATCCGGAAGGAAGATAAATAGAATGGCATCTGAGAAATCATTCATAGTGTTTGGGCTTGGAGTTACTGAGTGCTAAAAGTTCACCTAATTGGATAACAACCTTTCCCTTCTACGTTGAAGTTAACGGAGTTTGGTCCTCGGTACGGACGTGGGTAAATCACGGGTCACATTTCCCGTCACGTGGGTTTTCGCAGAACTAGCATTCCGATTTCCTGTCATTCTCAAATCCATCACGCACTTGCACCCGAGTTATCGAGAGTGATTTGTACAAGATGCATTTTTTTGTTTCGCAATCAATATTAAATGAATGAAGTTTAAAGTTATGCATGGTTAATGCTTTTGATAATAAAAAATCAATTCTCCAAAATTTATTATAAGTAATAAAATAAGAATATAAGAAGATTTCGCCACTATGGAAGGCCTGTTAAAACAACATTTTTTTTGTCCATTTAATTTCACATTAAGAAATATGGAAGTTCATTTGATGAAGCAAAAACGAAAATTGCATAAGCCCCCGATCCTTTTAAATTTGACATGTAATATTTCGGGGAAGACTCATATACTTAGAAAATTAATTTATGACAAGTCCCAAAAGATTCGTTTTAACAAACTCTGTCAAGTTTGATTAATTCGATATTTATCAAATGTGAAGTTAATTTTAATCCCGTCACGAAGAAAAGCTAGTATATAGGTCGGGATATTCTTTATTGATATTGATTTGAAGTTAACGCCTCCGCCATGACTACCCTTAAGATGATTCTGTTAATAAAGTATGTCTTGAAAACGTCTTTTCTTTATGCTAGCTTGTATTAATTATCCAGTGGTCTATTGAGGGCACTTTATTTCTTTAAAATTACTTCAATGAGTATATTGATGCATTGATATACTCGTTTGATGGGTCTTGTCAATATATTTTATGAGAGAAAGTGTGACAGTTCTTGTCCTTTCCTCTGGTTTTTTATGTAAACGATTTTCAAATAGGACGCATGTGTTCTCCGGCATGATTCTTGCATATGTAGTACGCAAACGTCTAGCAACCATGACAAAGGAAGTTATTTTGCCTTTCTTTTCTGCATTTTGTTATTTTGTCCTTATCAAGCTTTAATTTGGTATTTATTTATAAGGCGACAATTATGTACACTCCGTTAAATGCTTCTCAAGAATTTGGATGCACTTATTGTACACAGCTTCCCAGCTATTATGGTATTGTTATCGTTACGGTAATATTTTGACTTTCAAATATCCTGAGACAGACGATGCCGAGAAGGAAAATACGATCATCTCCGACTGACTATTTTGTATCCTAAGTAAGGTAACGTTATGGTCTTAGAACGACTATGCTGTATTACCAGTAAGAGTATAAAAGGAACTAGGAAAGGATATGATTTGGATAGCATGAAACCTTTTGAACAGAGTAATACGAGAACCATGACGACATGCTGCGTTTTCCTTTATTAAACAAATCAAGCATCACTTTAACTAAATCCTTTCTATATACTGTAATCAAACTTTCTTTCGTGACTTTTTGATTTCACGATTTCCGTTTCAAAACATTTTCGCGGAGATTCAGTTTCGCGAACAAAATTGAATGGAAATACATTTGGATAATGTGATGGGTCAGAGAGACCTCCGGCCTATAATATGAAGACCTCTACGACAGGTAACATGTAACAGATTTAATGGTGTAAGAATTGTGGAAGATATCAATTCGAGGAAATAAGCCTTCCCGAATTTACCTTGATCGCGAAATTCGCGAAAATTAATCGTACGCGAAAGAAAGTTGGTTTGCAGTATGTCTTACACTTTGTTGGAAAATATATATACATTCTTAGTAAATCATTGCAGAAAATGAGAAAAAAAGACTTCCGATTCTTCCTAAATATGTTGTTCGTAGCGATTGTATCTCTATTCTCATCAGGCAATCAAATTGTAAAAGTAGGCACTGTGATTCAGTTTAAAGATGCTCCTCCGCCGACAGAGCATAAACGATACTTATAATTTGAACAATAATTGGTGTGTAATTCTATATGTATATATGTCTAATTAACACAAAAAATAACAAGATTTTTTTTAATTTATTTATTTATTTATTTATTTATTTATTTGTTTGCTTTCTGGTGCATGCACAATTAGTGCATCATTCCATACCAAAATTTTAACACTTTTTCAAGAAAGCGTTACTGAGTAAAAAAATAACTAAAATATCATCAAAAATAAGCATTTCGATGTATGCACAATTATCATTCCATATAGGACATAGTGCCACGGAATTTTTTTCGGGATGTAATTAATTATTTTAAATATTTTCATCTTGAATTAAAATAAGGTCAAGCTTTTCCAAGGTGGTAATGGTGTTATGTATGTAACTTTTGTAACTGAAGAAAAATACTAAATCGTCTGCTCCTGCTTTTGATAGTGAAAAATACTATTTCTCAGCGGTGGAGTATCTTTAAGACAGGAACGATGTCCTTCAACTGCTTTTGAATATAAACGTCACACTACCAAAATTTTAACACTTTTTGGAGAAAGCATTACTGGCATAGCACAATCAAAAATGACAACATCACTCGTATTGACATTATATACATATTTTATTTCCTGTCAGAAGCACTTGCACCTGTTTAACACTTAACACCAATTATCCCTATCTTAGAAATCGAACAAAAGCAGAAATATATTATATACTTCTAGTGATACGATGGTAACAAATAGAAATTTCAATGAGAGGGCTATGTACATGTCATATGTAAAAGGCGATGTACACAGTTTCTTCATTTAAGGTAATGGGGTAAAAGGTAAAAACGATCATTAGAAAGTTCTACTTCATTGATAACACCCGCCATCTGTCGGTAGACAAATATATACATATATATATATTTATGTTTCTTTGTTTCATTAGTTACAATAAGAAACACACGGAAAAAGGATTGTAGATCATTTTTAATTTCTTACAGTAAAGCTTTTGTGATTTACGTAAATTTAATACTCACGAATGAAATGGTAAGATTGGTAAGGTAGATAATATTTGTATTTCATTATTCAATTGTTAGAAATTGACATCGTGAGAACAATGCTCTTCGCGAGAGTTATTATTAAAGGGAAAACCGCGAAATGTTCTCGCCTCGAAATAAAACTACTATACAGTGTCATAATCAGAAATCAGAACTTCTATCCTCATCAATTAGAAATCCTATCTGGATCAATCAGAAATCCTATCTGGATCAATCTGAAATCCTATCTTCAATCAGAAATCCTATCTTCAATCAGAAATCCTATCTGGATCAGTCAGAAATCCTATCTGGATCAATCAGAAATCCTATCTGGATCAATCAGAAATCCTATCTGGATCAATCTGAAATCCTATCTGGATCAGTCAGAAAACCTATCTGGATCAGTCAGAAATCCTATCTGGATCAGTCAGAAATCATATCTTCAATCAGTAATACTATCTGGATCAGTCAGAAATCCTATCTGGATCAATCAGAAATCCTATCTGTATCAGTCAGAAATCCTATCTGGATCAGTCAGTAATACTATCTGGATCAGTCAGAAATCCTATCTGGATCAGTCAGAAATCTTATCTGGATCAGTCAGTAATACTATCTGGATCAGTCAGAAATCCTATCTGGATCAGTCAGAAATCCTATCTGTATCAGTCAGAAATCCTATCTGGATCAGTCAGTAATACTATCTGGATCAATCAGAAATCCTATCTGGATCAGTCAGAAATCTTATCTGGATCAATCAGAAATCCTATCTGGATCAATCAGAAATCTTATCTGGATCAATCAGAAATCCTATCTGGATCAATCAGAAATCCTATCTGGATCAATCAGAAATCCTATCTTCAATCAGAAATCATATCTGGATCAGTCAGAAATCTTATCTGGATCAGTCAGAAATCCTATCTGGATCAATCAGAAATCTTATCTGGATCAATCAGAAATCTTATCTGGATCAATCAGAAATCCTATCTGGATCAGTCAGAAATCCTATCTGGATCAGTCAGAAATCCTATCTGGATCAATCAGAAATCTTATCTGGATCAATCAGAAATCTTATCTGGATCAATCAGAAATCCTATCTGGATCAATCAGAAATCCTATCTGGATCAGTCAGAAATCCTATCTGGATCAGTCAGTAATACTATCTGGATCAATCAGTAATACTATCTGGATCAGTCAGTAATACTATCTGGATCAATCAGAAATCCTATCTGGATCAATCAGAAATCATATCTGTATCAATCAGAAATCCTATCTGTATCAATCAAAAATCCTATCTGGATCAATCAGAAACTCTGTCTGGAGCAATAAGAAATCCGATCTTCAATCAGAAATCCTATCTGTATTAATCAAAAATACTATCTGGATCAATCAGAAACTCTGTCTGGAGCAATCAGAAATCCTATCTTCAATCAGAAATCCTATCTGGATCAATCAGAAATCCTATCTGGATCAAAATTCATAGTCTTAGTTTCATGATGTTCTATTCAAAATTGTAGTTTTAGTATAGTATTTCCGAATCATTAAACAATTCCAATGATAATCTTCAGGAAATTATATGAAAAAACACATACATGTCCTTTGCATAATGTCTCCACAAGTTGTAAGACGATATATTTGGTGTTTTTTTAGAAATAAGGATTCCTAACACAGTATATGTGTAATACAGTACAGTGGAACTTGGTTAATAAAAACTCGGATAATTCGTCAACCCGGTCTAATACGAAGTACTTTGTAGGTCCCGGCCGAATTCTCGCTTTATCTTCGTTTAAAAAACTCGGAAAATTCGTATTCCAAAAAAACTCGCTTAATTCGAACACTCTGATAACTCGAAGTTTTATCTCGGTCCGTTCAAAATCGTTTTAACCGAGTTGCACTATATTTCAATTGCCTATTGAACTATATTTGAACACATACAAATGTATATGTGTCCATCATTCCTAATGACTTCAATATCAAGTTAATTATATTGTCCATTCTTGTCAACGTGCCTGGATGCGGGTAAGCACGTATGGAGATGTTACAGCTAAATAGAATCCATGTTAATGATATCTTAATGGATTCCACAAAAATGAGGACAGGAATTAAATCACGGAATACACATTGTTGGCTTATTAACAAAAAAATTAGCATCATTATGTAAAGTACCATTACACTAGTGACAACCATACAAAATAGCATAACGAACTCACTTGGTTACAAAATACAATTGTAGCGTATTCTAACGAAAAATGCAACAGGCGATTAAATGAAACTGAAAGCATTAATGAGATAACATACTATATATGGTCATATACAGGTAATGGACACATTTTCTCAATATAATTAACATACAAACATTATTAACACTACGTTTGATAAGAGGATCTGACGACATCTCATAAACGGTCATGTTCGGATGAACTTTGGAAATAGCCAATCAAATAGCTGAATCTTGAAAGTGAATTGCAATAGTTTGAAAAAGCTGTCATAATCATTTTCATGTATGAGGCCATCTCGCCCAAAGTGCACAACAAACCTCAATGTATATATGTAAACTAGGGCGAAATGGCTTTTTAAATTAATAAAGTATGGTGTATAAATGCATTTGATATTAAGTACATGTGGTATTAAGTTCATTAGAACATGACCCCTTATGAGATGTTGTCAGATGCTCTCTGTAATTTATTCAGATTGATATGTGAGAACAAAATAATGACATGAATGAAGAATAGGGATATCGGTAACAAAATATGATTCAAAATATACATACTCATTAAGCTTTCATTCAAGAAGGCACAATTACATTTCTGAACAAACTATTAGTATGATAGCGCATTCAATTACCCTCGATACTCTAGGGGTTACTATCACCGACGTAATAGTAATACCAGGAGTTTCAAGGATGGCATTCAATAAACTAACGCATTTCCGCTGAGACATAATTTTGCGTTGGCAGACCTAACGACTCTGCAAAGGCGATTTTTAATTTTGTCATTTAGAGTTATTTGTTTACGCACTAAATCTGTCCATTGCAATGAATATTTGCGATTTGCAATCGCTCGCAAAGTACGCAAAATTTGATCACATGCGAGAATAAGTTGGTTTATAATATGTTTAGGTATGTACACAATAATATTTTGATATTAATACTTGTCATTTAAAGTCGAACTTCATTATCTCAAAGTCAATATTCGAAAATATCAAAATATCTAGGAGTTATATATCGATGTTGAATTAGAATAACAACTTTAAGGTAATCAAAGAATCAGGCATCAAGATAGCATAGTTCGACTGTAATTGGAAATTAAATAGCATCATTGTGATTAATTAGAAATCAAATATTTATATTTACGCATGGACCAATTTTGGGAAAATAATCAATACAAAATCTATACATTTATATCTTCAGCAAACTGTAGGTTACCAAAAATTGCTTCGCTGTACCATTTTTGACCTTTTTAATGGTTAATGATGTCATCGATATAATGTATTTTCCAAACATTTGTCGCTCAGAGGGAGAAGATGCATAACATAATCAATATGTAATTAGACGTATGATTATAAATTATACATATACTCTAATTGATATTATAAAACCTTTATATGATGTCACCTTGTTATTCTGCTATCGAGTTAATTAAGGTAAAATGTAAATTAAAAAGTATAAATATTTGCCTAAGGGTACCCTCTGAGCATACAAGCAATGAAAAACATACCTCACCATATATGTTATTTGAAAGTTAAAAAAAAATATTTTGAAAACTGAAATTTGAAAACAAAATCTGTAACAAACGGTGGGATTTCTGAAATATTTATGCAAGTTAATAATTATTTCTAACCATATAACAATGTATTATAGCAAACAGTTATTTTGCAAAAAACAAAAATTGATCATTTCAAAACAAAAAAATGGGATAACTAAAATCAATTGTTATAGGGCAAGATTAGTGTGCTGCCAGCCGGACTTAAGCCCGTAGCCCGTATTTATTGGTCTGCCTCTCTACCGACTGGGCTAACGGGAAAGTCCTCTAGAGCGAAGCTAGAAGGCTATAGTATCACTAGTTTTCTAGAACCTGCTACAATATATATATTCATATATATTATTTTTTATTTCAAGGGCAGTGGTCCACTTTATCTTAAATAAGGAAAGAAATCGAGGTCACAGACAACATAAGTCATTGTCTAGACAAAAAGTTTATAAATGACAAGGTGAGTTTGGGTAAATGAACTGAACGTGTGACAAAACTGACGAAGAACAGGTTAAAACAAAATCATATCAGATTGGGAATATAAGTGTCTCCGTGAAACAAACATCACGTCCGTGAGCTCATCTTCAATGGTATTCCGTCTAAGCACTTTGTCGACGATAATGATTTATGATTTCTGCCAAGACCTCTTACAGTCGTCATTCTAAGACTAGATATCACATATTGCCCGTGTTGGTCTCTTGCTCGCAGATAAATAAATAATCCTGTCTTCCTTAAATATCCCATCTATGCGAGACCAATTGATATGAAGGCTTTTAGGCCTTGATGGAGTGTTTTAGCATACCAGAAAAGTAAAAATCATATTTTTTTTGTATTTTGAACATTTTGAGACATTTTTTTCGAATATGTGAGTAAATTAATCTTATCAATAATGCTATACATATTATATCAAAATCGATAAAATATTTCAGTTACAAAAATACATGGCCACGACATTTTTATGAGAAGATTTCTCAGTCAATCGAAGTAACCTTAATACACAATACAAACCAAATTACTTAGCATTTTTACACATACGTACAATCATACATATTCGATTATTTTCGGATGATATATATACACTATGCAGTATGATCACAAATAAAATGACGTAACGCAATATACATGTAATGTATTTCCCATAGGCATGATATCAGAATTTGCAATAACAGCCAGTGGCTTACTAAAGTATATTTCTGCGTTTTACGTGTATTTGAGCTATTCGTAAGAATAATAATTTTATTTGTTAAATTTCACGAGTGTTTTAATTTTGAGATTTACTGAAATTATTTGCGGGGAATTATTTTCGCGAATCTTTATGAAGCATCATTTACTAACAGAGCTTGAAATGACAAATTATGCTTTGTCTAGACCTTTGCGAGGTATAAAATTTCGCAAATATCGGTTAACCCGCGAATTTTGTGATATTCAAACCCGCAAATAATAGCAACTATACAATACTTTATTGACTGGAAGTATTCTAAATAAATTACGATTGTAAATTATATATCATTCTAATTTCATCACAAAACACAACGATCAGTGAGACTAGAAGGTTATTAAAACACCATATTAACGTTCCAAAGGTTCATTATTGATAAATAGAATACTTTGACATCTAACACCCATACGTGTAAATTATAATTATAACGTATGAACTTTGAATGATGTCAGTATGGTGTTATACTAACCTGTCAGACTAAATAATGACCGTAGGTGTATGATATTTCCTTATATGCCATATGTGATAGTTGTTTCAAGTTCTATGACATTAAGGTAAGAAAATGTTCCGAGGAACCGTGACGTCACAATCGCAATTTTGACCTGGATATATTATTAACATTAATTCAATGATTCTAAAAACAGAGTCAATATGGAAAATATGGACATCTAAATATTAGCCAATGCAAATAGCAGAAAATCATAGCATATCTAATACAAACAATAAATGTTTATGATGTCATAAAATTCGTACAAATGGCATGCTGAAATGCTGGAGAACGAAAACGGCACCACGTGGTTCTTGTTGTAGGCATCAAGCGCAAACTGAAAAATAAATAAATAAAAATATACTTTATTGATTTGAATGATAATTATGATAAGAACAATTTCGTATGGCTAGAGCAGGTTTTCCTCATATAACTACGGTTACTTTTTTTAAAAATAAGAGAAATTACAAGGTATTTCTTAAAATGCAGTAGGAGCACTCAATTCTTGAATTATCAGTTTCTTCACATAATAATATTTATTTTCTATATTAACAAATATTTATAAATAAGAACAGTGAATAATTCAAGCAAGTGCGGTATTATTATATCATTTTTTTGATGATATTTATAAAATTATGTGAATGAATGATATTAGTAAAACAAATCAAAGAGTATTGTATAGTTGTTAAACTTCGCGGGTCTAAATCAGGCTTTCAATTGTTTTTTTCATTTTTCGTATATTTTCGCGAATTATGCCACTATGAAAAACAACATCCGAGAATGGCGCGAAATTAAAGCCCCCGCGAATATTAGTACCACTACAGTGTATCATATGGGTTTTTTTAGATCTCAAAACGACGTGGGGAAATTGCAATTTACCGTCGATTAGTCCCACCATCCGTTGATTATTACGTTATTATTTGGCGTGAGTTTCATGACGTCATAACCACCGGAAAAAAATATGAAACGTGAACATTTTCGCGCGTGGATTTTTCCATTAACTTATCTTTTTAAACTGATTTACCAACGTTGTATTATATACTTTATTGTAAATTTTCAAATGTAAAATCGCACTTGAAATTATGTTTACGAGTAAATATATTCGTAGAAATTTAAAAGACCGCGATTAAAGTAAAAATATCTACGTCCCAAATAATTCCTCTTTTACAGTATCCAATGTGACGGTCGATTAATTAAGATTTAATATCATTGTGGTTGCTTAGTGATTTTAAAAAATGTGAGAAGATCTGCGTCATTAATAGGGAGCTTTTTAAAATTAATTTATCATCGGAGAAAATATTTTCTGATATTCCCGTCCAGGTTTTATATTCATGACTTCACATTGCTAGTAGAAACAATTGATAAACGTTCATATCAAGCCCACAAATGTCAATTATATCAATTTTCTATATCTGTGTGATAGGTTCAGTAAAAGAGCATCAAACAGTTGTGTTCTAATTATTCAAATTACTAGTTCTTATCGGGAAAACTAGTACCAGTAGCGACGTACAAGTCGTTGGCCTGTTAAGTAATCCTTTTATTGTCTTTTCCTGATATTAACGGAACCGGTAGCTTTGTTTGTTAAGGATAATCTATTGAATACGTACTGTTATGTTTGACTTTCCTTTGATCTTCCGTCTGCTTTTGAGTTCTAAACCTGACTTCCTGTCCTACTTCTGCTGCTGAAGCGGAAATAACCCCTTAATCGGTCTTTCGTTGAGTTTGACATTCGCCATGAAGCGAACAGAACAGGATTAATACACGTAGACAGGAAACCGAACACGGTAAAAGTCGTGTATGTGATGTCAAAATGTCCGGTATTGTTACCATTCTCATGGACGAAAAACTGCACCAGAATCAAAATATTCAATGGACACCAACAAATAGCAAATAATGTTACCATGGCGATGAGATAATTCTGTGTTCTCTTTTCCTTAGCGAGGTCAAGGTCATCGTCGCTATCCTGCATGGCTCCGTCGGTATAGTCCTTTGGGGATCTTGATTCGCTACTCGGAGCGTCCGTGTCACATCGGGAGGATTCGGTGTCGGGATCGCCCCACCTGATGCGTGAGTTATATGATTGTTCCGAATGCGTACACATCTCCGTTGGCGCTGAAAAATGAACGGATATTGTAACCGTCTCCAAAGATTTGAGTTCCGCAGAAACTTTGACACATAAGAAGCCAATCACAGCTAATGGCATTGCGTACAGCGTAACAAACATGGCGCGGATATATTCCTCAATGTGTCGCTCCTGATTGACGTAACAAATGCCTACCCCCTCAAATCTGTCGCCCAATATGGATCCGAGGTCAATGTACCGAAGATAGACAGCGAATGGAAGCACGAGACATACGGCTGCGACCCATACACCTATAATACACAGTCCAGCAGGCGCCCGCGCTTTAAATGGCGTCACTATCAAACGATACCGGTCTATGGCGATCATTAAGTAGGTCAACATGGTTGAATGGATTGGGAAACACTGCATCATGGGAAGGAAGAAACACAAAAAACTTCCGAAAACCCAATTACCTATTAACAAATTTGATAATGTTACTGGCAGAACAAACATACATTTGATTAGGTCCGAAAAGGCGATATTTCCAAGGAAAAAAAATGTCTGATCTTTGTACAGCCCTCTTTTGCCAATGACGATGAGAATGGCGATGTTGCCGACTAATCCGAATATTCCCACTGACGCATGAAGAAACATAAACAATGGGTAGACGTACCGGAGGGATCGTCGCACGTGCGGCTGAGTGAAGTCCACGCCCTCTGTGCTGTTGTTGTCGTGTAGCCATTTCAGAATAAGGCCGATGTATGTTTCCTGGCCGTCGATAAGTGCCATATTAATGGCAGCTAGGTATGGTTGTCTCTATACAAGTCCTTTATATGGTATTGTGTCGGAGAAGTAGGAATGGTGATTTTACATTTAAATATGGCAATGTTAACTTCCAAATCACACCGGTTCTGTGTTGTTTTTATATTTCAATTTGTAGTTGGACGAAAATTCGGTATGAGCTCCTGAAACGGAAAAAAATCAGTTTAAACAAAGCAAATCTAAAAACGGACAAGTTATCAAACGTTGAAATGTATAATCTATACATGGGATACTGTTGCTATTGAAAACATAATTTCATAGGACGTATTGCTATTTGTGGAATGTTGTCTGAAATGTCAATTTCCTTTCCGATGTTCTTTTATGTGCTCTATAAATAGACACATTTGCAGCAAAAGCTATCCCATGGATGAAACATCTCCCAGACAGATTACAGATAGTGCTCGAATATGTATATATGAATAATCAATTAAGTCGTCTTGAGGAGAGATCTCTATCAGAAATCATCTAACTTTGCTCTTACTCTGGTTCACATGGTATAGCGGTTGATAGATAAACCTAGATATTGTTTCTCTTTGTGATGATTCAAGAAAATATTGGTTCGATAAGAAATTATATTTTCATATTTATATTAATCATTTTGAGGTTAAATCGTTTCACAAAAATACTGCATTACATGAAGTATTCGTACTTATTTTCATTTCCCTCTTAGAGATATCTGCAGTTGTTAGTCTTTGGTCTTTGTAACAAGGTTTCGTCTTTGCACATTGAAAGTTACTGCCCTTGAGAATAGCTATTGACTGTGAGGTCGTGTTTTGAGAGCGTAATATTATGTATAATTTTCGATCACAAAACAATGACGTCACTATAGATACCTGCTTGAAAGGAAAATGACTTTGTTATATTCAAAAGCTGAATAACAGAAATGTGAGAAATAAATTTGGTTGTTTTTGTATTAATAGTTTAAAAGCACTAACGAGCACAACGAAAGTATCATGTTATATAGAGTACAATATTATTGATTTGCGCGCATCTTTGTTAATGGTAAAAGTCGCGAAAGTTTATTCCTTGTTTCTTGATAAATACCAGTTATATTTCCTCGGGTGAGGTGGAAACTGTGATATTTGTCATGAGTGCGAAGTGAAAAATATCAAAGTTTCCACCTCACTCGATGAAATATACTTGATATTCATCAAGAAACAGGGAATATTCTACTTATTACATTTGTTTTCTCGCTTTCATTTACTTGGCGTCATTTTTGTGTACAAACTAATGACGTAACAATCAAAATGATATTTTCACTGTCAATGCTGCACTACGATTGGTCAAAAGCGAGTGAAAATATCAAAGTTTCCACCTCACTCCAGTGAAATCATCATTTTTATGTTCATCATAAAACCTTATATTTCACTGCGAAAATCTAATATTATAAGTCATCTGTTTGTAAATTGCATCCATATGTTGTACTAAAATAACTACATACCCCCAGTATATACCAATACAAAATAATGCTGTTACAACAGCAGCATTCATATAAACTATATCAAAATAACTACAAAAGTAAGTTATATATGTTAAAGGTACATCTGTTATGACCACTAATTTAGTGATCATATTAAAAAAAATATGTAAGAGATATCATACATGGTACCAAACTGAGGTACACATCAGTATTGTAGTCAGTGGGATACAGTTGTTGAATATATTTTCATATGATTATTTCAAAAACAGCTGAGCTAATGTCAAGATCGTGTAAAAAAATGACAATTTCAGAAACAGCTGAGCTAATGTCAAGATTGAGAAAAAAAGATAATTTCAAAAACGTTTGAGTTAATTCCAAGATCGAGAAAATAATGATAATTTCAAAAACAGCTGAGCTTATGCCAACATCGGGTAAAAATGATAATTTTAAAAACACAAGAGCTGATGTCGCAATCTGGGGAAAATAATGTTTTTCCAAACCCCATAAGATAATTAATGTCAAGATCTGGTGAAAACGATAATTTTACAAACGCATGAAGTAGTGCCGAGATGTGGAATATGCACAGAAAGATAATTTTAAATATGATGAAACTAGACAACGTTTTCAGATTATGAAAGAACATAGTTACCCCCTGCACAAACAAGATCACCTCCTATCCAAGCATTCTTAGCTGTGCGCTCTCTACTTGGTGACTAACTCGAGACTAAATCGATTCAGGTCAGTACCGTGCTAGATCGTTTAACACGATGTGGAGATGAATTATAATTCTCAACATTTTGCCTAAGTCTGCAGAAACTGTTATTTTATACTTATATCGCCATGGAAACGTATTGTTAAATATAATTACATTCTGTGTATTTCAAATTAACAACCCAATCTATAAAAAGACCGCTAAAAGGATACGAATAACAGTCGGTACATAGCCAAGTGCATGCAAAGGTCGAATTATTTTAAAATTAATCGAATTGGAATCCTTAGAAAGTTGTCATAATATGCAGGTAGTTTTTATACAAGTATGGTCGTTAAGAGAGGTTTTGCTATCTTTGTTCTTTCATTTGAAGTGCGATATATTCCATAAGTTTACATTTATTATTATGAAACAGGATGTTACATCGAAATCATAAATGAAGTTTAATTAAGGTAGAAATCATTTTCTTACTTTTTACAGCATATATTTAAACTTCGTTCCAATATGGCCAATGTCCCCGGAACTCATATTTCTAATATATTTTTATGTCTCAATAACACCCAGAGTCAATTAAGAAAATTACAGTGTGTGAAGCTGCTTAAAGGAAAGTCAAGAGTATGCAGAGAATGGAAACCGACCTACAGTTAAACCCTGCCAATGCAAATGCCCCTTGCTAGTTTCAAATTTGTTGTTAAGGGGTGGACCAAAACTCCAGACTCCAAAATTCGTGTACTATTTTTTAATGTGTAAAGATTATTTATCAGAAATTGCATCAGTGACAATTGTCATTTTTGGCAGACTATGAAAGTTCTTTCCTGAAATCCAATCAATAATAATGTTTATGTATAAATTATCAAAATGTCAAAACAAAGCTCCTTCTTTTTGCCCCATCAATACTTCTTACAACTCCATAGTATATTTTTATGAATATTCTAACACATAGATATTTTTCTTTGTATGTGCCTATTTGGTAAGCGTGGAAATGTACGCACTGGGAAAATTAACGCTAATCAAGAAAAAATGTTATCGTGATATTTCCCCAACGCGTAGTATTTGGTATATGTATGAACAGTGGTGCGAAAAGTTCGAGTACATTAATCGTGCGCGAGGATAACATCGCCACGAAAGGTTTATACATACAAATCGCGAAGTTAAGCGCTCGTGGAAATAGCCACATTAACAGTATGTGTTCACTTAACCCATCACAAAGATATCAGTTATCATTAATATCAACTGACAATCGTACTTAATGCTTTAACCTCCCAACCAAATACAAAAAGATTACGTCAGAAATTGATTTAACAAAGGGATGGTTTTAAATCTCTATCATTATAACAACAAAAAATAATAAAAAAAATATATGTTTTAGCAAAGAAGATTAAAAGACGCATTATGACGCGGTTTGCTATTTAATAACCGTTACTTTACAAATCACAACTGTCAGCAGCTGTCACAAACTCTCAGCGCGAACAATACGTAACCTGTTGGTTGTGTAAGGCTTATGAAAACCTTCACTCGGTGGCCTAAATATAAATGGAAGACAATGCCGTTCATTCAAGTGTTGTCGCTATACAAATGCTGATATTTATTGACAAACTTCATCAAAAATTCTCAATATATCATATCACTTAAACCTCTTAGACACAATCAACCTTCCTCAAAGAGCTCGCTACAGACTATTGAATTCACTTTCTCTTAAGATCATTTTGAAATTTTATAGCAATCTTTTATTATATCATTTTTAAAAGTGTTTTTGTACATTTACAGAACAGTAAACATAACCAAATGATGTATACTATCCTTTTTCGATTTTACGAAAGGAACAAATTTTGCGATTTCCATTTCAAAACAAGTTCAAGAAGATTAATATTCGCAGATTAAAAATTGAATGGAAATTCCTTTCAATATGTACGACATTTATATGAATTCGGGGGGATGATTTTTTACGAAATTAGATAGCATGAAAAGCAAACTTGGTTTATAATATTATGCCGTTACAGTAAACGTCATTTACTCTTACTAGCACCCACAACCCCCTCCCCCACTTTAGATGAGGGTTTGATAAATTGATTCCGAATCAAAGACTGTTAGACAGTAACATAAAGGAAAAATGAAAAAAATCACAATCGATCAGGTGTGTGTTTTAGTCAGATTTACGTTATCGTTTCTTGTATAGTTATTCTCTGACATAACTATTTTGTAACGTCATGTGTGCAGTGTGGGGTTTATCTAGACAACTAAAAAGAAAAATATGATACTATAATGTACCAAGGTTCTCAATGTTTTCATACGAACAGGAGATAATTTGAGACGTTTGACATCTGCGCGAGTCATTTTGTTTTCAAATTGGAGAATTTGCGTTTTTGCTTGAAATATAGCGAGTCATTTGTCCAATGCAGGATACTTGACATGCATGAACTTGCATAGCTGTTGGCAAAACATAAATCCCAAATGGGAATAAAACATAAAGAAGAATTTTTATTTCTAGTGAGAATAGTATGGCACAGTGCATGTTGTAACTGGGGTAGGTATTGGTTGCATTTTCACCGAACTCCTTTTTCTAACAGTTTTAATTACTATGTGTTAAGTACGGTCTCTGTCACTCAGACCTGTTTATTGGTTCAGTCGGAGCTGCAGACCCTGGTTCGATTCCTGGTCGAGACACTCGACTGTGATCATGTTTATTTTTCCCTGTTCTTCTACATACCTATCTAATTTAACTGATTTACTTGATCGATTGCCATTGTCTGAGGTGATACTTATACAAAGGTAATGCTAGATTGACAGGTATACACGTCACCTATCAAAAGAACCATATACAGGAGTCTAGGAAAAGGAAGAAAACAGTCCATTTTAATATAAGATTTATCGATGTGAAAATCTTGCTGCTAAGAATGCATTTTTCTAATATAAAGGATATGTTTGAAAATGAAAAGCACAGGTGAATTGAACCCGTATGCACAACTGATTTACACAGGAGTTTTTCTCGCGATAAGGCAAAATCGATATCGCCTTCCTTTTCAGTAAAATAGTACCTGATTTCTTTCATTCACTAGAACCATAGAGCATTACAGCTAATCCGTACGTAACTAGCTCTGTCTGGAATTACACCTTGCGTACTTTGTTATTTATGCTAATTATGCTTTCATACAATATACGAAACCATTTCAAAGTCAGGTAGCTTCCTGATGTGAAATAACTCACTGGGGATAAAATTACAAACAAGAACCATGTTTATTGTCAAGCTGAATCTCTCCGTGCATAAGTTAAACGTATTTTCTGATTGATTATCATTGTTTGTTAATATGTTTTGATTTACTGTACAGTATTTGCTTTGATCATAAATTCCTACATATCAATGCCTCACATTCACGGGAGATCCAAAACCGACGATATAGCGTTTTCGTTCATCGATTTACAATTTTACATTAAACGTTTTTCTCTGTTTAACTAATTTAATTACTGTATATATATTTCTTTATTTATATTCACCCTGTCAATCACACAGAAATCAATAACAGTCGTTTCAAATATCATTAAATCATGCGTTTTTATATTAAATCAACACATTTTAAGAACTGTATTTGTGGTGTCAAGGAAAGGTCATTCAAAATCCGTGGTTGCCAATACTATTTCTTTGAGGTTCTCAGAATATACATTGTACATGCGGGGTTGAACAGGGAAGAGACTCTACCGGTGATCAATACGCTCGCTAATGTATGTAATGAAAACAGCACGAAAAGTATTTTATTTCTATTAAGATGCTTAAATTAGAGTTCATCTACCTACGTTTACGTGTACTATATAACGAAATCAATAACGATTTATTAAAGGATTAATTTGAATAGACTGTTATGTGAGTATAGCAATATAACACGAAAATCAGAGTGTACTTTAAATAAAGCGCAAATACTCTTTTGTTCTGTTATGCGTTTTAGGTCATATTACACTCGTGACATATATATGCAAAAATATTACACGGGCGAAGTCACTGGATACATTTTTGAGTTATAATTCGTTTTAGAACAAGAGTTGTTTTCTTAAAATTATCTGTAAATGTCATTTTTCTAACATTTACATTAACATTAAACAGGAAATTCGTTGAGACGACAAGACGGTTAACTACTGTCACCTGTCGTGAACTTTTGAACTTTAACCCCGTAAATAAGATTCCTGATTATCTCCCCTGATCTCGACATGAACAGAACACGCGACATTTAGATAGTAGAATGAACTATTTGTCCGTTACTTGTATTGCGTGACTTCGGTAAATACATTTCTCGCTGTCGTTGTAACTGATTTATGGATCTATCACGCGTTGTCGTTCAACCAATCAGGATATGAATAAGCGCCAACAATATAATGTCACACAGAAGCACAAAAGAACGGAGGAAATGTTTTCGAATATTCACTTTAAAGCGATTTAGAATGATTATCTTGAATAACTATAAAGTTTGGCTGAAAATACAATTTATCTTACAGTTCAGACAGATAACGATGCTTTTGTCTGTTTTCCAGATCTCACACAATCAATTGCTGTATTCTAGCTATTACGAATAACTATGATAAAAATAATTAATTTGAAATTTAGATTATATCGAATAATACTGGATAACATATATACCGACCTATTTGACAGGTTCAAAGCCTTCTAAGAGTTAAACAGTTGTCCGAATTGGGAAATCGAGCGTTTGCATGCACAGACGGTGCTATTTTGCAACAATACATGGTCGTTTTGAACCTGTTTGTTTCCGCCAGGGTTGCATCTAATTTCAATAAGATCAGTGTTTTCTGATAGTTGTGAAAATGCATTTCCGATAAATAACAGATATGATAATACTGTACTTGCAGGTCAATCAAAACACCACATGAAGAGTGTGACTTTATTTTCTAACCAGACTAATTTCATAAGAAACATTTGCCGATTGGCTGATTCAATTGCGAGAGACATTTCCAGAAAGAAAGAATTCTTTGCAAAATCATTAATTTCTAGACTATATTGCATGTGGGTATTTTTGCTTTGTTGGATGCATATTGTTCCTGTTACGAGCAAACATGTCACTATAGGCTTCAGGGTATTCGCTGACTTGTCTTGTAAGGTTCACCCAGAGCACTTTATTATGTAATTAGAAGTTATGCGGAACAAACACTGATAAATCGTAAGCGACTACACGGAAGATACACTACAAATGAGGTAGGTTATCTTTGAATAAATACAGTTTTCTACTGCGTTCATTATCATTAAAATACGCGTTCGTTACTTTCTGTTTGATGTTGCAACTGCTTACATATTAACTGCGTTGCCTTCTAACGAAACTGTTTTCCCAAATTGACTGCTGTGCTTTTAAAGAAAAATATCTGGTAACATTTTTCAGTGTCAGAATAGTGTGAAATTATGTTACTTGGTTAGGTTACATATATATTTGGACTCATAGGCTTTAGATCTACGTGTTAAGTCAAGAACATTCCTGCTACCAGACGGACGGAAATAATGTTTCTGATTCCAGTAATGAATGTAATTAGGAAACCACAATGTATGCGTCTGGAGCCATTGTGGTAGATAATCTACATTGTATGTGGCATGGGGCAAAGAGACGATTGAAAATGAACTTGTAACATTCCAGTAGACAATCTGTTTTATTGATTAAGAGCGACGTAAAGGAAAATATTTGCAGAAATGTTGCACTTAAGTGACACATTTGTAAAAGATTTAAATTCTTGATACCCTTGAATACTATGGAATAATTCTATAAAAGATACGAAATAGCATTAATGTGATTTTCTTAGATCAATGAAGCAAATATTTCAGTCTTCACTGTATCAGTATGAACTGTAATTAAGCATTGATGTCACTATTTTCATTGGGGTATGAAATAAATTCTGTTTGCAAACTGTGTGAATCCGCGTAGCGTATTCTCACAAAAGTTGGCAAAAAAAAATAGTCCATACCCCAATGAAGGTATAAAGAAGTGACATCAATGCTTAAAATTCATTTTTCAGACTACTTCATAACATAAAGTAAGTCTAACGTACGATGCCATCGAGTTTCCAATGGATTTTGTTTTCTTACGCAACGTCGACGTCATGATAACGTCCGGTTTTCGCGCCATTCTCGGATTTTTTCATCATAGTAGTATGAAGAACAAGAATCTACCAATTCGAAAGTCGGATTTAGTATGAAAACAAATACAAATAAAATCTACTTATATGTACTTAAATCAATGGTATTAATGTATGAGGCATTGTTGACCGAGTGCTTGATATATTCCCACATATTACGGATTAATGGCGATAATGCAAATTCATTAAAAGTTACTTAAATTTTTTAAAGTTTGAAAATGTGAGTTACTTAAGCATAATGTTTTCATCGAAATGCATCACGGTGCTTATACATGAACCGCACCTTAAATGCATAAGAATTTCCTAATGCATAAAAATAAAATTATGGCCAACTACCTTTCCGAAACGGCTTTAATTTTTAAATGTGTTATATATAAAACGAAACTATTATTTTGCCAGACCTGCCCTGCAGGTAGGGCGTTAGAATTGTACCTGCTGCCCCTATTGCACGATCGTAAAAGGTGACTAAATTTAGGATCTTATCTTTTCTTTCTTCCTAACTGACTTTATCTTCCTAATGCCTCCCTTGGCACCGCCTCACTTTTGGCCTTGAGTTGAGCGTTCGCCCCTGTGAGGAAGGCTCTGGGCTCTGTCCCCTGGCCGAGACACACCAAAGTCTATAAAAGTGATAGTTTCTGCTTCTGCTTAGCGCTCAGCATATAGGGAGTGGGACGACTGGTTCGCCCGTTGTCAGTATAATGTGGCCGGGTGAGGTGTGTTGCTTGGTGTCTTCGGCGGCATGCTTCAGTGATATAGCACTATAAAAAGGACAACAGTTCCACTATACAAGAAGACACTACATGAGTATACCAGTCTCCCAGAACACATTGTACATTTATGCCTGATGTACATTTATGCCGGATGTACATTTATGCCTGATGTACATGTATGCTTTGCCAAAAAATACTTACAGCTTATATTTGTTGTTATAAAATTAAAACCTATTCATTGTAAATATTCTAGTTATCGAATTTTTGGTAATTTTCGGTGGTGAATAAAATAGCAAAACCTTATCTTGATTCGCGAGTTTGAAAATTACACGGCACATATAACTCTTATGTAGCAACTATCAATTTCAAGATATATATACGCTCATTATAGTTTAAAAGGCCCTTTATCTTTTCCGAAATGGCTTTTAATTTTTTTAAATTGGAACACAAAACGCGATTAACAATGTTGTAGAGTCGGCAAAGTTAAAAGCTTACATGTAATATTATATTTATCACCTTCAAAGCAATTGAACTGCAATAAAGTAAATGTTAATTTTCATAGCGCGGGTCGTCTTATGCTTCCTGCCGTCGTCCTAATCACCGCGCGTTAGTTTACTATAAACTGGACCAGACGGCAAAACAGCGAAATGAATGTTCACTGTTAACATATATTAAAACAGGAAATCTTGCATTTATTTTGTGTTGTAATCTCATCTTAGGCCATCAATATATTTTTCCCTATGTTATTATTATTTTTAAGGAAACTTTTATGTTTTGTTTCGGAAGGGAAGTGGGCCTTTAATCCGCCACATCTACATCATTGAATCCGTGAATATCGTATACTTGGTATCATATTACATATTAATGGTTCAACGTATCGTATAGTATTTCATTCAATATCATGATGATTTTGTTGTGTCTGTTAGTCTCAAGCACGTCGATATTGTATAGTAGTTTGTTTGTCGTTGATTTCTCGTAGGCGTTCGCTATACCGGTAATAACAGGGTAGCAACACCTAGAGACATACGATTATGTATATTTCCAGATTATGTTGGCATATTTCTGCCATCGTGTTATTTTAGGTCGAGCTATGTAACGTAACTTTGCCGAAATAATCATATCGACTAGTCGAGTTATAACATGACTTTTTGGGGTATTTATTTTGCTAACAGCTTGATCAGAAATCGCGTACATCAATCATCGCGTATTGTTTCAAGGGATCCGTATGAGACTATTTACCATGGAAATTCCTTACGAATGAATTCGCGTTTGAAGTTAAGTCCCCGCGAAAATGAGTTGATTTTAAGTATCGGCTAGAGACAGCTAAGTTTGTGTTTTTAAAACTTTTAAAACAAGCTATTCTGTTTGATAAATAATCTCAAAGTTTCCACATTTTTTTTAACCAATCTTTAGAATGATTCACAAGAAATATAGATTTCAATAACCTAGATAGTTTTGTGTTTGTCCAATTTCCAATATTTTGATTGTCGTTATTTTTTCCAACCAATGCTTTAAATTACCTTCAAATGACATTTAAAGGGTAATCAAATTGTTCCTTGTGCCTAGTTTAAGTTTAACAGCGATTGCGTGACTTTTTGGAAATTTTGATTGAGGAACCATATAGAAAACAATGATAAAAGTTAATCAATACATGATCATAATGTTTCTTTAAAAACATACGATTTCTTCTATAAATAACACTGACAAAGCTATTTACATCGTAACATGAAAGAATAAGAAATATTGATTGAAACAAAGTTACATGACGCGAATTTACCATATTTTCAATAAATGAGACTCAAACAAGAACAAGAAACACTGATTGAAATAGAGTTATGCAATATCTGATTTGAAACATGTTTCACATGTTTGATGTTTATATCGACCGTTGATTTTTTAGTAGATTACGGTATATTATATAAATATAAGGCAGACAGACTTAATAAGGCCGGCATTTAAATAGTTAATCATTACAGCCCGGAGACAATGTAATTACCGATGTCGTCAACTTCCCGATGTTTGTAAATCAAAATAGGAACATATTGATTTTCTCTCCAATAAATTTACTATAATAAATCACAAATAATGATGTCTCCCCTTTGGATATTCTCCTGGCGTACTTCCGCTGCGTCTGGACGCTTCTTTGGCCGACCCCACAGCACACGAAGGTGTCGTTACAAAGTGGACTGTAATACAATATAATTGTTGGGATAGTTTACGTCGGTTTTGTAACGACAAAGTGGCTATTAATGATCTGTTGAACTGGTATAGGATCAATCATGGAGGATTTTTATGTACAGCTATCGATTTCTCCCCGTGATTGTAGAACATAAAAATGGAGGGACTTAGGCTAGAAAACAAACTTCAGAAAAAAAGACACACAAAAAAAAAATATGTTCAGTGTTGTGATAAGGTTGTGCTATTTACGACAGTTTGACACGAATATGATATTTTGTATAATAGAAAATCTAGCCCTAGGAAAATTTAACTCTATGGAAAATTATGTTGCAGACCACTTAAATGATCTTTTATAGCTGTGTCGAATGTCTACAATAAGGATTCATACGTAAATAAATCTACTTTTGAATTTCATTTAATCTTTAAAGCTATAAACGTGAAAAATTCAAATTTTTCTTCAATATGTTTTAATCTGTCTTGGAAATTCAAGAAATAGTAAAAAAAAAACTAATAAAAATTATTTCTAGAACGTCTTTAAGCATATGAATTATGATGGTACCTTCCTTTAAATCTATTCTAGTCATCGGTAAAATAAAAAAAAATGACAACAGACGAATAGCAATCATATGAGTAATGATGTTACCTTCCTTTAAAAGAACTATTTAAGTCATTGGTAATATAAAATGACAACAGACGAATATCAAGCATATGTTGAATTATTGTACCTTCCTTTAAAAGAACTATTTAAGTCATTGGTAATATAAAATGACAACAGACGAATATCAAGCATATGTTGAATTATTGTACCTTCCTTTAAAAGAGTTATTCTAGTCATCGGTAATATAAAATGACAGCAGACGAGTATCAAGCATATGTTTAATTATTGTACCTTCCTTTAAAAGAGTTATTCTAGTCATCGGTAATATAAAATGACAGCAGACGAGTATCAAGCATATGTTTAATTATTGTACCTTCCTTTAAAAGAGTTATTCTAGTCATCGGTAATATAAAATGACAACAGACGAATATCAAGCATATGTTGAATTATTGTACCTTCCTTTAAAAGAGTTATTCTAGTCATTGGTAATATAAAATGACATCAGACGAATAAAGATAATAGCGTGAATGACCACCTCAGACTTAATGTGCCACATCTTCTTCCGACACAAATTTCGGAAAGGATATCTTTAGCTTGGTCTTCAGTTATTCAACAGTGAATCATGATAAAAATGTCGATTTCTGTGCTAAAAGGAAGGAACATATCAATACAGATAGTAGCTGAAGTGTGAGGTTCTAAATGAATTCATAGAATCTTGAAATATCTTATTCGCATTTTTGTATTTGTTTTCAATGGGGTTATTTAATAACGTTCCCGGTTTTGAAAAAGGTGGAGCAGTAATTATTATAGAAACGTCAATAACTTGTGATCATGATATTCCGGATTTGCATATTACAGAGTTATCTGCACTTCCGGGTAGGTACTGATTGTGACGTCATGTTTTTGCGAGCGTAACGTCATACTTTTCGAAGAAAATGACGTGAATTGCGCTCACAAAATAATGACGTAACAATCGATACCTACCCGCAAGGGAGCTAACTCTGTAATATGCAAAGACGCATTTGAAAATATATTGGGATCATTGACATAGACGCGAACATGTGATCCGTAATATAATTAGAAATGTGCAAAATACGTATACTCCTGTGACTATATCATGATATATTGATTCATAAGTATTAGTTTTCATTATCTTGTGAAAAACAAAAGTAAAACTTGAGAAATGGAAGTGAAGACCACAAAATGGTTTCATGGTCTGACTGCATGTGCACTTAGATTTAAATATAAGTAATGCCAAAATTCATTTTCAGCTCTTATCAATTTGTTCTTGTAAAATCATATGTATTATAAGTAATGGAATTCTCAAAATGCTGGAACCTTTAGGTGGTGAATACAATATTAAAAGCTCTACTTAATTCGTGAGCATGAAAATTACGACACCTGTAACTTAAAAAGTTTTTGAACAAACCGTATAGTTGTTTTCAAATAAAGAACATAAAACCTTTTTTTTAGCATTTTGAACAACGTTGCTCAGGAATATGGATTGATTACCTGTTTAGAGAAGTTCGCTGCCGAATCTCTCCCTTCCGTTCAGACAAAAATGAACACATTAACCGATATCTGTTGAAAGCTCTAATGCATTGCTAACATTAGCTGACATATCGTATTCTACCAGATCGCGTAATAGATTATCAAAAAAAAATAATAATGATAATAATAATACCCCGTCAAATGGAAATGGTTATAATTCAAAATATTAGAATCACGATCTTTCTTAATAATGACAAAATCGAATGAGGACAGAACACAATTCTTAGGAGAGAAGATAATGATCGCACGCTTCTACAATGTGTACGGAAAACTGGGTTGATAATCTATTAGTTACTCTTCAAGAGTTAACCTTTCTGACATAATCACGATTCAGGTTATTTTGAGTTCTAGATTTGCCTCTGTAAACTAGTTTTTGGCTCGTTAGTTTAAGAGATGATATGCATAGTTATGTATGTTAACAATCTACACGTATTCCATTGTTTGGATATTCCTTTCACAAATTGTCTTCCAAATCAAAATTCTTATTAAAAACGTGTACACGCCTATTCAGTTAAGTATATCATTACCTGGAGACAAATGAATGAGTACAAGATTGATATCATGCGCTCCTGGTGAGAAAGCGTCATCGATGATAGTAACCATCCAAAGTTAAATTTATACGAATTGACCATTTTTTCCTTTGAACAATAACTGATGTTCAATCGTGAATATATGTGTTTAATTATCATAAAATACATATAAAATAATTCATTTAAGCTTTTGGCGCACGCGCTATCAGTCCGTCATTCGGAACGCAATTAATTATTTTGAATATTTTAATCTTGAAATAAAATAAGAAGCTCAAAATTTTCAATGGTGGTAATATTGTAAGATAAGTAATTTTTGTAACAAAGACACTAATATATACATAGTTAGTAACGTTGCATCTTATTGGCAGATACAAAGACGTAGTGATATCTTAGAGAAAATAGTTCCTCAAGAAATTTGTAATTTCACTAGATCAGGTGAATTATTAGGAATTGTTTGGATAGGCTTTTATCGTGTGATAGAGCTGTTACACTATGCATCTTATTAAGGATGCATCTTGATGTTTAGTTTCATCTCCAGAAAATCTATTCAAATAAATTTCATCGTTTAAGATATGATGCAGCCGTTATATATCTAAGAAATGATGTTACAAATCCTGAAGGCTGACATTTCCTCCTCGGATTTACAAGTAAAGGATTCTAATCGAAAGCTAGGCTCGACAATTTCACACAATTTTCTCCTTATTTGAGAAATAAACCCTTCTTATACATCCCACGGCGGACGTAACCTTTGAAAAACCGACTAATGAATCCCTTAGAGGTTTGATAATGATCTTACAGACGAACATAATAGTGTGTCGACTGTTAAGAAGGGTTTCACTAAGCATAGAACAGGCAAGACCTCTTGAATAATTAGATTAAGAATGAAAGTAGTGCGATGTAGAAGTTATCAGGGTATGTATATAGATCTTCGTTATTCAAAACTGAACCGTTAATTTCATTTCATTACATAAAATCATACTAACTAGTTGTAGTGTGATAAAGATACTATATGTATTTTCGAAAGCATCTGCTAAAACCGCATTTCAGGAAAAAATTCAGAATATTTTCCATGACCAAAAATCTCTGAAAATTGACAATCGAACATCGAAAAGCTGTATACTGAACATACTAGTAGGAGCCAGTCACGTGTTGATCGATATCCCTAATGCATTTGTGACAAGTGTCTCTATGATGAGGCCATTGTTAGAGCCAATTCTCTGACACATCTCTTACATTTTGACGGTCATCTTAGCGAGGAGATCTGAATATAAAGTCCAATTCTATTAGGACGTTTGTACAATATAATCTAAGGAGATTGTATTAGATTATTTTTTCCAATAAATGAAAAACCAGAATAAAAGGATTGAAATTAATAGAATTACCTAAAACGCACCAATACTATATTCGGTGAATATTGCTAATGCTAAACTCTGGTAAAAAGAATATCATGATAACATTTTGGCCCTTTTTGTACCTTATAGAGTACTGTTACTATTTTTAGACAAAATTATACAATATTCCGTTTATGTCCTCTCAATTTCAGCCCAATGGAACATAGCTCCGTCTCATATACTGTGAAACAAAACTCAATGTTCTCATTTTCAGTCCTAGCAACCAATGTCCAAAGTCCTCTCTATTTCTCCCTAATATAATATAACTCTGTCTCACATCTTGTGACACAAAACTCAATGTTCTCTTTTTCTGTTCTAGCAACCAATGTTCAATGTCATCTCAATTTCAGCCCTATCAACCAAAAATCCTTTTCAGCGCATCATGTAATATCAATTTAAGTCATTTCATATCCTTATCAGTATTGTAAACCAATCTTTTTGCATCTCTATCTCAGATCTATCAAGCATGACGTATTAGTACTTCTATTTCATTATTGTCAACCAAAGTCCGTTCTCATCTCTATTTTAGCCTTATCAATCAAAGCTCCATGCTATGTCGATTTAGCACCTGCCAAACACAGATCATTCTTATTTATATTTTATCCCATCAACCAGCTCCCATTTCATCTCCATTTGATTGATTTTGTTCGTTATATTTATCCTATTCACAACCATTGTCATTTAAGGACGGCCTCCGGTGTACGTGATATCTTGCGTGTGTGAGGTGCGAGGTGGGTTTTTTGAGAGACTGCGGTATATTCGTGTTGTGTCTTCTTAACTAGTGGAACTCTTATAGTGCTTTATCACATAAAAATGGCACGCCATCTCTATTTCATCTTCGTCAACCAACACGTCCGTCACATCATGTATATTCCACTCTGCCAACACAAGATTTTCAACCACAACTTCAGTCATGTGTAAATTGGCCTTTTACATCAAAGTTCATTGTGATTTCTAGTTCATTCCTGTAAATTTTAGTTTCACGCTATGTAAGTTTCGGTTACTATCAAGGAAGATCTCCATACTTCATCTCTGTGAACCAATCATTATGGTTTCTCTAATACAACTACATCAACCAATCAATATGATATCTCTAATTCAACTCTATCAACCAATCATAATGATATCACTAATTCATCTCTATCAACCAATCATTATGATATCTCTAATTCAACTGTACCAACCAATCATTAGCAATCGCTATGTCATACTTTTCAGATAAAACGACATGAGTTTCGCTCACAAAATATTGACGTCACAATTGATACCTGCCCACAAGGGCTTCATTTTGCATTTAAACTTACGCTGATTGTAGACCCCTTGATATAAAGTTTAAAAAAAGTGCATTGCCAATCAGTATTTTGTATCTGGACTGAATTATTTATAAGTCTGGTTGCGTCATTTGTTTATACTTGCCCATGAATACATATCTTGTAACACTAAATAATATAGTTCCATAAAGGCCATGTGTTCTCTGATGTCATAGTTAATCAGGACACAACAATTAAGTGACGAGCAACTAAACGCAGATAAAATCATCGACTTTAAATATGTACAAACTCCTATTTACAAACACAACAGTAAATAATGAAAATAAGGTACCATTATTTAAATATTTATCTCTTTTTCGCTAATCACAATTCTAAAATAATCATTAATAAGAATGCTATCAATAGCAGTAGTTATCAATCATTTATTGTTGATATTTACTTATCGCTTTATATCAAGTGAGAGTGGGGAGGGGGCTGCTTGCGAAAGGTTATTATTTTAACCATTCAGTCACCGTATCCGCTGTTAATTAGATCTCTTGTTAGAGGCAATAGACAATAAGAACGACGAAATTGGGTTAAAAGGAACATTTAGAATCTTTGATTCCCTTACAAAAAAACAACAACTCAGTATGGCAATCATCAGGTTGATTTTTTGAAAATTACTAACAATGAAGTTATTGCTATAGCTCGCATTGACGCTTACCATCATCAGATGAGTGAGGTGACCGCTTCCTGAACAGTTAGTATGATATGATACGCGATGTTTACGGCAGTACGATTCAATGGGATAGCACTATAAAACAGGTATGAGATCCGACTATTATCAGAAGACAAAGGCGGATATACAGACAATGGAGAAAACACAGATCACATCATATATACTTTATTATTATCATGTACATTAATGAACATGATTCAAAAAGGAAACTTCTACTAGGCCGTTAATCAAATGCAAACTAGATACGTTTGCTTTTCATTTTCATTGCATAAAATAATACAAAATCTGTATCGTAATAAAGGTAATATAATCTAACATGTATGTTCGAAAGGTCCATTTGCAAAAAAAACAACAGTTTTTATGATATTTTACAGGTTATAATTATAAGGGAATAAGATAATTTTAACTTAAGCTTTATTTATTTATTTATTTATTTATTTATTTAAGTAATCCGTAGATGCCTAATCAATTTCACAATTGACACCACAGCTCAGGGTTATAGCACATGTCGGGAAACCTCACTACTGTCCACCATTCTCATAGAATAAACGATTACAGAACACTAATCCACGTGCTGTCACCAAACACCGCGGATGGCTTAAAATATCTTTTCTGGTAATCTCTGTTTATCGGAACATCAGATTTATATTAAAACCTCATCAGATCAACCATAATAGTTATACACGTTTCGTTCAAAGTGGACCTACTTGGGTAATATTGGTAATGGCGTTATATGATGAAAATGATCGAATATGATATAAGGGTAATAGTTGTACACGTTTTGTTTAAACTGAACCTGTTCGGGTAATATCGGTGACGTTATTATATGTCATGATGAAAATGGTAGAACATGATATTAGCATCATAGTTATACAGATTTTGTTGAAATGACCTGTTCGGGTTATATCGGTAATATTATTATGAGAAAAATGAAAGAGCATAATAAATACACATTTTTAAAAGTGAACCTACTCGTGTAATATCGTTAATGTCATTATATGTTATAATGAAATGATAGAACACGATGTTTAACGTGAACCTGTTCGAGTAATATTGGTAAAGGGATTATATGTTCTGATGAAAATGATAAAAGATGATATTACCGTAATAGTTATACGGGTTTTGTTTAAAGTGAACCATTTCGGGTGATAAAGTTAATGTCATTATACGATAAAAATAATAGAACATTATATTAGCCATGGTTATCAGAACTCTTGACATGATCGATAAAATCAATTAACACCTAGCCATACCTGTATAAACATCTATCAACAGGATGTGGAAAAAAGCGATAAAAATACATACCAATTCAGGTAATGTTGCTCCAAGAAAAATCTTCCCGAGTGCTACGCGCCGCAGATGTTGTCGTCTGCTCAAATACCAATTGGTCCTTTAAAATGCCATAACTCTTATCCGCTGATATACAACACAACGGTTATATTTCAAATTTGTTCAATGGATATATGCTTCTGTTGTATAGATGTATGTTATAACACTAGCTGGTCGAGTAGATCTCGACTATTATAGGCTGGCGGCTTTGTGTGTATTGCGTCCTCCACAGAAGCTGCTATGAGTACAGCTCTGCTTGACAACGCCGAGACCAATGGTGGAAGGCAGAGCTTTGTCATCAGCAAACAGCCATCTGATCCAGAAATATTGATAAATCACGCGATGCGCTAGGTTCTCTAATTTTCAATGATACGCTTAGCGAATTTAAGCAAATGAAAGCGTTTCATCTTGAAGTTGTTAAAAGTAGATATTAAACAAAAATGATATGGGATCTCTAAAAATTAAACAGTGGATGGTGTATTAATTACGGAAATCTATTTACAATAACACGAGTTGACATTACGATGTTTATATCGATACTGGTAGATCAGTTCTTGGGGAAAGCCTGAGGCCTTTCTGGTGTGTACATTTCTTTGTTGTACGGTTACAGCGGGACTACATCAAATGTTTGACATGAAAACCGATTTCATATTTACATTCAGGAAAACACGTTTATATAAACCTCGGGTTTCCCAATATTGTTTCGCGTGATTGTGTTTGCTTTGACATAAGGCCTTTGTTACACGAATCCGCTTCTTATAGATTTATAATATTTTTCAAAACGTAGTAAGGTACTTATGGAGCGTGTGTATAGGTGTTACATTCACATTATAAACGGAACTTTTGTCATGGAGAAATGGTACAATATGTTTTTGTGAATTGTAGTTGGTCAGGCACACCCCAAAAAGAGAATTATAAGCCCCACGATGGTTAGTACTATGTTTCATGTAATACATACAAATACACACCCGATCGGGCTAGAGTTCATTTCAGAATCTGTCAAAACTTTCGACTGAAGGCTTGTTTAGTTTTAATAAGATACACTTTCATACAGCGTTCCATTACAAAATAGCACGTGCTGAAATCTGATATCAAAATCTACCTATCATACTCGCAAAATTGAAATACAGATTATAATGTCTTTCAGATAGCCAGACAGTTCCATATTTGTGTTCGGCTCCCTACAAAAACCAACCAACCTTTTATAAGAAACATTTTACACGGGGTTAAAGGATAGTCTGGAATACGGGAGAGTGTAGACTACAATTGACAATATGCTATTTTTATTTAATCAGATGAGTAGGAATGGTGATTTTTATTTCAGAATATTTTATTGTAAATAGGCAATGACCGTATTAGCCATCTCCCGCAATGGTGTTAATGATTATAATTGTATTAAGTCAATCGTCACACATTTGTTTTATTTTTGCACTCCTACCATTACAAATACAAAGATTCATTAGGACCAAAACCTTTAATCTGATCTTATGATAAGACTAAATAATCAAGACAAACAAAAGTGCGAAAAGGCTTTTGAAAGCATGTGAACATACGCTGATCGAGTTTTGCCAGTCACACCGTATGTATGTTAAAGCTAGGGCCAAATTAAGGTTTTAAGTTGTGTTTCAGTGTGAAACGCTCGTTTTTCGATCTCTGAAAACAAATTTCTTTTATTAGTACTTTTTTCGGGATATATAAGTTATCCATCTGTTGTTCATAGCAAATTACTGTATGAATAATTAAATCTTAATTATTTTTTCCTTTTTTTTTTAAAACTATTTTTGTAAAATAGTAAGAGGTCTTTATTCAAAGTACTTCAATAAGTTGATACATTTGTTATTAACGCAAAATTCATATAGAATTAACTGATACATCCTGAGAAAATCATAATTAAAAAAAAAAATTGCGGAGATATTAACTGAAAAGAATACAACATTTAATCTTATTATTTTGAAATTTCCATTGTTGTTTCTTTTTCTTTTTAAAATCTACCCTCTTTAATAGCATTCTTCATGGACTTACATCGAACCTTGGACTTCCATCTCCACTACATTAAATTTCAGTTGTCATAAGATTGCCTTTATTGGTATAAATTGTCGAGAATGCATAAAGATAATGGCATACTAAAAAAACAAATAAGTTTTGAGAAGATTAAATTTGCGGGCGAAACCAAATCGCGCAAAAAAGAACTCCCATTATAAAAATATTGCAAACAAAAAGTTGAACCATAGAAGTCTATATCGCAAAATTAAATCGTCGGGGAAACGTAGCTTGATATAAAAATAATAAATCAGATAGTTCCGATAATATGTTAGTTATCAATACAAGCATACGCAGTGCTTCTTTTTCTCCTCCCATTGACATCTTCACATAAAAACAACTATAAATAAATACACTCCGGATACTTTAAGTACAGTATAAGACAGACAAGCCTATCATTAGAGATTTGCTCAAATAAATCAACTGTGTGTATTTTTAGATCGTCTAGTCATGCGATGCTCTGGACATCCACACTGATGGAAAAGGACTGAGTAAGGACAGCTATATCTTTACACTGATAAAGTCGGAGACCATTGGATCAAAACATCTGGTAAGCGTCAAATTTACCTTACAATTCTAAACAATTAACTCCCGGTTGATGCTTCCCTACCAGACATAAACTTGTTTCCATATATAACTGTAGTCCAGGGCGTATATCAAAATAAGTATACGTAATAGTAACGAACCGCTATAAGCTTATCGATCTGACCAGCAAAGGGAACGTCACCTTATTAATCGAGTATATTCCTGTAGCAGGCGGTAAGGGTTAGCTTCTGAACAGCTTCACTTTAACTGTGTGAATTAGACCGAACATACTGAAAATTAACTAATTTTCGCGTGTGTTTTAATTTCGTGTACTTCGCCGCAGATTGATAATCGCGAAATATATTACCAGAAAAAGAGACAACATGTTACTGTAAACAATCTTTTTTTCGCGTTTGAGTTATTTTCGCGAGTTTCGTGATCAAGGTAAATTCGCGAAATTTTATCCATATATTCCATTCATTTTTGAACCTGCAAAACTTAATCTCCGCGCAAAACTCCAAAATTTGGTAGCATCATCATCATCATCGTCATCATTATCATCATCACCATCATCATCGTCATCATCATCATCATCATCATCACTATCATCTATCACCATTATCATCATCAACATCATCATCGTCGTCGTCCTCGTCGTCAGCAACAGCATATTATTCTTCCTTTCATAATCATCATCTTCTTATTTTTCTTCTTTTTCTTCTTCTTCTTCTTCTTCTTTTCAATGTTACAATTGCCATCATCCTCGTCGTCGTCGTTCGTCGCCGCCGTCATAGTATATAAGATATAATTACACTTGTTGGATTCCGATGTTTCCAAACAACCGCCGCATTAGTGACAGCCTAAATAAATCGCCTTCGAGTGTTCGATAGCTGATAAAGACATTCTAGTAAGCACAAATCACCATTATTCCCGACAACACAGAGATTTTGTCTATAATTGAGCGTTTTGTATTGCGTGTTAACACCATTTGAGATTAGAATAAACAAAGAATTTTATCTTCCACTTAGCTTAATGTTCAGAAGGATTTCACCGTGTGTTTAAAATCATGGCAAAAATAAAGACAAGGGAAAAAAGAATCAATAAAAGCTATAAAAAATAAACATTGCGAGGAAACGTCATTATGATAACAATAGCGGCTTTTCTAACTCTCGAATCGGTACCGGGATATCCGGTAACGTTCCGGATCCATTTACAGTGGTTTTTAAGTATTACATAAATCCGGATATTCTGATGGCTTGATCTGTGTTATAGATTTGACGTGACGTAAATCGATCAGTGGTTCCAATAGAGCCACGAGATTTAAAAACAAGTTTAGCTCAATTAACGATCCATTGACGTTGATGTAATTTCAAAATAACAGCATATGTAGGACACTTTTTAAATTTTGATGATATAACATAATTAAATGATCAAAACGGGTTCCTTCATTTGGAATATTCTATTGTCATATATTCAGGACTATATGAAATGGGCAACAGGCAACATATGCTTATATAAGCCCTCTGCCTGAATCAAGAAGGTTTCATAAGTTAAAATCTACATAACATATGTGAAATGTTTTTATTGTTCAATTGAATCTTATTTGAACTTTGTTTTTAAAGATTATTTCAAATTTGATGTTCGTAAGTTTTATTAACTTTCATTTATAAACATTGTAAGACTCTTTCTCGTGATTTAAGATAGGTATTCTACCCTCGGGATCACAACATGTAAGTAGTAAAACCCGAGACTTGCAGAGGGTTTTCAACCATTTTGTGATCCCGATGGTATAATCCCGAGGATAATCCCGAGGGTACACTATCCTAGGTTATATTTGAATATTCACCTACAAAAGAATGAAAATGATAATGTACATGTAACTTAAAAGCACACATGTAGTAATAAACTCAGAAACCGCGACTGCAAGTTAATTCTTAATATCTGTTTTAACACAAATCCCGCTGTTTGCCTCCTTTACAACTAAACCGGTCTGGATTCTAAAATTACGTTTAAAATTAACCGCGAAAACAGTGACGTCATAAGATTTCATTGCATGAGCAGCAATGTAATACAGCCTCGTACGCCATCGTTTAGATTTTAGAACGAAAACAGTGACGTCACAAGATTGCAGTGCATGAGAATCCATGTAATGCAGCCTGATACGACAGAAATATATTGCATTTTTGTTCGGAAGAATATGACACATGTGACCAATTAGAAGATTGTGGAAGTGTGAAGTTGTGATAAGTTTTCACAACAAGGAATTTAAGACAACATTCCACAGTTTTCCACAACTGAAACTGCTGGAGTGAATTATTTGTACGGTGGACTTAATGTCTATTTGTATGACAGGCAGGGAGAAAAACACGCATTAGATGCTGGAAAGTCTCATGAACGCAATTAAATGACGGATGTTGAATAGACCAATCAGGATTTTTTCACAGCTGGTTAAAGTCTATTGGAGATGTAAAATATTACCATCCCGGATGTAACAGATAACGGAAGCCGGAAGCAGGTCTAGGGTCGATCTTTAAAAACACAAGCCAGTATTTTATTTCATGCGTTATTGAATTGTTTGTTCCAGTGTTATTATTGTTAAAATGACACGTTAAAGTATCATGTGGCGTCGAGGGAGCGATTGTCTCTTTCGTGTAACGCCTCCATTTAGACAACTTTCCAGATTTGAAAGAGATTATGATCCCTGTGTTACACCGCGAGATAATTAAACAATACTTCAACAGATTTAATCGTATAACGTTAATGCACGTATTAAATTGCAATCAAATTTTAGTTTTTTTAGGTCATATGATTGCAACTATGCATTCGCGCATTCATCATATTTGTTCGAAAAAAAAATAAAAGAAAAAACAGAAACTGCAATTAGCAAACTCATTTTTCGCATGAAGTCCATTGTGCGAGATATGCTACGATATTAAACGATGCGTTTGTTCTTTGGAACTCTTCGTGGCCTCTTATCAGTACTTTTGAGCAATTGTGTCATACTCTATACTCAAGAGGTTAGTATCACCGATGTTTTATCCATTCCTGCAGTATCTAATAGTTCAGGAAAAAACTGACAAATCACAGGCTTGACGAGACTTCATTTGAAGATTACAGAGAGGGAAACGCTCATCATCAAAGCCACACAGTCATACTGGCTTCGTGGCCAATATAATATGCCTGAACGAGGCTTCGGCTGCAATTTCATTGGCTGGCTATAAAAAGTCTCTCTTCTCGGGACGTTGTATATCTATATATGAATTTCGCCGTTACTATTCAAACATATACATTTGTGGACTTTTTATAGCCTCCATTGCCTATCAATGGATATAGATATGTCTTTCTTAATATCAGAGTCTTGAATTTCTCCGATGTTATTGGAAAGATGATCATTGTCTGTCTTCCCACACCTCGTATCTACCAGGCTGCTGGTAGGCGTGTCAGCTGCTCTTTCAAATATCTTTAATAAAAAGATATTGTGTCTGATGTTATGGCAACTGGTCAAGCCCTTAAAACCCTCTCCTTATAGATATTGTGTGCGCAATGGACATATAAAGTGATGATATGATAATTAAAGAAAATATATTATTACCAAGACTTAGGCCAAGTCTCACAAACATTACTTAACTTCAAGAAACCCTTAACTAAAAACTCCTCTTAGGAAAGCACGACAGATTTTAAAGAAAGTCCTTAAGATTTTATTCCCATGACATCTAAAATTGCCTTCTAATGGAAAATTTCAAGTTAAGGACTTCCTTAAAGTTCAGGAATGGTCATGAAACTGGACCCAAATTTCACAAACATTCCTTAACTTTAAGGAACTCTTCATAGTAAAGTCAAGGAAAAAATTCTTTAAGTCAATGAATCTTTCGTAAACTCTGTAATGCATTCCTATGGAGAATTTTAAGTTAAAGAATCCATTATAGTTTAAGAATGTCCATGAAACAGGACCCGGATAAAAAGTGGATAATATATTTTAAAAGTCGTTTGGTTAAAAAATAATGGTGTGAATGTTCTTACCTTGATTGATAATAGGAGTAGTTTAGAACTGGTAAATGTTACAGATTTATTACCCATGTATAAATTTTGAAAATTCACAAATTTGCTCTCACGAATCTGTTTCTCCATCCTAGTTGTAGCGTCGACTCTATGTAGAAAACCTTCTATGGTGATTTTATCAGATTTATTTCGCACACTTTGGTCAGTTCAGTTAATGAAATAAACGAAATTTACGTTACTTCTGGTATAGACCCACATGTGACTCTTCGGGTAATGCATTTTGTATTGTGTATGCTTCGACGTTTGCCCCGACATTGAAAGAAAAAGAGCGTGTTCAAGGACGAGGCATGGCGACATATTGCCTAGCGATCTGCCATCGCATGCATACGCTCAGACACCGAAGTTTCCAAACGGACTTCAGACAATTTCTGACATAATTTACCTAAGGAAATACAGAACGTAATAAATGTATTGATTTAAGTTGACATTTTGTTTTTGTTTCGGGAATTGTCCTGTTCTGTAGCATACCCCGTTCTATATACTATATCTTACTTAAAGTCTTCTGCATACCAAGGATAGGCTAGTTCTCGCCTTAGTTACCTCCCTTGTGTACGCTTGACGTGTGAGTGGAGCGCAACCTGGCGGGAAGTACAGAACTAAGGACAGGGAACCCCGTGTGATGCCAAGAACATCACATGCTTATGCCATCTTGTAAATTGGTAAACTTTGTGTCATGTTATTTCACTTAACTGAACCAAATTTTCCTGGCATTTTCCATCGGTTTGTTTTACCTACATTTCTCTAAATTGTAATTATGTTTGTCCATCAGATCATCCTTGAATGGACCAAGAACAAATGTGCTTTATAGCCACCTGGACTAAGGTAATTTTTATACCCAGGACAAATTATGCTAAAATTGAACATTTGGTATGCTGAGAAAGAAGTCTTATTAAACAGGATGACTTTATACTGAGGTGGTCGCTCAGGCATGTTTGAGTGTATATGTAAATCAAAGGTAATAAGGCCTAATGTCGACTATCACCATTGCTAGTACAAACCCGGAGAAAACTGCCATTGAACGCCACCACGTAATAAAAAAACCCAGACACAATCTACTTCATCAACACAAGGTCATCGTTACATGGTATTCCGTGTAATTAATTCATCTCAAATGTCATAAGGCTTAACGTAATTAGCTGATATCTAACCATATAATTATAATCCTTAACAAAAGCAACTAATTTACGTTTGGATGTTGCAGAAATGTGCAAGTCATTTTCGTTACATTATCCATATTTTGTTCCCTGAATGACATATCGTATTATTCTCTTTCCTTCAAAATAATAGCTGTTTTGCATAGACGTACTGCCGTAAGCTATAATAACGCAGACTTTATAAAAATTGTATTTACTTTCATTTTTTTTACTTCAGGGACCCATTTGATTAAATAAATTAATACTTTCATATTATATTACTAAAATTTTTGGTGAATGTTTGCGCATTTTAAAGAAGTATATAATCGATAATATTTCTATACAGAAATGCAGCCTTTGTCATCAGCTTTAGATATGGAGAAATTTTCTCTATCAACCCCAAGGGTATGATAGAATGCATAGGCGAAACGCTTGTACGGGCTAAGCAATAATGTGACGTCATCAGTACATTGGATGTAACCGCTGTGCACATTGTCGAAAAAAATCATCAATTTTGACCTGCAGACTATGGACGCGTTGCAAATGCATCATCTAAAACTAATGTTGAAGCCTTTGCATTGGTATGATGATTAAAATATAAATCTTACATTGAGTTTATCAAGTAAATAGGAATATCTCAAAACTATCTGTGGCTTACTAGTCTATTATAGTATTATTTTACTATATTTATAATACTTATGTTATTATAATGTCTATTTTTGAATTACCTTCCTCATACAATTTAAAACAAATACTTATTATATGAAATTTATTTTTAGAAATATATACAAATGTACCTATAGGAACATTATTAAAAATACATGGTATATTAATAGAATTCCATTCTTCTTCGATACTTACCTTTATCATTGTTCAATATTGAATATTTGTTTAATTAAATGTTGTTACATTTATCAACTGTATATATAATTTAATTGTCTAATATAAGGCTAGGAGAGGGTTTATATAGGCTAAGCCTGTTGCCCAATCCTATTGATTTAAATGTTCATGAAAGCGTTTGGAAGGTCAGGACTCGGAAAGGCTTGCGTTGAAATGCCATCATTTTTCATTCGGGTAAACTTATTACTGATCGTGACGAAACAAAATCATATGAATCTCAGTGTGTCACAATTTAAAATAAAGTACTGTTTCAAAAACAATCATTGTAGAATCAAATGGCAGTTTTGTTTATATTACATCGGGCACTATATTTCCTGATATGTACATGCTGCTAAATGAAATCCCCACCAGGGTGAAAAAACGTGTTTGTATTGCGTTCGCCAATCTTCTGAAATATTACAGTCGTATACTTACTGGAATGTCAAAAATGACAAAGGAGATTCTTTTTCTCGACTAAAAAAAGAATGCAATTTCCTTCATGTGATATTTCACAGATGAATCCTGCGAAAAAATAGGAGAAATGAATTCTTCGATGATTTATTTCCGCTGTAGACCCTCGGTGTAGATTTCAGATTGATCCCGGAGAGAGTTGAAGTAGGGTTTTTCCTGAAATACATAATGAAATTCCTTGAAAGGTGGAGAGATACAAGACGAAAGCATAAATCATGTATGAAAAGTAATTGATTTCGATGAAGGAAAATAGAGTCTATTTGCTGTTCAGATTCTTCACTATTAATCATTTTAGAAAAAATAAAAATAAAAAAAAGTTTTAACAATTCAAATGAAATTGAAAAATGATATATCTGCAGGTTCAAACAGTGATTATTACGCACCTTTGTTGAAGAACGTGTTATGTCACGCTTAGAAAATATTTTGACGTGTTTTTTCAACTCATGAAAATATTTTTTTTATATTTTTTTTTATTGTATTTGTTTTTGGTTCTTTTATTTTATTTTTGCTGCGTTTTGAAATCAATTAGTCAACCTCAATCCCCCTCCCTCAGAAAAAAAGCAAAAATAAACAACAAACAAACAAAACAAGGGTATTGATGACCAAAATAAATGAACAATTGAAAAAAAATGTCTGTGAATATACGAGCACTTAAGTATCCTTATCTTTAAAAGAAATCGTCATTCTAATGAAAAAATTCATGAGAAAGGGGTATAAGGAGTAAACGAAATTAAAGTCTGTTGATGCGGAGGGCGCTGTGCCGTCCGTCTGCTAACAAGTCTGTCGCGGCTAATGAGGTCACACAATAATAATAATATATTGTCGGCACCGAGAGTCACTAATCAGGCTGATGATTATACATAGCGTTATCACTGGTATCTTACTCGCAAAACGAATGGTTTGATCGAAGTGGAGAACAAACAACATAAAAATGATAATAATCATCTCGCTCTGCGTTAGGTTTTAGTTAAACAAAGTGCCGGTAATTATAACGTTCAACAGTATCGTCAAGCGAAAAGCTAGAATGGTGTCTCTTATAATTGAAGAATCGTTTGGCCCTAGCAAAATATAAAAACAAATCAAAAGATTTATCGGGTTTACTTTCAAGAATCACACGTGATCTTGAATTTTGGCAATCTCTCTACTGCACTTTATCAAGTGGTTAAATTGCATGGATTGTATTTATTTTGCAATTTTTGAAAATATTAGATTTGGAAAGCACTCTGTTCCCCACTTCCCCGATGTTTTAAGGGTTTGTAATCGGTTATGTGTGGGTACTGAGTGAAGGTGTCATAGATGATCTTGTTATGTTTCTTGTAAATTCAACATTACTTAAAACTCAACATACACATGTTATTTTCCAAAATAAATGCCAAGACTTGATTAACAAACAGATTATGTTAAATTAAATTTTGACCATAAGTTTATTCTTTCATATGAATTGCACGATAAATGTGATTATATGTTTGTAATATGATGTCGCTGACGATGATGATGCCGCATCTTCCGGAACGTTTAGTTCAGGTCCATGACAATTTTTTTTCTGATCACAAATTAACTGCTTAAGGTCATTTTTGAGGGTAACATTTTTGCAATTTTGACTTAGTTTGAGTAAATTTCATTTTCTTTTCGCGAATTAATATTTCACGATCTAACGAAAAGAGTACAAATTATTTCCCTATCACGTATTTTTTACAGAATAAACATTCCAAGCGATAATGTCCCGCAAAATAGCACACCCACGAAAATTAGCGACTATGCAGTATTTCTTACATTTTTAAGTAACCAACCTCGCATGTATAATAATCAATTTTTAAAATCACGCTCAGGATTGTTTAATCCGCTGGGGTTTTATTTCAGGCACAAACCTATTTTCCTGCTGCGTGCGTGTTTGTTGTTGTCTTTAGTGAAAGTCACAATAAATTTTCCTGTGGAATTGATTTTATTTTTTTATCCTATTGTATCATTTCACTAGATAAAGCGGTGCCGTTGACGGTTTGCAGTTCTCGTTAGAATGCACTGAGCCTACAAAAGGTTGTCGTTCATCTTCCTCTAATGTGTGCATGTCTCTCTAGATGTCAAATTAATAGGACTTTAGAACTCAATTAAAACAAAGATGTTTTCGAAAATCGGAAGTCTCTGCATTGTTTGTGTTCTAGTCACGTAAGGTGGCGTCATACCCTGCCGAGTAATGATGTATCATTAACGTTGTTTCATTGATGTATCTATCTAAGAACAATATAAGATCTTATAGGTATCTCCTTATCTCCATTTCACGGTGTGAATCAGCCGAATTCCGTTCCTTCAGATTGATTTCAATAGCTTCATAAACACTTCCTCAAAACTGCTGGAGATGCGCACCCGCGTATTTGCACACATTTGTCTCCGCAGACACATTTCATTTTTTGTTTCATTCTTTATTTCTTTTTTTATTTTATCTTCTTTTTATATGATATGAAATTTGCATTAATACCAAATTTGTCGTTTGTTTGTTTGTTTGTTTGATTTATTAACGTCCTATTAACAGCTATGGTCATGTAAGGACGGCCTCCAATGTATGCGGTGTGTTGTGTGTATGTTGTGCTAGGTGAGTGTACTGGGAGACTGCGGTATGTTCGTGTTGTGTCTTCTTGTATAGTGGAACTGTTGCCCTTTTTATAGTGCTATATCACTGAAGCATGCCGCCGAAGACACCAAGCAACACACCCCACCCGGTCACATTATACTGACATCGGGAAAACCAGTCGTCCCACTCCATGTATGCTGAACGCTAAGCAGGAGCAGAAACTACCACTTTTATAGACTGTAGTGTGTCTCGGTCGGATGACAGAACCCAGAGCCTTCCTCACAGGGGCGAACGCTCAACTCAAGGCCAAAAGTGAGGCGGTGCCAATGGAGGCATTAGGAAAGATAAAGTCAGTTAGGAAGAAGAGAAAAGATAAGATACCTAAATTTAGTCGCCTTTTACGATCATGCAATAGGGGCAGCAGGTACACTTCTAACGCCCTACCTGCAGGGACAAAATTTGTCGTAAATAAAGTGCAAATAAGTTAGGCCCTATCTTCAACAATCTAAAGGTAGTCTTTATAGCGTTTGAAACCAATAAAGCCCGAAGTCCATAGACAGGATTGTGCAGTCTTGAGTAAGAATCTTACATGTGTCTACCCTAGTGTCTCAAGTGGACAGAGATTTCTCTCATACCTACACATGTAATACTGGCTGGTCTAGGGCAATATACTCATGTCACCTGAGGCTTAAGCCTTGTGACGTCACAGCGTTGACAAAATTACTATTTTTGGGGTAAAATTTTATCATTGTTTTAGAAATAAGTCTGGATTTACTTTTAAAGATACAAACAATGGGATTTGAGTAGAAAATACTACGCAATTGTCATGTATGGAGAATTAATTGGTAGTCAAGTTTTCTTTCAAATTTATTTCAAAATGACGGAAAATCATAGTAGTAAAATTGCAATAAAAACCTCGAGGTATGAGAGAAAAATACTCTTTCATATGTGGAAATGAAGGATAGCGATATTCTAACCTCGGGATCACAAAATGTTGTAAAACCCCTCGGCAAGCCTCGGGTTTTACTGCATTTTGTGACCCTCGGGTAGAATATCCCTATCCTTCATAACCACATATGAAAGAGTCTTATAATATCATCTCGAGTGAAAACATCTGGCATGTCAAACCGAGGGTCGCTATCCCTGTCCATTGGGATATCCATGTTTGAATATTTTCACCCATACTTAGTAGAAAACTGAAGAAATTTCAGCTGCTTTTCAGGTTTTTTAACGCGCCATAAACACAGGAACATCGTGGTACGTCAAAATTGATGACGTTATCGTCAACGCACTTTGCAGTTACGTCACGTAATTGTCTAGTACGTAAGAGCTGTCTTACACCTCCTATGTAAGATAAAGTTTCATCTCCCTAGCAACCACAGAATATCATTTTGAAGTATGTGAGAATATGATTTACATCTTTGCCAGAAATCCTTATCTTAACTGGATATTATTTTTAGAAAACACATGTCTTTGATAAATGAGCGCTGTCTGCCTCTCTTTGTTGTTTATGGAGAACTCTTTATGACCGTTATGTTTTCTTATCCTAAACATTGACAGAGGATATCGATTTTGTGGAGCATCATTTTTCTCATCCAACATACATTTATCTTCAATTGCGCATGATCAGCATTACTGTATAACAGATACATTTTGCGAGTGTTTTATTTTCGATTTATTCACATTTTCATTGAAACTCGCGAAATTTAAGCCCCGACATATGTATAATGCCGTGACATGCCTAAGAACAGTAGTTCAAAGAATTATTGAGGAACTAGGAAACCGCTAAATTTAACCGCCGCCAATATGTTTGCTACGGGAAACCGCGAAATATTGACTCGTAAAGCTCAATACAATAGCTCATCATAATTTGTTTTATCTGTGTTTTGATCCAGATTGCCGAAATATTGACTCGCAAAAATTACCGGTTATACGGTATATCCCATTATGCCCAGTCGTTGTGGATACGATAGGTTAGACCACACCAGTGGGTGGATTATCACACTGCTCTCCAGAGCTGTAATGTCCGTCTGCCTTATTGGGCTCTACGTATATGATAACCTTATTCTGGCTGGTCATGTCCAGACAGGAACTGCTGTCTGCTACAACACTTTAGGAGGAAGAGTAATGTTAACGATCAGGAAAGTCAGCTATCAACAGATATACAACAGCCATTTATAGCGCATCTTTCGTCTTCGATTCTACATCTCGAGCGTTTTTATTTTGTTTTGCAGTAAAGTAGCAGTGGGGTTTTTTTGGTAGGGGGAATTGTTAAGTTGAACGTCCTATTAACAGCCATGGTCATGTAAGGACGTGCCAGCTTTCTTGATGAGGGAAAGCTGGAGTATCCGGAGAAAAATACACCGACCAGCGGTCAGTACCTGTCAACTGCCATACATGGGATTCGAACCCGCATCCCAGAGGCAGAGGGCTTGTGGTAATATGTCAGGACATCTTTTTTTTTCTTTTTTTTTCAAGGATAAAAATAATTTTATTTTTCCCGTCAATAAGGCCCGGGGGGTTGGGTCCCCCGAGGTTCCTCACAAAACAAACAAATAAAAATAATCAAAGAATCGTCTGCACTAATACTGAAAATACAGGCAATACATAATCTTAGGACATCTTAACCACTCGGATACCACGGCCCCACAGTAAAGTAGTAGAATATGCTGATAAAGAGAGATATGTTATTATAAAAATCCTTTTCAGTTGATGTTCTAGTGCTTGATTGTTTCAGTATCAGATATTATGTATATTATATATTATTATATATTGCGCCTTTCACCTAGCCGGCCGGGGTTCGATCCCCGGCACGGACGTGAAAAGGTCAGGGGTCACCTGCCCGATCACGTGGGTTTTCTCCGGGCACTCCGGTTACCTCCCACAGTAAGACCCCTCGCGCGCTTACATCCGGGCCATCGAGAGTGATTTACATCAGTTGTATAACTTGTTTCTCAATCGATGTAAAATAAATAAAGTTTATTTTTATTATGGAATTTGTTTTTCATACAGTACAGAGAAATCAATGATTTCTGACGTAAGCTATCATGACGATGATGATGACGATGATGATGATGATGATGATGATGATGATGATGATGGTGATGATGATGTATGTTAATGATGATGATGATGATGATGATGGTGGTGGTGATGATACAGCATAATGATGATGATGACGATGATGATGATGATGATGATGATGATGATGATAATAATGATGATGATGATGATGATGGTGGTGATGATACAGCATAATGATGATGATGATGATGATGATGATGATGATGATGATGATGATGATGATGATGATGATGATGATGATGATGATGATGATGATGATGAGATGATGATGATGATGATGTCAAGAGCTACTGCTACTGCTGCTGATCGTGATGATGGGGATGGATGAGGAGGTGCTAGTGATGATGGTAGCAGTAGAGGTGATAAAGACAATGCAAGGAACGAGGAAGATATTCTTGATGATGATGAAAATGATGACGACGACGATGAAGATGATACGTGATGAAATTGAGAATATTTGAACTTTCCATTAAAACTGATCACAAGGGAAAATATAAATATGAAATAGATCTTTTTATGTCTCACGATTCTATGCTAAAAATAAGCTTATAACATATATATAAAGCCCATAACGCCTCCAGATAATTGTTATAGCTGTGCTGTTAGTGAATATACCCTGATCAATTACCATATAACATTGATAAATATTATACGCTCCTACCATATTCTACATTTGGTAAAGATTCCTATTGTACTATAACATACCTAGCTAATTCAATATACTTTGCTAGTTTCTATACAGTATTACACACTATATTATCTCACCTATTTTTACACCCGCCATCGCTATTGTGTGATGATACAGAATCAGGTCGTTGGTATTTTTCCGTGTAGTATACTGACAATGTCCGTCACTTACAAAGCCATGAGTCTACAATGAGGGTATCGGGTTCATTAACAATATGCGATATATCCCTGTAGATGAGCTTGTGATATTGTGATAAGATAATGATACATATGTACGTAACGTGATAATGTCATATAAACTTAATGCAGATTTCACAGGAACAATTCACAGGAGCAAAGGACAACAAAAAATATAGATTTGTGATGGCATTCAAACAAAGGACATATTGTTTCTAGAAAGATAAATTGTTTTTTTGTCATGAATGCTTTTAAAATAACCTTTTATTCACCAAGTTATTCTGCCAATTTCATTGACCTTTTATCGCTTAGATGCATTTTTTGTTAAATATTTTGGATAAATCTATATATCTGTTTAGGCTTTTCACAAAAAAAACTATATATGTTTTGTAATATATCTTTATAAAACTGTAGCCTACACAATTCATATGTCTCTAGCGAGTGATTTCTGCAGGATATGTTTTCATTATAGGGACCGCAGAATCAAACAAAAATAGATTCCTGGAAATCCCCTTGAGTCCATATAGAGAGGTGAATGTTTCGGGGCTTGCTGATTAGGTATTCAATGCGCAACAGTTTCAAATGTTAAATGTGTTGGTTGCGCAATATATGTAGATATGTAAAGAAATTTTAAAATTCTGTTAAGTCTGCTTCTGACAAGGGGAGGAATCAATATTGGAATTTCATGAATATTTTCGTCAATTTTTAGTGCAGAATTCAACATTAGATGGCACCTCCACATAAAAGTTTAGCAAGATGATGTAGATCAGTGACAGGTGATCAGACTTGAAAACTCCATTTAACCTGGACAGTGGCAAACGTCAACATTATCGTCTATGGGAAATCATTTAGTTATGCAGTCTCTATACCAAAATGAAGAAAAAAATTCAACAGAAAACACTGGATTATATATATATTTTGTCGTATGCCTAATTCATATAAAATAGGACTAGAATTAGAAATCAATACATTACATCCAGAATCTATTTTATACTTTATTACCAAACCCGTATACACTTGAAAATAAAATATTTTACAACCCGCATAATTATATCTTTAAAGGTCAAAACATTGTACAATGATTTAGATTTCAGATTTCTATATAACAAATCACCTGTTCATTTGGAAATCAAAACTCCTTTCCAAATGTCAAAAAAGACTGACGAAATATTCCCATATTAAAAAAGATAGACAAATCTTTTACAAATATCATATCTCGTTTGCAAAACGTGTAACATTTCTACATAAGGTACATTTTGAAAAACTCATTTGTCTGCATACTGTATTTTAAACAAAGACCCTTTTTTTGCATGATCAGTTTATCAATTTATAACATATTTTACAAACGAAACATCGACATTAAAAAAATGTTGACGGAGTTCTTATATAAGTTGTATATAAATTTTGAAATCAAAATAATTTAATTTCAAAATTTAATCAGTTCCAAAAGAAATATTGATATATATTTTTTTTAATCAGTCAGCGCAAGGAAACAAATATAATACCTAGAAAAAAAATGTCATTACATTTATCTAAATAGGTTTTTGTTGCATGCCCTACAAGATGGATTTCCAGGTATCCGCGATCATTGTTTCGTTCTCCGTTGAATTTCAAAACTGTTCATTTATTATGTAGTATTAAATGTTGGTTTGAAATAATTCTGAAAAAGAAATACGTTTTTTAATACTTGCAAGTTAATTCATAAATGTATTCAAGCTGAGCTCATAACTTTAACAGAACATGAAAAATAATAACATAGAAATGAAATGACATATGTTTGCGGAGAATAAAAACTTGGCGAAAATATATGAAAACTTATATTAACAATACCTAAATACATGCAGCAGCCTTTAAACACATCAATGTAGGTATATAGAAAATGAAGAAATAAAATCAAAATTCAAATATCATCCTTTAATATTAAAGGCTACAGTTAAGATTTCTGTATTTGATGTAATTAGGTAAGGTTTTCTTCCTGAAATTTCTGTTTTATTACCTGTAGATATATGAAAAATAATAAGATAAAGTCAAGCATCAAATAACTCTCCTTTGTATTTCAGGCCAAAGTTCAGATTTCTTATTTGGTGTTTTGTAATGGGGTAAGGATTTCTTTTATCGTTATTGTTTCATTTCCTGTAGATATATGAAAAGTGAAGAAATAGAGTCAAACACGAAATACTTCTCCTTGTATTTCACGCTACAGTTCAGATTCCTGTATTTGGTGTTTTGTAATTAGGTAAGGTTTTCTTACTATCTCTTCTGTTTTATTTCCTATCCAATTCGTGCAAATCAGGTTGAGTGACCGAACGGTAATAACCTGCTGATAAAAACAGTAGTTCTATTTCTACGGCGCTGCATTGTAGCTACTTGGGGGTAACAACCCCAAATTAAGAACTCCATTTTCTCCAATGCTTTATCGAAACGCTTGATGCCGTGAAATGGCGTCATTTGGTGATAGGAAACAGACCTGTAATTGGTTGCGAGGCGTTCAATCAAACACACTATCTTGTATTCTTAGCATCTGCTGCTATACATCAGGAGGAAGCTTCCAACTATACAAAAAACAGGGACCCCGTATCATGGTAGACCCACACGTCATTACTTTCATGCTGATAATCTGGCTAAAAGAGTCTTGTCCATCCTATCGGCGACCAACAGCGTTCAATTTTCAATGACTGTATACTATTATGATCTTCACGAATACATGGACATATTTTTCAGTGGTCAAAGTCACGTACAGAGAGCTCAGTTATCAAATTATCCTATGAAACGAAACAAGCGACTGGACAAAATCACGAAAAGTCTACACGACGTCCGCAGGGTAAACACACAGATGTATGGAAATCTTACGTAAACACGACATCAGTACGTCTATACAACTCAGAGCATCCAGTTGACTCTTGGTTTTTAGCAGTTTCAGAAGTCAAATCAGCTTTTCTCCCAAATTAACACATACTATGTTAGGTAGACATTTGCTTGAAACCCAAGAGTCAAATATCATTGTTTTTTGTCTACTGTAAATGTATTTATGATCGAGAAAGCCGAAAGACTACTTAATGAAAATTGCTATGAGTTTTCGAAATTAGGATTTTTGCAATTGTGCAGATTGCTAATAGATCATCAACAAAAGAAGTAAAAAGTTGTGTGTGGCATAACAGTGTGAAAATTAAGACATGTCCCTTTCCTCCAGTATCTAATGAAAACCAATGGTTTTAATGAACTTGATGTATATTGAGATGAAAATATATCTGATGAATTCACTTTATAATTACTATTATCACTGTACCAATGTCAGATGGAATGTTAGACCACAATTTAGGCGTTCTGCTTAGACCTTGTGTAGTCTTTTCGTTGCACTTTACACGTAAATAATAATTATCGAGATTTTAACTGTATTGACAAAATATAATTTTGAGCTCTTATTTGGATTTGTAAAGTTATAACTGTGCATTTTAAGTTTTAATTTTGAGCTCTTATTTGGATTTGTAAAGTTATAACTGTGCATTTTAAGTTTTACTCTTCTCAAAACGTTGGTGGTAAACATATTAAACATATTAAAAACGTGGTTCTTGAGTATGAAAATAATGACACATATAACTTTTTTAAACGTTTTATGTGCCATAATGTACATATCTATATATCAATTAAGAATATAGAAAATGTTTATGTTGTTATCAAACACCAAACGCTACCACGGATGGCCAGCTATGATTCATATACCTAGATGGATGGTGGTTGTAACTAGTAAAACGTCAATTAAATGTCGAATCATTGATTATTTTATATTTGCATATTGCAGAGTTATCCGCCCTTGCGGGTAGTATTGGTTGAAACATCATGCGTTTAAGAGCGTAACGTCATACTTTTCGGAGAAAACGACGTGAATTTCGCTCACAAAATAATGACGTCACAATTGATACCTACCCGCAAGGGAGGTAACTCTGTTACATGCAAAAACGGAATTGTCTCTCTTTAAATTATTCCAATCTTGCATTAATTCAGAAATGAAACATCTAAATATTGTAAATAAAGGCACAAAAATGTTTTCTCTTTGATATATATATATATAAAAACATATTTCGCTAAAATAAATCTAAATCCAAAGTCCAAATGGATATATAAAGTGATGAACTATAATAAAAATGAGTTGAAATAAAAATGTAGCGCAATACCATGCCCTATATTTTCTAATGTTGGTGTTTTTCATACCTTAAAATATCTTCAGTTTGTTTAAAATGTTGTCATCTGTCGCTCTAAGTTTGAGTTGACATTATAGGAAGTTTACACTATCCAATTGTGAAATGAATTAGTTATGATAATAAGTGCACCACAAGAATGATGATAATACTAGACAGAAACGTTTACCGTTATGTTAGGATGGAAGGGGGGGGGGCTGCTTTAGGCTTGTTCGCAAGTGTAATGATAAACCTGAGCACATGTAGTAATCATTCCAAAATCTTTTAACAGAAATTGCAAAATTGCTCAAAATAATTAGTTTGAGGGTACACAAAAACAACAAAATAATCAGCAAGCGTCTGCAGAAAACGACTGGACTAACCATAATTACTAGGTGACAAACTGCAGGCTTTGTTTTTACCTTACACAGAAGGAAATCGGCTGATTAAGTTGTAGTCTTGTCTAAACGAGGGTCAAAAATGTAATCACTCCCTAATCAGTGATATTTGTACAATACCCAGCCATCGTTGATGATGTGAGTACATCTAAACCATTCTATTTTAATTTTCAACTTAAAAAAATACCAAAAGTGATAGTGGGTCTTCAAATACGTGCAATTGTATTATGATTGACAAGCCATAAAAAGTTGGCCTCGTTTGTCTTTGATATAGTTAGTGTTTACCGGTATCGTTCCCTAGACTGTTCTTTAAAAAGTAACCTACTTCTCACTTAAGTATGTTTTGTGTCATATATATGTATTTTCTGGTTTACGAGATATCTGGTAAGATCAAATTTATGGTCTAAGGAGAAAAAAGCTAATTCCGGAATTGTCCATTTTCAGGAAATCTTGCATATGTTTGGTGTTGTTACCTTATCTTTGGCCCTCGGTATGTATTTTCTGATGTTATTAGTGTTTTTAAGAAACATTTAAATTTTGCTCCGGGAAGGTAGTGGGCCTTTCATGATGCCCCACCTCCGACAGAGCATAAATGATTTTCATCATTTGAACAATAATTGGTGTTAAATCGTGTATACATATGTCTAATTAACACAAAAAAATAATATAAAATAATTTATTTCGACTTTGGCGCATGCGCAATCATTACTTCATTCCATATAAGATATAGTGACATGGATTTTTTTCGGGATGCAATTAATTATTTTTCATATTTTTTAACTTGAAGTAAAATTAGAAGCTCAAACTTTTCAATGGTGGTAATGGTGTAAAGAAAGTAACTTTTGTAACTGAAGAAAAATACTAAATAGTCTGCTCCTGTTTTTGATAGTGAAAAAATACCATTTGTCGACGGTGGAGCATCTTTAAACATACTGTAAGTTTTTTTTTTATTTTCATTTTCCTGTAAATGATTGTAAATGTCGACATAATATGATTTAATCATACGATATCAAACCTAATAATTATGGATTCTTTTGCGGATACACTACATTTGGTAAGACATTATTTTTATTATTATTTTTTTACTGGTGTAAAATGCATTTGTTGGACAGATATTTTAAATGATGCGCGTTGGCGTGTCATGTTGGAATATCTGTCCAAGAAATGCAGTTTACACTCCAGTAAACAACAAAAATAATCAATCATTCCTTATATTTACATTTCAACCGACTGTTTCTTAAAAATTCAATGTTTTGATAAAATACAAATATTTGTTTTGTAATTTAATACGATTTCTGTAAAAGCAAGTCAATTGATGGAATCCCGAAACAGCTGGCTCCAATTTGTCTGGAAATGTTTTCAAATTAAAAAAGTACACAAAATATATTTCCACAATAATACCATCTTTTTCGTTCCATTGATGCAAATTTCTCAAATATTTTATTTTCTGAAATAAAATTAAAGATATAAATTACATTCAAATTGTATAATTGAAGAATTTAAAATACAGAAACAACACACATCTGATGCGCATTAAAAATACTTGCGGAAATCAGAGTACCGGTGTATGTATTCTTGCGTGACAACCGGCGTTAACACGATTTCCCAGTTCCTAGTATGACTGCATACGTCGTCTTCCGTTTCAAAAACAATCATTTTGACGTCATATATGAAGGAGGCGCAATGTATTGAGGGATAGAAACTAACACTAGTCCGTTAGTCCGAGACTAGCTAAAAATCTGAAGGACTAGTCAATACGCCGATTCCGGGATACAAGCTAAGGAACTCTTCTGGTAGGAGTTAGAAAACGTTGATTTGGTCATGTGACCGCGAAAAAATTAGGGCACATTTTTCCGTCATGGCGGTGACACTTATAGGCAGAGAATACCAATGTCCTGGCAAAGGTCATAGTCGGTAATAATTGCTCGATAACGGAACTAAGATAAACTGTTATGTTTTGTGTTTCTTATTTGTTATCGATTTTTGGGAAAATGCACCAAGGTAAGTTATGAAATATTTGTGAGTGAGACGTCAGATACCGCTGATTTCCAACTGCTAGGCGACAGCTCCATTTGATGCCGTAATTTACATATCATTTTCGTATAAAGTATCTAAATTCAATTTTCGTGCATATTTAGATTAAATTTAATACAATATGTTCTGATAATTAATGTTAAATGTTCTATCATGATATGTAATTTTCCACCGTGTTCAATCATTACATATGACGCCATTTTGTTTCAAATGTGCCCTAAATTAAGTCACGTGGTGATGAAAGTAACATGACTAAACTGACTGAATGTTGTATCCCGGAATCGGCGTATTCTGTCTGTCTGATAGTCCCGTGGACTAGTTATCATATCAATTTAATACTGATGCTCCCGTAAGAATGACATCCGAACGAGTGTTGTTTACGACTTTCTTAAACGTGCTTTCCGGATCCGTAGCCCTTTACGTAAGGAATGCGTTCATTGGATAAACCACGATTGCATCAGCCAATGAGAGATAGCGTTATACATCGCTAACTTACTACAGTCATCAACTATATCTTTTACAAAAATCATTATTTTAAGAACATAAAAGTGCAGAATTTGAGAGCTGAGCTAAAACTCATCTCAGAGCATCTTGGTTTTAAAAAATTTCCGGGGGACCCCCCCCCCCCCCCCCCAGCAGAAGGGACTAGTACTAATGAAACATGTCTATCTAAATATATTTCTTACTAGTCCTTTGGACAAGTTTATTGAAAAAGTTAGTTTCTATCCCTGCACTGTATTTAACAATCGTCATGACGTGATATCCGGTGACCCGAAGTCATCAGACGACCAGTTGACAGAGTTGAATATGTGGACTGCAATGAACCCTGGGAGGGATTTACCCACAAGTACAGAAATTCCGTCTTTGGATATTATAGAGTTAACTCCCTTGCGGGTAAGTAGCTATTGTGGCGTCATTGTTTTGTGAGCAAAACTCACGTCGTTTTCAATGACATGTATCAGTGGCGTAGGAAGATGAAACGTAATGGGGGAGGGGGGGGCAAAGGTCCTCAATATTTTGTAAACACCCCCCCTTCCCGCCGTCGCACCTTCAGGAGGAGATTAATTCAACTCCCAACCATATATGCTTTATGTACATTTTTCATATATCATTAAATTTAATCCTTGTACACATTTATAGACAGTGGGGTCGCTAAAAGGAAATTAACGAATACGCAAATTGGCCAAATTAGCGTGTGAGCGTCAAAGGCGCGAGATTTTGGTGTTTTAAGGGTCTGGGGGTGACCCCCGGGAAAAATATTGTATTTTAGAATGGCTGAGATGAGTTTTACAATGTATTTTGATGATTTTGCGAGCGCCCGAAAGCGCGAGATTTTGGTGTTTGGGGGGTCCGGGGGTCTCCCCCGGAAAAAAAAACACGATTTAGAATGGCTTAGATGAGTTTTACGATGCATTTTGATGAATTTGCGAGCGCCCAAAGGCGCGAGAATTTGGTGTTAGGGGTGTCAGGGGGTCTCCCCCGAGAAAAAAAATTACGATTTAGAATGGCTGAGATGAGTTTTACGATGTATTTTAATAATTATAAAGCGTTCTTAACATGGAAATATTTCGATTTAAAGCTACCTGCATTGAGAAATGATAATTGTGTCGTCATAACATTATGCAACCCTACTCGATCTGAATATACGGCTTCACACCATCGGCACATTGTTGTGTAACATAAAAAAATGAATTAATTGTCCCACTAAGACATATAAACAAATTGATCTTTTAAGAGACATTTTTTTTTTAAATAGTACATAGAATCCCTTGATGGACATTTTTAGTCTAGTTCGTGTGTATTGAATTTTTACTATTTAAGTAAGGTTTGACATTATGTGCTTGAACGTTTTAGGAAATGCGTCGCGCAGCGGAAAATTATCTGGAATGAAGTACGAAAAATGTGCAGGAGGACCCTTTTTTCTTTCAAATAAGCATTTTTAAAAATTTCAGTCGGCGAAAATGGGGGGGGGGGCAAAAAGACATGTTTGCCCCCCTCCCCCGTCCTGGGGAACGGGGGGAAGTTGCAAACACATGACGTTACAATCAATCACCATGAGCAGATAACTCTGTAATATGCACAGACATCAAATCAGAATGGCTGAAGGCAATCATCAACGCCAGAAACGTTTGACCAGTTGACTTACAGGAGAACATACTAATAATTTTTCAAGATGCTTTTAAATATCAAACTTCCGGGTTAACGTCGTTTAGACCACATTTCGCAAAATAATGTCTTTATTAAAAAAATGCCTGACTTGTCTAGAAGTGTTTTGTTCAACTGTTTTATTGCAAAAGTATAAAATTGTGAAATGCAGGTTTATTGAAATCGAAGTCCAGGTGCTTGATGTTTTGAATTATACAAAATATGAAACTTTGAAAGTGTAACACGATTTAGGTCACACAGTACTTTACTCATTACTTTTTTTTGATTTTTTTTTTTAAATTTTGTTGTTGTTTTGTTGTTGTTGTTGTTGTTGTTGGCCTCATTTAGAATTTAATAAGAATTTCATGAAGCTACACTGATTTCATTGTTTTTATTTTCATTTTTCAACACTCTCTGTAATAACGAGTCAGATTTCTTCTCCTGATGCCATTTCCGCTTCATTTGCAAATTATAAGCAAAGACTAAAGGCAACATTCCAAAACCTTGGTACAGAACATGTATTTTGTACCAACAGAAATCCCTCTCATTTAATATATTCATGCTTTACTCTCAATTCATGTCAGTCGTTAATACTTAAATCTTTATAAAAATCATCATTTATGAAACAGTCTAAAGATTATATGAACATTTTAATTTCCATCACAATTTCCAAGAAATCCCATGATATATTAAGTAGAAAGTTACAGCATTTCCCATCAAACGAAAGCAACGCTCGGATTCCAATAAAGCACGAACAAAGAATTATTACTTTTAATCTCCTAAGATGATGGGTAATATCGGCCTGATCCAGTATCTCTAGCAAGTATTTATCATAAACGACCAACTTTGGTAGTGAATTAGCAGACGACCGACAGCTCGCGCCGTCTGTCGTTTTGTGTTCTGCAGTTTATTGGCGGAATGAAACCTCTAATACTTGGTCATATGCTCGTATGATACGTCTGGATGACAAGTAATAATCGAGGTCAGTCTGGGTCTTGACCCTTTATGTTTTAAAAATTGTCTGGTCCGGTATAAAGATTGAAATTACAAACCATATCTCCGTTGATTTTAGTAATAAAAACACAGTATTATTTGTTCGGTACAAATGTTTGCAGTGACATTTTTTTTCTTATATAAGGCCCTATACGATATAAATTATATAGGCATATAGACGTGTGATAGTTTCTTATAATAAGATCATAACCTCTGCTGGTATTAAGCCAGTGTCTGACTTTGAGTGTAATGTCAGTCCAGTAGTTATCAAGGTTGAACGGTCATCATCTTCTTCATCGTCGTTAAATCCGTCTCATTCGGCAAAACTCGGCCGATTCCGATATTGGATAACGGAATAGAGGTTTGCCGAATAATTCCGTGTTTCTGTGAATACATTTGCATATTTTGCTGGAGATAAGAATTCATGGATATAAATCGCCATGCAAAACTAAAAACTATACAAGAGCTTTTAAATTATAAATCACCTACATAATAAACGGATATTTCTCAAAAATCGCTTCTGAGCAGATGTAGCAACACCAGTGGATAAGTTATTTTCCGTTCTATGTATCTTTTATATGTAAGAGTTGCCTCCCTTGAAATACAATTAGCCATGTATTACAAATATTGCTTGCATAAATCTTCTGACAATTCCTGTTTGAAGAAAAATATTTTTTTGTTTTCAAGATGATGCTGTCTCAGTCAAAATAAAAAAATAATCAATTGATATGCTGTTTATTAAATGATGCTGACCAGTTTCCTTCTAATAAACAAAGTACGAGTATATACTATACTTAGACAAGTTCGTAAAACATGTAAACGCTTAGAAATAAGCCAAACATTTCGGTTAAAATTGCTCTTAAGCGCGTACATTTCAGCGAATTCATATCACCTACTTGTAATTTAAGCCTAACATTTTGTTCGTTTGTAGATGCATGTACAGTATTTAATAAGTATAAGATGAGTGTAGCTACATGAATGACAAGAAGAAAAAGAAAAAGAAGAAAAAACCGTTAAAAAAAACAACAACCGATTTCTTTCCTGTGTAAATATGGATGGTACTGTAACTAGCAATTCACGAGTTCTCAAAATCATATAATTTATTTCGCACGGGTCCTTTGATTTAATATGTGATAACATTGACTAACATTATACGGCATTCTTTGGATTTTCATCTATTTAACAGACTTAGGTTACCAAGGAAATCTAATTTGTGAGATGTCATGATTAAGACGCAAGGAAATTGATCAGATATAATTTAATAGCTGATGAATCATACACAATTTTTACTGTATGAACCAACATATACACCCAAACGAATTATGTTTACTTATACTATATCTACATACATGTAGTTGCTAGCCAATAATTGTGGGTTTTTTAATTTCGCTAAATTCGGGGATTCATCCATATTTACGCACTTTGGTACCTCATGAAAATCAAAGATGCTCCACCGCCGACATAGCATAAATGATGCCCATCATTTGAACAATAACTGATGTATAATCATGTTTATATTTGTCTAATTAACACAGAAATGCATATAAAATAATCCGTTTTAATTTTGGTGCATGCGCAATCAGTACTTACTTTAATAAAGGAAATAGTACGACGGAATGTTTTCGGGATGCGATTAATTAATTTTAATAGTTCTATCTTGAAGTAAAATTAGAAACTCAAACTTTTCGGTGGTGGTAATAGTGTAAAGTAAGTAACTTTTGTGACTGAAGGAAAATACTTAATTATCTGCTCCTATTTTTGATAGTGAAATAATACCATTTGTCAGTGGTGGAACATCTTTAAAATCAAGGTTTTTACATATTACAACCTTTCATATGCAAGACGCTTTTGAAAAGTCAAATTAAAAAGCAAATAAAATTCGCGAAATAAAACCCCGCGAATAAGTCCCAAACAACAAATCGCAAACATTTACAACCGCGCAATTTTACAACTATACGGTATTTATGAAAAGCTTTTAAACAATATCTCAGTTTAAAAAAAAATAGTTTTGTAAAAAAGAATTTTGTAAAAAAGAATCTTTCATATTCTTACACTAAAGAACTAAAATTAAAAAAAAAAAAAACTTATTGACTTGGATCATGTTTTCTGAATGTAATATTAAATTATATAGTGTGCTACATTATTAATTGAAGAATGTATTTCATTTGCACATAAAATAAATGATTTGAAGTTATCTCACCATCATCGATACTCCATGGGTTACTATCACTGATGTTATATCCACCCCTGGACTATCTCATAGTAAATTTGGACGCAGCTCCGTAAAAAAACCTGACCAATCACAGGCCTGTAAAGACTTCCTTTGATGATTACACAGAGAGCGCGATGCCTAACTTCAAAGAAACACAGTCAACCACAATACACCGTTAATGTTTAATGAAATTACGTCTGTCTTCTGTTACCTCCAGTTTTAGTATAAGATAGTCCAGGGTTGGATATAACGTAAGTGATAGCAACCACTGGAGTATCGAGGATATTATTTCACAGGGTTAGATAATTAAGAATACTTAATATGTGAGATATGAAGATGCAAAAAAACAAATAAATAAATAAATAAAATAAATAAATAAATAAATAAAAAAATAAATAAATAAATAATAAATAAATAAATAAATAAATAAATGAAATTTAAAAACTGAAGCTTCAAAATAGAAATAATCTCATATCAGACCGATAATTTTTTTACGATCATAGATTAACGTTCTCTAAGTGAGTTTATTATTAATTTTGTTGAAACTTCACCAAAGCCTAATGAAGCATTAACACTAAAATCTCAGGAGAGTTGACGGAACAATGGTAGACTAATCACTCAGATTGAAACTGACTCCAACAGATAATGAGGATGGGTATTATGATATAATTAGATGTACACTCTAATTACACCAAATCTCAAGAGATTCGCGAAGCCATGTCTTAAGCCGAACTATTCATATTGTCTCTTTCTAAATTTAGATGTCAATTATTTATGTGTGTGTCGTTAAATTAGTTTCTTAACTTAAGTTTTAATTGACAACTAAAAATAATTCATAATTTGCTTTAACTGCGTTGTAAACACATGCAACAAATTATGTTTTCATGTTTTTAACTCATTTACCCCTGAAATTTCATAATAGACTGGTTTAGTCTTTGATTTAGAAGAGTCTAAATATGTCTTAAGGGGTGAATGAATTAAAACTAAGAAACTGTTTGATATTTTATTTCAAAACTTCATATTACATGTCATTTTTTTTTCATAAGAATGATCATGGCTTTACATAATGATACAAGACGTGAATCTGGTCACAAGCGAACAAATTCAAAATATGCCGGGTTGAATTGCGAACGCAGAACGAAGGCTGACAGGCATATGGAACTTCCCTGTAGAGGATTCGGTCCCACTGAAGAGCGGATTAATTACGGATGAATTTAGTTTAAATTTTAGCCGTTCGTTGTCATCCGCAACAAAATTGGCTTAAAATAACAAAATTTCAAGTATAAATTACGGATATTAATAACATTCGGATATTTCACGAACAAATGCGGATATTTCACGAATTCAAGTGAATACGATAACTGACGCTTTCCCGTGAGGTGTACAATCGGTAAGATTATCCAACAATGCGGATACGTAACAAGCAATTACGAATATTCAAATGTATATATTGAGGAAACAGATCGGGAAGTATTGCGATTGTTACGGAAATATTACGAATCTATTAATAATGCATTGCGCAGATGTAGCGGAAAGAACGGTTGTATTGCGCATGTAAGGCATCTGCATTACGGAGGTGAAAGAAGCGCGCTCGGGCCTTTCGGTATCGCTTTTCACAACAACACGACTGCAACAAAGATAAGCAAGCTGCAACTTTAATCCTACCTCCTCCAGATACAAAAAAAGGTCCTGTCTGTTTCAAATTCAAATCAAAGCAGACAACTTTTTCTTTTCTGTCTTTGAAACAATTTCATGACTTGAACAAGTAGATTAATATGTTGTTGGATACCATTGTTACGCTGCATAGGTATTATTGCCGATGACCCATAATTACACCTGTACTTCTCGACGGACAGGAAATAATAGAAAAATATGTCTATTTTTGCTATATTTATACAGTAGTTTTGGTTTACGCAACACGTTTGTTATACATTCGCAAATTATTCTCAAACCAAATGCAAAATAGACGCAATACAAACGATGAGCTCAATATGCATTCGCTACAAATTATTTTAATTCGTGGTGTCAACGTGATAGGTATGCTATACACTCGTTTTACACACTGTCCCAGTTCGCTATAAAGTCGCAAAACCCAGTCAGTTGCGGATATCACCGAATAACAGCGGATATACAGCGCATATAGTAAGCATGTATTGAGTATGTATTGCGTTCGAATAATGTATCTAATGCGAATGATTTCCGCAATCAAAATTTTGTGCAGTTCAAAAATCCTGGGAACGGAAAAACATGCAATTGCTTATAATTGCGGACGTGTGCAGATGTTGGGCGACAGATACAAGTACGATTTACGAATATTGCGTATGTTCAGCGAATATCAGCCAATTTTGTGCGCAATACATTCGCAAATCTTCCTCAACGCCAGTGGGACCAGGCCTTAAAGCCAGTCATGTTGGAAGATGTTCGGGATCATCGGCGGCACAGAAAATGCAAGAAAGAAGGATGTGAAGAATGGTTGACGGAGGTAGAGAATGCGTTCCGCTGAATATGGAAGCGCAGATGTGACAGAAGCCGGAAGCTAGCCGGCAAGGTATCATAGAAGTGGGGAGGGGGTGTTGAAAGACCCATCTGAAAGAAATAACGGCAACTAACAAGCTTTGCTTCAAACGACATTTACACGGGACATAGGAGAAGAATTAAAGCGACAGCTGTGTGGGAAGACTTTGAGAATCCACTAAAAAAGGACAAAATGAAAGAAAGTGGAAACTCAGGGAGCGCTATGCGAAAGCTGATGAAACACGGGTTTTGGAGTTGGGCGTAGCTCTATCAAAGGAAGTCTTTTCAAACCTGTAATTAATAAGATTTTTTCCCTGAACTGCCTTTACTTTAACTATGAAATAGTATATGGATGGATATAACTTCAGTGATAGTAACCGCTGGAATATCGAAGATGACACTCCATAGGATTGGTAATTTCAAAGCCCTAAAGGAGCAGCTTAATGAAGACACTCGTGCGACCTGCTATGGATGTAGCAACGCTAACACAGCAAGAATTTCTGCAATAACGATTAGTAAGGTGAAAAGGCAGTCAGGGACATAAAGAGATATTACCAGGCAATGATCAGCATTAATAGAAAGTATTAACATGTTTCTGCATCAGTGCTTGAAGGGGAATTATAAGGGATACATCAGCGTCAAACGGAAGAGATAAAAGAACATTTAAAAGTGACACATGACGTCAATAGCAAAAATGAACTCGGTAAATCTTCCAGATAGACCAATTTTAAAACGTAACAGAAGTTTTGATGAAGGTAAGGACAGCATTATCCCAAGGGTCAAAGACATTCCATACAAGTACAAGGTGTAAAACAAATGTCAAAAAATTATTACACAGACTTTGGACATTAATGAAAGAGAGACACCATCATGCTGGTCAATGGCTAATTTCTTCTAAAGTAGGACAATGCTATAGAGTTAGGACAGTTCAGGACAAATATTTTTGAACGTGGAAGGATATATCCTCTTTTTTGTATTGCTTCTAGGTGAATTACGACATACATTACTTCCATCGAGTATGTGTACGGATACATCAACACGGAAAAGTAAGACACCAGTTTTTTCTTGATGATTCGATAGTGCGAGTGTGTCAACTGATCAGAGAAACGAAGATGAATCGAAGAGACCTGAAAGTCCTGAAAGTAATACTGTTTGATTTGGCAAATGTTTTTTTGTCACACACATTTTAATTAAGAGGGCTCTGGAACAGTACGATATCCTGGAGAAGTGATGAACAAAATCATTCGCAGCTATGGATCCAAGGGATTTGTTTGCAGTTTGATCGTAAGGATTTTGTAACTTTATGGCAGAAGTTCGGTTCGATATAAAAAACATTGCAGGTTGAACAATTTCTGCGCTAGTGTTCATTATTAAAACAGACATAACCCCCAAGGCAGGCAATAAGAAGACGAGAGGCCCGTTGTCCAGAATAAGCACCAGACGCTCACTGCAACAACACATGCATGTCAAAGTAAGGTGAATCCTGACTGAACACATTGGAGGATAAAGTATCCTGGGCCAGGATGAAATTTAAGTCAGTAAAATCAAGACGCTTTATTCTGGAAAAATGCAAAGTGACGATAATATTTCGCCTTCCTATACAGAGAGAGGAGACTTCCAACCATAGTGGGGCCAATCCTATAAAGTGTCTGGGAAAAATGGTACGGTGGTAGTTTGAAGAACTCCCAACAGCAAATGCAAGGTAGGTCATATATTTTTATTATCTTAATGTCATATTAACTGCCATGGTGCTGAAAGGACGTCCAAGGTTTAGATGGTGAAAGCAGGAGTACCAGGATGAAAGCCACTGACCAGCAGTCGGTACCTGGTAATCACTTCGCCACTGCGGTCCTAGCTAGAGCAGCAACATTGTGAAGGATGACGAACATAGGTAGATCTGACAAACGACTACGATGGTTAATCAGCAGAACCAGTAGGTGTATTCCAGTCATATCCATATTCTGTATTTGCATATTACAGAAATACCTTGCGGGTAGGTATTGATTGTGACGTAATTTGATTGCGAGCGTAACGTCATACTTTTCGGGGGAAAAAACGACATGAATTGCGCTCACAAAATAATGACGTAACAATCGACACCTACCCACAAGGGAGTTAACTCTGTAATATGCAATGACGGAATAATTAATTTAAAACTTCGGGAAATCCCTTGTAGTAGTGCGGTTTTTGTATTAAACGAGGAAGATAATTGACTTAAAGGAAATAAAAACCAAAACGTGTATCAATCTGTGTATAAATATTTAATTTCATTACTATGACATAAAGACATTCTCTCTGAAAATCTACACATACCAGCATGTATAGCATAATAATTCCTTTCCAATGAGTAATTAATTTATAAACAATGAATTGAAAAGTGATTTGTAAAAGTCATTATCACTTTGAACTTTCTACATGTATGCATGTGATATTAATTATTCATCAATGCAAAACATACTACAGGTGATGTAATCTATCACAGATAAGCACATAGTTAACACTTAAACAGATCACCAGATAATTTGAGATCTACAGGTATAACAACATTAGAGTAAAAACTATTTCCAAAAAAATAAATTTATTCACAATCCATTGGCTATTTACGTATAACCATCCGATAACTAACCAGGTGCACTCACAATGCAGTGCATTTAAAGACTTAAACATCTACACACCACAACACACACGCCGGTATTTCCGGCGACATGTTAATCAAAATACCTGTACATGTAAGTATTAGCAGTTACATGTAAGTAATTAGTAATTACAGGTAAAAATTGGTAATTACATGTAATCATATAGTAATAAGTTTTGTATCTAATGTTATATTTCTGATAATCAGATACGAATGTTTAATTTGTTAGAAGACGAATTTTCTTACTTTTTCACAACATTTTCTTTGAATTTCTGCTATGTTTTGTAAATTCTGATAGTCAAATGCAATGAAGGTGTCGATATGCTGATATAACTTTACATCTAATGGTTCGATATACAATAGCTATACAGTGTAAACATACGTGTATATCAGATACCAAAACAAGACATTAGTTGAGTTGAGGGGTTTAACGTACCGCAAAGTATAAATCGTTTCCGGATACGAGTACGAGATAAACAGGACATTAACATTAAATAGATATATATATGTAGGACTTTCAATGTGATAGGGTGACTTAATATACAGGGGACGCATATGCAGGTTTGACTGTACATTTCTATTCTATATCCTAGGTATAAATAATCAATTTAGTAATGATCGCCTCTGTTATTATATAATGTGAATAACCATACAGATATACTTAGGATCTGGTCAGAGCTTTGGTTAACCTTTGCAGGACATCGGAAGAAACTCGCTGGTCATCCCCAATGATCTCCAGCTCGGTAAAGTGGTCACAGTGATAGGAAAATGTATGAAAATCGATGGGTAAACATTGAATTTGATCATATCTATTTTAGGTAAAATTTTCTATTTACCTTGTATTGCAAAATACTTCAGTATTTACCAGACACAACATATATTATATGTTCTGGTGTCTACAGACATGCGCTGAAAAAAGATGATCTTTTGTTATTTTTGTGCTATGAAACTACGAATGTAAAACATCGTCCTATAACCCAGTCACGAATATGTCTTTCAAGTAATTGCTTCAAGCATGCAATAGCATAATGACTGAAATAGATGTTTATACGAGTCTTCGTAAGAGTCATGCGCACGCATCAAAATGATTTCGTTTTGAGGGTATAATGTTTTATCTAATTTGAAGTGCAAAATGATTATTCATCTTCACTTTCAACTTTATATTAACAGGAAAAACATATCCTTTCCTTCTCAAATCGGTTTTTCTATATTATCACATTTGTTACCGCTATAGATATTGTAAACCCAAATTTATTCGCCCGAGATTTACTTTCGCGAATTTCGCGATCCAGGTAAATTCACGAAAATTTATCTCCGGGAATTGCCATTTTCAACATGTTAATTGATAGAAATTTCAATTCAATTTTTCAATCCTCATTTTTCAATTCGCGAATTTTAATCTTCGCGAACTTATTTTGATATGAAAATCGTGAAATTATGAACCATATTAAGCTATAATATCCTTAAAATTCCAGAGGAATAAAAATGTTTGTGAAAGGAAAGTTTCTGTATGTATACGACCCTAGGCAGTTTTGCACCTAGCTACTTCTGCCAATACTGGACTCAGGTTAATGGATATTCCTTTAAGTTGAATGGTCTATATCTTTCTCTCTTTTTTTCATGGTGAAAACTGTTTAGGTGTTAAACATATTTTTCTCCGTCTGTCTGAGTTTTAAACTTTCTAGGTTTGCAACCTTTTATAAAGTTGCAGCACTTGAATAATTTCAATTATAAAAGTAAGAAATATTTTAACGTGTACACATGAAAAATAGGCTCAAAAGATGCCGAATCATTCCGAACTCTTCCATGTCGTCGTCGCGACAATCTCGAAGTAACACGAGAATTGTAAAACCAAGACAAAATGTCAACAATTTTTCGTAAACAAAACATGTAATCGACCTCAAAAGACTGGATCTACAAAGAAAATAATGCTCGCATATTACAACATTTGATACACACAATCTGTTTCAAATGCTCATTCTGTGGACATATACCAGCATGCTAATAATAGCCAGAAGGAAAACGTAAACAAACACATGTGCGCTTACGCTAGTTATCTGGCTCACCACGTGCAGGTCGTGTCGAACATCAGTCACGTGATACGATTCGGAATCTGACAAAACCCAAAGTCACTGAACATGGCGGTGATTGTGAACGCGCTTTATTCAAAACCAGGAATATATGATCCCTACATTTCGGCTCTTTTGTAGGCAGACATATGCTTTTGGGGAGCTAAATCATTAAGTTACATGTCAATGTTCAAACAGAAACATATATACATAGAGATTCGCAACTCCTCCAATTTTACGATCGGCAGATGTACCTCTGTATGTGCTTAGGGTTTTTTAGATAAACTCTTAAATAGTTGACATTGCTTATTTTCGTGCTTTCAAAATTCATATTAAATAACAGTAATCGGGAAAACTGATCACATCAAACCATGATATAATGTTTAAACTTAGTGTTGATGAAAAAAATATCATGTTAAAAGAAAACACTTAAAAGTAGTTAGCCAAGGCAAAATGCCAATAAACCGGAAGTCCCTCTGCCTGTCAACAAAGACAAAGAAGGAGTTTCCAATCTCTGTGTATATATGTTTCTGGTTCAAATACCAAATCTTTAAGTGACATATTATTACAGTAAAATTAGCATGCAATTTAACTTTAACATTAAGAAATCCCTTCTCATAAAATTCTCCATATAACATCATTACGAATGTTATAAAGGAAAACCCTCTTTAGTTAATGAACCTTCCTCAAATTCTGTAATGCTTTCTATGGAAAATTTTAAGTTAAGGAATATTCATGAAACTGGGTGTTGGTTTATCTTGGATGCATTATGTAATATATCAAGATAGAGTCACATCAGATTTTATAAACTACGCGTCCAATCTCTACTACGTCATAAGACGACACAACACAAACATATCAGTTTACCAGCCTAGCCGGCCATGCGCATTGGTCAAGCATTAAATTTCATCAAATTAAAAACACACAAATGTTAAGAAACATTTTCCAAATGACGTAATCCTTTCTTTTATAAATGAATTTCTGTTGTAAATGTGTATACCTTAATTCCACCTATAACCATTACAGAATACGGCGTCCATCAAGTCTCTACACTTTTCTTCTCCCTTCCCTCACTACCCGAATCTCTACGTGTAATTGGCTTCGATTTTGCTGACATGATAAGTCCGAATATCGATATTACGTAATTGGTGAGTAAAGTAGTCAATAGCCAGTGTAGTCATAAATAGCTTGACCCAAATGGATGGAATGTATATACTTTTATTAAAATTTACATCAAAGAAATTTATAGATATCATTTTGGTGACATACAATCAAAGCAGATGTTTTAAAGTCTTATCATAATGGCGTTATTTATAAAACTGTCTACATGTTGTCATCACTGAATCTGTACACCTCGAGTAAAATAGATCCCTCGTAAGTAACCACGAACTCCTGTTTGGTTGGATGGACCACTATACACCAAGGCTTTATGATACTGGACCGTTTGGGTAGTAGTATCCTCCCACGTGACCCGTCAGGTGATATAAGGTAAACGTTTCTAGAACTGTAACCACACACATACACATTGTCGTTTCGGTCCAGTCCAATACCCCTAGAACCACTCAGACCAGGATCACTGTACCTGTAGACTACTGCGTCACTGTCTAGTCGTCTACACACCACGTCATAGTTATCTCTGTGGTATACAGTAGATTTAGATGTAGATACGGCGAGGTATGTGTAACATCCATCTTTCTGTATAGAATTGGTGACCTTCCCATCGACAGACATGACCTTCACACTATCATCAGTACCGGCCAGGATGTTATCCCCGAGTGCTTCTATACCCCATGTTCCTGGTGGAGCATCGATACTAGATATCACGGACAGCTGACCATTCTGTAGTGTACATCTCAGTATTGAGTTCTGGTATAAAGATACAATTATATCATCACTTGTACGTCCACGTGCTATATCTGTAGGGCAACCATCAACTTTGTATACCCTCTGGTAGGAATAATTCTCATCAAACAGTAGGAGTCTGTTGTTACGGTAATCTGTGATAAGTAACTCATTGTTGTCAGTAAAGATACCTCCCGTCAACCAAGGTTTCATCACTCCTCCAAGTGTGCTGTCATTAAATGCATGTACACAGGATACCGTTCCAGTCCATACATCCACCGCTGTCGTTACTGGGGTAGTCGGGTCTGTTAGATGCTCCAGAGACCCCGCCAAATCTGAAGTCGATGTCGAGTCCGCAAAGTTAGTAGCTTGTATCGAAAGTAAACTTCCGATCAAGGAACTTATTCGATCATTTGTATTTTGTGACACAGGTGAAAGCGACGAAGTGATTTCAACATGTCCAACGGTCGTCATTTTCACGATCTTATCAATTGTTTCATCGAGCTTCAACGTGATGTCAAACCTGTTTGGTTCTGTCTTGGTTTTTTTATCCATTCGACGGTAATGTCCCGATATTTCATTTTTTGTATGTTCTCTCATGACGAACCGGTGACGGTCTGATAGATGTTGATCTAAATCCGCAATCAACTGGTGTGAATTTTCCGCGTTGATGTGAAATGCATTAACACACTTTCTTCGAGTCAATAACTGTTCTCTTCTCTCTCTGAACATATCAGCAATTTCAGATTGGAATGTTTTCTTCAGATTATCTAGTTTGTCCTTAGCTTTCTCTATTCTGTCTGTCATCCCAGTTAAAATCTCGTTTTCTTTTGCGTTTAGCGCTGCTATCCCTAAATTGTCTTCTTCTAATATCTTCTTGGTTTCTTCTGTCACTTCCTTCAATTCTACCTCAACTGGACTCAGGTTAGCTGTACTCTTGTTGATCACATCCTTGATTGGTTTTACATTGTTACATTGTCTGTGGGACACCAACACACAAGTATTACAACACATAGCACTATGGTCCACACAGTAGAAACCGAATGGATTTCCCTCATGTCGATGGCACATCTCATAGACACCTGCAAGTAGTCCAACATTTCCAGAGATGAAGGTAAGTTGGTGTGTAGCTAATAGTTTGCTTCTTTCATGATGAATTCGGCACTGAATGCAAAGTTTCTCTTCACATTCAGTACATGTGACTTCGGCAGGGTTATATTCTTTTCCCCGAAGACATGGATCACAAAACTGGACACCAGACATCTGTGCTGTAGAGGAAGCAAGCAAATCATTTTTCGGTAGGCATGTCGCCCAGGTACTTACGTCCGCATTGACGTCATCGTTATACGTCGGTGTTTCGCATACTGGACATGGGAAGTAGAGTCTGTCGTCTGCTGTGACGTATTCCGCGTTGATGTATGATGACAAACATCGACAACAGAAAGTATGACCACAGAGCAGGAGTCTAGGTTCCTTGTATGGCTCTGTACAGATCAAACATCTGAATTTATACATCGGCACAGCTTCGGCCATGTCTTCGATCAAAAGGCGATCTATACAGGTCGATCTGGAATATATAGAAGAATTTATTGAAATTCCGATATATTTGTAGCAATGGTTTTGTATGCTAGATGTAAGGAACAATTAATTGCCTTTTTTCCATTGCATTAACACTTATGATTGTTTGTATTTTGCCAGTAAATCTGACGTCTACCCACAGAAATCTCTATGTGTTATTGGCATTTAACAGACACCCACACTATACTGCTACACGTACGGTAAGGATATATTTGCGAGTTCAAACGGTAACAATCACGTGAACTGAGCGAGCCATTTAAACCTACGATATAACATTGGTGACGATAGTTATTGTTATATTTTACGAAAACAGTTTATTTCGTCTGAAAGCCATAGCTGCACAAACGTCGACAGTTTGTTGAATTGTGTTCCTAGGATATCACAAAAGTGTACCTATAGATCTATACGGTTTGACTTATCGGTGGACATGTAACCAATTTCTGATTATGAATAGGTTGTCGGATAATGTATAAACTTTGTACGCATTCTGATTGGTTAACACGGTGAACTTTAACCGAACTACTATTACCTCAGTGGCAATTGGTATCTTTTCAACGTCACCAATAATGAAATGAATCTGAAATGAACTTAAACTTAAATACAATAGTTTGTTGATTATTTGACAGGAGTATATACAGTTGTGTGATCGTGCGACGTACCACAGACAAAAAGCGTGCGGACACCACGCAGACATCGTGCGTAAAATAAATTGTACATCTTGCGCCCAACTGTGCGATGTGCGGCACAGACCGCACATTGGTGCGATTCGTATCGCACACCGCATATTTTGGAATGTTGAGTTTTACGACACCATTGGCTGACGGAATCTCTTACCGTAATCAAATAACGTAAATAGAGAATCCAATAAATTGCCGGGTATTAATTTTTGTTTTATATCACAAAATATACAACTTTACATTATATCAGTAATTCCTTTTTAATGGTTGATACTAAATGTTCAGAAGTGAAGACAAACATTGTACGAGGCATAACTGTACTGCCTGTACTACACAGAAAAATGTTTGTCTGCAATATATTATCGAAAGTGGGGGGATTTCGTGTGAGAGATGGGCGGTCAGGGAAAATACGATTAATCACATGTAAAGTTATAACATGAGGTACAATATTAACTGCAATGTATGTAATCTGCATATTGTGTATGAAGTATAAAGCATTTCATACAATGTAAGTCGGTCTCAATTTTATTCTTACAAAATACAACGTAATGACTGAAGAATGTCTGAATTATAATTCAAAATTGATTCTATTATAATTAATGGATGCAGATCCCTGTTTTAAATTACGTTCATTGCAAATAGAAATAATGGAACTTTCCTTTTGAGACGATCGCCAGAAATTGTCACTAAATGTATATGAATATACCAGTTTTTTTACCAATGTTTGAAAGATTCAGCTTCTTACAGAAAATATTCCGATGAACGCCTGTATTTATATATTACTGTTTCTAAACCGGCATAAACATCGGGGTCATTGTGCATGGTTTTTTTTGTCCCAATAACATATTTCATACTTTTCAATAGTTTTTGCTAAAAGTCAATTTTACTTTAACAACAAGATTTGTTATTTTCAATAGATTTTCAATCAGTTTATTTTAACTACAAATGTTACACTAAAACTTAAAAATAGAAATTAAAAAAAAAACAAAAACAAAACATAAAGTATTTTGTTGTTTTTGAGTTTTTGACTGCAAATCAGAGGTTTGTGATATTCAGTTCAGAAAATAGATGAAAAATTGAAGAAGGCCAAAATGACCTAGTTAGGCCTTATTATACCATTAAAACATTAATGTTTTTTAACTTTCATTTTACAATACTTGATAGCTTTTGATGGATGTTTAGTAGTTCATGTCTAATCTTGCTAATGTGCTTAATTAAAGATGATTACATTCTAGGGTCACATGGCATCGATTTTAGCATGTAAACATTAAGGTTTTTATTAACTTTCATTTTACAATGATTTCATAGCTTTGGGTGATGTTTAACACAATAAGTCGATCATGTTAATATGTGCTTAATTAAAAGATGATTTCATTCTAGGGTGACAAACATAAATTAGATCATAGGGTGGTTAAAAAATGTAAAATATTTAAAACATTTCTAATTATATTGATCCCTTGAAACGTAAATGAATTAAAAGATTATTTTTTCTCCCTAGGTGAATAGAAAACAATTAATCTCGAACCCATTTTGTTGGTTTTCTTTAAGCAAATGTGAAGCTTGCAGAGAACTCTCTATATTGAATTCACCAATTTAAGGACATGTATATATTTGAATTTTTGAATGTATATATTAAAACAGGGGCTTTCTGCTTAATAAAGATATCACGAATGACCATTAGGTCCTACTGTACTAGAGGTGATTATATTAACATTTATCAGGCAGTACAATCATTTCTGCTTATATGTTCTTTCTGATTGGTATACGCCTCATACTTGCCTACTGATTAAATGAAACTTCATAAGGGGAAATCACTCTTACAAACACCGATATAGTATAATGATATGGTGACAATCGATGGCAAAAAGGTTTTTTTTTAATTATGATAATGGCATCTACCGTATAGGAGATTTTGTAAAAGATGACATGATTTCTTCTATAAGAACATGTGTACAGAATAACTATATTGAGAAATCAAAACGAATTTGTCCTGTTTCACCAAGGCGTTTTACCAAGGCACATTGCTAAATTATTTAATATGGCGAAAGGTTCAAAAGTTTTTTTCAATTTACTGAATGAAAGAAAACATACAACTGTCATAGGCAAGAAAGGATGAGACGTGTTTTGTATGACCGATGAGGTTTAGTTTAATATCAATTCATTGCTTTTCTATGCCACAAAATTCCAAGCTTAAATGGTTACAGTTCCAGATATCCCATAAACTCTTTCCTTTTCTTAATCAAAACTAGTAGAGAAACTATAGAACTTTTTTCGCTTGTTTGTGCGTATTCGATTTTACAAAAACATGCACATCGAATCCTTTTTGACCTTGTCATGCAAATGATGGCTGTAAATTATATCATGCAAAGATGACTTATAGGGAGACATTTCAATCATCACAAATACTCCTATTATATATTGTAAGGAACACTGAATATGAAACGAATACTAGTTTTGAAAAAAAAGTATACTGCTGTCTTTAGTACAAAACTTGATATGCAGCTTTGTGGAGGTGCACTTGAACTTTTAACTTTAACAATGTTTCTTACAAACAGTAGTCCCACTATGTTCAGATGGCATTATAACATTGAACAGGTGCATTGTTGTATCGATTGGAATGCTTTATTTGTATGATATAATCTACGACCGCCATTGAAACGTACATGTGCATTGTTCTCGCGCATTGTTCGTACAACTACCACTATGTTGAATGTATTTCAATTCTTCTCCGTTAACACATCGTTTCAGCTAAAAAAATTGAATATTATTAATTATATTAATCTAATTACAGATAATTAATATATATTAAAGCTGATTTATTTTAAATATCCCTTTGGTTAGCGTAGAATTACCTTTATAAAGGTATGAACAACTTTGGTTTTACTTTACATACTTCGTATCATTACGATTACATAAAATTAAAAAAAAAAACACTTTATCTTATCTGTCAAAAGTCACGTCTAATTATGTCAACTTTACCTTTTGTTTGAATGTTGTCCTTATTTGGGTTACATTTCCAATATCATTGTGCTTTCTGATCTCTATTGTTGTGATCTGTGGTAACTATGGTCTAACTATAGACAAGACGAACGACAATTCTGTCCCTTATAGTTAATTAAGGACAGAGTTGTCGTTCGTCTTGTCTATAGTTAGACCATAGTTACCACAGATCACCAACAATAGAGATCAGAAAGCACAATGATATTGGAAATATAACCCAGAAAAAAAGAAAATCAAAAGAAATCAACTATTGTATATATAACTACTTTAATTAACAATTGTAATATGGCTAACTGTTTCGCTTTGAAGTTGGGTGTCGCTCGCTCTGTAGTCTCCAAAAGAAATTTTTGCAAGCCTGTGATTGGTTCAGATGTTTTGCGTTGAGCTGCCTTCAGTTTCACTATGAGATACAGCTCAGGGGTGCAGAGATCGTAAGTGATCGAAATCCTTGGAATATCGAGGATTCGGGACCCTATAAACTGTCGCTCCATTCATATTATTTATATTGGTAGGACAAAAAAAATATGTCTGTTTAGGGTTACATTGGCAAATAAAAATAGGGTCGGTCGGTCGGGAGTATTTTTTTTTTCTTTTTGAGTGTCTTTCACTCTAAACGGAACCGGAATCTAAGATTGAAATTCCAACTTTTTATTTTTTTTTTCGTAGAAAAGTGGAAAAAAATAGGGTCGAGGGTAAACAATTAGGATCGGTCGGGTAACCCTAAACAGACACATTTTTTGGCCTAATGCCAGTAAATAACTCCGAAATTTAAAAAAAGCAGTAATTATAAGCTTATGACAGATGAAATTCTCCATATTATATTGTATTGAATTATAAGAATCAATTTTAAATTAAACTTTACAATATCACTTTTGGTTTGCATAGCATTATAAAAGTATAAACCACTCTGTCCATCATACACTATCATATAAAATAAAGAACTTCACCGACTTTTATGTCATAAATCACATCTTATTATATAAACATTACCTTTTATATGACTGCAGTCCTTATTTAGATAATAATTACAATATCCCTATTGTTGGTGATCCTTGGTAACTAAGGTCTAATCACAGACAATGCGAATGACAACTCGTCCTTAATCAACTTCTTCGTTTGGGATTATTAGTCCCCTGTCGGTGAAACCGGAGAGGACTATAGCGTTTGTTCTCGTCTTTCTATCATTCTGTCTGCTTGTCTGTCTGTCCGACTTTGGTTTCCAGATGATAACTTGAGAACGAATAGATGGATTTTGATCAAACTTCACACAATGGTTGCATATGGAAATATACAGCTTGGGATTATATTTGGGGTCAAAAGGTCAACTATAAGAGTCACTATGAGTAAAAATAAATTTATTCACAAATTAAAGTTTCCGGACGATAACTTGTGAAAACAGCAAGCACACTTCACACAATGGTAGCATAAAAATAAATAAAGATTGATATTTAATTTGGGGTCAAAAGTCAACTACAAAGGTTGGTGTTACTAAAAATAAGATTGTTTAAAAAAATAGTTTCCGGACGATAACTTGTGGACACATCAACACAATTTGTTCAAACTGCATATAATGATAGCATATCTAAGCAATAATAATAACTTGTCATAGATGAGAAAATGTAATTGACAACAGGGACGTCTGTTACATTATAATACCACAGGAGTTTGACGTTCTGTCAATATATATAGTATAGTATACATATATAAAAAATACCCCTATATACTATATAAAAACACCAGGAATGAAATGCATCGCTGGCCAAAATTTTCACCATCTTCAGTAAAAGTTCTTTAAATTTTGTTCTGGGCAATGTCTGCATGTGTCACCGCGCCGATAATACATTAAGATGTTATTCTTCACATATATCAACACTAACCTGTTCACAACCCCATCACAATAAGTTTAATCCAAAGTCATTTTGAAAGTTTGCAGATTTTCGCGGCCACTTTGTTAAACGAGTTTATAAATAGCCTCTGGATTGTGAATAAATTTATTTCAAGTTTTTTTGGTTTAGAAAATAATGTTCCTGAATGAGAAACTCAATTCTACATTTTTTTGGTTTGACATTTTTCATAGTGATTGTAATCGCTGAAAAAAACCCCAAGATATTTCTTGAAAACATTTCTGGTTTTTCCGGGTGGAAATATGGTTCGACACCAGAGAATAAAAAAGAAACTTTAATTTGAAAGAAGGAAAATCTAACCTCATCTTGAATTTCACAATTGCGGCCTTGGTTGGGGAGGGGATATTTAAATTCTCGACAAAGATACTATTGAAAGCAAGATATAGTTAAATGGTAGCTTTTTGGTTTTAAGAATAATGTTCCTGAATGAGAAACTCACATCTACATGTTTTCGTCTCAAAATTTTAAATAGTTATTGTAATTGCTGAAAAATAACAAATAAATTCATGAAAACAATATTATTTTTCCCGGAACTTTTCATACGAGTGGTAATATAAACATCTTCTGAAATTTAAAAGTCCGAATACCTCCTGTTGATAACAAGTAATGTTAGGATCTTTTACACGGCATGTATAAACATCTTATGAAATTTAAAAGCCCATATACCTATTGCCGATAGCAACTAATTTGTTTTTAGATTCTTTTACAATGGATGTTTAAACATTTTTAGAAATTTCAAAGTCCGTATACCTCCTGTAAACCTTGTATACATAGTTGAATTTTCTAATTTGGTTACTCTTACGAGATAAATTCTTTTGGAAAAACGACAGTTTTTTCGTTATCCCTTAACATTACATTATACCTTCTTGAGAAACTTAAAAAATAAACACCTTTTCAATAGTTTCCCTCTATTTCAAGAGAGAAAAAAACAGTGATTTAAATATCGTTGCCGTAATGACACACTTCAGGAGACTGCGATACTTTATCCATGTCTACAGGGGAAAAAATACTGAGAAAGCTCACTGCAAGTAACATTTTATCAAGTAAAAATGACCAAATAAGCGAATGATAATGAATTTTGTGATTTTCTTCATGCATTCTATATATGAAATTTAGGTATCTAAAATGTACCGCAATGGTAGAATGACACATACAAGCAAGAGTACAGCTAAAGAATTCCATAGAAACTGAAAAATGGATGAGGTTCGTAGTATGAAGAAGGTAAGGATGTTTCATTAGTCACCACTACCAGCTAGTGAGTATTAATGAGCGGTAGGTCAAATTGATATGATATTGATACGTAATAAAATAGTATCGCTCAGATCTCTGAAAATTCTACAAACAAGTGGACTTTTGTATTACATAAATAGCAAAATGAGGTAGATTCCGTCCATCACATTTTGATGTAAATCAGAATCTGGTTAAACTTAGTGGGACAGAAAGGATGATAATTAGAATTGGTAAATCAGGCAGCAGTAACAGCAGCTGTATTAAGGTATGTCAATATAATTCAGAAAATTCCTAGCATACGGTAGGTATAGTCTAGTAGTAAAAAGTATATTTTTTATTAAACAAAGGAGATGATTCACTAGAAGAAAAATAAAAACCAAAACATGTAACAATTTATGTAAAATATTTAATTTCAATACTTGCAATTGTTGTGATAACATAGAAGTCTCTCTGAAAATCCACACATACCAGCATGTATGCCATAATCTCTTTCTAATTCGTAATTAATTGATAAAAATTAGTTTCAAGAAAGATATGTAAAAATCGTTATCACTTTGAAATTTCTATGTATGTGATATGCACCACATATTCAGTATTTGCATATTAGAGTTATCTCCATTGTGGGTAGGTAGGTATCCATTGTGACGTCATAATTGTGTGAACGTAACAAACTCGCGACATTTCTCTAAAATGCATGACGTTTCGCTTGTAAACGCACTACGTAACAATCAATACCTACCAGCAAGGGCAGATAACTCTGTGACATGCACCACATATAGGTTTCTCGTCCTAATCATTCACATTGAAGGTCTAGTCACAACAATCTTAATAATATAGCAATACACCGTTCCAGATACTCAAAACATTCATTGATAAAATGTACAGGATCTAGCCCCGATTTCTCGAAGCAAAACAAAAAGCAACTGAATTCATTACGTTTGTTATTCAATTTTACCTCAATCCTATTACTTGTTTTGACTAAAATTCGTATCTAGAAACCGGGGCCTTGTCAAAATTGTTTTGGATATTGTATTTATTTGTTTTTCCACCTCGTGTATCAGTAAGGAAAATATTTTTTTTTCTTGCAGAAAATTTAGTAAACCTGGAGAAAAATGACCTATATTCAGTTTCTGCAGGAAAATTGTTGTTCTCCGAGATGGTAGAATGCTTGATGTACGTAAGTTATGATCAGGGCATAGTTTCACGAAAATACTTTAAAGATACTCCACCGCCGATAAAGCATAAACAATATTCATCATTTGAATAATAATTGGTGTTTAATCGTGAATATATATATGTCTAATTAACACAAAAATAATATAAAATAATTTATTTTGCTTGTGGCGCAATGGCAATCAGTACTTCATTCCATATAGGATATAGTGCAAGGAATTTTTTTCGGATGGAATTAAATATTTTTCATATTTTTGTTAAAGTAAAATAAGAAGCTCATTTTTTTCAATGGTGGTAATGGTGTAAAGGAAGTAATTTTTATGACTGAAGAAAACATTATACTAATATGTCTGCTCTTAATTTTGATAGAGAAAAAACACTGTTTGGCAGCGGTGGAGCAACTTTAAGGAATCTTTCACTACAGGAAAGCATTATACAGGTACCTTAACTTAATATTTTAAACTTAAGAATTTTTTAAATGCTTTCCTATGGATAATTCTAAGTTAAGGAACGTTGATGAAACTGGGCTCAGGCCACTTATATAATTACATATGTAGTATCACATCATATATACACAGTAACAAGATCATTTAGATTTGATTCGACCATTCAGAGTCCAGCTAACAAAATTTTATCGTAGAAATAAGGAATGTGTACAAATAACAAAATAATTTATCAAAACAATGAATATTTTACAGATCATTCATCAATAGAAAAAATAATATATGTCATTTAATATATCACAGATAAGCACAAAGTTAGCACTAAAATAGACTACCATTAAGGTACCACAATGTTCAGTGAGGCACAGACATAGATATATACAGACCTATCACCAAAGTATAAGTAGGGAAATAAAATGTTTCAGAGATCACAGACGGGCTAACCTTGGAAATATATAATCAAATCATATATGACATATATTCTCATCCCTAAACCTGGCAATCACAATTATGACATTAAAAAATCAATAGACATGATAAAAGGTTTTGCCAAAATATTCTATTCCCTTCAGCAGTTTTCATTTTTTTGCATGGCTAAAGCAACATGAGCCCTTACTATTAGTAAAAATAAGATGGAATGTCGCAGTTGGGGTTTACCTTTAATTTTAAAATGTTGCATCTGGTGGCTACATAAGCTTTAAAAGTACGAGATCCATCACATTTGATGTGTGGTAAATAAATTAGAAATAATCTTTGATAAGGACTCATGTTACATCATAGGACGGACACTAACATCAACACAAACATCCCCATGGATGGGTCAAAATGAACCCTATTAAACCTCCAGTTCACAATACTAGGTGTTGTTAACGCTTGTGAAAAGGTACTCAAATTCGACTCCTCCCTCCACATTCACAAAATAGAGGATTTTACATTAGATACATTTATATATATAATTAAATGTTATGGAAATTATTACATATGTTCAATAATTCAGTACCCTATGTTATGTAGTAGCTGTGAATCTTAATTTAGAAAAAGAAGTGGCATTGCAAAACGTATTTAACAATTTAAAAAAAAAATCACATTAGAGGTACAGAACAACAAGTGTAAGATTCTGTTCATCACATAACATTACATCTACTGAGCCACAAGTGTAAGATTCTATTTATCGCATAACTTAGTATGTAACTATGGAAATATTGACAAAACCTTTTAATAGTTTGTTTCTAAAAAAAGTACAAAATCCAGCTTGGATCCTACGTTTCTGCTACGAGACAAACATGGAATGTAATATATTAACATGTTGATTATGACATCATAATCTGTGACATCACAATAGTGTTTACAAAAATATTATTTATTTGGCTCATGTCTATGCCATGGCTATATGACATACATAGCTAAAAGGTCAAGTTATGTGGTAAAATAATGTTCAGTTACCAATTTGATAGTTATACTCATGATAAAATGATTCCACTTACAATTTTTGTCCAATTATATTTACAATAAATAAATAAACTACATATAATACTGTTTGCCTCTAAATACACACAGAATACAAAAAAGATAACAAAATCACAGTATCACAGAATATTCAGATATCAAGCGACGCCTGGTGTAAATTTAAATCCATTATTCAACTTCTGATGAGCGGCCACTGATATCTTTAAATCACTACATTTTTTAACAACTGGCTCAACCATCATGTCATCACTGCGACATCTGAGTCAACATCCTCATGTCATCACTGTGACATCTGAAGCAACATCCTCATGTCATCACTGTGACATCTGAGGCAACATCCTCATGTCATCACTGTGACATCTGAGGCAACATCCTCATGTCATCACTGTGACATCTGAGGCAACATCCTCATGTCATCACTGCGACATCTGAGGCAACATCCTCATGTCATCACTGTGACATCTGAGGTAATGTCCTCATGTCATCACTGTGACATCTGAGGCAATGAACTCATGTCATCACTGTGACATCTGAGGCAACATCCTCATGTCATCACTGTGACATCTGAGGCAACATCCTCATGTCATCACTGTGACATCTGAGGCAACATCCTCATGTCATCACTGTGACATCTGAGGCAACATCCTCATGTCATCACTGTGACATCTGAGGCAATGTCCTCATGTCATCACTGTGACATCTGAGGCAATGTCCTCATGTCATCACTGTGACATCTGAGGCAACATCCTCATGTCATCACTGTGACATCTGAGGCAACATCCTCATGTCATCACTGTGACATCTGAGGCAACATCCTCATGTCATCACTGTGACATCTGAGGCAACATCCTCATGTCATCACTGTGACATCTGAGGCAAATCCTCATGTCATCACTGTGACATCTGAGGAATGCCTCATGTCATCACTGGACATCTGAGGCAAGTCCTCATGTCATCACTGTGACATCTGAGGCAAATCCTCATGTCATCACTGCGACATCTGAGGCAACGTCCTCATGTCATCACTGCGACATCTGAGGTAATGTCCTCATGTCATCACTGCGACATCTGAGGCAACATCCTCATGTCATCACTGCGACATCTGAGGCAACATCCTCATGTCATCACTGTGACATCTGAGGCAACATCCTCATGTCATCACTGCGACATCTGAGGCAACATCCTCATGTCATCACTGCGACATCTGAGGCAATGAACTCATGTCATCACTGTGACATCTGAGGCAATGAACTCATGTCATCACTGCGACATCTGAGGCAATGAACTCATGTCATCACTGCGACATCTGAGGCAATGTCCTCATGTCATCACTGCGACATCTGAGGCAATGTCCTCATGTCATCACTGTGACATCTGAGGCAACATCCTCATGTCATCACTGTGACATCTGAGGCAACATCCTCATGTCATCACTGTGACATCTGAGGCAACATCCTCATGTCATCACTGTGACATCTGAGGCAACATCCTCATGTCATCACGGACATCTGAGCGACATCTGAGGCAACATCCTCATGTCATCACTGCGACATCTGAGGCAACATCCTCATGTCATCACTGTGACATCTGAGGCAACATCCTCATGTCATCACTGTGACATCTGAGGCAACATCCTCATGTCATCACTGCGACATCACTGGCAACATCCTCATGTCATCACTGTGACATCTGAGGCAACATCCTCATGTCATCACTGGACATCTGAGGCAACATCCTCATTCATCACTGGACATCTGAGGCAAACATCCTCATGTCATCACTGCGACATCTGAGGCAACATCCCATGTCATCACTGTGACATCTGAGGCAACATCCTCATGTCATCACTGCGACATCTGAGGCAATGTCCTCATGTCATCACTGCGACATCTGAGGCAACATCCTCATGTCATCACTGCGACATCTGAGGCAACATCCTCATGTCATCACTGCGACATCTGAGGCAATGTCCTCATGTCATCACTGTGACATCTGAGGCAACATCCTCATGTCATCACTGCGACATCTGAGGCAACATCCTCATGTCATCACTGCGACATCTGAGGCAACATCCTCATGTCATCACTGCGACATCTGAGGCAACATCCTCATGTCATCACTGTGACATCTGAGGCAACATCCTCATGTCATCACTGGACATGAATCCCTGTACAATCTGAGGCATGCACTCACATCGACTCTGAGGCACATCATGTCACACTCTGCGACATCTGAGGCAATGACCTCATGTCATCACTGTGACATCTGAGGCAACATCCTCATGTCATCACTGTGACATCTGAGGCAACATCCTCATGTCATCACTGTGACATCTGAGGCAACATCCTCATGTCATCACTGCGACATCTGAGGCAATGTCCTCATGTCATCACTGTGACATCTGAGGCAATGACCTCATGTCATCACTGTGACAACTGAGGCAACATCCTCATGTCATCACAGCGACATCTGAGGCAATGACCTCATGTCATCACTGTGACAACTGAGGCAACATCCTCATGTCATCACTGTGACATCTGAGGCTCTGAGGCAACGTCCTCCTGTCATCACTGCGACACCTGAGGCAACATCCTCGATGTTTGTTTATTTACCTAGCATGATAATATTTGAGGCACTGGCTGAGAATTCTAAATTCAGTTTGGTAAACAAAATAAAAAAAATCCCCAGAAGGAGAAATTCTAAAGAACCAACGTCCTGCTAGAAATGCATGTGTGTTGTGGTTCATCTTTTAGGCCTACATTTAATAACTATGTTCACATGTATCAACATTGTTACTTGTCATGTATTAAGGGAAGACAACTCTTTCTTCTCATTGATTCGAGGATAATGCAAACATATAAAAATCTCAGGAAATGGCAGATTGGGAGATTCAGTAGACAGCAGGGTTTTTAAATGATTGAACACTTCTAGCTCATTCAATAAGCCCATAAGTCACACTCGCTAACAACTTTACATTGACCCCTTTCCTAATGATACTATTTTATCCACAGACTCTGATGCAGTAACTAGCACAGCTAAAGTCTACTACATTGGTATAAATTGTCTGGTTAATATAAACTAAAGCAAGGCCATTGGCAGTGGACTATCTGACAAACTTCTTGGTGAAGGCAGGAGTCGGTCCAAGTGGTTTAGACGGATTTAGATTGGCGTTGTGTATCGGAGAGTTTGGAATCGGTTCCAAACGATTTAGACTTGGTGCACTAGTCGTGTGTTTGGATGGGTAGTTACCACCACCTCTCTCTCCTCTCTTTTGTTTCTGTAAATCAGAATTGGGCAATGATAAGGATGTTATTCATTTATAAATATTACTTTAGAAAAAAATATATAAAATTCAAAAAAAACATAAAAATATTGTTAATTGGCCTTTAATTTAGATTTTTATTAATATTAATGGACAATGATAAAGATGTTATTCTTTTAATGATTTTATGAAGTTCTAAAAAAATATAAAATTAATCAATTAAAAAATATTGTGTTATGGCTTTAATTTTGATTTTAATCAATATTAATGGACAATGATAAACAATTATTAAGATGTCATTCTTTTCTTAATTCTTTTTGAAAAAAAAAAATAATAAAAATTAAAAAATACAAAAATATTGTGTAATGGCCTTTAATTTTGATTTTAATCAATATCAATTGACAATAAGTAAGATGTCATTCTTTTATTAAATCTATTTAGAAAAATAAAATAAAAAAATATATCAAAATATTTTGCAATGTTCTTCACAGTGAAATATGTAAATTGTTGAATTTTTTTAACATTTTTATTTTAATTGATATTAATGAACAATGATAAAGATGTCATTCTTTTATTGATTTTATTTAGAAAAAAAAGATAAGATTAAAAGAAATTAAATCATTGTGTAATGGTCTCTTTTAAAGTTTTAATTTTAATCAATATTAATGGAGAATAATAAAAATGTTCTCGTTTCAGCAGGAACCATATACATGTACCAGTTAATTTTAATGACCAGAAAGTTGTTTTAAGTATTGATAAACAATAGAATAGTTTTCATTTTGCATACGTGCAGGAATGTTTAAAGACTATGCAAAGTTTTGAAGATGCAAAATTGAGATTTTGTTTTGTAAATATATTTCATCAAATTAAATCTGAAAAAGGTACAGATCTGCATTCTATACACGAGTGCACACTTTATCCGCAAAAATATAGTAAACAAATTGTTTTAATTCTTTATTTCTTTCACAAGGATTGCAAACAGCCCTTTGGCCCACTGGTACTCCATGCTCGAAAAATAAATGATTAATTAAATAAAAAGTAATTTAAATCAATTCAGGACACTAGCTAGTAGACTTACCTTTTGTAGTGGGTTAAGGACCCCAACTTTCGGGTCAGTGTTGAAGACTTTGTTAAAGTTTGTTTCTCTGTTGACGAGCTCCATCTGGTAATACTGTTTCTCTTCCTAAAAACGACATCACAAACAAATCTTAATAATATTGTTTCAATTTCATTCTAAAAATCATTTTCAAGTCCATGTCAGCGTAAATTATTTTTTCCTATTTTGTCATTTTTAATTTTTTTTTTCTTCACAAATACTTTTTTTTTTCTTCTTTTTAAATCTTTACAAACTGTTACGCTTTATATATTTTTATTTATGTATATGTGTTACATGTATTCCGGTATGTGTTCATGTATATCTGATGACTGTAATACATTGTTTGAAAAATAATAAATTAAGATATACCATTAGATATATATATGAACAAACTAACTAGTTCAAATTTATGCTTACAGGAACTTCAAAAGACAATATCAAGTTTGTGTCAAATTATCTTTTCCCCAAAATCTAATTTTTACAGGATAAAATTTGTAACTGAAACTGAAAAGCCAGTTATTTTCATTATTTAAAATTTTCGACAAACACAAACATGTAATTTTCACCAATAAAAATTTCTCAATCAAGCTTCAAGAGTATACTTCAGTTTTAAACATCACATATTATTTCCCGGATTTAATTTTTGTGATCACAAAAGTGTACTGTGAAAGCATGAAAATATTATCCTAATGAAAATTACAGACTTTACAGTATCTTGAAAAATTTCATGTATTAATTAGACACGATAATTAATTAGACACAATAATTAAATAACATACAATCAGTGTTTTCATCCTCATTTCCCTTTCCTTGATGGCGTCCCTCAACTGCGCGATGGCCTCTAGATCCTCAGGTCGAGATTCTCTGTTATGGTACTTTTCTTCTGCCTCTTGCAGCCTACACAACCAAACAGTATAATTGATTCTTTATCAAATATTATTGCACTTTGATGTTTTCTTGCTCTAAAAAGTATTTCTGGGCCCAGCACCATAAAACTTTCTCAGACAGATTTTTTACTCAAGCCTATGTAAAATCCTATACTTGAGTAAAACATCTGTCTGAGAATAATTTTATGGTGCCAGGCTCTGTACTCTTAACTTACTAAATTAAATGCACTGTATCAGCTTAGGAAATTTCTGGCATGAAGAAACTTTCTCCCATAATCACATGATTTTCTTTTACCTCATACGGGTAGAAAACAAGTTATTTATCAATCCCATGGATGATTTAAGCTTATCAGCACTCGGCAAGCCAGAGAAAACTTTTCTTTTTGAAAGAGATATTTCAATGTACTTCATTGTAATATATTATTTTTCTATTTGTTTCTGGCTTTCTGATTGGCCTATTCATTTTTTTCATTCCACAATGAAAAAAAAAATCCAAGAATGGGGCGGAAACCCGACGTTATCGTGCCATCACAATAGAAACATTGACGTTATGTAATGATTTGGAAAAAATAATCCCTTGGAAAAAATTAATGGAATCGTAAGTGTAAACGTATTTCATTTTATAAAGTAGCCTGGAAAATTAATTATAAGCATTGAAGTCACTATTTCTTAATTTCATCGGGTTATGAAATAAATTTTTTTTGCAAACAAAATTTCTTTCATACCACGATGAAATTAAGAAATAGTGACTTCAATGCTTAAATGTATTTAGTTAGTAATTGTTATTCCCTTAATCTTTAAAGTTTAACTCATTCAACCCTGAAGACACATTAAGGCTCTTCCAAATCAAAGACTAGACCAGTCCATTATGATATTTCAGGGATGAACGAGTTAAATTTACGTGTATATTTAACTTCTGAAGAAGGAAAAATCAAGATTCTGCCAATGATAACAAGATGTCTACCTGTATGTGAATACTCACATTATTTGAAGCTCTGAGATTTTATCCTTCAGTAATTCCTGAGCCTCGGTGAAGTCAGCCATTAGCGTTTCGGCCTCCCTCTGTTGATCAGCCTTGATGCATTCAATCTCATGCTGAAATTTCTGCACCAACACTTCCTCTCGTTTTCTATACAAGAAAATTATTATTTTTCTTAAGATTGATTTATTGTTTGAGTTTCTAGAATAAACTTTATACATGTAAATATTTATAGTGTTCATTATTGTACTGAAAGCCAATTTTACTTTTTGAATATCATAGCATACTATTAATTTTGAATTTATTAATTAAAGCAAACTGTAGGTTTCTATATCAAACAATATTTGCAATTATTTATTTACCATAAAACAACATAAAAATGTAGTCTAACACACATATTATATAATCAATTTATGTATATATATAAACTAAATGTTTAATTTGATATCCTAACTAATTCATTCATTCTAAAGTGTCCATTTTTCAATTTTGATACTTTGACGGAATTAAATCATACTGCAGACATTTTTTTTTCCAATATTTGGTGCATGGTAACTAAACCTCATAACATGCAGATATATGGAATATATAAAAAAAAAATTTCAATTCTAAGTTAATTTGATGAACGTCAAGGGAGGTAACCCCTATTATCCTAATTGACACTTACTTTAGTTGGAGATTTGCGTCACTTCTAATTTTCAGGATTTCATTCCCTTTGACATCAATCTCCCTCGTTAATTTACTGATGTCCGTTTTAAGGCCTCTTACATCATCCTTGAGATTTTTAATATGTAGTTCACGACCTGTAACCTCATCCTTCAGTTCATCCACTTGCATGGCGTGATCTTTGTCCTATTATTCAGGTATTATAGAAGCAAACATAAATATATGGTGAGTATATATATAATGATACCATATTTTTAATGATACTATACTTACCATTATATATATATCTAAAAACAATCTAATAACAATCAATAATCAACATCTATTATATTTTTCACATCATTTATACATTTCATTAATTACTTTTGTTTATTTCAAATATGTATTTTAGACAAAATCTGTTTGTAATGTGATAAATATTTTCATTTCAAATATTTTTTGCCAAAAATTTGAACTTATACTCACATTATGTTAACACAAGATAATCAATCACCTAACTTATGATGTGGATACAAGATTACTATTTATATTTTCATTTCAAATATTTTTTGCCAAAAATTTGAACTTATGTTCACATTATGTTAACACAAGATTACTATTTCACCCCTTCAGAAATATTTAAACTTTTCCAATTCTTTATTTGGAAGAGTTTATCATGAATTTTTAGGGGTGATTGTGTTCACAAAATAAATAAAACATGATTGTAAACTATATATCCTACTTTCTGTTTTGAGATTTCCACGGCTCTGTCTAGTTCCATTCTCGCTGCGTCTAACTGATAACTGTGCCCTCTCTTTAATTCCTCCATCTCATCACCATGACGCTGATAGATCAACTCCTTCATTTTTTCTATAAATAGACAATAGAATTAATGGCAGTTCTCTTCACTAGTTCAATAACACAGATTCTAATCTACTGTTCCGTTATGTCACAATCATTAAAGTGAACAGTCGGGCAAGGATGGCTAAAGTCGGTAAAAATGGTGTGAATGTATCCAGTATAATTTCTTATGAAATGGAAAAATAAAAATCTCTCGTCAAAATCTGTCTGCGTACGAAGAAATTAATTTAAAGTATGGGAATTCTAAAACGTCCTCCCGGCACACTATGTCCGTGGTTACATTTCCACACAGCCTCGCTTTCAATGCTTTCAACTTTTCTTTACTTTAATGGTCAGAACTGGGAAACTAAGTAGAACTTGACAGTCGTATTAATATGTGAGAACTTTTGGAAGGTCAATGAACGCATTTAGACTGGTTTTCTTTGCCCGACTATTCACTTTAATGACAAAAAATCAAAAAGGTTACGTGATATCATGTGACATCAGATAATCATTGTTTCAGTAGACAAAAATGTCGCAGCCAACTAGATTTGACTATCCTAGCAAAATATAATATGAAATTGAAAGTTTTGCCTAAAGGATTGCATCCAAATCATTAAACTCTCATAATAAATTTCATATTTCATAGCTACTCAATTTCATGTAAAAATCTATTTATCATGATCAAATATTTAGACAAGCCACTTGCCTAAATGCTTATGGCATTTTAAATTATTTAAGTCTTATTAATGGACAAATTTCATAAAAATATTCATTGCCTTGTGATGCTCCACCGCTGACAAATGGTATTTTTTCACTATCAAAAACAGCAGCAGACGATTTAGTATTTTTCTTCAGTTACGAAAGTAACTTACTTTACACCATTACCACCGTTGAAAAGTTTGAGCTTCTAATTTAACTTCAAGTTAAAAATATAAAAAATAATTTATTGCATCCCGAAAAAATTCCGTGGCACTATATCCTATATGGAATGAATACTGATTGCGCATGACCCAAAGGCAAAATAAATTATTTTATATTATTTTTTGTGTTAATTAGACTTATGTATACACGTTTAAACACTAATTATTGTTTAAATGATGAATATCATTTATGCTCTGTCGGCGGTGGAGCATCTTTAATATAAGACAGTCTCACTGAATCAAGATAGTTAAAAAAAGATGGAGAATATATGATATTTACCCATTTCTTTTTGGTTAGCCTGTTTTGCCTCCTGCAGACTGGCAAGTCGTGATTTTTCTGCCTCTGATTTTAAACTTTCTATTGTAGCTTTGTGGGCGGTCATACTCCTCTGCATATCATCCATGTGTTCTGACGTAAGTCTACTTTCTAATTCCTATAAAAAGGGAAACTGTATAGTCAATTTAGATCTCAAATTAAATTGTTGACAAAATAATAAACAGAAACTTAGTCAAAGGTTGTATATTATGAATACTTCTAGGCATTTGAAAATGTTGAAAAGGAGCTAGAATCCAGAGACACTTGCCTTGACACATATATTTATAAGGATAAATTTTCTTTATTTCACAATTTTTTGCTAAATTAATCCAGCTTTGTCAGTTGACCAACCAAATAGAGATTTCCTTATCTACTTGACAGAGAAACATTTACAAAATGCAATTATATTATACTATAAACTCCCCTATAGACTCATTTGGACTCTTCTGATTCAAAGACGGGAGTAGCTCATTATGAACTTTTAGGGGTGACAAAGTTAATCTTTACCTTTGCCTCACTGTCCTTTTGTTCTGCTAATTTCCTGATTTTTTCCAGTTGCATTTCTTCCATGGCTGCTATCTGCTTGGCGTACTCATTTCCTGCCTCGACAAGCTTCTGCTCTAATCTCTTTCTCTCTTCTTCCATTTCTCTCCTCAGTCTCTCCATTTCTTGTGCATTTGAACCATCTTTGTCCTCCAGACTCTGTTTGAGTTTGTCCAGCTAAGGCAGAAAGAACACCAAAATTATTCATTGGGCTTGAAATTCTTTAGTTGGTTTCAAAAAATATGGCATAACTATATATACACTCAGTAAGGCACACATATCATGCAGCGGTTTCAAGATACCAAAATATTGTGGTGAAGTACAATTGATGAATCCCATCGTCCAGTGATTAGGCTACCATAATTGAGGCATTATCTTTTAAGTTATTTTTTAATGTCATAATCACTTGAAGGTGGCATGATTAATTCATGGTAAATTGTTCTTTACCCATGTCATTTTTGGATCTTGAAACTCCTGTATTGCTTTATTAGGGCAATTAACAAATGAACCAAAGGTGTAAGGCTAGTGGTACATGTGGAACATCAGTAAAGGGTTGGTTGATCATAAATGTTAGGTGAAAAAATCACTCATTCGCCACAGTCCAATGTTAGTGTTTAGGGATATAGGTTGTGTTTTTTTTTATGAAATTAACATTTAGTTTTTGCTTCTTTAGACTTGCAAAGGAAACCTTTTATCTCATTTAATAAAATATTTGACTTGCAAAGGAAATATTTTGAACTCATTTTATAAAATTTCATATAAAATTATGAACATGCTTGTTTTACTTGCAAAGCAAGTCTTTTAATTTCAATTTCATTTCATAAAATCTCATAATTATGAACAACCACTTCCGCAAATCCTATGTATAATTTTAGAATAAGGCACGTGTCTTGTAGACTTTGACCAGATCTAGGGTCTCTAGTGTACCTGATTGTGTAGTTCCTGGACTTTGTTCTCCCAACCTCTCCTCGCTGCTCCAACTTCTTCATCCTTGAGACGCGACAATTGTTGAAGAGCAGCTTTCTTTTCCTCGTCTTTCTGCTGGGTCAGGTCAAGTTTCAGTCTGGCACACTCCTTCCTATTAACAGGAAATGTAGAGTAAAATTAGCATATCAACTTTCAGTTTTGATTTCTCTTAATTGTTGATCAAAAGCTTTCATTTTCTCTGTATAGTCCTAAGGTCGCAGTGGCCAAATGGTTAAGATGTCATGACATATTACCAATAGCCCTCCACCTCTGGGTTGCAAGTTGGAGGAGGCTTTCCACCACTAACAAACCTGGCATGTCCATAAATGATTGACCCTGGCTGTTAATCGGATGTTAAACTAATAAAACCAAATGAAGTCCAACATTTGTACAGATTAGATAATCAACAGTCTAAATTTGCAGCACTTCCTATACAGTATTTGACCCAATAAGCGCCCAGGGCACTTAAAAAATTTGAAGCAAATAAGGGGATGCTTAATAGAAACAAATTTGGACAAGCCTTTCATGAAATCATTCTACATGTAAGCCATAAATCAATATGCAAAAGAAATAAGTAAGGAAACCATCAAAGTTTTCCTATTTGCAGTCTGTATCAAATTCAAAGTAAGTGAAATTAAGCCTAAAAAAGGGGGATGGGTGCTTTTAGGGATGTGAGCGCCTATTGGGTCGAGTATGTGGTAACAATGTATACAATTAAGCAATCAAATTCTAATTAACAGGAAAAACATTGACACAGATCATATCAACTTTCATCATGTTAAACCTTCCACTTAGTTGTTGAAATGATAAACTTTATTTTTTCTCTAACGTCCTTTAGATGAGATAACTAACAGACAGTCTAAAATTGCTATACTTCATATATGTTAACAATATTAAGTTATCAAATTCCTATTAACAGGAAAAGTACATTTATATGACCATATCAACTTTCAGCTTTGATTTTTTTCTCTCTCTAAAGTGCTACATATTACATGACTAACAAATCCTTTTAATCACATGATGCAAACATAAGCATTTAAAATCTGTACAATTATATATTTATGTAGAAAACCTAAATGAATTTAATTGCTGCAATTTTTAGGCATTTTAGATGATTATCAGCATTTACCATCTTCTAATGCTTCCATTAATAGATTTTCATCAGAATTTAATAGAAAATTCATTGAATGATGTAAGTTTTACAAGAAACCAGATACATTAAATTGTACATTACTCAAAATAACAGAATGAACTTGTAATGAAAAGTCTGGTATATTTAATTTCATTTCTCCAATCCAACTCTTAAAAGATATGAACAAAAGATTTTTATTTTATTTATTGATTGATTTTTGTTTGTTTGTTTCATTTTTTTTTTTTTTTTTTTTGATAAATTGACCAATCCTCTGGCCACTAATTACTACCTGTATGACCCTTACCTGAGATTGTCTGACCACTTGGACTCGAGATCTTTGGCCAATTGGTCAAGTTTTCTTTTCAATTCTTGTTGTGCCTCTTCAAGTTTCCTCTCGTGCAATTTCTTCAGTTTATCAAGCTCAGCCTGAATTTATAAAAGACAAACTAACTTAAAGGATAAATCAAACAACACATTTTGTTCTTTTTTTCTATTTTTTTTTTAATATATACAATGTTTGGTTTGTTTTATCAGGCTTTCCTTGTGTGCATCCAATGTAAATTGACATGTAAATATCTTGCTCACAATAATACTGTAGCAGTAATATTTGAGCATCTTACAAGTTATCACTGATTCAGATCCCCTTAATAGTCTACCAACGACCTTTTATCTCAACATCTCTACTTTTAGAAAATGAACAACAAATAGACAATTAGATGCAAGTATCAGCATAAAACTATTCAACATTTTCACACATTTATGAATATAACTTGACAGATATATAACACATGTTTAATGATATGTAAAGTACTCGCAGTACTTTCAGTACTTGAATATGAGATCTAAAGTGGATGGTCCTCAACAACAGGAAGTGTATTAAGTTCTTTTTATTTGTAAACATGAGCCTCTTATAAGTAGTCACAATACCAGCTATTCCAGACTGAAACTGAAATAAATTACTTTGTTTACTGCGTCATATTCATTTGTTGACGAGAGGATAGAGGTATATGTATGTATTATACATTTTACATAACGTTTTACAACGGACATAAAAAAAAATTCCAGAACAGTTGTGATACGTCAACTTCAAAGCTGTAGTCAAAATGAATTACACTTGGTCAGTGGGTTCTTGTGGTCATTCCTTGACCACAACTGACCACCAGCTACAGAGCCTGCTGGACACATCCGCCACCATGGCGATGTCATATGACTCCTGCACAGTGACGACACTTGCTTTCTCGATAATTTTCTGTATTTGTGGGATTGTAACAAACGTTGTGAACATTCTGGCGTTTACGTGTAATTCTGTTTACGACGATAAAGCGCCGTTCCTTCTCACAATTGTAATCCTGGATTTATCGTTGCTGGTTATAAGCCTTCCGTATTTCATTCTCCAGACGGCAGGATATGCCATTCCCGTGGACACCTCTGGGCTAGGTCTCTACCTTAGTATCAGGTGATGTGACAACACTTTATTGATATCAAATTTACTACCTAAAGTCATTAAAATATGTTTTAATATACCCATTAAAATATCAATTAAGATTTTCTATAAAGTAGCAAAAATCTAAATTCATCACAAAGTAAGTTAAAAACTACTCACATAAATTTACATATTAATATATATGTATTAGAATAAATGTCATCAGATTTTTTTATAATAAAAAATAATGAAAGATTATGCATTATCATTGTTTTTCCGTTTTTTGTTTAAATTAAGTTTATAACTACAATTATGTATATCAGTTACCCCTAAAGCTGTTATTGATTATTAACTCTTAATTTCAAAAAGAAACAAAATGTCTATGTGTATAATTTTGCTTGATTTTATTTTCTTTCAATTTAAAAGTTTTATCATTTAATATTTAACTTCAAAGATTTGAATAAATTTATATACTAACAAACATTTCTGAATAAAATAAATAACACCCGTCGGAATTTTAATAAAATCACATATGTCAAATCTTGCAATATATTTTTTAACAAAATAATTTTTAAATAAATTGTTTTTGAGAAAATGAAATATGTATGCATAATAATTGACGAGAAAATTGCTATTAAATATGAACTTAACAAGCAAACAGATATTAAATCCAGAAATTGTGTCTCATGTTGAACGACATATTTGTGGTAGATAATGTAAGTGGTAATAATGACGCTTCCAAACTGGATCTGTATAATTTTATCACAACAATGAAGCAATGTGGGTTGTGTCATAATTTGAGAAACATATCACGAAACATCATCAAATACTGTATGGAGGTAACTGGTAAATTTTCTCATTCATGAACTTTTTTCTCTCTCTCTAGGTACGCACTTAGCTTTGTCCTGATTTGTGCATCTTCCTGGATGCTGGTTGCCATGGTTTCAAAGAAGATCCTATCAACTCAGGTTGAGGATGACACTGAAATCAAGCCTCTGGGTGAATCTGATCAGAATGTTGATAGTACGGAACAAAAACGACATTCTAATTTCTCGTCAGTCATTCTAATCGTCACTATTCTGATTGCTGCAATATTGCTCCATGGTGTCAAATTTTTTGAGTATCAAACGTCCTCCGAGTCCGACACTCCATGGTTGATGAAGAAACGACTAAACGGTTTTGAGTATGAACTTTATACTGTCATTACAAACATAGCTGTGACCATGATTGCTCCATACATGTTTCTCTTGATTTCAACTGCTCATTACATTGCAGAGGTCGTGAGGATCATAATGCGAAAGAAAAGTGAAAGAGAACCGAATCGGAATATTTGGTTACTGTTTCTGCTCGGACTCCTCCATCTTGTTTGTTATGGACCATCACTCTATCAGCAAATGTTTTTGTTGTTTACAAAAATGGCTACATCAGCCAATATTTGCTTAGACAATTTCAACAGTGCTCTCATTATACTGAATGCATCAGTCAAAATTGTCCTGTTCAAACTTTTCACAAACCATTTCAATCGGTACCAACTTCCGCTGAGCAATTTGTCAGGTTTTCTCGCCAAAAGAAATCTGAGCTTAAAGAGAGGTGATGTTGTTCGAAATTTTAATTACTCGTTCAGCAACCCGAGTTATGAACAAGATAAAGAGCAACGCAACCCAAGTTATGAACAAGATAGAGAACAACACAACCCGAGTTATGAGCAAGACAGAGAGCAACACAACCCGAGTTATGAACAAGACAGAGAGCAACACAACCCGAGTTATGAGCAAGACAGAGAGCAACAAACTTCAGATCTCTGATTGCATACATGATGAACAATTACATTGTATGTATATATATACATGTCTTGGCTAATATTATGAATTGCTTGTAGTATAATGTCTATAAATATATTTTGAAAACTCAATTTCTCAGACTCTCAGTATATTTCAAGTATCAGCAACATGGACCAATAAACAGATTTGGGTGCTATATACGTCTTATTTTAAATTTAGAAATAAATATGTGAATAGTTAAATGATCCTTCATTTTGCAATTTCTAACAGCCCTGGGTACTTATAAGGTACAATACGGTAAATATATTTTACTCATGACAATTATCTTCTAATATAATTATACAAATATAAAAAAAGTTTGCTTAGAGCATCATTTTTTTAATCAGTCTACTTTTTCTTAATGTATATGGAAATTCAGAAATCCAAATAATGTGTCAACCATCAACCATGTTACCATAAGTTTTAAATTCAATAAAATATTGTTTCTATCATGTCATTTTTTGTGCTTTCTTTTGCTCAAATGTTTTGCTTTTTTGTTCCCCCATCACCCAAACCTAACCCCCACCTCCAACCCACCTCCCCATGAATCTGTTTAAAAGAATTTATCGTATTCGACCCAATAAGCGCCCATGTCCCTATAAGTGCCCTTCCCCTTTCTGAGCCCCTGCAATTTCAAAAACCAAAACTACACAAAACTGTACAGATTCACAATTATTTGGTCTTGTTAGCACCTTTTCATATTTTTCAATTTTCTAAACGCCCTGGGCGCTTATTGGGTCGAATACGGTAGGTCAATTTTGAAAATAAAATTCTTTGCTGCTTTAGCATGCTAATAAGTGAGCTGATGGCCATGGGTTTACCTTATAATTGGCAGCGTTGTTTTTGTGAGTTTTGATTTCCTCACGAGCCTTCTCCAGATCTGACTGAAGTCGAGTGGACGCCTCCTTAAGACTGTTGATTTTAGAGGATGCGGTACCCAGACCAGATTCGCTGTCCTTCAGGATCTTCTCAAGTCTTCGTACCTATAGGTACACAAATCAGAAACGATATTGATGGGAATCATTCATGCACCATGTGATATCAGTGAACAATTACGCTGGACTAGTATCTCCTGAGGTGATGTATTATGTAACCAATTGTAATCTTCCCGCTGAAATGACTTTAGCGAAGGATTATCATCGTTAAGCGTCACTCCATCCTCAATAGAAACAATAGTCCCGCCCAAACATTATTAGGTGTCACATGGTACGTGAATTATTCCAATTAACAGTAACACTGATTAATTTAAAGCAGAATTTCAAACCAGACCTCACAAATCTATAACTCGATTTGAACTCTCACAACCCTAGACAGAAAAGTTTTCTAAGAACAAAAGAGCTATACAAATTTACTGATCAGAATTTACATGATTTTAGAAGCAGAAGACAGCAACTTTATTTGGTTTATGGCCATAAACTTAAAGGGGAATAACTCCAATTATATTTTCTGATTGAAAATTTATTGTAAGCTGACGACAACATAAAAAAAGTCTCAATGTATATTCCTTCATTTTTGATTACCAGGTCTACATGAATAAACATTTTGATAGAAAAGACAATACATTATAAAGAAACAGTCTGTTATAACGAACCTCCGGGGATCAACAAAATCACTTTGTTATGAGCATAGTTCATTATACAGATACCAGTATTACAGACATTTTTTAGCCTCAGGGAACCATTACGGGGAATGAAAATTGCTAGGCTCATGCTACCCATTCGCATTTTTGATACTAACGAATCGATCATGCTAATTGCTAAAATAAATTCATCCTAATTCGATAAATATGCTAAAAGTTTTTCCTCACACACTCGATATCCAATCACGGGGACACAAGCTTCAAACATATTTTTTTTCAGTCACATTACTTTCATTGCAAGTCTAAAACAGTTGATAAATTTATCAGTTACTGAACCATATATATTTTAATGTTGCAGGGATGTAAATTAACAATACGCATGACGTGTACTTTTCCCTTGATGCATAAAAAACATTATTTGATGCTCCTTAGTAATTTAATGTTTTTCATTATGGAATGCTGTGATTGCACAATTTGCTAAATGAAATTCGTATTTGCTAAAGACAAAACAATAACTTTCGCAACTTTTGCTAAGCAAACTGGAAAGTTAGTGCGAGCCCAGAATTGCTACATTGAAGTTATGAAGTTATTGTTAGTGTGATCATCATAGCAATGTCTTAGCAATTATCGCATTGTAAAATGTATAGATGTACAGTAACTTATTGTTACTATGGTTACCAACCTCTTCCTCTGACGTGGCCAGCTTGTTTGTTAGACCAATGTTGAGTTGGTTGTACTCGGCGATCATGGCGTCTTTCTCCTGCTTCACTTTATTGACATCTTCTTCGTGTTGTTTTACCATTTTCTGTAAGAATAAGGACGCTATTTTAAAAATATGTTTTCAAATACATAAACTGCATGTTCTTAGTGAAATTCTGTACCTAATTAGGCCCAAAAAATGTGTCTGTTTAGGGTTACATTGGCCAAAAGTAGGGTCCGTAGGTCGGGGATTTTTTTTTTTTTAGTGTCTTTCACTCTAAAGTAATGGCCGGAACCGGAGTCTGAGATCAAAATCCTGACTTTCATTTTTTTCATAGAAAAGTGGAAAAAGTTAAAAGTCAGGGGTAAAAAATTAGGGTTGGTCGGATGACCCTAAACAGACATATTTTTTTGTTTGGCTCTATTATAAGTAAGCACAAATCTGATTGCAAAGACATACAAATCCTTGTTAATTCTTACCTGTTTGGTTTCATATAAAAGTGTGTCTGCCTTTTCCTGTTGTGCTTTCAGTACATCCTGGTGTGTTTTATTGAGATTTTGTTTCTCGATGGCGTGCTTGTCTGCTAGTTCTTTTTCTCTGATGGCCATTTTGTCCCTTAAACTCTGTAAGTCTCGTTCGTATCTGGCCATTAATGTCTGTTTCTCAAGTGAGAGATCTTCCAACGACTACAAGAAAAAAAATACAAATTATCAAATGATTTAGAATTGATACAGAAAAAAATGAAAGTTATAGAGCAACTTGTCTATAAAGATCATCCAAGGGACAAAATTAGGAAAGTAGTCTGTATTGACATGTGGTCTTTATACACAGGTCAAATTGTATTTTGAATGGCCACTTGGGACCCGAATAAGGTGGTCTTATCAATCAAGCAGATGGTCTTTATACAAAGTTGGTCACTAAGGCAGGTTTGACTGTAATTCCTATATAAGAAATAAGACAGGACAGGATGGGACGGAATGTGATGCGACAGACATGAGTAACACTGCATGCCTTAAACTCGGACAATAAAATCAATCAGAATTTGGCATATGACATATAATTTTTCTTTTTTTTTCCTTGTGGGGGAGGGGGGCAGTGTAGTAATCATCCCCATAACTAACCTTCTGCAGTGACAGCAGCTGAGAGTTCTGTTCTTTTGTTAGAGAGTTTTTCTCTGACTCTACGTTCTTCCATTGTGCTTCTAACCATGACAGCTTATCCTTGAGTTTCTGGATTTCTACGTTCTGTTCCTGTATGGTTGACTGCTGCTGTAGTTTGGTCGCTTCCAACTCACCAATTACACCTAGAAATTATACCATTTAATTCATCAGATGCGTGATCAGTGCTATATATTAAATTAGATAATGGACATTCACAGGTCATATAGTTTTCTACCACCATTCACTGATTGGTCACCGGTTTTAGCCGGGAGAGATTTATCTGTCAACTCCTAGAGAATGACAGCTCTGGTAAAACAATTGACGTCATGTGGTTTAAACTTGGTGTGCATTGTTGATGATGTCATCAATATTGATGTGCGATCGACGGAACCATGTTCATGTCACGATGAAAATGCTTCTTTTAAAGCTATTTTCTTTTTCTTTTATATATGGGAGAAAAACAATCATTCCCTACCTGTGAGGGTGTGACAACAAAATTACAAACATCGGGGAATTCCTGAATATCTAACCCTCGGCAAGCCTGGGATAGGATGTTCATGAATTACCCCTAGAATTATGGTTGTCACATCCTCTAGGTAGGAAAACATTCTATTAATCTCCCTTTGTCGCCTGCTTTTCATGTACAAATGTGAATGTATACCCATTAAATTTGACCAACTATCTCTAATTCAAACAATGATAATTTTGCTGTGGTTTTATTCAAATTGTCTAAAATATTAAAACAACCACCTTTCAAATTAATGTTACTTTATGTAACATTAGTGTTGGGAATCGTTTGTAAAATCGATGCTCGGTTTTAGACAACCAATTAATTATCAATTTTAAAATTGGACACCATTTACAGAAAGCTCCTACATTTATACATAATTTAATTAGCCTTTTAATTTCCATGAATACAACCGTATGAATTGAAGTTTTTTCTTCTTCTTTATTTCAAATTTGAATTATTGTATATCTAACATGTCTAAGGCACTTTGAAATGTGGTTGTGCATATATATTACATAATTAAGTTTCAGAACAGTGTAAAATTAAAATAACCACAAGTTATCTCCCATCTAAATAATTGATTATTACCTTTAATCGATAGTCTTTAGAAAAATCATAATCGATCGATCATCCATTAAAATAAGAATCGGTCCAACACTATGTAATATGATGTACTTTTACTCTAATTTATACTGCAAACAAAAATTCACAATTGATAAACATTCACCTGACTTGGCACGAAGGTCCTCAGCTTGCTCCCTGCAGCGCTCCTTGTATGTTGTTAATTCTGATTCAATTTCCTTTAATCGTGTTAAAGCACTTGATGCTTCATTTTTGGCGTCATCTAACTGTAATTCAAAAGTGAAAGTCAAAATATATTAATTTTTATTTCTTATCGTAACTCTGACAATCACTCCCTTATGATTTTACAATGAACTGTTTTATAAGCCTTAAATTTGAATATTAAGAAGAAATAGGAAGCACCTTAAAGAGTAAATAATTTAGAATCAAGCAAAATGCTTTAAATTTAATTTCTTGTTAAGAAATGAAACTAATTCAAATCAAATTAAACAGTAATATTTTGACAATAAAAAAATAAAAGGGGGTGTTGGGGTGTTATCGACTGCAACAGTCTGTGACGTTAATTTTTTTCTCTGCTGGTCATTTGGACTTGTAAACCCCAAAGTTTTACTAGTCCGACTATTAATTACTAGTCCAAATCAAATATACAGCCATTTTGCTTCAGCACTTCAGTCATGATCAGTTTACAATTTTGACCCAAATTACAGTCTGTATGCATTCCTGAAAGCAAATTTTCATAAATTGGTGAATCCAGACTGAAAAAACCTCATACGACATAATGCACTCAAAATGTGTTGAAAAATGCAATTGACCACCACTCTTGTAAATATAATATCTACAGAATTTAATCTGGTTGGGAGCCACTATTCCAGTCAGCCTAGTTCATTACAATTACATATGTAGCTCTAGTCCAGCAGTAAAATTACTAGTTGTGGGCATCAGACTAGTGCTTAAAGTCGCAGACTGCTGCAAGTTCATTCAAATCAAATAGAGGGACCCCAATTATTTGAAAAGGATCTCACTTAAGGAACACCCTGTGTAAACTCTGATGTTTATATAGATGCTGGTAGTAACTCCTATAGATTTGAACTCTCTGGTTGTTTAGTACCTAAGGTAGAAGGTTAGTAGAAGAAATCAAGGTAAAATTAGTAGAAGACAAGAAATATGAACCACTCAAGTTCCTGTCAACCATGACTTATTCAATGAAAAAATATTTACCATTTTTTGTAGGCCACCAGAATTGTACTCTTTGTCTTGAAGAGCCATTTTTAGTTTCTCCAATTCTGATTTTGTATTCTCCACCTCTTCCTCGCTTAGGGACAATTTGTTGACTAGATTTTCAATTTGCTTTTTTAATTCTCTCTCTTGCAGAGCAAAGTCTTTCTTCATTTTTTCACGCTCCTCTATGAGTTCCTTACTGGAATTTTCATGCAAAGAAAGCTGTGACTGTTTCAAAGCAGCCAGTTCTTTTTCATAAAATGCTTGAGCTTTTGCAAGCTTAGCCTCATATTCTTCTGCACTTTTTGCTTTTTCCACATTCAAATTGTCTAACTGTGTCTTTAAATCTTCAATCTGATCCTTGAATTTGTCTTCAATTTTTGCACACTCATTTAACCAGTCTGTGTTTTGTGAACGATGAAATGTCCGCAGTTGGTCCATTTCTGCTTCATGAGCTTTTTTCATGTCTGATAACGCTTGTTCTTTTTCGGAATCAACATTTTTCTTCCATTCTTCAAACTGTTCCAACTGGTTGTCGAAACGTTTCTTGGCAGTTAAAACTTCTTGTGATATTGTGAGGAGTTTCTGAGAATGTTCCATTTTCACCTGACATTCTCGTTCCTCGGCATGCTGTTTGAAAGTTTCAAACCTTTGCAAAGCGTCTTTTTTATACCTTTCGTGGTTAGCTATGGTGGTCTCCAGGGAGGAGATCTTTTGCCTATAGTCATTCTCCTCGTCGAGTTTCTTTTTGAACACACTGATCTTATCTTTAGTCTCTGACAGAAGTTTCTGCATCTCCTCCTCATGCTGTTCTTTGAGGTTGTGTATGACAGCGTCATGCTCGTCATTTTTTGTGTTGAGTGCATATATAACCTGTAAAGTATTAAAAAAAAGTCAATATTAATATTCAAAACATTTTGCGTAAGCATAAACAGTTTTATATACATGAATTCAATTATGGACAATCTGACAGAATTTGTACTTAAAAGCTGTTCTGAAAATTCATTAAAGTTAACTAAGAATGCATGATGAGTTTTTGTCTGTACTATGAAATTGGATTGGGTCGATCGTCGGTGACAAGACACAGAGCTTTTTCTCACTGCTTTAGGAATGGGGCCCCTGGCTTTGAATTTGGGAAAATGTGCGACAAAACAAAAGATTTGGGGAAAATGATAAAATATGAAATAATGCATAAAAAATAAGATTTTTCATTTCTAGTGTAGTTCTGTACTTTTCTGAAGCCAATTTACAAATATTTAAAGCGTTAACCATCATGTCATGCAGCTAATTATAATAAGTTAATGCAATATTTTTGAATAGTTTTCAAGAAATTTTGATTTTGGGAAATTTAAAGAGACAATTAATTCACTCAGGCAAATTCTTTTACATAATCAAGAAGCAAAATATAGCATAAATGTATTGTTCAACATTTCTTATCAAACATGTAACGTAAAACTTTGACAAATTCCATGACATTGTTAAGTATTTTAATTAATATCGTTGAAATATCAAATCATTGATCAATACGATTAAGCAGGTACAATATTGACTCTGTACCCATACTCCAGCCAACGTCACGCACGTTAAACAAATGAACTACATAACCACTGAGAAGGTGATAAAATGATTTTTAGGCAAGACAATTCACCTAATAAGGTAAACAGTCTACTGTCAGAGCGATTTGAGCAGTTCTAGCCGAAGTTGCATTACTTAACGAGCAAGGGACAGGGTTCGGCATACAAGAAGTTCGACCACAGTGTGTAATGGCGGACAGCGAGCAAGTTTGAACATTTCACACACATGTCACCACTATGGGCTTTTCAGGCATATCACAGTAAAACTGTACCTGCTTAATCGTATTGATCAACGATTTGTAATTACAACGGTATCAATCAAAATACTAAACAATGATGTGGAATTTGTCAATATTTTATGTTATATGTTTCATAAGAAATGTAGAACAATACATTTATGCCATATTTTGCTAACAAAGGTTAATACGGGGGTTTCGAGATCCCAAAACGACGTGAGTAAAGTACTATTTACCGTCGATTAGTCCCACGTACCTTCCGGTGATTATGACGTCATTTGACGTGAGTTTCATGACGTCATAATCACTGGAAGGTACGTGGGACTAATCAACGGTAAATTGTACTTTACCATCGTCGTTTTGGGATCTCGAAACTCCCGTATTACAGTAATGGTATAGTGTGTTTTTATCCATTTGGAGTCCCTAATGTTACATGTGTACATGTAATAATAAAAACTGGACAACAATCACCCATTCTACTAAACTGTTTGGAAAATGTGTTGAGCTGAATATGCAACACTTCTAATGAAACTGAAAGTTCTGTTGGAAGATAAGCTTAGGCCTACACAAGAATGTCAAGATGCATGGGCAGTGCACTGTGGCCAGTGTTGGTGAACAGAGGTATCGATTCTATAGGTAAATGATATTGTACATGTGAACATATGAATTTAAATAGGCCTATACTAAAACCAACGGGAACAGCTGAGTTTCAGCTACACATACTATACCTACTGCTACAACACACAACCTAGTGTCGAACTGACCAAAACGTAAACATCGAGGCACGTTGCCAAATAAACCCCAAAACAACACATTATTTGAATAAATTAGTGACCTTTGTAAGCTGTGCGATTTTCTTTGACATCTTAAGATGCATATCCTGCGAGACTTCCATGTCTTTTTGTGGATCTGTCGGTAAAGTGCCGTATTTTCCATTTTGATAGTAGTTAAAAGACATTTTGGCACTAGCCGCCATGTTGGATTTTTTGGAACTACTTTCTTATGGAGAAAATAGTCCATACATTATATGGATATTGATATTTTAAAAAATATTTGAAATTAATAAAAATAGCCCAATCGTCAACAAAATTTTGTTTTTATTCCCTAGTTTAACTATTCATTTTATCTAGTTCTTTTTTTACATTCTTTCTACATTCGTTTAAATATCCCTACACCTCCGTAGTCACAATATTAGTTTATTCGTTGCTATGGAAGAATTTCCGAAGAACATTACCGGAATGCCTCGGGTTCATTCTTATCATTGAAGGTATTTTTAGTAGATGATGTAGAGCGGTTCGAATCCCAGTCAGGGCAGGACAGGTATTATATTTTATTTCTTTTATTTCCAAACTATGTTTGATACTGAATTAAATTTATTTTCTATTGAGTACATGACAAAAACAAAAACAAAAAACGAGAAGGAAAAACAAAAAAGTCTTTGATCAATGTGGCAACGAGACTGAAACCTCACCAGAAGAAATCCTTGTAATTAAGGCTGGAAATATCTCATGCAATGTAAATTTACAAAGAAAAAAACTGTTAAGTCAGCCGTATTGATCTTATATATACAAATTGTACGTCAAAGTCATGGTTTCACGGACGTGTAAGCAATTAATACAAATGATGTGTTGGTTCCCCTTACCCCTTTTTATTTGCTTCAATACTGACGAATGTATAGCTTCCACATAATTCCCCATCCAACACACTAAATTCTTATGTGGATGATCTGTAAAGTATGACATCCTTTCATTTTTTTGCCTTTCTCCATTACTGACGAATTGATTCCCTATCCCAATCACAGGCGTCTGCATCTGGTTTTGGAAAAATAAAATATCCCATCCCTACTATATGTTCATGTAGTAGGAATAGGTGTTCATATTTTTATCAAACCAGAAGCAGACGCATGTGATCCCAATAGGACATCCAAATTCTTATGTTATTGTAATCTCTTGCGGGTAGGTATCCATTATTAATTACGTTATTATTTTGTGAGCGCAATTCACATCGTTTCCTCCGAAAAGTATTACATTACGCTGGAAAACACATGACGTCACAATTAATATCTACCCGCAAGGACAGATAACTCTGTAATATGCAAATACAGAACAGCATGGTGGTGATATTATACAATTATCGACCTATTTTCAGGTGGATACGGTGAGTTATCAACCCGAGCAAGTAATATATCCCAAGGCCGGAGGCCGAGGGTTATATCATTTTCGAGGGTTGATAACTCACCGTATCCACCTGAAAATAGGTCGATAATTGTTTTATTATATGACATTTACAGAATATTAAACTGATTCTTCAAAAAGACTTAACTACAATAAACAGGATGATATTTGCAAATGTTCCTTTTACAAAGCTTGCTGCCTTCCGCCAAATATGTTGCCGAGTACATGTATGTATAATGACGTCACAATAGATTAACCCGACGTCTTTGAATAAAGAAACTCCCGTAACGCTATATTTGGGTACGACTCGACGTCAAAAGTGTTTATGACGTCACATTTCAAGGGAGGTTACCTCGATTTATTTTTAACACAGATTACTGGACTCGCGAGAGGTATCTGGACTGAGTCCAGTAACCTCGCGTGCTTTTCGACGCCAATTTCGGGGTTGATATCACAGTTGATGAATACTTCTGAGAAACGTATGGGCCAATCAAAATGCAGCAAAAGCGACAGTCATATAATAAAATTCCTTAAAGGCCCACTATTTTTCCGAAATGTATTTTAATTTTTTAAATGGAAATGTCAAACGAGATCCATAATTTTGTAGAGTAGCAAAAGTTATTAATTCAATGTTAATACTACACCCATCACCATCTTCTGAAAAAGTAATTGAAATAAATGAAATGTTATATTTTTATAACGCGGGTCGTCTCACGTTTCCCGCCGTCGTCCTAAATACCGCGCGGTAGTTGACTATCAGTGCGCCAGACGACAAAACAGCTATATGAATCCAAAGAGTTATCATATATCACACAGGAAATCTCGCTAAGTTTGGCGTTGTTACCTCATCTAAGGCCTTCGATATGTATTTTCTTATGTTATTAATGCTTTTAAGAAACCTTTAAATTTTTATCCTTAAAGGTAGTGGTTGATACTTGATCATCTAAATTCAAGATTGATCGAGTTGCCATTTTATTTTATGTAATTTATCATAATTTTTTTTTTAATTTTCTGTTGGGAGTTTTAGTCCCTGATTATATTTTTGAATGACATTGGAGACAATTTCATCCTCGGATAAAACACATCAAAGTTTCAATATTGAATACATCTCGTCTATTGATATCCGAGTTAAAAAAAAAAACAAAAAAACAAAAAAAAAAACATCGTTTCTTTATATAAGATACGCCATGGCCAAGATGTCTTAAGCCTTGTTGTGGATATTTTTTTTTCAATTTCAATTTTGTTTCATTTCAAAATATTATTTGAAAAAGGATTGAACAACATGCATAGCCTATATAAGTTCTCTCCCTAAGTAACAACTAGTACATAGCAAGATATATAAGTTAAGATACGCAGTGTTGTTTACAATATGTAACAGTATATACATATTACATAATTATCAGATTTGAATGTGGAAGTATGTAGTTACAGACATTTTTAATTCATGTTTAATTGCTAAAACTGAATGTATACAGAAGATAATTTCCATGTTTTAAATGTTATTGGTACTGAATCCAGTATTCAATGAAAGGTTTTCCTCCACCCATAGGATACAGTATAAAGTAAGATTGTTAAGAGGAGTAAGTCAGTTTCGCTGTATTTATGAATACATTTGAAAGATTTTTAAAAGTACATAAAGGTTCAGCTACATTTAACTATTATATAATTATAGTGTTAGAAAATATGTGACATAATTATAAGATGATGATTGAATTAACCCATCTCTAGAAAATTCATACTTATGTTTATAATATATGTTGTGGATTGCATGAGAAGGACTTTTTATGTGTTCTACTTGGCGCAGATTTCCCGGTCTTGAACTTGCTAGGCAACAATTAATGAAACAAACGATTTTGCCCTATCATCACAGCAGCAGAGACTTTTCAACACCTACAACGAAAAACAGCATAAAAAACACGTGCGCGAATGAATGATGAATGTGACTGTACTTCAGTCATGTGATTTTTTCAGAAAATACGAGATTTGAAAAATTATTAAAAGATTAGGATATTTACTCTGTTATATAGCAAATATCCCGGAAAATACGAGAATTGAAGAAATATTTTTTAAAATCGGTATAGCCAAGGGTATTAAGTCGATTCTCTTCCTACTACAAAGAGAATCGGACTAATACCCTTGGCTAGCGAAGTTGAACTGTACTATAAAACAGATTTTCTGGGGGGAAAAAACACATGACAGTTAGGTGTATTCATCAGTCCATCCATCAACTACAAAAAAAAACTAGAAATTGTCATAGATAATTTGGCGGGCTTTTCACTATATTTAGTTTACAATACCGTCATTGCCAGGTAAGTTAAGAACTAGGTAATGCATGGGTTTTGAAGTTGTAACCAATAAATGACATTGACTTTCAGCCATGAATAAAAGTGTTTTAGTGAAGATCTGCATGAAGTTTGATCAGCCGGAGAGAACTCCCATCTTAATACAATTCATATTTCCAAATTCGTTCGAGCAAATGATAACGAGATGATCAGATCGAATGCGCCTTAACGTCATCTGACTTGCGGTGTTGTTAAGTATATATACCCCGGTATGTATATTTAAACTCTAGACCCCTTGAACGTATGAAGACTCTTGTCATTTTGGTTATTGTTGAGTCATTTAAAGATTTGAACAGATTTGAATCATGTGACCTTGAATGCAAGCCAAGGCCTTCACCCCTGCATGGTACAGGCCCAGTATCAGTACCCCAGGCCTTCTGGTTATTGAGAAGTTGTTTGAATGAAAAGTTCACACATGGGGGGATTGCGCACGACGACGGACGAAGCGTGGTGACTATATGTCACCCTGATCCTTGAGGTCAGGCGACCTCAAAAGTAAAAACCATCAAGTCCTTTATGATGTAATGAATACCTTTATTTTCCACTATTTTAATATTTGACCCCGTCACTTTGGGCTCAGAATCTTCAATTGTGCAAAAACCTGTTCCCCTTTCAGCAAGGATGTGTCTGAAGAAATTTATGCAACATATGAATGGAGAAAATATATACAAATGCAGCGATTGCAAGAAGAAAAATGTTTTATTATAGGCCTAAGTATGCTCAATTAATGTGACAAATGTGTGAATACAAAGAACTATCTGTTCTTGCATGATCATTCTGAGAGAAAATTGTTATAATTGCATCCAATGTATTTAAACACATTGTACTTTCAGAAATAAAACCATACTACAATTTTCTATTGCAAGTTCAAACATACCATTGGCATTTTTGTATTGTTCCAACTGAAATGCTTAAGTACTAAAGGGATCTTTCTCAAATTTCATGTGTAGGTTCCCCTTGGTCCCTAGTTATGCATATTGCATTTTGGGACCAATCGGAAAACAACATGGCCGACAGGTGGAGGAAGCAGGGAAAGAAGGAAAAGCAGAGAAAACTAGTTCACTCAATGGTGGGCGCCAAGATCCCTCTGGGATCTCTTGTTATAACAAGTTATTATTAGAAAAACATTGCCCTGTAGATTATCTTCAAATAACATAATTGCATGAAAGCTGTAAAACCAACGATAAGTTAGTTAAGACCATTTAAACAATTGATTTATGATATGTGTATTTGACCCCTGTGAACTTGAATATGGGTCAAGGTCATTCCTAGTATCTGACTTTATAGCCAATCCCCTGGACATCTTATATATGAAATATGAAGATCCTAGACCTTACAGAACCTCAAGAGAAAAGTTTTCAAGTTTATTGTTAAAAACAGGACCTTTAACATTTGACCCTTACCGAAAACCGGAAGTTGCCATTTTTTGTAATTAAGCATATAGAGAGAAAAAGTTTACGCTTACGATTATATGCAAAAAAATATTATAAGATGAAATCTGTGAAAAGAACTGTTAGTGAGTTATAAGCATTTTTAAATTTTAAGATATGACATCAAAGCGACCATTTTGTATTTTGATGAAGAAGAAAATCATATCAAACGTTAGAGAACATTAGAGGGGTCTTTTCTTTAGCAATTGCAGACTATATTAGTCATTCAATATATAATGTTAAACATTTTGGCGGGAATTTAGCAAAGATCAAAGGATTGTTTTTCAAAATGGCATGCAGCATTAACCGGAAGTGCTACCGAAAAATAAAAGACACCAAATTCATCAGAATGACATATATTCTGCATCGATATGTAAAAAGAAATTTCGCAAAATCAAAAAAGTAAAAATTCGTGAACTTTGACCCCATAGCGAACTTTTTTGTTTGACCTTTGACCTAATTGCTGTAATTGAATAAAAGTTAGGCTTTTATACGATCTACATAAAACATCAAAAATATTTGCTGTATCTTAAACGGTTTTTTTAGTTATGGCTGTTTTAAACTTTTTAGGTATGACGTCATGGCGGCCATCTTGGATTTTTGACCTACTTAAAAATGTTGCGGTCACCCCTTCAACTCATGCCATACAATATAACAATAAGGCCATTGGCATACCTCTTACCATTTTGAAGATCTTTTGGACACAAAAAAAGTGTAGAATAATAATAATAAACTAGAAATTGTCATAGACAATTTGGCGGGCTTTTCACTATATTTAGTTTACAATACCGTCATTGCCAGGTAAGTTAAGAACTAGGTAATGCATGGGTTTTGAAGTTGTAACCAGTAAATGACCTTGACTTTCAGCCCTGAATAAAAGTGTTTTAGTGAAGATCTGCATGAAGTTTGAACAGCCGAAGAGAACTCTCATCTTAATCCAATTCATATTTCCAAATTCATTTGAGCAATTTATAAAGAGATCGGATGCGCCTTAACGTTAGAAGTTTCTTATCGCTATTTCTCAGAAAGTACTAAAGGGATCTTTCTGAAATTTCATGCATAGGTTCCCCTTGGTCCCTTGTTATGCATATTGCATTTTGGGACCAATCGGAAAACAACATGGCCGACAGGTGGAGGAAGCAGGAAAAGAAGGAAAAGCAGAGAAAAGATCAGTCTTACAAAGATCCAATAAAGTTCACACAATGGTGGGCGAAAATTGTATTTTGATGAAGAAGAAAATCATATCAAACGTTAGAGAACATTAGAGGGGTCTTTTCTTTAGCAATTGCAGACTATATTAGTCATTCAATATATAATGTTAAACATTTTGGCGGGAATTTAGCAAAGATCAAAGGATTGTTCAAAATGGCATACAGCATTAGCCGGAAGTGCTACCGAAAAATAAAAGACACCAAAATCATCAGAATAAAATTCTGCATCGATATGTAAAAAGAAATTTTGCAAAATCAAAAAAGTAAAAATTCGTGAACTTTGACCCCTTAGCGAACTTTTTTGTTTGACCTTTGACCTAATTGCTGTACTTGAATAAAAGTTAGTCTTTTATACGATCTACAGAAAACATCAAAAATATTTGCTGTATCTTAAACGGTGTTTGAGTTATGGCTGTTTTAATCTTTTTAGGTATGACGTCATGGCGGCCATCTTGCATTTTTGACCTACTTAAAAATGTTGCGGTCACCCCTTCAACTCATGCCATACAATATAACAATAAGGCCATCGGCATACCTCTTACCATTTTGAAGATCTTTTGGACACAAAAAAGTGAATAATAACAATAATTACTTATTACTTATATAATATATACTATATATATATATAATAATGAAAATACTGTTGGAGGTATCTTCATGATTCCAACTGTTCCGAAATCAGAATGATTTTTTTAGTGTTCCAACAAAATTAATGTATTTTGTTTTTCTTACTTTTTTGAGAAAATCAACTTTTTATGTCCCTGTTCCCCCGATGCAAAAATTCAATTGGAAGGTCTTTATCACTACGGTGTTGCTTCCAGTTGAAAACAAGCGTTCTGACGCCCTTCGAATTTGCGAATTCAAACTCAACAAAAGTAGCGAAACCAGATATTTTCATCACTAATATCGGGATTAATCAGGCATAGAACTCGATACCAGGTAATAAGAATTACCTGTAACAGTTGCGATATGAAAATATTGCGATGTGAGTAAATAAATGATTAATTTCTTTATTCTGATTACCATTTCTAAATTTGACCATTTGATCCCGAACATTCCAATGACGTCATTTTTTAATCCTCTATGAGCCCGGGTGATTCGATCTTGCAAGCTAACGTTTTGAAGGATTGAATAAGCATTCATTTGTGGTATTGTGGTGGCAATTTGCACTCATATACAGCTTAACATAGTTTAAAATAATAGTGTTACTTAATCTTGAAACATTTCATTATTTAAACGTCACTTTGACAAAAAGAAACAGTAGGCCTACGTAGGCTACAATGTAAATCTTAAAGCGTTTGTGGATACAATGCTTCGTTTAGTAGATGAAATTCCTGAAATATTACACAAAACATCATTAACATGCTTCTGAAACATATAATTAATGATTTGAATTGAATATGTTTGACATTGTATGTAAAAAATCTATTTTGGTCTTTCGTCGTCGAAAACCGATGAAACCGCGGTACCACTGGGTTGCGAGCAGCTATCGTGATTTTTTCGTGTTTTTTTCTTATTCATTAAAAAGATATCTTTGAAGACTTAAGACTATCTCTAGTCCTAAAGGTTTCGGCAATAACATTCTTTTTTATATTTGAGTAGAGTGCATCAAATCGGATCTGTTTCCGATATCGACTGTGCATTGTTAGGACTACATTGTACCTGTACCTGCAGTTATCGTGATTTTTCATGCAACTTAGTAGAATTTTACAATGCATACGCAATAGAAAGATATAATCTAAAAAAATTGTATTGTACAATTTCTCATTGCAAATAACTTCGATATTCCATGGCATAAAATAAAAACTGTCGTTTTCTCCGTAACAACGTAACACGAGCCTGTGCTTCGTCTCGGCGAAATCTAACTCATTCCTCTCAGGGGTGTCTTCACCGACGTTCGAGCATATCAGAAGAAAAAATCAATAAAATAACAAACAAAGATTATCGTATACCAGGTATATTAAAGAACAACAAAAAACTTTGTGATTTGTGATCAACGTGTTATTATCATTTTTTCAATTTTCTTCAAGTTGAAACAACAGCTACATGCACATTACATTTACAAATTTTCATTTTTCCTAGTAGGAAATACTCAATCATACATCATAAAAAAATAACAATGTTATCTGCTTCTAATAAAAAAAATTTACTGTTTATAAAAAAGCAGAAATCTGGCTTAGTGTCAACGTGCAGATCTTCTGTTCTTTCGATTCTCCACACCGGCGGCAATTTTTTTTTTCGTTTTTTTTAATATATCATGCAATCATGCCTATTCAAACTATTCACAATATCTAGCGAGGGCTACATGTACATGTAGCTCTAGTACTACAGAATAAATAATTATATATCTGAGGATTTACATCTGATATATACACGGTCAGTATCTTACAGTAGGTAGGCAAAGGACGTGTCCCTGAATAGGCCTACATTAGTTTTATTTTGGTGTTGACACGGAAAGACGAGATGACTCCTGTCTCCTGGACATTAAAACAAATCATTTATTTCATCTAGGCAAATAATAATTTGAAAATTACATATACCGCCTACAAGGAGACGTCCTAGGCTTATCGCTACCCACAATACACTCGATCGTGGTCTTATGCATATGAATTATGTAACTTTTCATCGATAATTTGATCCAGATATATCTGTCTTCGACAATTATATTTAGAATTATGAATATGTGGAAGGAACGTATGTACAAGATAAAAACAACCCATCTCAACTGCTATTCCGGGACCGTGAAATGTAATATTGGTCACCTCAGCCCAAGCACAGGGGCACGCAAATTATTCATCATGAAAAATAATTCATATGTACGTCATGTCCACATGACTGAAAATTGCGAAAAATGATTTATATATTATGTAAATATTGGTTAGCTTGTAATAATAATAATAATAATTAAAAAAAAAAAATAATAATTAAAAAAAAAACAACAACAGAATAAAAACAATAGGTCTTTTCACCACATGGTGAAAAGCCCTAATTATGACTCGAGATATCAAAATATGACCAAAAAAGCTGTAACAAACCAATTGTGCTGAAATTCCCGCCGGGAATCGAACCCGGGTCTCCTGCCACATAGTGACAAGTGTGATAACCACTTCACCATAGGAATTGCTTTCAACACTACATGGTCTTTCACAGTGTTTGTTGTTTTTTTCGAATGAAAAGAAAAAAATGATGGAAATTTCACATAAAATTACACAATTTAATTTGCAAAATGAACCCAAAATGAAAATTTCATATACAATTACACAATTTAATTCGCAACATGAACCAAGAATTTTATCTTTGAATGATCCTTCATATAATTATGACTCGAGATATCAAAATATGACCAAAAAAGCTGTAACAAACCAATTGTGCTGAAATTCCCACCGGGAATCGAACCCGGGTCTCCTGCCACATAGTGACAAGTGTGATAACCACTTCACCATAGGAATTGCTTTCAACACTACATGGTCTTTCACAGTGTTTGTTGTTTTTTTCAAATGAAAAGAAAAAAATGATGGAAATTTCACATAAAATTACACAATTTAATTTGCAAAATGAACCCAAAATGAAAATTTTCATACACAATTTAATTCGCAACATGAACCAAGAATTTTATCTTTGAATGATCCTTCATATAATTATGACTCGAGATATCAAAATATGACCAAAAAAGCTGTAACAAACCAATTGTGCTGAAATTCCCACCAGGAATCGAACCCGGGTCTCCTGCCACATAGTGACAATTGTGATAGCCACTTCACCATAGGAATTGCTATCGACACTACACGATTTATCACAGTGTTTGTTGTTTTTTTTCAGTGAATACAAATATTTCCCCTCTGCTTTTTCAAGGGCTTGGGACCTTCTAGCAGTGTTGCTAGGCAGCATTAAAATATTTATATCCCCCCCCCCCCCCCCTTGTGCCTTGTTGTCCAGCACTTGGTATATGTAAACGGAGATCAGGGATCCCTAAATCTTGGGATTTCTCTGGTGGTGTAGCTTCTAGCCTTCATCGTCTCTGTCCATTCTTCAAATGATAATATTGGAGTCCTCACAACCCTGCCTTTCTCGACCTCTTCGTTTTGACGTTTGTAGTACGAGTTGCTGCTTCGCGATGGGCCAGGGCTGGATGGTGACGGACGAAGTGGTGATGGTAGACGCGACATCGTGGATTCCTGTGGTACAATCGAGACAAACTGCTGTGATGGAGTGGTGCATTGAGGAACCATTTGGACAGGACTTGGTAGAGGAGGGGATGGCAGTATCTGTATAGGGACGAACTGCTGAGTCGGAATGGTGCCTTGAGGAACCACCTGAACAGGACTTCGTAGAGAGCATGGCAGTATCTGTATAGGGACGAACTGCTGAATCGGAATGGCGCTTTGAGGAACCACCTGATCAGGACTTCGTAGAGAGCATGGCAGTATCTGTATAGGGACGAACTGCTGAATCGGAATGGTGCCTTGAGGAACCATCTGATCAGGACTTCGTAGAGAGCATGGCAGTATCTGTATAGGGACGAACTGCTGAATCGGAATGGCGCTTTTAGGAACCACCTGAACAGGACTTTGTTGAGGCGGCGATGGCTGTATTGGTGTAGAAACAAACTGCTGACCTGGACTAGGTATCTGTAACAGAAGAGGAACAGTCATCGAAGGCGCAGACCCAAAGTATATCTGGTATGACCCTTGAGGAATCGTGGCAAAGGGAGCCGGAACAGAAGTAACAGAAACCGGCGCAGAGACAACGGTCGTGGCAACCTAATGTTACTGGCGTGACGCTGCTCGTTGGCAATATGAACTTCTGACGACACTTCCGTGTTGCTGACAAACCTGCGGTGTTGGATGACGAATCAAACTGGTGTTGCTGGCTTTGGGATACCCTGACCGGTGAGGTTGCATGTTCAAACGACGTGGGACAGGAGCTTTCAGCTCTCCTCCGAAATCTCGATCTGTAACTCTTGCTTCAACGAAATGTGATCATGTCTCTCCGATCTTCTGTTGAACCTGTAAAATACCGGAATGAAACATAACATCAATTTATTTTCATTGTATGCAATAGTTTCACAATAAGCCAAAATAATTACTTTTTACCTTTCCACCTTTCTATATTCTTTGTAGCATTTTACATACACAATATGAATACATATATTACTTACCACTGATGACACAAGCTGAATCTGCGACATGACCTGCTGGTTGTCAAGGAACTTGTCGAGGATCGCCTTGTATACCTGCATCACCATGGTCCACTTGGTACAAGAGGCTCCCTGCTTCTTCACTGGTGACGAGAAAGCCCTGCATAGGCGTATGATGATTGCATCCACGTTTAGAGTCGGGCCACTGTGCAGGTCCTGCGTTCTGACCGAGGATGTATTGTTTGGTTGACTCCACTCAAAGGGCCACCCTCCCTTCAACGCCTCAAATCGGGCGACTGCCCTAGTTCGGTGACGAGAGGGGAAGGTGGTAGGACTCCTGTCAAAGGGATGAAGGCCGCCCCACAGGGAAACGATGGTGATCACCTATCGTCTGGCCAGGGCTGTCATCTGATCACTCAGGGACACAAGGTAATCTGCCAGGGCCTCCACCGCTCCATAGCCCCCCATTCCATTAGGTCCGTCTGACTCCTGTAACAGAGAAAATACATACAATTGGTAACATATTGTCTGTATGCAAACAAGAAAGGTAGCACGCCCATATAATCATTCAATGAAGTGTACTCACATCTTGATCGTCTGAGGTGGACGTGTCGTATGTTGTCTGCATTTCGGGTGCACTGGGTGGTGTCAAGGACTGTCCTCGGACCTATCCTCACTGGCATGTTTTGTAACAGTGGCAGAAAGTATGCTACTCCGAAAACTTAACTGGCGCCGAGTTGTTGCAAGGGTGGGGGTGAATCTGTAACACACAGAATAGAGCTCAAAGGTTAAAACCAAGTACATTTTAGAACCAGTCAAGCCACTCATAGAGGCTTGAATGAAGGACTCAAACAAAGGAATAAAGAAATTGGCTTATCATTTATATTGAATTTAGTATACCTGTAGTATATTTTGTACAATGTTGAATGTTAGAGTTAAACAAAAGATATTTATTCATTTTTGATATTTAAAGTTGATTCAAGATCAATAAGTTGAATAACGTATTTTCCTGAAATAACTGAAATAAATTTATTTTAAATTTCTTATTTCTGAAATAACAATTTCAACACTAACAAATCCGGTAAAAATCTAAGTGCCGTTTCTTAATCAAATTAATCATTTCTATATTCATATATTAATTACTAAAATTACCAATGTCTCTTCAAAGAAAAAAAATAAAAGAAAAAAGTAAATATATCCATATCTTAATGTTTACTTAATTTGAGAATATTTTCGAAAAAAAAACATTAGAAGTATTACCATTTCCGGATTATGTGTTGGTTCCCTTTTTAGAAAACCAACATGGCTGTTTACATGTGTATCACTTTGATTTGCCGTATTTAGGTCATCTGACCCGAAGGGTCAGGATGACCTATAGTCATCATGTTTCGTCCGTCGTCGTCCGCCGTGCGCCGTGCGCCGTCCGCCGTGCGCCGTGCGTTAACTTTTCACATTTTGAACTTCTTCTCAAGTTCTACCAGTGCGATTTGGCTGAAACTTGCATGAAATGATCCTGACATGGTCCCGACAAAGTGTTGTTATTTTTCGGGTCGATCCGAAATCCAAGATGGCCGCCACAGCCGCCATCTTGAAAACACATTTTGAACTTCTTCTCAAGTTCTACCGGTGCGATTAGGCTGAAACTTGCATGAAATGATCCTGACATGGTCCCGACAAAGTGTTGTTATTTTTCGGGTCGATCTGAAATCCAAGATGGCCGCCACAGCCGCCATCTTGAAAACACATTTTGAACTTCTTCTCAAGTTCTACCGGTGCGATTTGGCTGAAACTTGCATGAAATGATCCTGACATGGTCCCGACAAAGTATTGTTACATCTGTGGTTGATCCCAAATCGAAGATGACTACCATGACACTATATCTAATTAATTTCCTATATGTTGAAATAAAATTTGTTGAAAGAAATTGAAAATGATCCTGACATGATCCTGACAAAGTGACACCATATATAATTAATTAATTATAATTAATTTTACTATTGTCAAGGTAGTCAGATGACCGTTAAGGCCCTTTGGGCCTCTTGTTTGACTTATAAATCATGGCCAAATACTTTTGCCAAATAATTATAACACTTTTTATGAAATGAAGCATTTCTGCAAGTAATACACTGCGTATTTTTGTGTGTTTTAAACACAGCTTGAACAAGTCGAACAACGAGTGCTATGCACTGTTACTAAATATAGCAGTATTACGGTAGTATCATGTTTTCAAAAACATAAAAGATAAAATTAATCTTGACTAGTGATTGACATCTTTTTTATGTATACTTTCTATATGTATTGGTTTGAAAATTATATATGATTAAAAGGTAGCTAAAAATAATATATCACTACTATGAAGGGTGGCAACTCGAGCTACCAAATCTCGATGGAAGAGAGCGTAGTAAATTCATCAGATATAGTTCGGAACTTCAACAAAAATCACTCACTTCAACAAAAAGACTTTTGCAAACACATTTAAATCTATTTTTTGTATAAATCATTTTGATAAATTATTAATCACCAAATTGTGTAACATCCAAATAGATGGATAGAAATTTACTGCTGAGGAATAAATTAAGAAAGCATTGTTCATAAATATGAAAACGAAATAGAACGAAGTAAACATTAGAAAACATCACCGATCGCATAATTGTAAACATCGATAATCGTTGTGAAAATCATTGCAAATGTTTTTTTTATTATTTCATACCTTCAATTAGGATTTCATTTAATTTTCATCGAGGATTGTTATTATTGTTTTGATGTGCTCGGGCTTACCGAGCGTACCTACATGTATGATTGGTGTTTCACAGCATCAAACAGAAAATATAGTCATACAAGCGCTTCCAGATATGTCTTTATCTATGTCACTTTCACTTTCGGCATGGAAACCAGGATGCGTTTGGGGGCAAGACTCTGGCACGGGGCCTTTGTGCTGCTCCTCACAGAGAGGGAAGACGGTGTTTTCCTCCTCGAACTCCTCATGCGCGTCATCCTCACTGGTTGTCGCTATCCTGATGGTGCCACTATCCTTTCCTGATGGTTGTCACTATCCTATCGTGATAGGCGTCACTATCCTATCGTGATAGGTGTCACTATCCTATCGTGATAGGTGTCACTATCCTATCGTGATAGGTGTCACTATCCTATCGTGATAGGTGTCACTATCCTATCGTGATAGGTGTCACTATCCTATCGTGATAGGTGTCACTATCCTATCGTGATAGGTGTCACTATCCTATCGTGATAGGTGTCACTATCCTATCGTGATAGGTGTCACTATCCTATCGTGATAGGTGTCACTATCCTATCGTGATAGGTGTCACTTCCATCGTGATAGGTGTCACTATCTATCGTGATAGGTGTCACTATCCTATCGTGATAGGTGTCACTATCCTATCCTGATAGTGTCATCCTATCGTGATAGGTGTCACTATCCTATCGTGATAGGTGTCACTATCCTATCGTGATAGGTGTCACTATCCTATCGTGATAGGTGTCACTATCCTATCGTGATAGGTGTCACTATCCTATCGTGATATCGGTGTCACTATCCTATCGTGATAGGTGTCACTATCCTATCGTGATAGGTGTCACTATCCTATCGTGATGGTTGTCACTATCCTATCGTGATAGGTGTCACTATCCTATCGTGATAGGTGTCACTATCCTATCGTGATAGGTGTCACTATCCTATCGTGATAGGTGTCACTATCCTATCGTGATAGGTGTCACTATCCTATCGTGATAGGTGTCACTATCCTATCGTGATAGGTGTCACTATCCTATCGTGATAGGTGTCACTATCCTATCGTGATAGGTGTCACTATCCTATCGTGATAGGTGTCACTATCCTATCGTGATAGGTGTCCTTGTATCCTATCGTGATAGGTGTCACTATCCTATCGTGATAGGTGTCACTATCCTATCGTGATAGGTGTCACTATCCTATCGTGATAGGTGTCACTATCCTATCGTGATAGGTGTCACTATCCTATCGTGATAGGTGTCACTTATCCTATCGTGATAGGTGTCACTATCCTATCGTGATAGGTGTCACTATCCTATCGTGATAGGTGTCACTATCCTATCGTGATAGGTGTCACTATCCTATCGTGATAGGTGTCACTATCCTATCGTGATAGGTGTCACTATCCTATCGTGATAGGTGTCACTATCCTATCGTGATAGGTGTCACTATCCTATCGTGATAGGTGTCACTATCCTATCGTGATAGGTGTCACTATCCTATCGTGATAGGTGTCACTATCCTATCGTGATAGGTGTCACTATCCTATCGTGATAGGTGTCACTATCCTATCGTGATAGGTGTCACTATCCTATCGTGATAGGTGTCACTATCCTATCGTGATAGGTGTCACTATCCTATCGTGATGGTTGTCACTATCCTATCGTGATAGGTGTCACTATCCTATCGTGATGGTTGTCACTATCCTATCGTGATAGGTGTCACTATCCTATCGTGATAGGTGTCACTATCCTATCGTGATAGGTTGGTGTCACTATCCTATCGTGATAGGTGTCACTATCCTATCGTGATAGGTGTCACTATCCTATCGTGATAGGTGTCACTATCCTATCGTGATAGGTGTCACTATCCTATCGTGATAGGTGTCACTATCCTATCGTGATAGGTGTCACTATCCTATCGTGATAGGTGTCACTATCCTATCGTGATAGGTGTCACTATCCTATCGTGATAGGTGTCACTATCCTATCGTGATAGGTGTCACTATCCTATCGTGATAGGTGTCACTATCCTATCGTGATAGGTGTCACTATCCTATCGTGATAGGGTGTCACTATCCTATCGTGATAGGTGTCACTATCCTATCGTGATAGGTGTCACTATCCTATCGTGATAGGTGTCACTATCCTATCGTGATAGGTGTCACTATCCTATCGTGATAGGTGTCACTATCCTATCGTGATAGGTGTCACTATCCTATCGTGATAGGTGTCACTATCCTATCGTGATAGGTGTCACTATCCTATCGTGATAGGTGTCACTTTCCTATCGTGATAGGTGTCACTATCCTATCGTGATAGGTGTCACTATCCTATCGTGATAGGTGTCACTATCCTATCGTGATAGGTGTCACTATCCTATCGTGATAGGTGTCACTATCCTATCGTGATAGGTGTCACTATCCTATCGTGATAGGTGTCACTATCCTATCGTGATAGGTGTCACTATCCTATCGTGATGTGTCACTATCCTATCGTGATAGGTGTCACTATCCTATCGTGATAGGTGTCACTATCCTATCGTGATAGGTGTCACTATCCTATCGTGATAGGTGTCACTATCCTATCGTGATAGGTGTCACTATCCTATCGTGATAGGTGTCACTATCCTATCGTGATAGGTGTCACTATCCTATCGTGATAGGTGTCACTATCCTATCGTGATAGGTGTCACTATCCTATCGTGATAGGTGTCACTATCCTATCGTGATAGGTGTCACTATCCTATCGTGATAGGTGTCACTATCCTATCGTGATAGGTGTCACTATCCTATCGTGATAGGTGTCACTATCCTATCGTGATAGGTTGTCACTATCCTATCGTGATGGGTGTCACTATCCTATCGTGATAGGTGTCACTATCCTATCGTGATAGGTGTCACTATCCTATCGTGATAGGTGTCACTATCCTATCGTGATAGGTGTCACTATCCTATCGTGATAGGTGTCACTATCCTATCGTGATAGGCGTCACTATCCTATCGTGATAGGTGTCACTATCCTATCGTGATAGGTGTCACTATCCTATCGTGATAGGTGTCACTATCCTATCGTGATAGGTGTCACTATCCTATCGTGATAGGTGTCACTATCCTATCGTGATAGGTGTCACTATCCTTTCCTGATGGTTGTCACTATCCTATCGTGATAGGTGTCACTATCCTATCGTGATAGGTGTCACTATCCTATCGTGATAGGCGTCACTATCCTATCGTGATAGGTGTCACTTTCCTATCGTGATAATTGTCACTTTCCTATAGTGATAATTGTCACTTTCCTGATTGTTGTCATTATCCTGATGGTTTTCACTATCCTGATGTTTATCACTATCCTATCGTTATGGTTATCACTGTCCTGATGGTTATTACTATCCTGATGTTTATCACTATCCTGGTGGTTGTCACTATCCTGATGTTTGTCATTATACTGCTGGCTTTCACTATTCTGGTGGTTGTCACTATCCTGATGGTTGTCACACTCCTGATGGTTAAATTGTCACTATCCTGATGGTCAGATATCACTATACTGATGGTGTCGCCATCCTGAGATGCTAACCAATTGGTATTGCCAACGAGAGTTACCAAACTGAAACATCGTGGAGTCAACGAGACGAATCCACGGCAAAGCAGTTCACTAAAAGAGGTCCAAATGTTGGAACTGCCATTCGGGAAGAACAGGAAATCTTTCAGTATGGTGGAAAACATATGATATAATAATTAAAATCATTTAACTCCATTATCTATTGTTATAGTTTCTATCAAAGATTGAAGTAACAAACTTCAACTATTAAAATCCGAGATAGATCCCTTTTCTACTTTTGGAGAAATAGCGTTAACAATAATTGATGATGATGCTGGACCACAGATAACAGGCAATTTGAACATTTGGAAAAAATCTTGTCACTATCTTGATGGTTGTCACTATCCTAATCTGATTGTTGTCAATATCCTGATGGTTGTCACTAATAAGTAACTGACATTACTAATAACTGTCACTACCTAATGTTCGTCGCTATGCTAATGGTTCTCGCTATTCTGATGGTTGTCACTATCCTGATGGTCATCACTATCCTGATGGTTTGTCACTATCCTGATGTTCGTCACTATCCTGATGGTTGTCACTATTCTGATGTTCGTCACTATCCTGATGGTTGTCACTCTGGGAGAAATATTGATATCATTAGTATAGTGGAAAATACATGAATAAAACCAGCCAATCCATTGTCTTTTTTTATTAGTTAATGTTGCTTATCAAAATTGTAAAAAAATCTATTTTTTTTTCTTTTCAAATACATGTACTTTACGAAACCTATTCTTCCGCTTTCCGATATTCCAGACCTAATTGCAAATTTCCTTGTATTTTTCCAAACAAAGTACAGATGTAACACAAAACGTTCATTCTCAAAAACATATTATACCTGGGAAAGTACCAATTTTAATTTTAGTCACTATCCAGGAATGTCTGCCATCTGATGGTCGTCGCTATCCCGATGGTTGTCATTATCCTGATGGTCGTCACTATCCTATGGTTGTCATTATCCTGATGGTCGTTCTGATTGGCTATGAATGCCAACTGAAAGGTATTCATTACAATGATTCCAACATCAATGACTTCTGTTACATCATCTATGACTTTTTCGTGTATTGAATAATTTTTTAACTGAAAAATGTATCTGATAATTGGACTTAAACTTTGCATCAAACATGTTCATTTCCACAAGTTTCATGTTTCCTCCATTTTCACCAGTACCTTGTTTCTCTGACATTCCTTCATTATCGTAATTTCCATATTTTCCTAACCCATTCCTCATCGTTGTAGCAGATCTGGCTTTACCTCATTATGGTATCAAAGGCTTTGTGTTTGTTATTTTTTCTTCCCTGGAGTCTTCATGTCATCTCCATTGTTACAGGCTACATGCTTGTCTTCTCCGCCATCCGATAACCATACCGTCCTTGTGGAGGTGGCCATATCTTTGCCAAACAGTTAATTGAGAACTTTGAGGTCTCCTCACAAGATGTAGGTCCAGATAATTTGCTGTAAAAAGGTGTTTAAACACAATGAGGTGGTGTCGATGTTGCTGGGTAAATTCATCATTGTTTTATAGTTGCTGCTGATGCTACTGTTGTTTACAATTTGTCATATAGAGTCTGCATCAAAGCATGTAACTTGTAACCATCTTAATGTCTGTGTCCGAGATGCCGTTTTAATTCAAGTGGCCACATTGTTCTCTGAAGCAAGGATGACATTGATGCTTCTTCCGTTAGACAGGTAGCTTCTTCTTAGTCTAGGGGTGTTGATATAGGATTTGAACATTCCTACTTGATTATGGCTCTTCTTGTGACGTAGATACTTCTCATCGAATAAATGTTGTGTTGTAATTTTTGCATCTGAATTGTCCGCTTCATTTAGCACTGGAAGCCGACTCATGCCGACGTACCAGCCTTGACTTGTGGACTTTGGGCACAGGTGCCCAATGATAATTTAGGCGGGTTTTCTGTGACGGCAGTTCCATTTTCTGATTGAATGACGAATGTTCTACGGCAATCGCACAGTCAATTCAATGCAGTTATCCTCGACAGCACAGCACTACCCTTAAAGTGTCCACATGAACTATAAGTCGGAAAGGTTGCCGATAATTACGGGGACGGATTACTCATGTTCTTTCTTTCCGTAAAGAAAAGTAATCCCGCCCTAAACCGGTACACCCTAGTTAATGGGGACGCTTTTGGAGTGGTGCATCGCAGTTGATGATAAAAGCGATGAAATTTACTGTGCGATTGACATAAAACCGTTCTTCAATCAAATGAAACAACCATCAAAAAGTCCGACTGGATTATCGTTGTGACAACGATAATTCAGGTGGGCTTTCTGTGATGGCGATTCAATTTTCTACTTGAAGAACGGACGTTCTACAGCAATTGCACAGTCAATTCAATGCAGTTGTTCCCAACAGCACAGCACTACCCTGAAAGTGTCCACATGAACTATAAGTCGGAAAGGTTGCCGATAATTACGGGGACGGATTACTTATTTTCTTTCTTTCCGTCTAGAAAAGTAATCCCGCCCTAAATCGGTACACCCTAGTTCATGTGGACGCTTTTGGAGTGGTGCATCGCAGTTGATGACAAAAACAATAAAATTGACTGTGCAATTATTACGTAGAATGTCCGTTCTTCGATCAGAAATTTGAACTGCCATCACAGAGCCCGCCTGGATTATCGTTGTGGCACATGTGACCAAAGCTTTAGTCACAAGTCAAGCCTAATGGCCAATCTAAGCGGAAAATAAAGATGCAAAAATGGCAGCAAAACATTTACTCGATGAGATAAGTACCTACTTCACAAGAAGAAGCATAATCAGGTAGGATGTTCAAATCCTATACCAACACCCCTAGTCGAAGAAGAAGTCTCCTGTCTAACGGAAGAAGCATCAATGTCATCTTGGCTTGGGAGAATATATGTGGCTTTATGATTTAAAGCGACAGCTTAAGACACAAACATTAAGATGGTGACGAATACATGGTTTGAAGCAGACGGTATACAACGAATTCAACTAGCACCAGCAATAGCAACAGCTATAAAACAATGATGAATTTACACAGCAACATTAGCACCACCCTTATGTATTTAACCCTCTCACTGAAAATATATCTGGACCTGTATCTTGTGTGAAGACCTACTTCAGAAGTTCCCATACAAAACTGTTTCACAGATACTGTCACCTCCAAAGGGTCGTTATGGTTATCTACCCTGTGAATTGAAAATTTTAAAGATTGGTAATCTTGTTTAGAACTTTTACATGGCAGCTGCCATAAGTCCGGATGCAATAGTGCGACAATACCCTATGCGACAAACACATTGTCACATGGCGCATGGTAGAGTTGTCGCACGGCTTATAGTCGATAAAATCGATAAAAATGATTATTTAGAACAGTTTCATTACAATTAACTTAGCATTAAATTAACTTAAAGTATACTTACCAAAGTGCAGTTGGTAGTTTTTTCAAGATACCAGCTTACCATTCATTGAGGTTAACCATGAGTCCACATCAAAGGATGCTTACCATGTTGCCCTTCCTGTCGTCACTCGGGTCTCGGAAAACTGAAACATAGTCTCCAAAAACGGACACCCTCTCGTGGTTACCATTTGCAAGAGAGACAGAAGTATATAATTAGTGTGATAGCAGTATATATTGATATGCTTATTTCGAAACATCAATGAATACGACAATGGGTCATGCGACAGTGCAACAAAATGTCATGCGACAATACCTCAATGCGCAACAAACACTCTGTCTTCATGGCGCTATGCAATTCATTAGAACAACACTGAGCTACGTTGTTCCGTTTTTTACTTACCTAAATGCAGTTTGTAGTTTGTGACGATTCATGGAGGTGAACCATCTGTCGTCTCCAAGAATGCTTACCATGTTGCCATTTCTGTCGTCACTCGGGTCTAGGAAAACTGAAACATATGGTCTCCAAAAACAGCCACCTCACGTGGTTACCATTTGTGAAAGACGAGACGTGTATAATTAATGTGATAGCAGTATATATGATGTGCTTATTTCGAGATATCAATCAATACGACAATGCGCCATGCGACAGTGCAACATTATGCCATGCAAGAGTCCGACAATGCGCTATGCGACAAAAACATTGTCACATGGCGCATTGTCGAGTTACCGCATGGCGTAAAGTTGATAAAATTGATAAAAATTCATTATATAGAATAGTTTCTTAACAAATACTTAAATCAAAAGTATACCTACCTAAATGCAGTTGGTAGTTTTTTCACGACTCCAGGTTTACCATTCATAGAGGTTAACCATGAGTCCACATCAAAGGATGCTTACGATGTTGCCCTTCCTGTCGTCACTCGGGTCTCAGAAAACTGAAACATATAGTCTCTAAAACGGCCACCGTACGTGGTTACTATTTGCGAGAGAAAGAAGTATATAATTAGTGTGATAGTAGTATATATTGATATGGTCAATGAATACGACAATGGGTCATGCGACAGTGCGTCAATATGCCATGCGATAGTGCAACAATATGCTATGCGAAAAAACGTCAATGCGCTATGCAACAAACACACTGTCGCATGGCGCATTGTCGAGTTGTCGCATGACGTATAGTCGCACAAATTGATACAAATTCATTAGTTAGAACAGTGTCTTTACAATTAAACTGAGCAGGTATTCTGGATATACGTTGTTTCACGTTTTTATACTTACCTAATGCAGTTTGTAGTTTGTGACGATTCATGGAGGTGAAACCATCCGTCGTCTCCAAGAAGAATGCTTACCATGTTGCCATTCCTGTCGTCACTCGGGCCTAGAAAAACTGAATACATTGTATGGTTTCTCCAAACACGGCCACCTCACGTGGTTACCATTTGTGAAAGACAGACGTGTATAATTTATGTGTCTCTAGCAGTATATATGATGTGCTTATTTCGAGATATCAATCAATACGACAATGTCGCCATGCGACAGTGCAACATTATGCCATGCAAGAGTCCGACAATGCGCTATGCGACAAAAACATTGTCACATGGCGCATTGTCGAGTTATCGCATGGCGTATAAAGTTGATAAATTGATAAAAATTCATATATATAGAATAGTTTCTTAACAAATACTTAAATCAAAGTATACCTACCTAAATGCAGTTGGATAGTTTTTTCACGACTCCAGTTTACCATTCATAGAGGTTAACCATGAGTCACATCAAAGGATGCTTACGATGTTGCCCTTCCTGTCGTCACTCGGGTCTCAGAAAACTGAAACATATAGTCTCTAAAAACGGCCACCGTACGTGGTTACTATTTGCGAGAGAAAAAGAAGTATATAATTAGTGTGTGATAGTAGTTATATATTGATTATGGTCAAATGACTACCGACAATGGGTCATGAAAAAGACAGTGCTAGTCAATATGCCATGCGATAGTGCAACAATATGCTATGCGAAAAACGTCAATGCGCTATGCAACAAACACTCTGTCGCATGGCGCATTGTCGAGTTGTCGCATGGCGTATAGTCGCACAAATTGATATCCCCCCGCAACATTCATTCGACGTTGCCGATGGCGTGTGTAGTTGCACAAATTGATAAACATTTTAGTAGAAATAATTTCTTTACAGTTAACGTAAGTTAAAGTATACTTACCTAAATGCAGTTGGTAGTTTTTCATGACTCCAGTTTACCATTCATGGAGGTTAACCATGAGTCGACATCTAAGGAAGCTTATTATGTTCCCCTTTCTGTCGTCACTCGGGTCTCGGAAAACTGAAACATATAGTCTTCAAAAATGGCCACCCCACGTGGTTACCATTTGCAGAGAAAGAAGTATATAATTATTGTAATAACAGTATATATGACTTGCTTATTTCGAAACATCAATGAATACGACAATGAGTCATGCGACAGTGCGCCAATATGTCCTGCGACAGTAAGACAAATTCAATATTTATAACAGTGTCTTTACAATTAATATGAGCAGATATTCTGGATATATGTTTGTCACACGTTTATTATACTAAACCTAAATGCAGTTTGTAGTTCGTGACGATTTCAGTTTACCATTCATGGAGGTGAACCATCCGTCGTCATCCAAGGATGCTTACCATGTTGCCCTTCCTGTCGTCACTCGTCTATGCGGGTCTCGGAAAACTAAAACAATATGGTACGGCCAACCTCTCGTGGTTACCATTTGCGAGAGAAAGCAGTGTATAATTAGTGTGATAGCAGTATGTAATGATGTGCTTATTTACTTCGAGACATCAATCAATACTACAATGCGCCATGCGACAGTGCGACATTATGCCATGCAACAGTCCGACAATGCGCTATGCGACAAACACATTGTCACATGGCGCATTGTCTAGTTGTCGCATGCCGTATAGTCGATCAAATTGGATAAAAATTCATTATTTAGAATAGTTTCTTTACAAAAACGTAAGTTAAAGTATTCTGGATACATACCTATATGACAGTTTTATATACTTTCAATGCAGTTTGTAGTTTTTGTACCATTCATGGAGGTGAGAACCAATAACCATCCGTCGTCATTCCAAGGATGCTTACCATGTTTTCCACCTTCCTGTCGTCACTCGGGGTCCTCGGAAAACTGAAACATATAGTCTCCAAAAACGGCCACCGTCACGTGGTTACCATTTGCGAGAGAAAGAAGTATATAATTAATGGTGAAAGCAGTATATATGATGTGCTTATTTCGAAAACATCAATGAATACGACAATATGGGTCGCAACATGCGCCATTCGCCATTGGCAGTGCCACAATATGCGCATGCAAGTTAAGTCGCGACAATGCGCATTATGCAACAAAAACATTGTCACATGGCGCATTGTCGAGTTTATCGCATGACGTATAGTTGATAAAATTGATAAACATTCATTATTTAAGAATAGTTTCTTTACAATTACGTAAGTTTAAAAAGTATACTTACCTAAATGCAGTTGGTAGTTTTTCATGACTATTTCAGTTTACCATTCATGGAGGAGAACCATCCGTCGTCATCCAAGGATGCTTACCATGTTGCCCTTCCTGTCGTCACTCGGGTCTCGGAAAACTGAAACATATAGTCTCCAATAACGGCCTCTTGCTCCGTTTCGTGTTACCCATTTGCGAGAGAAAGAAAATTGTATAAATTAGTGTGTAATAGCAGTGAATATGATGAAGTGCTTAATTTCGAAACGTCAATGAATACGACAATAATGTCATGCGACAGTGCGACAATATGATTGATGCGCCTTTCACATATGCGAGACACGACATTAAACAATGACGAAACTATGCGCTATGAACAAACATTGTCGCATGGCGCATTGTCGAGTTGTCGCAATGACCGTATAGTTGCGTAGCTCAAATTGATAAAAATTCATTATTTTAGAATTAGATTAACAGTTACGTAAGTTAAAGTATACTTACCTAAAATGCAGTTGGTGTAGTTTTTTCATGACTCTCTTCCAGTTTACCATTCATGGAGGTTAAACCATCCGTCGACTATCCAAGGATGCTTATACCATTACTGTGCCTCGGCGTTGTCCCTTTGCCATGTTCAACTGTCGTCACTCGGGTCTCGGAAAAACTGAAACATATAGTCTTCCAACAACGGCCACCCAGACGTTTCGTGTTTACCATTTGCGAGAGAGAGAAAGATTGTAATATATAATTATATTAATAGCAATCATATATATTTGACGTGCTTATTTCGAATACGTCAAGTGACTGTTTAGCTTTGGTCGACTTTCCCTTCAGTGGATAAGTCGACCCTAAAACATTGAGTGCGGGGCCAACGACACCCCCTGTATGCACAATATCTACGTCGAGTGCATGACAGATAATGCGTTAACATTTTGTCGCCATGGCAATGGTTACAGAGTACTGAACAACAATGAGCTATGCAACAAACACACTATGTCGCATGGATTGCACATTATCGCACTGTCGCATTTCACATTTACGTATAGATTTGATAAAAAAATAAGATTAAACATCAATACATGGTATTGTCAGTAAGTGAATATTTTCCCGTTTCTTAGGCACATACGACATTGTGAACAACTAGTTCTTCATCCAGAGTCAGCACATTATACCATTTGTTGCGTAAATGTACGAAAATCACCTTACCTCCAGATATACCATGTTCATTTACTTACCTTAATGCACATGGTAATTTTTCGCGACTCACGTTTCATCACTCGTCGGTCATTTTGTTGCCCTTCCATTCATTCTCGGGGTCTTCCGGAATTGGCAGGAGTTTACCATCCGTCGTCATCCAAGGATGCTTACCATGTTGCCCTTCCTGTCGTCACACTCGGGTCTCAGAAAACTGAAAACAATATAGTCTCCAACAACGGCCACGTTTCTATGGTTACCAATTTGCGTGAGAAAGAAAATATATAATTACTGTAATGGCAATACATGTATAAATATGAAGTGCTTATTTATAAAACGCCAATTCAACATGGCCGACTTTCCCACTTGCATTTGATAAGTCGAAAATTATATATTTCTGATTTTTCTATGAGTGATTGATTTAGGCTTTGTCGCACTGTCCGCCCCCATGGGCGACAATGCGACATTTGGAACAATGAGCCATGCGGACAAACACAATGTCCATGGCACATTATCGTCGCACTGTCGCATAATGGCACTGATTGCGTACACAATTGCGATGAAATACTTACATTAACAACTGGCAGGGGGGGGGGGGAAATACCAGGTAGTTGTGTACAGGGGGGGGGGGGGAGAGTATACACTGACCGGGGGGGGGGGGGGGGGGGGGGGGGGCAAACTTGAGTAGTATCTTCAAGACTCGGGGGGGGGGGGGGGGGGGGGGGGGGGGGGGGGGGGGGGGGAGGGGGGGGGTCAGTATACCAATTCATGCAGGTGAACCCATCTCGTCGTCATCACAATGATGCATTTACCATGTTGCCTTCTTCCTGTCGTCACTCGGGTCTCCGGTAAATACCATTCATTGAATTGAACAATCCGTCGTCCGTTCGTCAATCCCAAGGTTGTTTTATCCATGTTGCCCTTCCTGTCGTCACTCTTGTTTTCGGAAAACAAGAAACCATATATTCTCCTAGCAATCGGCCACTTTCGTGTATTTACCATTTTGCGAGAGGAAGAAAATATATAATTAACTGTAATGGCAAAATATATATTTGATGTGCTTATTTCGAAACGCCATTCAATATGGCTGACTTTCCTTTTGCAGTTGATAAGTCGAAAAATATATAAAGATATTTCTGAAATGATTCTATGTGATTGAATTTAGGCTTTGACGCACTGTCGCATAGTGGCGACAATGCGACATAATGGAACAATGAGCCATGCGGCAAACACACTTGTCACATGGCACATTATCCGCACTGTCGCATGTCACATTTTGCGTACAAATTGACGAAAATTACATTAACCTGGCAGATATACCGGTGGTGTGTTGTCACAGTGAGAGTATACTTACCTAAATGCACTTTGGAAGTTAATTCAAGACTCTCAGTATACCATTTATGTGAGGTGAAGTCATCCGTCGTACCATCCAAGGATGCATTTACAAGGATGTTCATGTGCCCTTCCTGTCGTCACTCTGGGTCCTCGGAAAACTGAAAACATATATTCTCCAACAACGGCCACGTTTCGTGGTTATCCCATTTGCGTGAGAAGAAAATATATCATTTATTGTAATGGCAATATATTATTATGAAGTGCTTATTTTCGAACACGTCAATCAACATGGCCGACTTTCCCTCTGCAGTTGATAAGTCGGAAATTAGATATTTCTGATTTAAATTTCACTATGGTGATTGATTTAGGCTTATGATCGTCACAGCACTGTCGTATGGGATCGACAATGCGACATTGAAACAATGAGCCATGCGACAAACACACTGTCGCATGGCACATTATCGCACTGTCGCATAGCACATTTGCGTACAAGTAATGATGAAAAATGCATAACCTGGCAGATATACCGGGTGTTGTCACTGTGAGAGTATACTTACCTAAATGCACTTGGTAGTTTTTCACGACTCCCAGTATACCATTTATGTAGGTGACCCATCCGTCGCCATCCAATGATGCTTACCATGTTGCCTTTCCTGTCGTCACTCGGGTATCCAGTATACCATTTTCATGGAGTTGAACAATCCATCGTCATCATCCAAGGATGTTTACCATAATTGCCCTTCCTGTCGTCACTCGGTTCTCGGAAAACTGAAAGATATAGGTCTCCCACAACTAGGCCACAGTTTCGTGGTTATCATTTGCGATGACGAGAAAATATATAATTATTGTCATAGCAAATATATCTTTCAATTATTATATTTTGAAACTTGAATGCAATATGGGTGGACTTTTCCCATAAGCAGTTTATAAGGTGGGGAGTCGAGAAATTAGAGAATCCTCTGATATCTGAATTTATGTGAAATCGCATTTAGGGCTTGGGTCGACACTGAAAGACAATACAACAATGAGTCCATGTTGACAATCCCACCGACCCATGGCAACAATTATCTGCCATTGTTCACGCTCATTGGCACAATTTCTGAAGCACATATAATAAAAATGTATTAACCTTGCAGATAGACCGTGTGTTTGTACACAGTTAGAGTAAACCTACCCTAAATGGCACTTGGATAAAGTGGCAGAGACATGCCAGTATACCTACATGTAGGTGACCCATCGTCTACATCCAATGAAGCTTACCCATGATTGCCTTTGCCATGCGTCACTCGGGTCTCCAGATATAACCATTCAAGGAATTTGAACAATCCATCGTCATGCCAAGGATTTTACCAAATGTTGGCCCTTCCAGTCGTCACATCGGGATAACCAGTATACCAGTAGTGAGGTTACCCAACCGTCGGGTTCTACAAGAGATTGATTACCAAGTTGGCCTTACTGTTTCACACTCTGATCTCAGGAAAGTGAGATGATATAGTCCTCTAACCATGGCCATGTTTCTTTGGTTACCATTTGCGAGAGAAGAAGATATAGAGTTATTGCGTCATGGTAATATATATTTGACAGAAGTGCTTATTCTAACACGTCCAACGTCATATCATGTTACGCGACTCTTACCCTAGTTCTTGTTGAATAAAGATTCGAAAGTAGTTAGATATTTCTGAAAAGTCCATGGTGCATGTATTTAGGCGTTCTGGTCTCACTGCGTCGCATGGACAGCCAATTTATACAGACATGGGAACCAATGCGCCATGCAGACAAAACACCCAGATGTGTCGGTGCACATAGGAGATCGCGCAACTGACGCAATGGCACATTTGCAGCGTAAGAAACATCGTACAAGAAAATGCACTTAAAAACTGGGCAGATATACCTGGGTGTTTGTGTCACAGAGTGATAAGTATAACCTACTCCTAAATGCACATGGACGTTTTTTCCATTTCAACGACTGCCACTATACCCGTTTATGCAAGTGGAACCACCTTCGTCATACAAATGATGCTTACCATGATTTCCGCCCATCCTGTCTGTCACTCGGGTCACCAGTTTACCATTCCAATGATGTAGTCGTGGAACAATCTGTCGTCACTATAGTTGCTAGATGTTGCACGGCTTCCTGTCCGTCCCACTCGGGTCTACAGTGAATCATCACATCCAAAGGTTGAACAAACACTCCTTATCAACCCAGGAATGTCGTCCGTTTATGTTGCTCTTACGCGATTCAACACACGGGTCTCGGAAAAACTGAGAAAATATAATCTCCTACACCCGGCCTACGTTTACGTGTTTTTACCATTTACGAGAAAAGGAAAATAGTATAATTAATGGGTGTAGATGACAATATAAATTTTGAAGTTCCTGTATATCGATAAAAACGCTCATTTAACCATACGGCTGAAATTTCCCCTTGCAGTTGATAAGACAAAATGTAAGAAAGCTATCTGAAATTCTAAATGGAGATTGAATTTAGGCTTTAAACTGTCACCTCGATCGCAATGGCGACCAATACGTTTATTTGACAACAATGAGCCAAGCGCAAAAAACAACAATTATCACATAGCTAACAAAAACGCACTGTCGCATGGCAAATATCGTAGCAAATGTGATAAAATGCCATTAACCAGGCAGAAATACACCAGGTGTTTGCCACTAGTGAGAGTATACTTACCTAAATCGCACGCGGTAGTTTTTTCATGCACAGCTCGGCGACGATCAGTTTGCAAAATTTTTTGATTACGGCTGACCAATGAGACGGGGGGAACTAAATACATCTCAGGGACCACCTGTATAGATAGCAAGATATTTGTATAAAGATAAATTAGATGCCATATGATCGTAAAAAACAACTTTAATTCTAAAGTTTCATTCCAAAAATTATATTACAAAAAGTACAGTGACAATATACATAAGAATATCGAAATAACTAAAAAATGAGCATAACGAAATGGTTCTTGATGTTTTTATCTTAAACCATGATGTGAATGATTAAGATAATAGCGAAAGCAAATGAGTGTGAGAAATATCGCAGCCAATTGCGGAAAACATACAATAAAGATTATGGATAGTATTTATAAGTAAAAAAAGAAAGCTAACTCAAAAAGTATGGAAAGATTTGCGATATATAGATTGATTGGAACCATATAAATCAGAAATTTGAATGGAAGTGTCCAAAAAGTGAGTAAAAGTGTATGTAGCATTATAGGAGTATATGCTAATTAATAAGTTTATATCACAGTGTAAAGATGAAATGATAAATGGGAAAGTGAAAAAAGAAATTAAAGCATTATCTATTAAGAGAAGTATAAGTCAAACTTAATAGAAAGAGATGCAACAGACCGTCTCCCCTGATTACACAAAAACATGTCACTATGAGATTCAACAACAGACTTGTCGCCAACATCCCCATTAAACGTATATTAACATAAACTATATGTATGAAATATAATCCCAAAAATGCCCTCTTTAGGATAAACTTGTCGACTCTGAATACAAATAATGCGTTTAATGACGTCCGGGATATAAAATGTGGAATCACCAAATACTGAATATCTGTTGTTGTTCAAGATGGCCCAGAGGGCCTTAAATATCAGTATAAAAACCTTATCTTAAAAACGTAGCCCATTGACGTGACCACACTCCAGCTAAATCTTACCCAACTGCTGGACTTAAAATGGGTTTAATTGTACAGTCCTTATGTATCACTACGTACTTTTTGATTTGATAAGGTGATTGACAAGGCTCTTGTGCGCAACATGATTAAGACGTATAACGGAGTGGACCTATATTGAAAAAGTCGTATTTAGCCTTTGCCAAAGGTGACTGGCCATCGCTGTTTTTAACCAACAGTAACATATATGTCTCATTAACGAAACATAGTAAAACAACCTACCACTCAACCAATGCCTAATGACCTACACAACATGATAATATCATTTAAAAAAAAAACATCGACATGTTCTGCAGTATTAACATATAAATGGAACACCAGTATCACAAAATGGGATATTGATAACAAAGTAATCATTTAAAACATTAGCTGTTCATATATCACCAACCAGGATATCTTATTTGGGATATAGCCAAACGTTAGTCACAACCCTTTATCAAATACGCAGAAGTTTCCAGAAATCATTTACCATTTTTTTTTTATGTTTTTGCAAAATTGTTCTAATAGTCCATTTACATCAGTAAAAAATAATTCCCTGATGTTCTGCGTTTTAAAATTACATTGACATGATTTCTTTGCTCATTTTAAATTTACTCGAAATTTAGCAATGAATAGCTACGTTTAAGTTTTTCATTGTAACCTATTTCTCACTTTATTTCATGTCGTAATTCATATGTAAACACGCTTATCATTAGGTCTTATAATTATAATGTGGTCGATTTAGTGAAAATACAAACACGGGTATGCGTTCTGAGTATTTGTTTTTTTCAGAAAATAATTTACACATATCATTACATTGATTGAGCGCCTCTAAATAAACAACCAGAAAGGGACCTGGCAATATTTTGTATAAGCCATTAAAGTATCGGTAATTAGCATTTTTTAGCAATGGTGTCACCAGATCGAACGTAAACAATTATTAGTACATTTCAACCATATGGCATCTGATAAGATTCATAGGTCACAAATATATTGATCTACATACATCGTATAACGACCGGAATTGCTCTATTTCGCACGCATCGCTGACCAGCCCGTGTGATCCGTGACTAAGGCGCGCGTTCGACCTACACGTGGGGGCAGGTTATACATTAGTGTATGACATTGGAAAAGGAATATGGACCCAGTACAGAATGTATACTATCACTAAGTATATCGTGACGGGTTTCTGAGAGTCGAATAAATGTTCAAGTCTTCAACTATTATTACATGCCGATTTCATCAAGTGCGGTTTCAGTGGAGTTTTCAAATTGTTCCCAAAAAGGATTTATACTATCAACCTGAAAACTGTGCAAAGGAGGTATGAGGGAATTAATAAAGAATATTCTAACCCATACTACTTCAACCTGATGGAAATTCTAAGTCAAGACAACGTTTGAGCATAAATATAATAAGATAATATATAGACGACAACACCTCCACCATAGGAAATGTACACGGTCTATATATCGTCATCAGAAATATGCTGTCTAAATGAGATTCGGTGATGCATACTCACGTGGAATTCACCTGCAATGCCTTTGGAGGTGAGTTATTTTATTTCTTAAGCTGCGAATATTTATGTGGAATATAGTCAATATATCAGTGTTTGTGCCTTGACCTGTGGGTTTACATGTATATCCATACAAATTGAATAGTAAAATAGTAGGACTAGAATAAAGTTCCATTGTATTCTGCTGAAATAACCGTGTATAACCTAAAAAGAAGAGTTAAAAATGAGATCTTGAATGGACATATTTAGAAAGTTTAAGACCCAATGGGGGTTTACATATATACCATGTCATAAGCTGTAGCAACAAAACCTAAATAATGTCAAATTGATCCGGACAATTTATGATGTGTATAAGGGCCATTTATAAAGTCGAATCCGGTCAAACCCAACCGTTCCTGCAACATGTTTTATAATAAACACTAGTAACACATAATGACATGGTTGTTTGGTAACCAGAAATATGTACTGAACCCTGTGGAGAATGCAAACTGAAAATTTACATTTTTTTGCATAATATTTGCCAAAATTTACAAACAACACGTCAGCCTATACAGAGTCAACAGTATTATACTATCTAGAACAAGTATCTTAAGTTGGATGCATAGACACTTTTTAGTAACCATCCTCGATACTCCAGGAGGTTCCGATCACAATACTATGATATCCTCTTAACGTGTAGATAACATAAGTGTATCGGAACCCCTGGAATATCCGAGGATTTATAGTAACAAATACATGTTAATGTATGTTATGCAAATTTGGAAGAAGTGTGCCCAATTCGTGATATACTAATGTATGTAAGGCATACAAAACACATTCACTAGTTTATTCAGGGGTCTTTCTAAACCTTAAATATTGAGAAGTTCATTGGCTTTTCATAAAAAAAAATACAATGTAATAGCATTAATAGTCATTTTGTGCGATAACCTCAATCTCGATGATTGTGATGTAATTCGCGCGTCATGTAGGCCTAATTGCATTACGTTGTATAACTGAGATATGTTCATGAGTATGTCCAACAGCATAGGTGGCTCACATATTATAATCAAACAAAGATTAAAAATCAATACAAAAAACGGTACATGTGGTTTTAGGTTTTTTGGAAAGGGAGAGATTATATACTGCGTTGCCGTGGTTATAAAAGGTAAACATTCTTGCACAGTGACCAGGTCCCTGTGCATATTAGGCAGTTATTATTCACATACCGAAAATGTAAGCCACTTTGTTAATAAGGCAGTCCCAATCAAACGTAAACAATAATAGATATATAACTGGATGCAATAAATCTAAATGACATATACATCCGTAAAATGAACGGACGGAAAAAGCCCCGCCCCCCACCGCGGGCCATCTCCTACCCGGCGGACGTGCACTTGAATCACCTCTGGGTCCGATCCATTGAAAATTCAATTGTCAGTTCGCCGGACTTCTCATGACCATATGGATTAAGGCGGGTAATATTCCGACCAACCGCCTGCCAGATCGATGTCTTTGAAGTCATGTGACAGAAGCCACGGGTCCGCTTATGGATGAGCATAATATCTAATTATCGATACGGGTGAACCTCCATTATGGGCAACAGATTACCGACATCGCAAGTCACCGTCCAGAAATAGCCGAACCGGGTTATGTTCGGGCAGTCATAAGTAAATCTCCTACAGTCTATCCCCTGAATTTAATTCCCGATGTGATCTATGCAGTGTCGGTTGTACTGATTAAATTTCGCCCAAAACAGTTGAATTTATAAATGTTACATGATCTATCCAGAGTTAATCTACAAAAGTTTCAGTGCATGACCACCATTGCAGCAGTGAATATTTATGGATTTGATTGCTCTAAAGTGTCAATATTAAAAGGACATATTCCGGTCGTGGAAAAGAGCCTATAACAGATGCCCCCCGAACACAAAGCCTGTAAAGCACCCGAGAAATTCGCACTCGATTAGCAGCGTGTCGAGCAAAATGGTCACCTGGAGTCAGCACAACTAACACGTGACTCAATCTTCTAACAGCAAGTGCCACCCCGAGGGGGACGCCTGTCACCTGAGGAAATGCTACATTGAGTCAAGGACGAGCAACGATTTTTAAGATGGCCATTGACCAAACAACAGGGTACCCTAAGGGAATTTATCCCGAGAGGGTCGTTTACCGTAGCTCATTGGGAACGTCTTCCTCACTGCCGTCCGCCCGCCAACGCCGACCCCGGCCTCTAACGAGGCCCTCACCGCGCCCGCCGACCCCACCATCCATAAGCGCCTACAAGTAGCACAACGACGAATCCCTCAATACACTATAGTATCACAGACTTCCCCTATGTTAAGCATCTCGGTTACATATGAGACTACCTCCACACCGCCATCCCTCATTCTCCCGCAGCCTGTTTGGCACCGTATTCGCCCTCCAGACATGCAAACCCTGCACACCCAAACGCACGCCCCCGCGCGTTGGGGCCGGCGTGGGCCCGGGAACCCCCTTGTTGAGAAGAACTTCCTGTTCACGTTTCCCCCGGTGGTGCAGTCCGCGAGGCACCGGTGGAGAGCCCATCACTTCATGATCCACTCCTCTTATCTAAACAAAAGACCCCCCCCCAAACTAACCCCCTCATTCCTTCGGTCATCCTAAACCATTATTCTGCTAGCAGACTACCTGCTTAGGGCCGTTCGCGTGCCAAAGGGCGCCCCCAGCCAGGCAGCTCGAACACATCCCGCCCATTGAGCGAATCTATCAGTGAAAATTGTCCAAATTGGAAGTTCGTAGCGGGTGTAAAACGCATCACTTCCCCACCCTACGCCCCAGGCCGGTCATCCTCTCTCAGACAGACCCGTACCCCCGATCGGTCACATAACTTCGTTAGTTCCGGCACCGGCCACCCTAAGAACCTATTAGCTGAAGTCGCATCTCCCCACCCCTAGAGCTTCTGACCCCCCCATACCCCGCAATTAACCTTGCGAATACACCGCAGGACATGTATTCTGCAAAACTCCATTCCCAAAAACCCGTTATGAGGGGTCCAGCGATCCTGCCCCTATGGTATCCGACACACCATTACTCCCTCAGTACAATCCCCCCCCGGTTTATCCCTGTGGCCACGCCGCCACACCCACCATACCCCGCAAAAAAAAGCTTTACACATACATCAAACTCTCACTACTTGTACAACGATAGTGCCTGCAGGTTTACTCCTGCAACTCGCTCCCCGCTGGCGCGTTCCCATAAACAAATACCATACCACCCGCGCCAGGGTCTGCATAACTGTGAGTAACAGCTAATACACCCCGCTGCGTGGCTGGTCATAGAATGTCAAAATCCCTACCAGCATCACCCACAACAGCTCCATGCGCATAGTCCCGAATCCCCCCATCCCCACCGATGTGTGGAAAATCTTTTTTTAACTCGCAAAAACCTCAAAGTCCCATTATATACACCACGCATGTGGAGACCCTGTTTTATGACGCCAACAATGCTGTACGCCACGTTCCATGGGCATAGACGACCCCCACTACAAGGGCACACAGGCTTAGCGGTGCGGTGGTTTGGGGGAAGTGAAAGCAGTGTGAACTGTGTGGTAAGAAGATTTTGGTGGATTTTTTCAGTCCACTCCTTGCCAAAAGAAACCTAAAATCCCTAGCTACCGGGCCAGGCCACGGCACAATACGTCATCGCCAGCGCACCTCGGTTGGAAAACCTGGCGACGCCGTATAAACGTCTAAGTGCACACACAAACCGGACGATTAAGGACTCGAGCTCACCACCTATCACTTAGCCCCCCCCTGTTTGCCATCCCACACTGTGAGTTCATGTGGGGTACCCCCCACCTCCACCCATACCTGATGTGCCTCTAGGACACATCCGCTCATGACACATCAAAATCCGTCCTAAGCGAAGCGTTATCCACCCGACGCTATCACTACCAGAGTGGTACCTAGGTCGGAAATTGTTCATGGTAGTTCCTAACTCGCGCAAAGAAGCCTTGATTCTTATGCCCCCCCCCCAGCTCCCTTTTGTACCTCAACTGGTCCCAGTGTTTCTAAGAAAACGTGCTCAACTTCACTGGTTGACGGCTTACCATCTTACCCCCCCCGCCCGCTTACCCTCCCCCCATCTATCTTATCTACCCAGCTACGAAACTCCCCAACCAGCCGACTATTTCATTAAACCACAAGAACCAATGTCAAACTTACATACGTAATGTGCGTAGTGATATGAAATAACTTGTTATCCTTGTTGAAAACAATATACTTTGAATTGTATATTAAGCTGTGAAAATCATTCGAAGTGACAGTACATAACATGTCACAGGGACCTGCAAACGATGTTTTTTAAGTCAAACAAGATATAAATAAATATATATAATAGAGATTGTTATACATCGTATATTGAGAGCTGTTGTAGGTTAATATTTCGTGCCAGTGTCCCTTGTTTATACTTGTATTTCATACACGAGAAGCATATACTTGTATTAAAGTGTTATGTTTTGTTCTTTGGATGGAAACCTACCTGCAGAAATGCATTTATATAGAACTAGAACGAAGTCTGTCTGACCGTCCGTCCGGTAAACAATCCTTGTTATCGCTATATCTTCAGAAAGTACTGAGATGATCTTTCCTCATATTCATGTATGGGTTCCCCTTGGTCCCCTAGTTTTTATCACATGCATTTGGGACCGGAGTCATGAAAACAAACATGTCCGAGCAGGCTGGCCAACTGGATTTAGTCATTTGAAGTTTCTTATCGCTAATTCATCAGGAAAGTGTATAGACGTGGATCTATCTGAAATTTCATGAGTAAGTTCCAATTGTACCCTAGTGATGCAAAACAGCATTGGGACCGTATCGGAATAACACATGGCCGACAGGTTGGGAGGAAGCATGGAAAGAAGGAGATGCAGAGGAAAAGATCATTTTACAAAGATCACCAATGGTGGGTCGCCAAAGAATCCCTCGGGATCTCATGTTTTAACAAGTTATTGTTAGAAAAACATTGCCATGTATGATTATCTTCAATGGGGAATCATAATTGCACTGAAAAGCTGTAAAAAAAACCAACGTGAATAAGTTAGTTAAGACCATAAGACATATCTTAATTATGATATGTGTCATAATGACCCCTGAGAACGTGATTATCGCGTCCAAGGTCATCTGCCTAGTATCATGACTTTAAAGAGCCCCATCCCGGGACCAACTTATATATTAAATATGATATCCTAGAACCTTACAGAAGCTCATTAGAAAAGTATCAAGTTTAATTGTTGAAGAAACCGGGACCTAGTAACATTTTGACCCTTACCGAAAACCGGAAGTTTGCCATTTTTTTGTAATAACATGAAGAGGGAAAAATTATTACAGTGTAGATTACTGCCAACAAAAAAATAAGAGAATGCAATCTGTGCAACGTACTCTTAATTGTATGTTTATAAGCATTTTTAATTTTAAGATATGGACCGTCGTGTTTGCGGCCATTTTGGTTTTTTTGCTGAAGATGAAAAACATATCAAACGTTAGAGAACAATAGAGGGCGTTCGTTGTATAGTCAATTGCAGACTATATAGTCAATCAGTTCGACAATATAAAATTGTTAAACATTTTGGCGGGAATTTAGCAAAGATCCAGGATTGTTTGGAAATGGCACTGACAGCATTAACCGTGAATTAGTCTTACCGAAAAATAGGATATACAAAGTTCATCCAGAATCGACATTCAGCATCGATATGCTAAAAAGAAATATCGCAAAAAAAAAAAAGAAAAAAAAAAATAAAAAATTCGTGAGTTTATGACAACCATAGCGAACTTGATTGTATTGAACCTTTGTGCTTGATTGGTGTAAGTGAATAAAAGTTATGACTTTTATTACGATCTACAAAAACATCAAGAATATTTGCTGTATCTTAAACGGTTTTTTAGTTTATGGTCTGTTTTAAACATTTTTGGTATGACGCATGGCGGCCATCCTTGGATTTTTTGACCTACTAAAAAATGTGTTGCGGTACACTGCCCTTCAACTCCATGCCATACAATATAACAATCAGGGCCATTGACATAACCTCGTAATCCATTTTGAAGATCTTTTGACACAAAAAAGTGTAGTGAATATATAATAAAAATAATAAACAGAACAAAAACATGGTGAAAAATGCCCTAAAAACGAACAAAAACAAAGGTCTTTTTCACCAACACGCGCATCCCACGCCCCCTGTAGTCCGCAAGGTAATTGCGGATCTTCGGTTGAATGCATATGTCGCACAGTCGCAATTACCGTCAAATATATGCATGGGACAAATGATATAATAATACTTAAAAAACTAAGTCTTCTGGACTTTCCTCAACCAAATAACCATCATTCTCATTATCAGGTTTTTTATCTATTAATTCTAAACCGAGATTAGTCGCTTTACTGATTATGCCATTTATTATATTTATGATGCAATTTTATAGGTAGCGAGTGAGAAATGAATTACTAAATTCCTATATATGACATACTCAGATATTATCATACGGGTTATTGTCATGGCGGAGACATGGAGTTAGTTGTGAATTATTGCTTACTGTTTTACCCTGTGTTTCATGATATAGTATTGTAAGAGGTCTTTCTTTGGGAAATACTGAGTTGCTTTACTATCTAATGTTTAGGTTATAATATGTATTCTATCGAGAAAGAGTAGTTCTAATAATGTATTAAATCATGGAAGAGTCAGATTACTAAAGTGTGCTGCCGCGGGTTGTGGCGAGGTAGGTATAAATGACTTTGAAAGAATAATAACCAAATAAGTACATTGTAATCGTAACCATAGGTTTCCATTAGAAAGGATGGTTAGATGGGTTTAAGGTGGGTGGGTTTAATGAATGAATAAAGATGAATGAATGAATGAATGAAACATTCAATATATATTTTAAATCTTATTGACTAAATGTAATTATGATAAACTTTTTTTGTCATTAAAATTCCAAAATAAACCTACAGAATTTGACTCATTGATAAATACTAAATGAATACATGAAGTATTTGACATTGAAAATCTTATTAACTTAAAAATAAGCATGATTGACTCAACATCATGTAATTATAATTCCATTGTTAAATTAGACTGTTAGATGAATGAATGAATGAATGAGTGAATGAATGAGATAATTGACATTGGAAATCTAATTGACTAAAATATTATCACAATGGACTCGAATGGATTAGAATTCTTATATAACCCTACAGAAGGCAAGCCCACAGAAATCTCTATAAATATTGTTCTGTTGATACCATGGAGTTCAGCGAAAGTTCTTAATCTTGAATACAGTACTTTTATTTGCATTAAGCAAAAAAAAATGTCTGTTTAGGTTTATCCGACCGATCTAAATTTTTTTACGCCCGACCCTAATTTTTTCCCACTTTTCTACGAAAAAAAAATTAAAAAGTCGAGATTTCGATTCAGACGCCGGTTCTGGCCATCATTTTAGAGTGAAAGACACTAAAAAAACAAGAGAAAAAAGAAAAGAAAAACAAAGTCCTCCCGATCGACCGACACTATTTTTTGCTACTGTAACCCTAAACAGACCTTACAAATAAAAAAGTATAGGTATAAGATGGTATCAAATCAATTTGGTGTCATACAGACTTCAGCATTACACATAGGGTGAAATACACGCATGGATTTCTCCTATAATACAAACTACCAATCTTCGCTGCAACAGCATAGTGGTAATCTGACAATGCTGTTCCATAGCCAACATATCGATATTCGTATATGATGCACAGCTTTAACAATATACGTAGCGGATATGCCAATTTAACGTTTTTAAAAGCAAATATTTATGAAAAAACAGTAAGACGCTGCTTCAATATGTGGATATCTACTAGGTTATTGTGTTATTAAAACATCGAATGTCTTGCCGACTACTATAGAATTGAACATTTCCGTTCAATCGTCGTATATATAGTGTATCTAGTTGTGATTTATTTGACAGCTTCCCAGACTATCATGGGTGAACTCAACTACGAAGAGCTTGATATGATCTTTTAGATACCCAACAACTACGTTGGAAACACATTAAGGAAGCGAATTGTTTGCGATCGAAGTAAAGTCTCCGCCATTTCAGGAAATATCTCTTTCGTTATTTGTTTTGTTGTTGAATAAAACCACTCTAATGTTTTTCAAATACATGGAATTTATCCTTAATTTTTCATAAATTGCATGACAATAGATGTAGTGTTCTTTCGTAAATATAATATAATGAGATGATTGTTTAAAAGCTCAAGCGATTCATGTTGTTTTGTTCAGTTTATCTGGAATGATAAATACAATTTATAAAGGTGAGAAGATCATTTTAAAGACTGCCTCCATTACTTACTCCAAGTCGTATTTACGTAGCATTTGTGGAGTTTCAAAATGAACTGTAACCTCCTGCAAGCCATAGTGATGAAGAATGTGTAATAACGCAATTGTACAAATCGACGTTGCTATAGAAATGAAGCAATAGGGAAAAAAACTGTATCCGGGTGCGTGAATAGTGAAACGAGCGTTGCTTTTCTTGGATTTATCCTTGGCACAAACCCTTTTCAAATAAGGATACCTCAAAAGTTTGATCTTGCGAAGTTACGAACAACTTTTGAGACTGAACAGGTCAAAAGTCGTATTGCCTAATAAACATCAGGTGTGGTCGATAGTAAAACATTTCCATTCTCTTCATCTACATTGTATATTTACTTATCGATTGCTGTCTGGACTTAACAAAACGTGTCCAAAGGTGAAGTCTTTAAGGCAAGTTAGGCTATATGATATTATCTGAACAATTAGACTAATTTGATTTGCGTCCAAATATAAACTATGCCTAAATACAAAGCTGAACTTCGATATAGTTTGAGCTCATAATCGACAAAAACAATTCTGAAGACATCGTCAGCTGGCAGCTAGGCAGCTACGTGCGTTCATTGACGGGTCTGGGATCGGTAAGATAGGTTGATGCTAAGTCGAAAACTACATTTGAGATGGCCGGATTGACGGACAACTCGCTGCCTAGATGATATTCTTGATAGACTTGAGAATGTTATACATATCCGGATCAATAAAGGGCGGGAAGTTTTGACAGATGTTTTTCAGAAGGCCTGGATCGATATCCCAGACTAACACTTGCATAGCTATCTTTAGGCCTTGACAGGTTTGTACTTACCCCCATACATAGCATGTGATGTGAAAGCATGGCTAAACTAATGGACAGACAGTATACTTCTCCTTCAGTCAGAGTTGGACCAACTCCAACCCTCGTGCTCCTTCTTTGAATTCACATATCAAATGCTGTCACAATACCCAAAAAGAACGAGCTATAGAATGATCGAGTGGTATGACGGTTTAGTTATTTGCTTTCTATTTAACAAGTTTGTATGGACGGGATAGACCAGGAGTTATCTGACTGTTTCTTTTGCATTAACCAAGCCAAAACAAAAACAAACTAGAAATTGTCATAGACAATTTGGCGGTCTTTTCACTATATTTAGTTTACAATACCGTCATTGCCAGGTAAGTTAAGAACTAGGTAATGCATGGGTTTTGAAGTTGTAACCAATAAATGACCTTGACTTTCAGCCCTGAATAAAAGTGTTTTAGTGAAGATCTGCATGAAGTTTGATCAGCCGAAGAGAACTCTCATCTTAATCCAATTCATATTTCCAAATTCGTTCGAGCCCTCTGGGATCTCTTGTTATAACAAGTTATTATTAGAAAAACAATGCCCTGTAGATTATCTTCAAATAACATAATTGCATGAAAGCTGTAAAATCAACGATAAGTTAGTTATGACCATTTAAACAATTTATTTATGATCTGTGTATTTGACCCCTGTGAACTTGAATATGGGTCAAGGTCATTCCTAGTATCTGACTTTATAGCCCATCCCCTGGACATCTTCTATATGAAATATAAAGATCCTAGATCTTACAGAACTTTAGGAGAAAATTTTTTCAAGTTTTTTGTTAAAAACATGACCTTTAAAGTGTACACGGAACGGAAAATAATATTTAGATATGTTATTCTGTTTGATCTCCTTACAAGAATGTTGAAAACCGCATCAAAATCGGCCGCTTCAGTAACGAGATACCGCCCTCCGAAGTGCTCGATTTTTACCTGTATATCGACTGCTAATCAGGGAATCGGCCGCTCACGCTGATTTGGGGAATAACCGGATGTGACGTCACGAGGACAACGGAAGTGAGGTGTTATAGCACAAAGGGATACATATATGTATTCCTGAAATGGGGTTACGAGAATTTTATAAATATATATACAGTATACAGTTATGTTGACGATTTAATTATATATAATAGGAAATATTACAACTGAAATTAGGCTAAATACATATAAGTAGATTAGCGGAAACATGTATACGTTATTTATGTTTCTGGTACATTTAACTAGAGATCTTATCTCTGTTTTAACAACTTTCTAAATTATCAAACCTCTGGAATATTCCATTTTCATAATGTGATCTAAAAAGAGACGAATTAGAAAAATGCTGGTTATATAATTATTCAAAAATTCTCTCTAGGCCTATGGATTTCAACAGAAATATATATGTATACAGTGTTCAATCTACGGTTATTTTTCGTGGGTCCTTTTCAGTGGTTTTTGTGAAAACAATGGGTCCCACAGTGTTATAGATACCCATTCCCAGAAATTTCATGGGTCCTTTTAAAATTCTGTGAGTCCAGGACTCGGGATGCGCACGTAGATTTATCACTGTGTATATATGCTTCTGATTTCAAGAGCCAACATAACGCAAAGAAAATGTTTTAAATGTATTTCATAGTTCAATACACGTAGATATCATAGACATAAATTAGGAGGTGAGTAAAAAAAATGGATATCCGAAATCTAGCAATTATCAGAAATATCAAAATTCTGACATTGAGCATTAGATTTGCATTGTTCTTTCTCGACATGTCATTTGTAAATAATTTTGTAGTTTTTGTTATAAAAATACATTTACATGTAACCAGAACATATATACAAGACAAATGTAAAATGAGTCTTTCTGAAATATATACTGTACATCTAGTAATTGATACACTTGTTATATGTTATGTTGGAACGGTATATTTTACTGTAAACCAAGGATTTTTAAGTGTAAAACAAATATTACATTATACAACAATTACATGGTGGTCCATCGCTAATTAGTCCCCCTCTTTAGTCTCGGTTGACCGCGCGGTTTAGCTACTGCAGTATACAGGTATAGAGATTAACGCAGCACGACATTGGCTATTCGGAATGACAGTTCTGTTTTTGTTCTGTACTTGATATCTGCATCTTGGATTAGACTTGTCAAATAGAAATCTTCAGTCTCATTGTTTTCGTCTGACCCGTGCATGATTTTTTTTTAATTAAAGACACTAATGAATGAACTTGAGCGAAATATCAACAAGTCGTCGAGTGTACTGTATTATATGTAAGCTGAATGTATTTCGTCAAAAAACAAATAGATCGATTTCAGATATAACGCAATTAGTAGATGCATTTACATATATGCAAAAAATTCTGTTTGGAATCATAACTTAATCGTATTGGCAGGTTTTATAAAACAAAAGTCAGAAATTTGTTAAGCGGGTTTGACCAGTAGACATTCAATGACTCGAGTCGGGCTTTGGATAACATAATCAAGAATCCTTGATATAATATTCACATATATGTGGTTCGAACCATAGCAGATATACAACGTACGAGGATTATTATGAACATTTTATTGTGTATAATTATGCAGTAATTGCGTAAAGATGTTCATTTATCCAAGACATGTACATCAATATACATGTATGCATGGTATAAATCCCTGTTTTCAAGCGTTTTTCAAACTCATATCTGTGATTACGGATAATATTAAATAGGTATCGGACATGAACACAGGTATTTGTGTCTTCAAAATCGATATTTACAAACAGATAGTTTATATTAGATGGCAGACACCAAAAATCGCCTCTCTATCTTATGCGAGTAGAATAGGTCCCGTTGTCCTCGTGACGTCACAGGTCAGGGGTCCCGAATCGAGGTCAATGGCTTGGGGCTTCAGGTGTGTTCTAGACCCTTAACCGAAAACCGGAAGTTGCCATTTTTTGCAATAACATGTAGAGAGAGAAAGTTTACGCTTAAGATTATCTGCAAAAAATATTATTGGATGAAAAGAACTGTTAAATAAGCATTTTAAAATTTTAAGATATGACGTCATAGCGGCCATTTTGTATTTTTTGATGAAGATGGAAATTATATCAAACGTTAGAGAACATTAGAGGGGTCTTTTCTATAGCAATTGCAAACTATATTAGTCATTCAGTGCGACAATATATAATGTTAAACATTTTGGCGGGAATTTAGCAAAGATCAAAGGATTATTCAAAATGGCATACAGCATTAACCGGAAGTGCTACCGAAAAATAAAATACACCAAATTCATCAGAATGACATTCTGCATCGATATATAAAAAGAAATTTCGCAAAATCAAGAAAGTAAAAAATCGTAAATTTTGACCCCATAGCGAACTTTGTTGTTTGACCTTTGACCTAATTGCTGTAATTGAATAAAAGTTAGTCTTTTATACGATCAACATAAAACATCAAAAATACTTGCTGTATCTTAAACGGTTTTTTAGTTATGGCTGTTTTAAACTTTTTAGGTATGACGTCATGGCGGCCATCTTGGATTTTTGACCTACTTAAAAATGTTGCGGTCAACTCATGCCATACAATATAACAATAAGGCCATTGGCATACCTCTTACCATTTTGAAGATCTTTTGGACACAAAAAAGTGTAGAATAATAATTACTTACAATAATATAAATATAATATTAGTTATATATTGATAATATATACTACTAATAATAAAAATACTGTTAGAGGTATCTTTATGATTCCAACTGTTCCGAAATCAGAATGATTTTTTTAGTGTTCCAGCAAAATTAATGTATTTTCTTTTTCCTCCTTTTTTGAGAAAATCAACTTTTTATGTCCCTGTTTCCCCGATGCAAAAATTCACTTGAAAGGTCTTTATCACTACGGTGTTGATTCCGGTTGAAAACAAGCGTTCTGACGCCCTTCGAATTTACTAATTCAAACTCAACAAAAGTAGCGGAACAATATCAATAATGTACATGTAGCTCTATTACTACAGAATAAATAATTATATATCGGAGGATTTACATCGGATATATACACGGTCAGTATCTTACAGTAGCTAGGCCAAGGATGTGTCCCTGAATAGGCCTGTTAGTTTTATTTTGGTGTTGACACGGAAAGACGAGATGACTCCTGTCTTCTGGACATTAAAACAAATCATTTATTTCATCTAGGCAAATAATAATTTGAAAATTACATATACCGCCTGCAAGGAGACGTCCTAGGCCTATCGCTACCCACAATACACTCGATCGTGGTCTTATACATATGAATTATGTAACTTTTCATCGATAATTTGATCCAGATATATCTGTCTTCGACAATTATATTTAGAATTATGAATATGTGGAAGGAACGTATGTACAAGATAAAAACAACCAATCTCAACTGCTATTCCGGGACCGTGAAATGTAATATTGGTCACCTCAGCCCAAGCACAGGGTCACGCAAATTATTCATCATGAAAAATAATTCGTATGTACGTCATGTCCACATGACTGAAAATTGCGAAAAATGAATTATATATTATGTAAATATCGGTTAGCTTGTTAACTTACATTATATATAATAATAATAATAATAAAAATACTGTAAGAGATATCTTCATAATTCCAATTGTTCTGAAATCAGAACGATTTTTAAAGTGTTCCAGCAAAATTAATGTAGTGTAACTTACTTACTTTTGGAGAAAATCGTCTTTTTGTGTCCCTATTCCCTGATGCAAATTTTCACTTGGAAGGTTTTTATCACTACGGTGTTTATTCACGTTGAAAACAAGCGTTCTGACGCCCTTCGCGGGTTAAGTTCATTTTACGAATTTAAAATCAACAAAAGGAGAGGAATAATATCAAGAAACAATGCATTTTCAGCTCTAATATCGACATTAGTCGGGCACAAAACCCGATATCGGATAATAAGAATTTCCTGTAATAGTTGCAATAGGAAAATATTACGATGTCAGTAAATAAATGTTTAATTTCTTTCGTTTGATTCAATTTCTAAATTTGTTGACTTGATCCCCAACATTCCAGTGACGTCACTTTTAGTAGGAGTGAATGAAACAGCAGTCAGTCCCGCCAAACAGTGACGTCACAATCACCGGAATGACGTCGCTTACATAATTCCCATGGTAGTAAAAAGGAGTTCACACTCATTCGGTTTAGTGAATGCAACTTTTCGTGATCATGAAAGAAGCGTTTCGCTTTGAGCGAAATCGTGTAAATAACAGACAATTTGCTTTGTTTTGAATACCATCTTCTGTATGTATAATGAAAAAGTTACAGGATAAACAGAATACCCGGTCACTATCTTACAATATAAGTTTTATTTTGGTGTCGACAGGGAAAACAGAGATGACTCTGCAAAACCTCCTCATCTCATCTCATCGCAAAAACGATAGCAGCATCGATATTAATTATAGCAAAATAAAAATGTCCAACGTTGGAAATATTGCAAGTACATTCATTATTTACATAAACCAGTAATTAGAATAATCATTTATTTCATCTAGACTAAATAATTTGCGAATCCCATACACCGCCTGCAAGGAGACGATCTTGGCCTATCGCTAGCCACGATGCTCTCGATCGTGGTCTTATATTATGTAACTTTTCATGGGATATTAAATCTAGATATATCTGTTTTCGACAGTTAAATTTCTTTGAACATGTGTAAAAGAAGCAGTCTCAACTGCTATTCCGAGGCCGTAAAATGCAATCTTGATCACCTCAGCCAAAACACAGGGGCACGCAAATTATGACAGAAACGTTTACTAGTAATTTAATACGTATGTCATTTTAAAGTATTGGAGACCTTTTGATATGCACGTGTATATATCACGACGTTTCAAGTGGCTGTCCGTATTATTTTTTGTGAAAAATGAATTTATATATATTATACATTGTATATATGTTATAAAATTCGGTTAGCTTTTTTATTGTCATTATTGTTATATACACTGTATGTGATATTTAAATGAAAACACATATTTTACCTAAGAAGCCAATTACATATATAATGTAAGTATCGGTTAGCTTGTAATGATAATAATAACAATAAAAAAACAGAACAAAAACAATAGGTCTTTTTACCACATGATGAAAAGCCCTAATTATGACTAGAGATATCAAAATATGACCAAAAAAGCTGTAACAAACCAATTGTGCTGAAATTCCCACCGGGAATCGAACCCGGGTCTCCTGCCACATAGTAACAAGTGTGATAACCACTTCACCATAGGAATTGCTTTCAACACTACATGGTCTTTCACAGTGTTTGTTTTTTTTTTCAAATGAAAAGAAAAAAATGATGGAAATTTCACATAAAATTACACAATCTAATTTGCAAAATGAACCCAAAATGAAAATTTCATACACAATTACACAATTTAATTCGTAACATGAACCAAGAATTTTATCTTTGAATGATCCTTCATATAATTATGACTCGAGATATCAAAATATGACCAAAGAAGCTGTAACAAACCAATTGTGCTCAAATTCCCACTGGGAATCGAACCCGAGTCTCCTGCCACATAGTGACTAGTGTGATAACCACTTCACCATAGGAATTGCTTTCAACACTACATGGTCTTTCACAGTGTTTGTTGTTTTTTTTCAAATGAAAAGAAAAATATGATGGAAATTTAACATAAAATTACACAATTTAATTTGCAAAATGAACCCAAAATGAAAATTTCATACACAATTACACAATTTAATTCGTAACATGAACCAAGAATTTTATCTTTGAATGATCCTTCATATAATTATGACATTGTGATCGAACCCGGGTCTCCTGCCACATAGTGACAATTGTGATAGCCACTTCACCATAGGAATTGCTATCGACACTACACGATTTATCACAGTGTTTGTTGGGTTTTTTTCAGTGAATACAAATATTTCCCCTCTGCTTTTTCAAGGGCTTGGGACCTTCTAGCAGTGTTGCTAGGCAGCATTAAAATATTTATATCCCTCCCTTGTGCCTTGTTGTCCAGCGCTTGGTATATGTAAACGGAGATCAGGGATCCCTAAATCTTGGGATTTCTCTGATGGTGTAGCTTCTAGCCTTCATCGTCTCTGTCCATTCTTCAAATGATGATATTGCAGTCCTCACAACCCTGCCTTTCTCGACCTCTTCGTTTTGACGTTTGTAGTACGAGTTGCTGCTTCGCGATTGGCCAGGGCTGGATGGTGACGGACGAAGTGGTGATGGTAGACGCGACATCGTGGATTCCTGTGGTACAATCGAGATAAAAAACTGCTGTGATGGAGTGGTGCTTTGAGGAACCATTTGGACAGGACTTGATAGAGGAGGGGATGGCAGTATCTGTATAGGGACGAACTGCTGAGTCGGAATGGTGCCTTGAGGAACCACCTGAACAGGACTTCGTAGAGAGCATGGCAGTATCTGTATAGGGACGAACTGCTGAATCGGAATGGCGCTTTGAGGAACCACCTGAACAGGACTTTGTTGAGGCGGCGATGGCTGTATTGGTATAGGAACAAACTGCTGACCTGGACTAGGTATCTGTAACAGAAGAGGAACAGTCATCGAAGGCGCAGACCCAAAGTATATCTGGTATGGCCCTTGAGGAATCGTGGCAAAGGGAGCCGGAACAGAAGTAACAGAAACCGGCGCAGAGACAACGGTCGTGACAACCGAATGTTACTGGCGTGGCGCTGCTCGTTGGCAATATGAACTTCTGACGACACTTTCGTGTTGCTGACAAACCTGCGGTGTTGGGTGACGAATCAAACTGGTGTTGCTGGCTTTGGGATACCCTGACCGGTGAGGGTGCATGTTCAAACGACGTGGGACAGGACCTTTCAGCTCTCCTCCGAAATCTCGATCGGTAACCCTTGCTTCTACGCACTGTAATCATGTCTCTTCGATCTTCTGTTGAACCTGTAAAATACCGGAATGAAACATAACATCAATTTGTTTTCATTGTATGCAATAGTTTCACAATAAGCCAAAATAATTACTTTTTACCTTTCCACCTTTCTATATTCTTTGTAGCATTTTACATACACAATATGAATACATATATTACTTACCACTGGTGACACAAGCTGAATCTGCGACATGACCTGCTGGTTGTCAGTCAAGGAACTTGTCGCGGATCGCCTTGTATGCCTGCTGCATCACCATGGTCCACTTGGTACAAGAGGCTCCCTGCTTCTTCACTAGTGACGAGAAAGCCCTGCATAGGCGTATGATGATTGCATCCACGTTTAGAATCGGGCCACTGTGCAGGTCCTGCGTTCTGACCGAGGAAGTATTGTTTGGTTGACTCCACTCCAAGGGCCACCCTCTCTTCGACGCCTCAAATCGGGCGACTGCCCTAGTTCGGTGACGAGAGTCCCGGGAAGGTGGTAGGACTCCTGTCAAAGGGATAAAGGCCGCCTCACAGGGAAACGATGGTGATCACCTGTCGTCTGGCCAGGGCTGTCATCTGATCCCTCAGGGACACAAGGTAATCTGCCAGGGCCTCCACCGCTCCATAGCCCCCCATTCCATTAGGTCCGTCTGACTCCTGTAACAGAGAAAATACATACAATTGGTAACATACTGTCTGTATGCAAACAAGAAAGGTAGCACGCCTATATAATCAATCAATGAAGTGTACTCACATCTTGATCGTCTGAGGTGGACGTGTCGTATGTTGTCTGCATTTCGGGAGCACTGGGTGGTGTCAAGGACTGTCCTCGGACCTATCCTCACTGGCATGTTTTGTAACAGTGACAGAAAGTCTGCTACTCCGAAAACTTAACTGGCGCCGAGTTGTTGCAAGGGTTGGGGGTGAATCTGTAACACACAGAATAGAGCTCGAAGGTTAAAACCAAGTACATTTTAGAACCAGTCAAGCCATTCATAGATGCTGTGAATGAAGGACTCTAACAAAGGAATAAAGAAATTGGCTTATCATTTATATTGAATTTAGTATACCTGTAGTATATTTTGTACAATGTTGAATGTTAGAGTTAAACAAAAGATATTTATTCATTTTTGATATTTAAAGTTGATTCAAGATCAATAAATTGAATAACGTATTTTCCTGAAATAACTGAAATTAATTTATTTTAAATTTCTTATTTCTGAAATAACAATTTCAACACTAACAAATCCGGTAAAAATCTAAGTGCCGTTTCTTAATCAAATTAATCATTTCTATATTCATGTATTAATTACTAAAATTACCAATGTCTCTTCAAAGAAAAAAATAGAATAAAAAAGTAAATATATCCATATCTTAATGTTTACTTAATTTGAGAATATTTTCAAAGAAAATAACATTAGAAGTATTACCATTTCCGGATTATGTGTTGGTTTCCTCTTTAGAAAACCAACATGGCTGTTTACATGTGTATCACTTTGATTTGCCAAATAAAAAGTACATAATTTGGTTACTTATAACACTTTTTATGAAATGAAGCATTTATGCAAGTAATACACTGTGTATTTTTGTGTGTTTAAAAACAAGTGCTATGTACTGTTACTAAATATAGCAGTATTACGGTCGTATCATGTTTTCGAAAACGAAAAAGATAAAATTAATCTTGACTAGAGATTAAAATCTTTGTATGTATACTTTCTATATGTATTGGTTTGAAAATGATAAATGATTAAAATGTAGCTAAAAATAATATATCACTACTATGAAGGGTGGCAACTCGAGCTACCAAATCTCGATGGAAGAGAGCGTAGTAAATTCATCAGATATAGTTCGGAACTTCAACAAAAATCACTCACTTCAACAAAAAGACTTTTGCAAACACATTTAAATCTATTTTTTGTATAAATCATTTTGATAAATTATTAATCACCAAATTGTGTAACATCCAAATAGATGGATAGAAATTTACTGCTGAGGAATAAATTAAGAAAGCGTTGTGTGTGGAAATACACACTTTGCTCATAAATATGAAAACGAAATAGAACGAAGTAAACATTAGAAAACATCACCGATCGCATAATTGTAAACATCGATAATCGTTGTGAAAATCATTGCAAATGTTTTTTTTTTCATTATTTCATACCTTCAATTAGGATTTCATTTAATTTTCATCGAGGATTGTTATTATTGTTTTGATGTGCTCTGGCTTACCGAGCGTACCTACATGTATGATTGGTGTTTCACAGCATCAAACAGAAAATATAGTCATACAAGCGCTTCCAGATATGTCTGTTTCACTTTTGGCATGGAAACCAGGATGCGTTTGGGGGCAAGACTCTGGCACGGGGCCTTTGTGCTGCTCCTCACAGAGAGGGAAGACGGTGTTTTCCTCCTCGAACTCCTCATGCGCGTCATCCTCACTGGTTGTCGCTATCCTGATGGTGCCACTATCCTTTCCTGATTGTTGTCACTATCCTATCGTGATAGGTGTCACTATCCTATCGTGATAGTTGTCACTTTCCTATCGTGATAGTTGTCACTATCCTATCGTGATGGTTGTCACTTTCCTATCGTGATAATTGTCACTTTCCTGATTGTTGTCATAATCCTGATGGTTTTCACTATCCTGATGTTTATCAATATCCTATCGTTATGGTTATCACTATCCTGATGGTTATCACTATCCTGATGTTTATCACTATCCTGGTGGTTGTCACTATCCTGATGTTTGTCACTATTCTGCTGGCTGTCATTATTATGTTGGTTGTCGCTATCCTGATGGTTGTCACACTCCTGATGGTTAAATTGTCACTATCCTGATGGTCAGATATCACTATACTGATGGTGTCGCCATCCTGAGATGCTAACCAATTGGTATTGCCAACGAGAGTTACCAAACTGAACATCGTGGAGTCAACGAGACGAATCCACAGCAAAGCAGTTCACTAAAAGAGGTCCAAATGTTGGAACTGCCATTCGGGAAGAAAGAGAAATCTTTCAGTATGGTGGAAAACATATGATATAATAATTAAATCATTTAACTCCATTATTTATTGTTATAGTTTCTATCATAGATTGAAGTAACAAACTTCAACTATTAAAAATCCGAGATAGATCCCTTTTCTACTTTTGGAGAAATAGTGTTAACAATAATTGATGGATGCTGGACCACAGATAACAGGCAATTTGAACATTTGGAAAAAGGGTACGTGGGCAATTATACTGCAGTTTAATTTTACAATTCAAACATTTTTCATAATAATAACTTTTCATTTGAGTTTAATAGTAAATGTACCTGAATGGAGCTCTGCTTATCACCAATGGTCTGCCATCCGGTGTCACTATTAAGATAATTGTCGCTGTTCGTCGCTATGCTAATGGTTCTCGCTATTCTGATGGTTGTCAGGATCCTGATGTTTGTCACTATCCTGATGGTTGTCACTATCCTGATGTTCGTCACTATCCTGATGGTTGTCACTATTCTGATGTTCGTCACTATCCTGATGGTTGTCACTCTGGGAGAAATATTGATATCATTATTATAGTGGAAAATACATGAATAAAACCAGCCAATCCATTGTCTATTTTTATTAGTTAAAGTTGCTCATCAAAATTGTAAAAAAAAATCTATTTTTTTTTCTTTTCAAATACAAGTACTTTACGAAACCTATTCTTCCGCTTTCCGATATTCCAGACCTAATTGCAAATTTTCTTGTATTTATCTTATTTTCCAAAAAGGTTTTTCCAAACAAGTACAGAAATAACACAAAACGTTCATTCTCAAAAACATATTATACCTGGGAAAGTACCAATTTTAATTTTAGTCACTATCCAGGAATGTCTGCCATCTGATGGTCGTCGCTATCCCGATGGTTGTCATTATCCTGATGGTCGTCACTATCCTGATGGTTGTCATTATCCTGATGGTCGTCTGATTGGCTATGAATGCCAACTGAAAGGTATTCATTACAATGATTCCAACATCAATGACTTCTGTTACATCATCTATGACTTTTTCGTGTATTGAATCATTTTGTAAGTGAAGAATGTATCTGATAATTGGACTTAAACTTTGCATCAAACATGTTCATTTCCACAAGTTTCATGTTCCCTCCATTTTCACCAGTACCTTGTTTCTCTGACATTCCTTCATTATCGTAATTTCCATAGTTCCTAACCCATTCCCTATCGTTGTAGCAGATCTCGCTTACCTCATTATGGTATCAAAGGCTTCGTGTTTGTTATTTTTTCTTCCCTCGAGTCTTCATGTCTTCTCCATTGTTACAGGCTACATGCTTGTCTTCTCCGCCATCCGATAACCATACCGTCCTTGTAGAGGTGGTCATATCTTTGCCAAACAGTTAATTAAGAACTTTGAGGTCTCCTCACAAGATGTAGGTTCAGATAATTTGCTGTAAAAAGGTGTATAAACACAATGAGGTGGTGTCGATGTTGCTGGGTAAATTCATCATTGTTTTATAGTTGCTGCTGATGCTACTGTTATTTACAATTTGTCATATAGAGTCTGCATCAAAGCATGTAACTTGTAACCATCTTAATGTCTGTGTCCGAGATGCCGTTTTAAATCAAATGGCCACATTGTTCTCTGAAGCAAGGATGACATTGATGCTTCTTCCGTTAGACAGGTAGCTTCTTCTTAGTCTAGGGGTGTTGATATAGGATTTGAACATTCCTACTTGATTATGGCTCTTCATGCGACGTAGATACTTCTCATCGAATAAATGTTGTGTTGCAATTTTTGCATCTGAATTGTCCGCTTCATTTAGCACTGGAAGCCGACTCATGCCGACGTACCAGCCTTGACTTGTGGACTTTGGGCACAGGTGCCCCAATGATAATTTAGGCGGGTTTTCTGTGACGGCAGTTTCATTTTCTGATTGAATGACGAATGTTCTAGGGCAATCGCACAATCAATTCAATGCAGTTATCCCCGACAGCGCAGCACTACCCTTAAAGTGTCCACATGAACTATAAGTCGGAAAGGTTGCCGATAATTACGGGGACAGATTACTTATTTCCTTTCTTTCCGTCAAGAAAAGTAATCCCGCCCTAAACCGGTACACCCTAGTTCATGGGGACGCTTTTGGAGTGGTGCATCGCAGTTGATGATAAAAGCGATGAAATTTACTGTGCGATTGACATAAAACCGTTCTTCAATCAAATGAAACAACCATCAAAAAGTCCGACTGGATTATCGTTGTGACAATGATAATTCAGGTGGGCTTTCTGTGATGGTGATTCAATTTTCTACTTGAAGAACGGACGTTCTACAGCAATTGCACAGGCAATTCAATGCAGTTGTTCCCAACAGCACAGTACTACCCTGAAAGTGTCCACATGAACTATAAGTCGGAAAGGTTGCCGATAATTACGGGGACGGATTACTTATTTTCTTTCTTTCCGTCTAGAAAAGTAATCCCGCCCTAAATCGGTACACCCTAGTTCATGTGGACGCTTTTGGGGTGGTGCATTGCAGTTGATGACAAAAACAATAAAATTGACTGTGCAATTATTACGTAGAATGTCCGTTCTTCGATCAGAAATTTGAACTGCCATCACAGAGCCCGCCTGGATTAGCGTTGTGGCACCTGTGACCAAAGCTTTAGTCACAAGTCAAGCCTAATGGCCAATCTAAGCGGAAAATAAAGATGCAAAAATGGCAACAAAACATTTACTCGATGAGATAAGTACCTACTTCACAAGAAGAAGCATAATCAGGTAGGATGTTAAAATCCTATACCAACACCCCTAGTCGAAGAAGAAGTCCCCTGTCTAACGGAAGAAGCACCAATGTCATCTTTGCTTGAGAGAATATATGTGGCTTTATGATTTAAAGCGACATCTTAAGACACAAACATTAAGATGATGACAAATGACATGGTTTGAAGCAGACGGTATACAACGAATTCAACAAGCACCAGCAATAGCAACAGCTATAAAACAATGATGAATTTACACAGCAACATTAGCACCACCCTTATGTATTTAACCCTCTCACTGAAAATATATCTGGACCTGTATCTTGTGTGAAGACCTACTTCAGAAGTTCCCATACAAAACTGTTTCACAGATACTGTCACCTCCAAAGGGTCGTTATGGTTATCTACCCTGTGAATCAAAAATTTTAAAGATTGGTAATCTTGTTTAGAACTTTTACATGGCAGCTGCCATAAGTCCGGATGCGATAGTGCGACAATACCCTATGCGACAAACACATTGTCACATGGCGCATGGTAGAGATGTCGCACGGCTTATAGTCGATCAAATTGATAAAAATGATTATTTAGAACAGTTTCATTACAATTAACTTAGCATTAAATTCACTTAAAGTATACTTACCAAAGTGCAGTTGGTAGTTTTTCAAGATACCAGCTTACCATTCATTGAGGTTAACCATGAGTCCACATCAAAGGATGCTTACCATGTTGCCCTTCCTGTCGTCACTCGGGTCTCGGAAAACTGAAACATAGTCTCCAAAAACGGACACCTCTCGTGGTTACCATTTGCAAGAGAAAGAAGTATATAATTAGTGTGATAGCAGTGTATATTGATATGCTTATTTCGAAACGTCAATGAATACGACAATGGGCCATGCGACAGTGCGTCAATATGCCATGCGATTGTGCAACAAAATGTCATGCGACAATACGTCAATGCGCTATGCAACAAACACACTGTCGCATGGCGCATTGTCGAGTTGTCGCATGACGTATAGTCGCACAAATTGATACAAATTCATTAGTTAGAACAGTGTCTTTACAATTAAACTGAGCAGGTATTCTGGATATAAGCTTTTCACGTTTTTATACTTAACTAAATGCAGTTTGTAGTTTGTAACGATTCATGGAGGTGAACCATCCGTCGTCATCCAAGGATGCTTAACATGTTGTCATTCCTGTCGTCACTTGGGTCTCGGAAAACTGAAACATATGGTTTCCAAAAACGGCCACCTCACGTGGTTACCATTTGTGAAAGAAAGAAGAGTATAATTAATGTGAAAGCAGTATATATGATGTGCTTATTTCGAGACATCAATCAATACGACAATGCGCCATTCGACAGTGCAACATTATGCCATACAACAGTCCGACAATGCACTATGCGACAAAAACATTGTCACATGGCGCATTGTCGAGTTATCGCATGGCGTAAAGTTGATAAAATTGATAAAAATTCATTATATAGAATAGTTTCTTAACAAATACTTAAATCAAAGTATACCTACCTAAATGCAGTTGGTAGTTTTTTCATGACTCCAGTTTACCATTTATGGAGGTTAACCATGAGTCGACATCCAAGTATGCTTACCATGTTGCCCTTCCTGTCGTCACTCGGGTCTCAGAAAACTGAAACATATAGTCTTCTAAAACGGCCACCGTACGTGGTTACTATTTGCGAGAGAAAGTAGTATATAATTAGTGTGATAGTAGTATATATTGATATGGTCAATGAATACGACAATGGGTCATGCGACAGTGCGTCAATATGCCATGCGATAGTGCAACAATATGCTATGCGAAAAAAACGTCAATGCGCTATGCAACAAACACACTGTCGCATGGCGCATTGTCGAGTTGTCGCATGACGTATAGTCGCACAAATTGATACAAATTCATTAGTTAGAACAGTGTCTTTACAATTAAACTGAGCAGGTATTCTGGATATAAGCTTTTCACGTTTTTATACTTAACTAAATGCAGTTTGTAGTTTGTAACGATTCATGGAGGTGAACCATCCGTCGTCATCCAAGGATGCTTAACATGTTGCCATTCCTGTCGTCACTCGGGTCTCGGAAAACTGAAACATATGGTTTCCAAAAACGGCCACCTCACGTGGTTACCATTTGTGAAAGAAAGAAGTGTATAATTAATGTGAAAGCAGTATATATGATGTGCTTATTTCGAGACATCAATCAATACGACAATGCGCCATTCGACAGTGCAACATTATGCCATGCAACAGTCCGACAATGCACTATGCGACAAAAACATTGTCACATGGCGCATTGTCGAGTTATCGCATGGCGTAAAGTCGATAAAATTGATAAAAATTCATTATTTAGAATAGTTTCTTAAAAAATAGGTAAATCAAAGTATACCTACCTAAATGCAGTTGGTAGTTTTTCATGACTCCAGTTTACCATTCATGGAGGTTAACCATGAGTCGACATCTAAGGATGCTTACCATGTTGCCCTCTCTGTCGTCACTCGGGTCTCAGAAAACTGAAACATATAGAATCTAAAAACCGCCACCGTACGTGGTTACCATTTGCGAGAGAAAGAAGTATATAATTAGTGTGATAGTAGTATATATTGATATGGTCAATGAATACGACAATGGGTCATGCGACAGTGCGGACAATGGGTCATGCGACAGTGCAACAATATGCTATGCGAAAAAAACGTCAATTCGCTATGCAACAAACACACTGTCGCATGGCGCATTGTCGAGTTGTCGCATGACGTATAGTCGCACAAATTGATACAAATTCATTAGTTAGAACAGTGTCTTTACAATTAAACTGAGCAGGTATTCTGGATATAAGCTTCTCACGTTTTTATACTTAACTAAATGCAGTTTGTAGTTTGTAACGATTCATGGAGGTGAACCATCCGTCGTCATCCAAGGATGCTTAACATGTTGCCATTCCTGTCGTCACTCGGGTCTCGGAAAACTGAAACATATGGTTTCCAAAAACGGCCACCTCACGTGGTTACCATTTGTTAAAGAAAGAAGTGTATAATTAATGTGAAAGCAGTATATATGATGTGCTTATTTCGAGACATCAATCAATACGACAATGCGCCATTCGACAGTGCAACATTATGCCATGCAACAGTCATACAATGCACTATGCGACAAAAACATTGTCACATGGCGCATTTTCGAGTTATCGCAAGGCGTAAAGTTGATAAAATTGATAAAAAATTCATTATATAGAATAGTTTCTTAACAAATACTTAAATCAAAGTATACCTACCTAAATGCAGTTGGTAGTTTTTTCATGACTCCAGTTTACCATTCATGGAGGTTAACCATGAGTCGACATCTAAGGATGCTTACCATGTTGCCCTTCTGTCGTCACTCGGATCTCAGAAAAACTAAAACATATAGACTCTAAAAACCGCCACAGTACGTGGTTACCATTTGCGAGAGAAAGAAGTATATAATTAGTGTGATAGCATTGTATATGATGTGCTTATTTCGAAACGTCAATGAATATGACAATGTTTCATGCGACAGTGCGGCAATGGGTCATGCGATAGTGCGACAATATGCTATGCGAAAATACAACAATGCGCTATGCAACAAACAAACTGTCGCATTGTCGAGTTGTCGCATGGCGTGTAGTGCATAAAATTGATAAACATTCATTATTTAGAATAGTTTCTTTACAGTTACGTAAGTTATAGTATACTTACCTAAATGCAGTTGGTAGTTTTTCATGACTCTTTTTTACCATTCATGGAGGTTAACCATGAGTCGACATCTAAGGATGCTTACCATGTTGCCCTCTCTGTCGTCACTCGGATCTCAGAAAACTGAAACATAGTCTCCAACAACGGCCACGACTCGTTGTTACCATTTGCGAAGAGAAAGAAGTATATAATTAGTGTGATAGCAGTATATATCACGTGCTTATTTCGAAACGTCAATGAATACGACAATGGGTCATGCAACAGTGCGCCAATATGTCATGCGATAGTGCGACAATATGTCATTTGAAAAGTACGACAATCCGCTATGCAACAAACACACTGTCGCATGCCGCATGTCGAGTTGTCAGATGACGTATAATTGCACAAAATGATAAACATTCATTATTTAGAATTATTTCTTTACAATTACGTAAGTTAAAGTATACTTACCTATATGCAGTTGGTAGTTTTTCACGACTCTTTTTTACCATTCATGAAGGAGAACCATCCGTCGTCATCCAAGGATGCTTACCATGTTGCTCTTCCTGTCGTCACTCGGGTCTCGGAAAACTGAAACATATAGTCTCCAACAACGGCCACGTTTCGTGGTTACCATTTGCGTGAGAAGAAAATATATAATTATTGTAATGGCAAAATATATATATGAAGTGCTTATTTTAACACGTTAATCAACATGACCGACTTTTACCTTCTATTTGATAAGTCGAAAGTTATATATTTATGATTTTCTATGGTGATTGATTTAGGCTTTGTCGCACTGTCGCATAATGGACGACATGCGACATTTGAAACAATGAGCAATGCGACAAAACACAATTGTCGCATCGCAACAATTGTCGCACTGTACGCATAGCACATTTGCGTAGAAAATTGATGAAAATGCATAACCTGGCAGATATACCGGGTGTTGTCACAGTGAGAGTATACTTACCTAAATGCACTTGGTAGTTTTACAAGACTCTCAGTATACCATTCATGGAGGTGAACCATCCGTCGTCATCCAATGATGCTTACCATGTTGCCCTTCCTGTCGTCACTCGGGTCTCCGGTATACCATTCATGGAGTTGAACAATCCGTCGTCATCCAAGGTTGCTTATCATGTTGCCCTTCCTGTCGTCACTCGGTTTTCGGAAAACTGAAAGATATAGTCTCCTACAAGGGCCACGTTTCGTGTTTACCATTTGCGAGAGAAGAAAATATATAATTATTGTAATGGCAATATATATTTGAAGTGCTTATTTCGAAACGTCAATCAATATGGCTGACTTTCCCTTGCAGTTGATAAGTCAATATGGCTGACTTTCCCTTGCAGTTGCATGGACGACAATGCGACATTGAAACAATGAGCCATGCGACAAACACAATGTCGCATGGCACATTATCGCACTGTCGCATGGCACATTTGCGTAGAAATTGATGAAAATACATTAACCTGGCAGATATACCGGGTGTTGTCACAGTGAGAGTATACTTACCTAAATGCAATTAGTAGTTTTTCACGACTCCAGTATACGTTCATGCAGGTGAACCATCCGTCGTCATCCAATGATGCTTACCATGTTGCCTTTCCTGTCGTCACTAGGGTCTCCAGTATACCATTCATGGAATTGAACAATCCATCGTCATCCAAGGATGTTTACCATGTTGCCCTTCCTGTCGTCACTCGGGTCTCGGAAAACTGAAACATATATTCTCCAACAACGGGCCACGTTTCGTGGTTACCATTTGCGAGAGAAGAAAATATATCATTACTGTAATGGCAATATATATTTGAAGTGCTTATTTCGAAACGCCATTCAAATACGGCTGACTTTCCCTTGCAGTTGATAAGTCGAAAATGAGATATTTCTGATTTCTATGGTGATTGATTTAGGCTTTGTCGCACTGTCGCATGGACGACAATGCGACATTGAAACAATGAGCCATGCGACAAACACAATGTCGCATGGCACATTATCGCACTGTCACATGGCACATTTGCCTACAAATTGATGAAAATGCATTCAACCTGGCAGAAATACCAGGTGTTGTCACAGTGATAGGATACTTATCTAAATGCAATTAGTAGTTTTTCACGACTCCAGTATATCGTTCATGCAGGTGAACCATTCGTCGTTATCCAATGATGCTTACCATGTTGCCTTTCCTGTCGTCACTAGGGTCTCCAGTATACCATTCATGGAATTGAACAATCCATCGTCATCCAAGGATGTTTACCATGTTGCCCTTCCTGTCGTCACTCGGGTATCGGGAAACTGAAACATATATTCTCCAACAACGGCCACGTTTCGTGGTTACCATTTGCGAGAGAAGAAAATATATCATTACCGTAATGGCAATATATTATTTGAAGTGCTTATTTCGAAACGTCAATCAATATGGCCGACTTTCCCTTGCATTTGATAAGTCGAAAATTAGATATTTCTGATTTCTATGGTGATTGATTTAGGCTTTGTCGCACTGTCGCATGGGCGACAATGCGACATTGGAACAATGAGCCATGCGACAAACACACTGTCGCATGGCACATTATCGCACTGTCGCATGGCACATTTGCGTACAAATTGACGAAAATACATTAACCTGGCAGATATACCGGGTGTTGTCACAGTGAGAGTATACTTACCTAAATGCACTTGGTAGTTATTCAAGACTCTCAGTATACCATTTATGGAGGTGAAGCATCCGTCGTCATCCAAGGATGCTTACCGTGTTGCCCTTCCTGTCGTCACTCGGGTCTCGGAAAACTGAAACATATAGTCTCCAACAAGGGCCACGTTTCGTGGTTACCATTTGCGTGAGAAGAAAATATATAATTATTGTAATGGCAATATATATATATGAAGTGCTTATTTTAACACGTCAATCAACATGGCCGACTTTCCCTTTTATTTGATAAGTCGAAAGTTAGATATTTCTGATTTCTATGGTGATTGATTTAGGCTTTGTCGCACTGTCGCATGGACGACAATGCGACATTGAAACAATGAGCCATGCGACAAACACAATGTCGCATGGCACATTATCGCACTGTCGCATGGCACATTTGCGTACAAATTTACGAAAAAACATTAATCTGGCAGATATACCAGGTGTTGTCACTGTGAGAGTGTACTTACCTAAATGCACTTGGTAGTTTTTAGCGACTCCAGTAAACCGTTCAAGCAGGTGAACCATCCGTCGTCATCCAATGATGCTTACCATGTTGCCTTTCCTGTCGTCACTCGGGTCTCCAGTATACCATTCATGGAATTGAACAATCCATCGTCATCCAAGGATGTTTACCATATTGCCCTTCCTGTCGTCACTCGGGGGGTCTCGGAAAACTGAAACATATATTCTCCAACAACGGCCACGTTTCGTGGTTACCATTTGCGAGAAAGAAAATATATTATTAGTGTAATGGCAATATATATTTTAAATGCTTATTTCGAAACGCCATTCAATATAGCTGACTTTCCCTTGCAGTTGATAAGTCGAAAATTAGACATTTCTGATTTCTATGGTGATTGATCCAATGTCGCATTGTCGCATGGGCGACAATGCGACATTAGAACAATGAGCCATGCGACAAACACACTGTCGCATGGCAAATTATCGCATGGCACATTTGCGTACAAATTGATGAAAATACATTAATCCGGCAGATATACCGGGTGTTGTCACAGTGAGAGTATACTTACCTAAATGCACTTGGTAGTTTTTCAAGACTCTCAGTATACCATTTATGTATGGCAACCATCCGTCGTCATCCAAGGATGCTTACCGTGTTTTCCTGTCGTCACTCGGGTCTCGGAAAACTGAAACATATAGTCTCCAACAACGGCCACGTTTCGTGGTTACCATTTGCGTGAGAAGAAAATATATAATTATTGTAATGGCAATATATATATGAAGTGCTTATTTTAACACGTCAATCAACATGGCCGACTTTCCCTTCTATTTGATAAGTCGAAAGTTAGATATTTCTGATTTCTATGGTGATTGATTTAGGCTTTGTCGCACTGTCGTATGGACGGCAATGCGACATTGAAACAATGAGCCAAGCGACAAACAAAATGTCGCATGGCACATTATCGCACTGTCGCATGGCACATTTGCGTGCAAATTGATAAAAATGCATTAACCTGGCAGATATACCGGGTGTTGTCACAGTGATAGTATACTTACCTAAATGCACTTGGTAGTTATTCAAGACTCTCAGTATAACATTTATGGAGGTGAAGCATCCGTCGTCATCCAAGGATGCTTACCGTGTTGCCCTTCCTGTCGTCACTCGGGTCTCGGAAAACTGAAACAAATAGTCTCCAACAAGGGCTACGTTTCGTGGTTACCATTTGCATGAGAAGAAAATATATAATTATTGTAATGGCAATATATATATATGAAGTGCTTATTTTAACACGTCAATCAACATGGCCAACTTTCCCTTTATTTGATAAGTCGAAAATTAGATATTTCTGATTTTTTTGGTGATTGATTTAGGCTTTGTCGCACTGTCGCATGGGCGACAATGCGACATTGAAACAATGAGCCATGAGACAAACACAATGTCGCATGGCACATTATTGCACTGTCGCATGGCACATTTGCTTGGTAGTTTTTCACGACTCACTCATATAACTCTGGCTTACGAAAATGTTGATTTCTTTGGTGGATTGATTTAGCCTTCCTGTCGCATTCACTCGGGTCTTTAACGGAAAACTGAAACATATAGTCATAACTCCATCAACAACTCCAACAGGTAATAGAAATGAAATTTGAGTTTTTAAACTTTGATACAGAAATGTGGTAAAAATATATACTCTTCCATTTAAGGTAACAATAATTCCAAATTGATAGGACTTCAAGTAGCTTTATTCCATCATATATTAAGTTACTAATACCTTCTTCATAAGATGGAATATATCTAGTCCTTTGTGTACTTAATGTAATACGAAAGGGAGAAATTTACATTTGCCGATGGGAATGCAAATGAGGTGCAAACTTGCTTCAAAATTTTTGATACTTTATTAGATTTATGTTTTTTCCCTTTGCATTTAATAGATTCATTTCTTTTTGGAATAGTTTTACAAAATTGTAGCACTGTTGACAATGATATTTGATAATTACGAAAACATATCATTTATAATAACAGATGTGCTTAGCAAACTTTTTAAGAATATCATACTCTTATTAATGTAAGTAAGGATATTTGTTTTAGTTCAAAAAATATGTTTTTTTAGTCAAAGTGGACCATGTTAAAAGCAATTTGTAATTAGGCTGGAGGAAATGGAAACCTTTATTGGACCCTTTAAGTATATTATACCGTATCCCTAGTCTGTCAATTAGTATTTTACTACTGCTAACTTCTTTAATTTTACTTTTTTATCTTTTGTTGGGGTTTATATAGGGATCAGCTCAATGATTCTTTCAGAAACAATTTTTGTTTTTTATTTAATAGTGTATATATTTACACTAATAGTTTTACGTGTTATGGTAACGGTACCTCCTCCTCCACTCTTCTTTCTTCTCTCCTTATTTTCTTTTCTTCTTTAGTCAGTCTGTCTGTCTGTGTTGTATGTATGGAGTGTGTGTGTGTGTGTGTGAGAGAGAAGAGAGAGTGAGAGCATGCATAATCTTGTGTATATTTGCGTTAGGTTGGGCTATTTATGGCTAAAATATGTTTTTATGGATGTTTCATAACGTACAACTTGTTGTTTTTAAGTATGATGAATGAGTGCATAAACAATAAAATAATATATATTAATTAAAAAATCTATATCAAATGGATTGAGAGACATCCGGTTAGCTGTTTCAGCTTGCTGTTCAAAAGATTCATCAATTTCAAGTACAGCGATACCGGACTTATTTCATGTATTTACAAACTTGTAAACGGATAGTTTGGATCCCTTTGATTGGCTCGTTATATTTTGCATAACTTGCTAAAAATAGTTTGGATCCTTTGATTGGCTGGCCATAAGGGAGAACAATCTACCAGAGAATGTAGTGATGGCGCCAAATATAAAACTCCTTCAAAAATGCGTTAACGATAAACATTGGAAAGAACAAGAACTCTTATACAACTACAAAGCCTTTAAACATCATTAATTTATTATTATTACCGGATAAAAATGTATAGAACTGCAAACTCTATATTTTGTCCGAGTCTGGTATAGAGGACCTTACATATAAGTCCTGAACCAGAAATAAAATACTTATCTTATCTTAATGTACATATTCATCTCGCCCAAAGAGCACAACAAAGCTAAGTGTATATTTATACTGGGACGAAATGGCGTTTTCAATTGATGTAGCTACATATGTAGGTGTAGAAAATGCTTTTGATTTGATGTACAGGTGGTATAAAGGTCATGCGAACATGACCTCTTATGGGATGTTGTCAAATCCTCTTTTAACGGAGTGGTTATAAGGATCTGTAATTTAATCAGATAAGTCTATTTACCATGTCCACAGGGACCTGGCACGAAATGTTTTAACCAACAGTATACATATATATATTTATTATAGTAATATTTTATCAATACCTTCAGCTTTGCCTAAGTCTAGGAACTTAGAATATCGATAATATCAGTATGCGTAAAAAAAACATCGCCCATACGACTTTGTGTTCTGGTATTAACATATGGTAAGGGAACACCAGTATCACATAAGGTTGATATAGATATAAAGTAATCATTTAAAACATTAGCTTTTCGTTCATTATCTACCATAATAGTATTATAAACAGGATATCTTAATGGGGATATTAGAAACTGTATCACAACCCTTTATCAAATTACGCAGAAGTTTCCAGAAATCATTTTGGTTGTTTTTGGCAAAATTGTCTAATGGTCCATTTACATTAGCGAAAAACAATTCCCTGGTTCTGCGTTTTAAATTATTGACATGATTTCTTTGCTTTTTTAAATTTATCTAAATTTAGCAATGAATAGCTACGTTTAAGTTTTTCATGTAACCTATTTCTCACTCTTATTTCATGTCGTAATTCATATGTAAACACGGCTTATCATTAGGTCTTATAATAATATTTTAGTGGGAATACAAACACGGGTTTATTCTGAGTATTTTTTCAGAAAATAATTTACACATATCATTACATGATTGAGCGCCTCTAAATAACAACCACAGGGACCTGGCATATTTTGTATAAGATCATTAAAGTATCGGTAATTAGCATTTTTATAGCATAGTCACCAGATCGAACGTAAACAATTATTAGTACAAGGTGATCTATATACATCGATAACACCGGAAAGCTCTATTTCGCACGCATCGCTGACCAGCACGGGATCCAGTGACGAAGCGCGCGTTCGACCTACACGTGTAGATTATAATTAGTGTATGACATTGGAAAAGGAATATGGACGTACATTGTATACTATCACTAAGTATATGTGACGGGTTTCTGAGAGTCAATAAATGTTCAAGTCTTCAACTATTATTACATGCCGATTTTCATCAAGTGCGGTCTGTGGGGTTTTCAAATTGTTCCCAAAAAGGATTTATACTATCATTGGGTCTGTTAACTGTGCAAAGGAGGTATGAGGAATTATTAAAGAATATTCTACCCATACGACTTCACCTGATGGAAATGCTAAGTCAAGACAACGTTTGGCATAAATATAATAAGTTATATAGACGACAACACCTCCACCATATGAATGTACACGGTCTGTATATCGTCATCAGAAATAGTGCTGTCTAAATGAGATTCGGTGATGCATACTACGTGGAATTCACCTGCAATGTTTTGGAGGTGAGTTATTTTATTTCTTAAGCTGCGAATATTTATGTGGAATATAGTCAATATATCAGTGTTTGTGCCTTGACCGGGGTTTACATGTATATCCATACAAATTAATAGTAAAATATGTAGGACTAGAATAAAGTTTGTATTGCTGAAATAACCGTGTATAACCTGAAATAGAAGATTGTAAAATGAGATCTTGAATGGACAATTAAAGTTTAAGACCCTGTTTAATATATCATGTCTAAGCTGTAGTTGAACAAAACCTAAAATAAATAATGTCAAATTTTCCGGACAATTTATATATGTATGCCTTTATAAAGTCGAATCCAGTCAAACCAGCGTTCCTGCTACATGCTATAAACACTAGTAAACATAATGACATGGTTGTTTGGTGACAGAAAATATGTACTGAACCCTGTGGACATGCAAAACTGAAAATTTACATTTTTTGCATAATTTGCCAAAATTTACAAACAACACATCAGCCTATACAGAGTCAACAGTATTATATCTAGTAAGGTTAGTTTGGATGCATAGACACTTTTTAGTAACCATCCTCGATACTCCAGGGGTTCCGATCACTTACTATGATATCTCTACACGTGTAGAGATCATAAGTGATCGGAACCCCTGGAATATCGAGGATGTTTAGTAACTAAGTACATGTATATGTATGTTATGCAGATACACCTAAGAAGTGAATACAGTGATATACAATGTATAGGCATACAAAAACATCACTAGTTTATTCAGGGTCTTAAACCTTAAAATATTGAGAAGTTCATGGTTTTCATAAAAAAATACATGTAATTGTAATTTTGTGCGATAACTCAAATGATTGTGATGTGTGCGTATGTAGAAATTGCATGTTGAAACTGAGATATGTTCATGAGTATGTCCAATGTTAGGTGGCTCACATATTATATCAAACAAAGAGAAAAACAATACAAAAAACGTACATGTGGTTTTAGGTTTTTTGAAAGGAGAGATATATACCGTTGCCGTTGGTTATAAAATTCTTGCCAGGTCCCTGTGATTTATGCCAGTATTACTTCACATACGGGAATGTAAGACTTTGTTAATAAGTCTTTAAATCTAAACAATACTGTATATATATATATATATATCGTATAAATGAAATGTTCAGAACGGACTTGCCTTTTGCCTTTATAAAGTGTTGCAATTCGGGAGCTCAAAATTGTGTTGTCAGTTCGCCGGACTTCTCATGAACAATGGATTAGGCGGGAATATTCCGACCAACGGTCAGATCGAGTCTTTGAAGTCATGTGACTAAGCACGGTCGCTTATGATGAGCATAATTGATCTATATCGATACGTGAACGCATTAAAATACATATTACACATAGCCGTGAAGAAATACGAAACGTTATTTGTAATTCTACGAGTTATCCCTGAATTTAATTTTGATCTTATGCATTATACTGATTATATTCGCCCACAACAGTTAATCTAATGTTACACCATTTCCAATGTTATAATGTATATACCTTGCCGGTTTTTAGCTACAGAACAGACGTGTACATGATCATGTAAAAGCTATCTCGTTCAGAAATAATTGACGCCTGCATGGATTAATACACATTTGAACACTGGCTGAACCACTTGAACCAGTCTCTGTTAAATATGAAAAAAAATTAAAGCAGAAGAAAATGTTAGATATTATGCCATAACTGTCAAAAAAATGACCTATTGAAAACCATCAGGTTTGATGAATTAAGCTGTGAAAATCATTCGAATGGACAGACAAACATGTCACAGGGACCTGGCCGATTTTTTTCAGTAAACATCCTGTTATATACTATTTCTCAGAAATGTATACTGTTGGAAGAGATTTTTCTCAGGTCCTTGTGAAACATGTGTATACACAGAAGTTACCCCTAAGATGAAGTCTTATGTTTTTTGCATACTGCAGAAATCATTTTGGGACCGACCGATTGTCGTCAACATGGCCGACAGGCGGCCATCTGTCAGTTTTTGTCATTTTGAAGTTTCTTATCGCTATTTCTCAGAAAGTACTAAAGGGATCTTTCTGAAATTTCATGTGTAGGTTCCCCTTGGTCCCTAGTCATGCATATTGCATTTTGGGACCTATCGGAAAACAACATGGCCGACAGGTGGAGGAAGCAGGGAAAGAAGGAAAAGCAGAGAAAAGATCAGTTTTACAAAGATCACTCAATGGTGGGCGCCAAGATCCCTCTGGGATCTCTTGTTATAACAATTTATTATTAGAAAAACATTGTCCTGTAGATTATCTTCAAATAAGATAATTGCATGAAAGCTGTAAAACCAACGATAAGTTAGTTAAGACCATTTAAACAATTTATTTATGATATGTGTATTTGACCCCTGTGAACTTGAATATGGGTCAAGGTAATTCCTAGTATCTGACTTTAAAGCCCATCCCTGGACATCTTATATATGAAATATGAAGATCCTAGACCTTACAGAACTTCAGGAGAAAAGTTACAAGTTTATTGTTAAAAACAGGACCTTTAACATTTGACCCTTACCGAAAACCGGAAGTTGCCATTTTTTGTAATAACATGTAGAGAGAAAAAGTTTACGCTTAAGATTATCTGCAAAAAAAATATTAGATGCGATCTGTGAAAAGAACTGTTAGTGAGTTATACATTGTAAGCATTTTTAAATTTTAAGATATGACGTCATAGCGGCCATTTTGTTTTTTGATGAAGATGAAAATCATATCAAACGTTAGAGAACATTAGAGGGGTCCTTTCTATAGCAATTGCAGACTATATTGACCGATCGCCAGGTGTAATATAGCCACGCCTCGTGCTCACAAACGCACGTGTTTCTATTCAATGTCGGAGCAAACATCATAGCACACACAATACAAAATACAAAGTCACGTGCGGTTTGATTGACAGCTGGCGATCCGTCAATTAGTCATTCAGTTCGACAATATATAATGTTAAACATTTTGGCGGGAATTTAGCAAAGATTAAAGGATTGTTCAAATGGCATACAGCATTAACCGGAAGTGCTACCGAAAAATAAAAGACACAATTTCATCAGAATGACATTCTGCATCGATATGTAAAATGAAATTTCGCAAAATAAAAAAAAAAAAAAAAAAAAAAAAAGAATCGTGAACTTTGACCCCATAGCGAACTTTTTTGTTTGACCTTTGACTTAATTGCTGTAATTGAATAAAAGTTAGTCTTTTATACGATCTACATAAAACATCAAAAATATTTGCTGTATCTTAAACGGTTATTTAGTTATGGCTGTTTTAAACTTTTTGGGTATGACGTCATGGCGGCCATCTTGGATTTTTGACCTATTTAAAAATGTTGCGGTCACCCCTTCAACTCATGCCATACAATATGCCATTGACATACCTCTTACCATTTTGAAGATCTTTTGGACACAAAAAAAAGTGTACATGTAGAATAATAATAAAAAACAGAACAAAAACAATAGGTCTTTTCACCACATGGTGAAAAGCCCCAAAACAGAACAACAAAAAATAGGTCTTTTCACCAAATAAAAAACAGAACAAAAACAATAGGTCTTTTCACCACATACATGGTGAAAAGCCCTAATTATGACAACATCCATTTTCATCGAACTGGCCCCCTGTGGTCTTAAGGGGCATTGTCGGTCTTCGCTTCGGTCGCATGATCGTCAAAGTATGGCATTGACATATATGGTACATTGTCGTACTGTCGCTCTTTGCTTGGCGTATTGTCGCATGACAAGATCGCCATTGCGTTATTGCCGAAATCAGCCACCAAGCTCAATAATGAAAACAAGATACATTTATAAATCCATGCATGGGGACAAATGATATAAATAATAATTAAAAACTAAATTCTTCTGGACTTTCCTCATCCAAATAAACATAATTACTCATGATCAGTTTATATCTATTAATTCTAACGAGATTAGACGCTTTAATGAATATGCCATTTATCATTTATGATGCAATTTTACAGGTAGGGTGAGAAATCGAAAGTACTAAATTCTATATTTAGATACTCAGATATCTCATCCGGGTTACTGTCATGGCGGCGACCATGAGTTAGTTGTGAAATTCTTGTGACGTTTTACCCTGTGTCATGATTAGTATGTAAGAAGGTGTCATTGGGAAATACTGAGTTGTTTTACTCCATCAAGTTTTTTTTAACATGATACATATGTGAAAGAGTAGTTAATAAGTATAAACCATGGACAGGCGTCAGATTACTAAAGTGATAGCTGCCGCTGTTGTGGGAGGTAGGTAAAAATGTACTTTGTACAGTAATGACCATATTGAAGTATGCACATGGTTTTTGTACCATTTATTCATAATGATTTTCGTCAAATATTTTTCTTCATAATCAATTGCTAAAGTAAAATCATCCAAATTGTTTATACATAATAAACTGTAGCGGGATTGGATCGGGATGTAGATCGGTACATGCCCACCCTCCCCCTCCTGTTACCTATTGCCTAACTAAAATACCCATGATGGAGGTACAGGGATTCAGTTATTTTCTTACTCAATAATTTAAGGACTTGTACATATACCTGTACATACCTTTTCATTTGGGAAAACACTACATCAATACATTGCATCTTTCTTGAAACATGCATGTACATTTGTATATTTTTGAGAGTTTAACTTTATTTGGGAAACTATTTACTCAAATTTGGGAAAATACAGTAAAATTTCTCCAGGTAAAGAAACATTTATTCGGGCTCAAATGTACCTGGGTGGATCATCGGTGACCATGTTCATGTAGGTACATTGTAGCTCTGCAATAGAGCGTTTGGCTAGTGTTTCCGAGGTCCTGGGTTCGAATCCCGATTTGGTCACTACATTTTCTCCTCTCCTGTTACAAAAGCTAAAGCTACCAGTATAGATATTTACATTCCAGGTGTCGGTGTGTTGGCCCTTATAAAGACTATAAAAATGTTAAGTAACAATGTGAAAGTGTATCAAAGGAAAAAGGAGATCTTCATAATTGAAACAGAAGAAGAATGGGAGCATTTTTATGACATCTACATAAAGAATCATCATTTCAAGGTAGGTGTATTTTTTTTTTGTCTGCCTAAGACAATTTCAACAGCAGTAACAAGCATAACACATGTACAATGTACACATGTGGCATTCAATTACAGTCAAACATGTCTCCTAAAGATGGCTCAAGAGATCTAGAGATCCAAGGAATGAGGGGGGGGGGGAAGAAAAAAATCGACAAATAATCATATATTTATCTATATATACTGTATTCGACCCAATAAGCGCCCATGTCCCTATAAGTGCCCCTCCCCCTTTTCAAGGCCTCAATTTCAATTGGACATGCATAAATAAGGACCAAAATTACATTTAACGGTATAAATTTGCAATAATTTCGACATATTAGCACCTTTTCATTTTTATCAATTTTTTAAGCGCCCTGGGCGCTTATTGGGTCGAATACGATAATTATTATATAATTAGGTTTAAATTAAAGTTTGTTAGTGAAAGGACATTCTGATTTATGAGAGTTAATTCCCCTTAACTCTGGGTAGTGAGTTTGAAACCCATGTGGGGTATTGTCAGGTACGGATCACAGATTGGTGTGTTTTTGTGTGGGTACTCCAGATTAATTTCCTCCACCTCTGAAACAAGACAAATCCAGATATAATAATTAAAGGCATGTACAACACAAAATAAACGGGAAAATGATGAGATTGGAAAGCATAAGAATATTTTGATATATTTCTACATTTATCAGCCACGCTTACATTTATATGATTGACAGGTGCTTGGATTTGATTGCGAGTGGGTGTTCCGTGGCCGTCGACATCCTGTTGCCTTGCTACAGCTGGCCACACAAGATGGAGTGTGTGCACTTGTCCGTGTGTTCAAGATTTCAACTTTTCCTGCATCTCTTAAACAACTACTAAATGATAGAAGGTAGGAAATAAACAATTATACTACTAAATGATAGAAGCTAGGAAACCAGCAAATATGCCTAGTACCAAATATGGAATACACACGCATGCTACTTATTATTTAGTGTAAAGATAAAAAGAATCAAACCCAAATCTAAAAATGGAAATACATATCTCATAAGTTCATAACCAAAGAGAAGTTGGTAGTTTCATTCTAAAATTTTCCAGGGAAAATCTGGCTGACTTGTACAGAATAATTTATATCGATAAAATCTTAGGTGGATTTGATACTGGTCAAAATCCATCAATATTTGCAAGAGTGATGGGACTTGATAACTTCACCTAATTATTACCAATATTTTCAACTAGAAATAACTATTCTTTATGATGCTATGCAGGCGACACATACACTTTCATGGAATTCTTGTTTAGCAAAATCTACTTGACTAGTTCAGTTAATGATACTTTGCCCCTTGAAAACCCACATGGGCAGTTGTATATAAATTACCAAGTACTGACTGTACAGTGTGGGTTTTTTCTCTATTTTGTTTTTCCATATACTTAACCTTGCACACTCTTAACTCATTTACCTCAAAGAAACATTTATGGTCCTCTTTAAAAGACTGGACCATCCCATAATGAAAAATAAGGGGTAAATGAGTTAAGTTACAAAATAAAAAAAACAAACAATCGCTTGGCCCGAACAGTGACTATATCATAATATTTATTTACTGGGTCTTTTTTATAGCATATTGAAAGTTGGAGTAGCGCCTAAGGACGATGCCAAGAAGTTGTTCCAGGACTATGGCCTGTTTGTACGAGGATGTGTAGACTTACGCCACATGTTGTTAAGAGTGCCTGGTATATATCAATGGTGAGTCAGTGACTTTACTTTATAACAATTTATTTAAGAAATGAATGAGATTGTGTTTCTGACTACATGCTAAGCTATCTTCAACAGTCTTTACATTTACCTTCAACTATGGTGTAGTTACTTTTTCCTGTGGAATACTATTCCATAGTAGTAGGTAATATTAGTAGACTTTGTCTCAACTAAACCTGATCAAGCTATAACGATATATGACATCACAGCCATTGTTTAAACAATGGAAGCCTACCCGCAAGGGAGGTAAATTTGTAATATGCACAAAAGGAATCCATACTTTGAACACTTAATTTCCATGAGTAATTTTCTGTGTTACAGCCCCAGCATAGGTTTACAGGGTGTGGCCCAGGGTGTACTTGGTGTCACAATCAGTAAGGAGAAATCAGTACGCTGTGGTAACTGGGAGGCGGACATCTTATCTACAATACAGGTATGTCAAAAACTTTTAATACCATATCCGCTCTAATTAGCACCTCTCCCCCCCTAAGTGCACCTCCCCGTCTAAATGCACTTCCCCTCTTCTGGAGCAGGAGTTGAAGTTATATAAATGCCCCCTTCCCATGAATAATATAATTAGTGCGATAAAATGTATATTTATATTATTCTTATTTTATGATATTCCAGAGTTGCCTCCCTTACAGGGAGGTATCCATTGTGATGTAATTATTTTGTGGCCGAAACTTGCTTTGTTTTCTTTGAAAAATATGACGCAGCGCTCACAAACAAATGATGGACATTTAGTCGCAATCAATACCTACCCACAAGGGAAGGTACCTCTGTAATATGCATATACAGAATATCGTTGCAAGAATTACAGGCATTTGTTTTTTCTTAATGGTGATTTTTCTGACAATTACAGAAAGAATATGCTGCTGATGACGCCATTGTAGCTGTTGATGTTTTCACACACCTCGTCCTAGCTAAGCTCTTAAACCGGAGACCCGACGCAGAGAGCGCAGAGTCGGAAGTATTTACCAATGAGAGTCGTTTCTGGAGAACGGCCCGGTCCATATGTCAGGGGGTTGTAGACGCCCGGTATAGACACAAACCTAACGCAGGTACACAGGTTAAACCATCACGCATGTACAAACAACTGGTGAAGGTCATCACTGACCAAGAGAAACAGGTACGTTACTTTAAACCAACTTACAATGTACTTTTTCAGCCACTTACTTTTTCATGAATAGTATTTCCATACATGACATCTTTTTTAGGAATAGCATTACCTTAATAATACTTCAAATCAACTTTATTTTTCGGCCACTTAACATTTCAATGCATGACATTTTTTTGATGAAGATCTGCGCAAGGTTCAATCTATCGTATAAATTTGTAGTAGCAACTTTTTCACTTTGATTTATTTTTGGTATATTCTATTCCTCCTCAATATGTAAATCAAAATTTGGTTAGAGTCAATACTGTTTTGCACTTGATATGCAATATTTTTGGAACAAAGTCTGAAGTTACTGAAGTATGATCTATGAAAATACACGTATAAATGAATCGACTGAATTATATGCATACTTCAAGCCAAATCACTAAATTTTGATTCGCTAAAATAATTAAACTGCTATTGGGTCCAAATCACACAAATTTTGGCTCGCAAATATAATTAGCTATACAATATATAGAAACCTTTTATTCACATAATTTATTTAATTTCCCTGGAAAATACGACAAACATTTCGAGAAACTATGGATGCCAATGAGTCTAGACAGTGGTACAATTTTGAATTTCAGGATGAAAAGAGCGATGATGAGTTGGATGAGTGTGTTAGCAGCGAAACTGAGTTCTCTGAAACAGATCGACAGACCACATTACCAGCAAAACCAAAGAAACCTCAGAAAATAGCAAAATATATGACACGACAGCGTCCCCTATATGACAACTGTCTTCTCCTCGCCCCGGACGGAGAGATTCTCTGTACATGTGATGTCAGGAAAGCTGCTTGGTACCTTGAAAAAGGACTAGCAAGTATGTTTAAAATAAAAAAAATACATAAAACAAAGCCATAATATAACTGGATGCTGTATACTGGGTATCTTTCAAGAGGATGGCATTTTAGCAAGATTGTGACAATTGCTGTTATCGCGAAAATTTGATCTGCAAAACATTGAAAATGTTTCACTTATATATACCCTGAAGCAGATCATGGAAATTCAATACCGGTAAAAAATTTTTAGTTTTCTTGTTTAAATTTTGACCCACGTAAATAACGGACTGTACAGTAGCATTGAAACAAGGGAAAAGCATTTGTATTGAAAACTCACTAAAATTATATTGATAAAACAACATAGTGTGATGACACCTGCTCAGAGACAATTAAAGCAAAGACAGATTTGTTCACGAAAGAAATCTCTAGTTCTTTCAAATCTGGCGGTTTTGAGATCCAACACTGATGGGGTAAATTGTTGTCGGTTAGTCCCACCTTGCAGTGATTTGGCGTGATTTTTGTGACGTCATAATAACCGGAAAGTGGGACGAATTATCGTTTTAGGATTTCGAAACCTCTTTATTGATAGATTTCAAAACGAGCTACTGATGACTTTTAAACTGTGTTTTTAATACTTTACCACAGCCAAGGTAGAAGATTCGCCACTGAAAGTGAAGCTGAAGTTTGAGCCAGCCGGTCGCCCCACTGACGACTACTATCTCCAGGATAAAGAGAATATCTGTGTGGTGTGTGGGGCCGAGGAGTCGTACATCCGCAAATGTGTAATACCACGAGAGTACAGAAAGTAGGTTTCTATATTATCCTGTAACAATCAAAAATATTTATTTTAGCGATGGTTTCTTTTGGTGCTTTTTGCGCTGTCTTAAAAACTCTAGTCCATGTTCAAGATTAATTTTTTTTAAAAGGATATTTCCGTTATTAAACTACCTAATTGTGCTAAATTATATCTAGCGATATTCCTAAAAGCGCTTTCAGTGAAACCTGTAGATTTTGAACCCTGCAAAAATTGAAGTGTTACACATTACTTTCTTGGTTATATAAGGAATAGATTTATATTTTGTTGAGGTTATAAGGGTATAATGATTAATGGAGCAGGTGATAATGGAGCAGGTGTAACCGGCAAAGACGGGTTACATAAAATTTACACGGGCTCCATTATCATTATACCCTCATAACCTCAACAAAATATAAATCTATTCCTTATATTTACATGACAATATCTTTTTCTCTCCCATCATCGTCAATGAATTCCATTGAACAGCTGATTGGAATCGAGTTATTCAAGATATGTTCCTACCAAAAGTGGGGTCATCACCCCACGTTGCTACACCAGCGACTTTTCGCGTAACAATAGAATCACCGCATTTGTTGTACACCGTTAATGATAATACTAGAAAGGATGGTTATTGAGTCCATGTAAGTGCAAACTGTAACAATTTAAATATATTTTGATATATTTTGATCTTCAACAGATACCTACCTCACAGACTAAAGGAACATTCGTCACACGATGTTCTGTTAATGTGTGTCCCGTGTCACATGGACAGTACACAACATGACTTAGTGTTACGTTACCAGCTGGCTGAGGAATGTAACGCACCAATCGACCAAGGCTCTGGTATCAAGCTTCATAACGATGAAGATCTACGTAAGGTCCAATCTGCTTCAAAGTGAGTTTACTTTAAATTAACACCCAATGGAAGAAAAAAAGGAAGAGGAAGAAAGATTGCTATGATAACCATTATGATGATAGCACATTGGATGTAATTTTAAGAAGAGCATTTCCAGTTTTTGTGTATTTTTGAATGTTGAAAAATAACATTTTTTGACTTTTGAAAATTTCAGAAAAAATTATATCATAATCATACACATCATGTATCACAACTAAATCCAGTTTTGTGACATCATATTCGATGGAAGATGGGACTTATCAATTGTAAATTGTACTTTGGTTTATCCATGTCGTTTTGGGATCTCGAAACCACCATATTTTATATACATGTATGTGTCATTTTTATTTTGGTAGTGTTTGCTATGTATACTGGTTCATATTTTGGTATATTTCAGAGCTTTGCTGAGAAGTCGTGATAAGCTCCCAGCTGAGAGACGGGAAACATTAGAAAACACTGTCAGAGATTTTTACGATGTCGACGAGATTACAGACGAGTTGTTGAATAAAGCTGTTGATATTGACTATAAGTAAGTGAAATATTACTTTCTATTATACAACTGTTGTATAATGGTTAAGAGTCTAAAATGAAGATGTCACTCGATGGTTCTTAAATTATGTTAAGTTCAACTTTTTATGCAGCAATACATTATAACGCACTCGTCCCTTAAGACACATTAGGCTCTTCTAAATCAAAGACTGAACTAGTCCATTATGAAATTTCATGGGTGAATGAGTAAAATGAAATTCACATTTTAGTTTTCCTTTGTGAAGTAGTCAATATTCCTAATTATTTTTCAGGATCCGCAATAAGTACTACAAACCACACGGAAAGAGAGTTGTGACGCACATGAAGAAAAACGAGGGACTGTTCAGTTTTGAAAAAAGATGGCGACAACATTTTCTTGACACTATGAAGCCAAGGTTTATGCCTAAAAGTTGGTCTGTGAATCATCGTCACGAACATCATCGAGATGATGACGATGAGACTGATTCTGACTTTGAAGTGTCTTTCACGGATACTGTTTAGCAGGAGTGAGAAGACAGAAATAATTTATTTTATTGAGTTTGATTATTAGCCTCAGCGGAAAAACAGTGAGAGTGAAGACCTTATCTCAGAGAATTAGAAATACTGTATAGCCAGTTATTCTTGCACGTCAAAATTTTCGCTATATGTATTTAAGAATGTATATGATTCAAACTTTTTCCGCGATCATGAACATATCCTCCACGCGAAATACAGTATTATTGGATGGGAAGTCATGTACAACTGAGGGATCAAACCATTTAATAAAGGTTTATGGACAAAACGTTTTGAAATTCTCATTATCACCAACAAAATTTCCCTCTCTTCGACACCAAAACTGATGAATGTATGCAAGTAGTTTGCATCTTTGATCTCAAGGGGTTACTATCACTATTGTTTAAACTACCCCGGAATATGTATGTTATAGCAAAACTGAAGTCTCTGTATGCGACAACTTTCGTTTGAGACGAAACAGAAAGTTTGGCTTTTTTGATTGCACATCAAAGAAATCTGTTGATCAAATAATTGTTGGCTTATGATTCGTCAAGTTTCTCTGCTGTATTGCCTTCGATATTGCTACAGTGTATGACATAGTCCATTGGTGGATATAACGACAATGATAGAAACCTGTCCCTGGAGTATTGAATTGGGCTATTCAAATCGCCTTTTGTTAGTGGTCCGTTTCCCTGCTCTGGTTGTGGTCTTTCCCCTTAAAGACATATCTCTGGGGTCATTAACAACAGCTTTGTTTCGCCCGGGTCCCTCACGCATATTACCACAGCCTGTTTTTACGCTTGAGCTGTAAACAACCTGCCCACCAATGTCGCGTTGCTAGGATGGCAAGGCAAATCTAGATCTTATGCTGTTAGTAACCCTGTCCGACTATAACCAAGAAATGAGCGCCGCCGAGTCCTTCAGCTGTTGTTTATAGAGATCGTCCTGTTTTAAAAACTCTGCCCAATTCGATTAGGAAGGAACCAAAATCCGCCTAAGAGTTAACATGACCAAGTAATTAACGCCCTCTTCAAATTGTTTCCACTATTCCTGCCTCCGAGAACAGCACCAAAAACCACCGCAAGGCAAGGCACCTAGTGGGACATTGCGACGGTAATTAACGTAACTCGACAGTTCATTAGGCACACGAGAGACCATTCACATTGATGTGCTCCCTCCCTGGCCGATGCTGGGTAACCAACGCGTAAAAAGACAATTCTTCGATCCACCATGCCAACTGGCCCTCAATGTATTTGAAATTAAAAAGCCGTTTCAAACTGCCATGGTTTGTCATTAAAATAAATGGTCTACAGAACAAATAATGGCGGCATTATCTGGTGAAGGTGATGATTGCGAGGAGTTACTTTCTAGTTGTTCAATATTTCCCCTGGCAAAGTTTCGGGACTTTGCTTGCTCCTTTTCCCCTGGATTTGAGATGCTCTGCCCCAATGGCCCGGTCGGATGCATCCATATCAAGTACGAAGGTCTAGATCTCTTCTTGGTTTAGCTAGGCCACCTGAGACTGAAGCAAATCCGACTTCAGTCGGAAGGAGGCATCCGGATGTTTCCCTAATTCCAGACAAACTTACTCCCTTCAGCCAGTGCGTGTAACAGAGTGATACATAATCCCTTTAACAGAGTGATACATAATCCCTTTGGTAGATAGTAAAACCCAGGATAGATTATATCTCCTTGTTTGTTGGCATGGGGAAATCCTCCAATGCCCCAATACTGTTTGAGTTAAATGTTACTGCCACTGGGCTGACAATCTTCTCTAGGAACAGCACCTCACCATAGAACAGATGACATTTCTTCGGCTTCAGTTTTATATTGAAATGTTATAGTCGTGAAAGAACTTATAATGTTATCCATATCAACCTGCAGAGTTGTGCCTAGAACAATAATGTCCAGATACGCTAAACATTCCTTCCATGTGAGGACAATTTGGACGACACGGCTGAATGTGGCAGGACTGTTACATAGACCAAATGGTAGCCGACGATGCTCAAATAACCACATCTGGTAGTAAAGGCAGTCTCGTGTTTGTGTCGCTTGTCGATCTCAATTTGCCAGTATCCGGCAGTCATATCTAGGGTGCGCATAAAATGGTTACCCGACAGAGCGTCAAAACAACAACAAACATCATTCAATACTTGGTGGAGGAAATGCATCTTTTACCGTCACTTTATCCAGATCTCTAGTAAATGCAATACCGTAAACTGCCGTCCTTCTTCCTAACAAGGACTGGCTGAGCTGCCCACTCAGAGCAAGCTTGCATGCTTGAGCATGCAAAAATAATCTGACAAACTTTTTCGTTCAGTCAGTCTAGAAAAATACCCACAACATTTGCATTCACGTAACGCTGCAGAATATAAATGACGTATTAATACATGTGATATGACCCACTGTATACTTAACATAACTTTGTGCACATTTGAAAGACTTAATGAAGATTGGACATTCCGGAAATTTGCTAGAATAGTCTGTATATTTCCGGTTACCAAGTTGTTAAATATGGCTATGTTTGAATCATGTCGAAGACAATATTAGACTTCTTTACCAAAATCCCTAAAGCAAATGTGGATTTTGAATAGGCAAATACCAAAATAAACAATATAGCATGAAATGTTAGAAATATTCTAAAAACATAATAATTATGTTAAAATGATAGCAAAACATCTAAAATTGCACTTGCAATATGTTTTTGGCCTTAGAAACGAGAAAAATGTGAATTTTTCAATTTCTGTATATTTCCCATCCCGTTATAAAACGTGTGTTAATCGATGATTTCCGGTGTATTACTCACAAAATAGTTGACTTTGTTTTTTGTCGAATATGAACAGGTTGTGGATTTATAATTTTATTTTTTTTTAGAAATAGACATCTAAATATACCAGAATATGTAGAAAACGTGTCATAAATACAATGTTTAATTTCTTTATTGGGTGTTCGTGGTCCCTTCTTTCGCAAATTCCCCATTTTGACAGTGTTCTTTGATTAGCTGTCGTAAACAAATCAACACGTGAACTTAATTTTAATTTTGTTGAAAATATTCGCCATTAGTTTGTCCTCAGTACAAAATTCAGCCATTGCTTACTATTTTAATATTTACAGACAAAAATCCGTGTTTTTTGTTCGAGCGCTGGCCCCGATTTCCCGAAACAAACTTTAAGTCAAAAACTGACTTAAATCACAAATTTTCATTTGAGTTACATAAGAAAAAAAAAGTTTTGACTTAAGTACATTGTATACACTTTTGTTTCGAGAAATCGGGGCCAGGTAAGGGGAGTCTAGTATTGTACGATTATATAGTGTAAACAAAATAAAATCACCACTGTTCTAATTTTGTGAATTATTTTTGCATGGTTATCGCCTATAAATATCGTGACCTCCATTTAACCATTCGTAGATACTTTAATAGTTACCATAGAGGTAAAATAGCTACTACATTGTAACAATTTCCCGTCAGCTTCTTGGGGGATTCGCCCCCCATACCCTCTACCGGGGCTTTGCCCCTGGACCCTGCACTCCCAAGCATGCAGGTCTTTCAAAACCTAGCTACGCCCCTGATAGGGGTAGTGGTTTAACCATTCGTAGATACTTTAATAGTTACAATAGAGGTAAAATAGCTACTACATTGTAACAATTTCCCGTCAGCTTCTGGGGGGCTTCGCCCCTGGACCCTGAGCATGCAGGTCCTTCTTCCTAACAAGGACTGGCTGAGCTGCCCACTCAGAGAAGCTAGTCTGCATCACGCCTTTTGCCAAAATTTGACTGAGGTGTTCTTTCTCTTTCTCAAACCCTAATGGCGTCCGTCTCGTCCTCTGCCTGACAGACGAAGCATCCCTGGTATCAATACGGTTCATGATATTTCCATTGAACAAACCTAAATTCATTTTATTCTTGGAAAAAAAATCCATCGAAACACATTAACAGCTTGATAAAATGTGTTGCTTGATCAATGCTTAAATATGCTGTCGACTGCTTGCGAAGATCTATTAAATGTCCAGGAATGCCATCCAGTAGATCAATCGCTTCATCTGCGCCCAGGACTGTTGTCGACTAATGCTGTACCAAATCGCAACATCTGAGAGAAATTTTCTGGCAATTTTCGGAAACTATCTCGGCGATGTTGAGATCAATGGTGTACATGCTAATCCCATGTTGGATATAAGGGAGATAACTCGTGTTTACCTGGACAGTTGTATTCCCTCATCCCCACGTGGATAATTGTATAAATGTCTGGTCAGAAATTACAGGGGGGGAAATTAGAAGAAAAAAAACAAAATATCTTGCCACACAAATGGAAATGACTACATTTTTCTTCGACATATCCTCATGTCGTTTCAAATATAAATAATGATACAATAAACTATAATTGTGTGGCCTATTGAACACCTGTATCTTGAGAAAGCTATTTATTTATTGAAGCGTGCAAACTTAAACTTTTTAAATGTAAATCGCAACACTATCTATGAATTGTAGTGCCAAATGGGAGTCAACAGCGCATGTTTTCCCTAAATATTTTATGTATTTTGCGTCCTTTTTATTTACTATGATCAATCCTTCACGAACACTTGTCTACTCTTATAAAAGCTTAAAGTATATTTCCTGCGGCTCTAAAAAGAATAAAATTGAGTAAGGTACTTGAAATGAACCACGAAGCGCCAGAACATCTTGTTATGGCTTAAAATGATTTTCAAACACCAAACATATTTCTGTGTTAATCAACATATGTTAACAAAGAAGATGAATTGCACTATTTTGCCACATGGCGTGATGATCCTCAACTACTGCGCGGTACCTAGAAACATAAGAGGACCCATATTATGAAAATAAAATGGAATTCATATTTTTAAAATCGTTAAAGAAGTGATGATAAATGTTGCTTACCGGTAAGCTAATAATTTTGGGACTCGTTTTTACAATTAAAGTTTTATGTACCGCAACTTCGCTAGCCAAGGGTATCCCGTACGATACTCTCGAACACTACTGAATACTTATGGCTAGCGAAGTTATATGTGCCGTAACCGAGCGGAAATTTTGTCATGTCATAAATATATTGAAAACCAAAACCATTAAGTTTGATTAATTAAGGTGTGGAAATCATTCAAATAGCTTCAAATGCTAATAAACGTTAGTTACAATACAGATATATTATTTACTATAAAATTGCTGTTTTTATGCCTTTTTTGGAGCACTGCAAAAATCATTTTCATCTCTTATTTGTACTTTCAAAAATAAAACCAATGCATTGGAAGTACTGTTAGTAACTCTTCAAATGTTGGTATATTTTGTTGATGAATAACATATTAAAAGTTTATCTTGATTTGTGAGTATAAAACATATGGCACATATTTTGAAGGTTAAAACGTAGTGGTCCTTTAAATATTGGATGGTCATGATCAATGTTTGTGGAGTATAAAGTGTCAGATGGGCTTACTCAATGAAAATGTTTTCATACATATCGTATTTAACGGACGGACGGACCAGCATCGGACGTGTGAATTTGTTTGTTAGATATATATATGTTTGACTTCTTGTTTTCTCCTCTGAAAATTTAATAAATAGATAAAGTGGAATTTATTTGAATTACAATAAGATCTGTTCAGATTTATACTATATATTACAGAGGTGCGTAGGCGTGATTATCAGTAATATTTATCAGAAAATATAAAGTGGTACATGGTGTGTGAAATCTCTGTAAAATTTTGCTATTGTCAATCGCCACATCTGTTCAATTTAACTACTCCCTAAACTAGTTTTGTTGGTATTGAGTTTGTTTTATCTGCCTTTCATCTGTGATTTTTTACACGCACTGTTACCCAGAGGAAATGCACTACTTTTCCTAAATTATATGAACATGCTTATATCGGGATAAACTGTATAATAGAGCTATAGGTATTACATGGTATCCTTTCAACCATTTATAATGCATTATCTGAAGCGTTTTATTGACACAAATCATTCAAACGGCGACGTCACTTGTGCGGTTGGACTTGTAAACATACATAGTTTTTAAATAGACGATATTAAATTTTTATAAAAGTTTAGTAGAAAATTGACAACTACATATCATCTTAAAATGGCTACGCTGAAGTGTATGTTTAGATATAAATGATTTGGAATTTCTTTTGATTTGTTCAGTTTAAGCCGCTTCGAATTGATTTACACAGTTTAAATTTAAAACGTTTCGTGATAGTTTTGCACAATTTTGCCATCTCTTATGTGTTGCAAAAAAGATTTTCTAATTGTTGGTAGATTCAAAAGTGGGGTCCATCGCATTACCGCTCAATTTTTGTTTTACACAACCACATATATTTTATTTATTTTTTTTGGGGGGGGAGACCCATTTTTTCGGCTGTCACAGTAGACACATTTTTATTGTTTTGACCAACAAGCACGTATTCTAAGTCTTCGTTACATTCACACCATTTGGCCACAGGATTTGTCGAAACTCTTCTATCATGCATGACGGGATAATTTCCTTCGTGTTAGAAATATTCTTCAGATGCCTGACTGATGCTCAATGATCTTATGTCATAGGTTTGTACAAAATTTCATTGAACGTGCTTTAGTTATTTTAGAGAAAGGGTCGAAAATGTAAATTGTTGACGGACACTTAACGCACGACGACGAACAAAAGGCGATTTGAATAGGTTACTTGGGACCTTCAAATCAGTTAAAATTGAAATCGTGTAAGTCAATTTGATCAAATCTCAAATTTCAATTTTTGAGAGACACCATTTTTCTATGAAATCATTGAGCCGTTGTTTCCACCAATCAGAGGCGGTGTTACAGACAATGATGTTTTTATTACGTTAAAGATGCTCCACCGCCGACAGAGCATAAATGATACTCATCATTTTACCAATAATTGGAAATAAAAAATAATACAAAATAATTTATTTTGCTTTTGATGCATGCGCAATCAGTACTTCATTCCATATAGGACATAGTGCCAGGGATTTTTTTCGGGATGCAATTAATTATTTAAAATTAAATAAAATTAGAAGCTCAAACTTTTCAATTGTGGTAATGATTAAGTAACTTTTGCAACTGAAGATAATACTAAATCGTCTGCTCCTGTTTTCGATAGAGAAAAAAAAATTGTCAGCAGTGGGACATCTTTAGGAGGTGATAACATATTTTTAAGCCAATGAAATCGCTCGTTACCATCACGATTAACTTATTTTTTATCAATTTTAACTAGTGCCTTTACAATTACTTTTCTTGAAAATGTAAATATTCTTTTATGATAAGTTATACTTTCTGCTGTTGACGATTGAAGTTATATGTGCCGCAGTTTTCATACGCACTGATCAAGAAAAGCTTTTAAAGTTATATGTTCCATAACTGGGCGAAACACGTAACATATTATTCTTTTGCAATATATATTGAAACCCGTCCGGTTTGATGAATGGAGATGTGAAAATCATTCAGTTGAACAAACAAACACGTAATCTGCCTTGTGTGCACTGTAAAATTGTTGTTTTCATGTTTATGTTTGTTTAGATGTAAACATTCCTACAGAAACACTTTGCCAATATGTTAAATAGACTACAACTTGACTTCATCTTCTGACTGTATGGTACCCATTTCACATGCACGGTAGATGTAAATATAATGCTTGTTTGGCAGTAGTTCCCAAAATCATGATATTCATGTCTCCAATGCAGTGAAATGATTACACATGATTAAACCAAGAATCCAGTCTGTTGTTTTCAATTTCATTTCATATTTTTGCAGCGGTATGAATAATTAATGAGTGACGTCTTCAGGTCTGTTTTCATCTAAACATTCATAAATCATTAAAAACGAAGTGTTACAGTGCATAAATTGTGTGTCGTTGCAAACATTTATACATATATATCATCATACCTGTTCGTTCATGCCTTTGAATGATTTCTATAGCTTAATTCATCGAAACCTTTGGTTTTCAGTAGATTACTGCGGTTTTCAGTAGATTACAGAACAAAATAACATGTCATAATTTTCGCCTACTTAAAGGACATATAACTTTAATTTCCTACATTGAGTGGGCGGGTAAATCGCGGTAGAAAAATAAAATTAAAAAATCACGACGAATGAATATTGTTTCCTGGGCGCCTACATCTACATTGAAGTGTAAATTACTTATACTATTCATCAAGCGCAGCGAATTGAGATAGAATCGTGTGTGTACCGTCATAATAGACCTGTATAAGTGTCTTCATTGCATATCTACATCATGCAACTCGTCAGTAATGTTAGGGACACTATTCTGCCCTTAGCTCTTGCAGATAGCATAACCACACACAGGTTGTCTTTTTCTTACACTTTAATCTTTTCATTGTCATCAAAAGTTGAGGTGAAACCAAGTGTTAAAAAGCTACACAAAAAAGGAGGAGAAAAGGTATACGATAATGCTATATAAACAAATCTAACATCAGATAAAGCAAAGACTAATGACTAGGTATCATCACAAAAAACATCATCAACATCGTTATCATCTTACTTACACTGTGAGCTCATTTACATATTGAAAGAGAACATGAAATATTCGTTTGATTCGTTTCTGTTTCGTTTCGTACAATAATAGGAAGTTCTGTCCTCAGGGGAGGTAACTCAGTTCAATTCAACCATACACAGGAACGATAACTCTATATGGCACAAGCCAAAATGACTAGACTATAACGAGAAAAATAGCTACTATCCATAAAACAAGAAAATAACCCTGACTACTTGTCAGCACAGACACCGCACCGCTGTTTCTAGGACTCGTTAGTGATGTTAGGGACACCACACAGCTGTCCCTATAGGACCTGTCAGTGATGTTAGGGATACCACACCGCTGTTTCTAGGACTCATTAGTGATGTTAGGGACACCGCACAGCTGTTTCTAGGACTTGTCTGTAATGTTAGGGACACTGCACAGCTGTTTCTAGGACTCGTTAGTGATGTTAGGGACACACACACTGTTTCTAGGACTCGTTAGTGATGTTAGGGACACCACACAGCTGTCTTTATAGGACTTGTCAGTGATGTTAGGGACACCCACACGCTGTTTCTAGGACTCATTAGTGATGTTAGGGACACTGCACAGCTGTTTCTAGGACTTGTGTGTGATTTTCAGGATACCACACAGCTGTTTCTTGGACTTGTCATTGATGTTAGGGACTCCAAACAGCTGTTTCTAGGACTTGTCAGTGGTGTTAGGGATACCACACAGCTGTTTCTAGGACTTGTCAGTGATGTTAGGGATACCACAGAGCTGTTTCTAGGACTTGTCAGTGATATTAGGGACACCACACAGGTGTTTCTAGGACTTGTGTGTGATTTTCAGGATACCACACAGCTGTTTCTTGGACTTGTCATTGATGTTAGGGACACCAAACAGCTGTTTCTAGGACTTGTCAGTGGTGTTAGGGATACCACACAGCTGTTTCTAGGACTTGTCAGTGATGTTAGGGATACCACAGAGCTGTTTCTAGGACTTGTCAGTGATGTTAGGGACACCACACAGCTGTTTCTTATAGGACTTGTCAGTGATGTAAGGGACACCACACAGCTGTCTTTATAGGACTTGTCAGTGATGTTAGGGACACCACACAGCTGTTTCTAGGACCTGTCAGTGATGTTAGGGATACCACACAGCTGTCCTTATAGGACTTGTCAGTGATGTTAGGGACACCACACAGCTGTCTTTATAGGACTTGTCAGTGATGTTAGGGACACCACACAGCTGTCCTTATAGGACCTGTCAGTGATGTTAGGGACACCACACAGCTGTCCTTATAGGACTTGTCAGTGATGTTAGGGACACCACACAGCTGTCTTTATAGGACTTGTCAGTGATGTTAGGGACACCACACAGCTGTCTTTATAGGACTTGTCAGTGATGTTAGGGATACCACACAGCTGTCCTTATAGGACTTGTCAGTGATGAAAGGGACACCACACTATGTAGCTGTCTTTATAGGACTTGTAAGTGATGTTAGGGATACCACACAGCTGTCCTTATAGGACTTGTCAGTGATGTTAGGGACACCACACAGCTGTCCTTATAGGACTTGTCAGTGGTGTTAGGGACACCACACAGCTGTCCTTATAGGACCTGTCAGTGATGTTAGGGACACCACACAGCTGTCCTTATAGGACCTGTCAGTGATGTTAGGGACACCACACAGCTGTCTTTACAGGAAAAAGTCAGTGATGTTAGGGATACCACACAGCTGTCCTTATATGACTTGTCACTGATGTAAGGGACACCACACAGCTGTCCTTATAGGACTTGTCACTGATATTAGGGACACCACACAGCTGCCTTTATAGGACAATGTCAGTGATGTTAGGGACACCACACAGCTGTCCTTATAGGACCTGTCTGTGATGTAAGGGAAAACACACAGCTCTCCCTAAAGGACCTGTCACTGATGTTAGGGACACCACACAGCTGTATTTATAGAAAATGTCAGTGATATTAGGGACACCACACAACTGTCCTTATAGGACTTGTCAGTGATGTCAGTGATGTTAGCAATACCACACAGCTGTCCTTATAGGACTTGTCAGTGATGTTAGGGACACCACACAGCTGTCCTTATAGGACTTGTCAGTGATGTTAGGGACACCACACAGCTGTCTTTATAGGACTTGTCAGTGATGTTAGGGATACCACACAGCTGTTTCTAGGACTTGTCAGTGATGTTAGGGACACCACACAGCTGTTTATAGGACTTGTCAGTGATGTTAGGGATACCACACAGCTGTTTCTAAGACTCGTCAGTGATGTTAGGGATACCACACAGCTGTTTCTAGGACTCGTCAGTGATGTTAGGGATACCACACAATTGTTTCTAGGACTTGTCAGTGATGTTAGGGACACCACACAATTGTTTCTAGGACTCGTCAGTGATGTTAGGGACACCACACAATTGTTTCTAGGACTCGTCAGTGATGTTAGGGACACCACACAATTGTTTCTAGGACTCGTCAGTGATGTTAGGGACACCACACAGCTGTTTCTAGGACTTGTCAGTGATGTTAGGGACACCACACAGCTGTTTCTAAGACTCGTCAGTGATGTTAGGGGTACCACACAGCTGTTTCTAAGACTCGTCAGTGATGTTAGGGGTACCACACAGCTGTTTCTAAGACTCGTTAGTGATGTAAGGGACACCGATTAGCTGTTTCTAGGACTCGTTAGTGATGTTAGGGACACCTTACAGCTGTTTTATAGGACTTGTCAGTGATGTTAGGGACACCACATAGCTGTCCTTGTAGGACTTGGCAGTGAGTTCAGGGACACCACACAGCTGTCCTTATAGGACTTGTCAGTGATGTTAGGGACACCACACAGCTGTCCTTATAGGACTTGTCAGTGATGTTAGGGACACCACACAGCTGTCCTTATAGGACCTGTCAGTGATGTTAGGGACACCACACAGCTGTCCTTATAGGACCTGTCAGTGATGTTAGGGACACCACACAGCTGTCTTTATAGGACCTGTCAGTGATGTTAGGGACACCACACAGCTGTCCTTATAGGACTTGTCAGTGATGTTAGGGATACCACACAGCTGTCCTTATAGGACTTGTCAGTGATGTTAGGGACACCACACAGGTGTTTCTAGAACTTGTCAGTGATGTTAGGGACACCACACCGGTGTTTCTAAGACTCGTCAGCGAGGTTAGGAGTACCACACAACTGTTTCTAGGACTTGTCAGTGATGTTAGGGACACCAAACATCTGTTTCTAAGACTCGTCAGCGATGTTAGGGGTACCACACAACTGTTTCTCTAGGACTTGACAGTGATGTTAGGGACACCACACAGCTGTTTCTAAGACTCGTCAGTGATGTTAGGGACACGACACAGCTGTTTCTAAGACTCGTCAGTGATGTTAGGGGTACCACACAACTGTTTCTAGGACTTGTCAGTGATGTTAGGGACACCACACAGCTGTTTCTAAGACTCGTCAGTGATGTTAGGGGTACCACACAACTGTTTTTAGGACTTGACAGTGATGTTAGGGACACCACACAGCTGTTTCTAAGACTCGTCAGTGATGTTAGGGACACCACACAGCTGTTTCTAAGACTCGTCAGTGATGTTAGGGATACCACACAGCTGTTTCTAAGACTCGTCAGTGATGTTAGGGGTACCACACAGCTGTTTTTAGGACTTGACAGTGATGTTAGGGACACCACACAGCTGTTTCTTAGACTCGTCAGTGATGTTAGGGACACCACACAGCTGTTTCTAAGACTCGTCAGTGATGTTAGGGACACCAAACAGCTGTTTCTAGGACTCGTCAGTGATGTTAGGGACACCACACAGCTGTTTCTAGGACTTGTCAGTGATGTTAGGGACACCACACAGCTGTTTCTAGGACTTGTCAGTGATGTTAGGGACACCACACAGCTGTCCTTGTAGGACTTGTCAGTGATGTCAGGGACACCACACAGCTGTCCTTATAGGACTTGTCAGTGATGTTAGGGACACCACACAGCTGTCCTTATAGGACCTGTCAGTGATGTTAGGGACACCACACAGCTGTCTTTATAGGACCTGTCAGTGATGTTAGGGACACCACACAGCTGTCCTTATAGGACTTGTCAGTGATGTTAGGGATACCACACAGCTGTCCTTATAGGACCTGTCAGTGATGTTAGGGGATACCCACACAGCTGTCCTTATAGGACAACTTGTCAGTGATGTTAGGGACACCACACAGCTGTCCCTATAGGACCTGTCAGTGATGTTAGGGACACCACACAGTTGTCCTTGTAGGACCTGTCACTGATGTTAGGGACACCACACAGCTGTATTCATAGGAAAATGTCAGTGATATTAGGGACACCACACAGCTGCCTTTATAGGACAATGTCAGTGATGTTAGGGACACCACACAGCTGTCCTTATAGGACCTGTCTGTGATGTCAGTGATGTTAGCAATACCACACAGCTGTCCTTATAGGACTTGTCAGTGGTGTTAGGGACACCACACAGCTGTTTCTTGGACTTGTCAGTGATGTTAGGGACACCACACAGCTGTTTCTAGGACTTGTCAGTGATGTTAGGGACACCACACAGCTGTTTCTAGGACCTGTCAGTGATGTTAGGGATACCACACAGCTGTTTCTAGGACTTGTCAGTGATGTTAGGGATACCACACAGCTGTTTCTAGGACTTGTCAGTGATGTTAGGGATACCACACAATTGTTTCTAGGACTCGTCAGTGATGTTAGGGACACCACACAATTGTTTCTAGGACTCGTCAGTGATGTTAGGGACACCACACAATTGTTTCTAAGACTCGTCAGTGATGTTAGGGGTACCACACAACTGTTTCTAGGACTTGTCAGTGATGTTAGGGATTCCACACAGCTGTTTCTAAGACTCGTCAGCGATGTTAGGGGTACCACACAACTGTTTCTAGGACTTGTCAGTGATGTTAGGGACACCACCACACAGCTATTTCTAAGACTCGTCAGTGATGTTAGGGACACCACACAGCTGTTTCTAAGACTCGTCAGCGATGTTAGGAGTACCACACAACTGTTTCTAGGACTTGTCAGTGATGTGAGGGACACCACACAGCTGTTTCTAAAACTCGTCAGCGATGTTAGGGGTACAAGACAGCTGTTTCAAGGATTCGTCAGTGATGTTAGGGGTACCACACAGCTGTTTCCAGGACTCGTTAGTGATGTAAGGGACTCCAAACAGCTGTTTTAGGACTCGTCAGTGATGTTAGGGACAACAAGCGCTGTTTCTAGGACTCGTTAGTGATGTTAGGGACACCGCACGGCTGTCTGTCTTATAGCGTCAGTGTCAGTGATGTTAGGGACACCACACAGCTGTCCTTGTAGGACTTGTCAGTGATGTCAGGGGACACCACACAGCTGTCCTTATAGGACTTGTCAGTGATGTTAGGGACACCACACAGCTGTTTTTATAGGACTTGTCAGTGATGTTAGGGACACCACACAGCTGTCCTTATAGGACTTGTCAGTGATGTTAGGGACACCACACAGCTGTCCTTATAGGACTTGTCAGTGATGTTAGGGACACCACACAGCTGTCCTTATAGGACTTGTCAGTGATGTTAGGGACACCACACAGGTGTCCCTATAGGACCTGTCAGTGATGTTAGGGATACCACACAGCTGTCCTTATAGGACATGTCAGTGATGTTAGGGATACCACACAGCTGTCCTTATAGGACCTGTCAGTGATGTTAGGGACACCATACAGCTGCCTTTATAGGACAAAGTCAGTGATGTTAGGGACATCACACAGCTGTCTTTATAGGACAATGTCAGTGATGTTAGGGACACCATACAGCTGCCTTTATAGGACAATGTCAGTGATGTTAGGGACATCACACAGCTGTCTTTATAGGACTTGTCAGTGATGTTAGGGATACCACACAGCTGTTTCTAAGACTCGTCAGCGATGTTAGGGGTACCACACAGCTGTCCTTATAGGACTTGTCAGTGATGTTAGGGACACCACACAGCTGTCCTTATAGGACTTGTCAGTGATGTTAGGGATACCACACAGCTGTCCTTATAGGACCTGTCAGTGATGTTAGGGACACCACACAGCTGCCTTTATAGGACAATGTCAGTGATGTTAGGGACATCACACAGCTGTCTTTATAGGACTTGTCAGTGATGTTAGGGACACCACACAGCTGTCCCTATAGGACTTGTCAGTGATGTTAGGGATACCACACAGCTGTTTCTAGGACTCGTCAGTGATGTTAGGGACACAATGCAGATGTTTCGTCCTTTCAGATATCTAGATCTAGATGTTCCTTTCAGACATCTAGATCTAGATGTTTTTCACTAGTTGAACACATTAAATTGAATAGTGGGGTAAGAAAAACTAGTCTAATTGTGTTCGTTTGCCTTCCAAAATTCGTTACATATCAAAACGACGGCCAAGTTCTGCTTACTTTGTCCTGTTTTGACCATTGAAAATTATGGAAAAGTCCCGTGTAAATTTAGCACAGTTCTAAAAATAACTCTTTGAAAATGATACAGCGGTAGAAATGTCAACATAGACACAGCCAGCCGGAAGGACATTTTAAGTTTCCTATAATATAAATCAACTTCTTCGCATACAGAGCCATTTCGACAGTTTTTGTTTTTTCTGTTTCAAAAGAAATTATATTGAATATATTAACTCCATTTTTAACAATATCAGCCTTCGTTTGTCTGACTATTCACTTTAAACAAGTAATATCCTTACATTATATGGGGCAATAAATACTAAAGCAAATACATGTATTTAAATTTCGACAATAATTTTTTTCCATAATAAAATAAATTTCAAACGGACCAACCTAGTGTAACGTTTCTATTGTATGAAAACTTGCAATGTCTGTGTGTACGGTGCCTTGAAAGGACATAAAAAAGAAAAGAAGTTATTGCGCGTGAACGCAATACTTTTGCATCCGAACGCATTTACTAATCGTGTAAATGCAATAATTATTGCGTGTGAACGTCATACAATTGCGTGCGAGCGAAATACTTTCGCACGCAATCAGTTCCTTGTCTAATAAATATTGTATGTGAACACAATAACCATTTTGTTCACACGCAACAGTAATACGTTTGTCCATGAACTCAACAGTATTGTGTTCGCACTCAAATGTATTGCGATCGTACGCAATAACTTGCGTTACTTATTTCCATGTCCTTTGCAAGCCACCCTAGGGTGTGACTTCCTTTTTCGTGACATTACTCGACTGTAACAAACATTATAATAACAATCTGCTGCTGTAAATCAGTAATGGTTATTTTATATTCGTATACACGCTGTGTTTATTCCAAAGAAAAGTTAAGTCTGGCTTCTAGGACTTGTCATTTAAATTAGATAAACATATTTTTTATTCACTAGTTAAACACATTAAACAAGCGACATCCTTAAGTGTTTGCACTTTTTAGATTAATTTGTAGGTCGCATATTTTAAAATTCCATGAATGATTCTCTTCCATATGAAATGAACAAAAATAAAATTTGTTTTTGATTTACTAGTTGAACATATCAAACAAACGACATTCTTTAGTGCTTTGCACTTTTTAAATCATATAGGTTACTAAATATTACAGCACATTTTAAAATTCCGAGAAGGTTTTTATTCCATGTGAAATGAGCAAAAATAACATATATTTCAAAAGGACCATCCTAGTGTAACGTTTCTATAGTATTGTTGGATGGTCTGGTGTTCATACTACGGTGGCATGGAAGGATGTGAAAAATAAAGAGTCAAAGTTATTATGTGTGAACGCAATACTATTATGTGTGAATGTAATAGTTATTGCATATGAACGCAATACTTTTGCGTGCGAGTGCAATAATTTCACTTGCGAACGCATAATATTACTGTATGCTAATGTAATACAATTCCGTGCGGACGGAATAGGTATTGTGTTCACACGCAACATTTATATCTCACAAAAAAGTATTCCGTGTGAACACGAAAAATATTGTGTTTGTACTCAATATTATGGCATTCATATGCAATAAGTATTTCGTTCGCACGCAATAATTATTGCGCTCGCACTCAAAGTATTGCCTTCTTACACAATAATTTTTTTTTAATTTTTCATGTTATTTCTCAGCTATCGTAAGATGTGTCTTCCTGTTTCCATGACCCAACCAGACTGCAACAAACAATATAACAACAATTTGCTCTTGTAATGCATATTTAATACACGTACACCTTGTGTGGATTCCAAATAGAGACATTTTAAATTAACAATAAAAATGAAAAAAACCCACCTTTCCCATCTTTTGTCGTATAACAACTTTACATACTCATGTCTCTTGAACCATGACATTTTATTATGCTGCATTAAAGATGCTCCACCGCTGACGAATGGTATCTTTCCTATCAAAACAGGTGCAGACGAATTAGTATTTTTCTTTAGTTACAATTACACCATCATTGAAAAGTTTGAGTTTCTGATTTCAGTTCGATATAAAAATATTTAAAAAAAATGATTAATTGCGTCCCGAAAGAAATTTTGTCACTGTGCATTATATGGAATGAACTACTGATCGCGCGTGTACCAAACGCAAATTACATTATTTCTTATGTATTTTGTGCTAATTACACATATATGCACACGATTAAATATCAGTTATTGTTAAAATGATGGGTGTTAATGCTCTGTCGTGCGGTGAAGCATTTTAAATGAAGTTTCCCCTGATTGTGGGATTCCATAATACTTTTGTAAGTGTATTTACATTACTGTAAACCCTTTTCTTTTCGCTTGCGATCAAATTTCGCGAACAACAAGAAACCGCGAAATTGAATCTACATGAATCTGTGTAAAATACACGTAAATAATAACTATACAGAAGTGTAGATCTCGAAATTAGGTCTCCGCAAAAACAAGTTGATTTACAGTATATAGCCGTTATGTAGAGTGTGCGTATTTATCATTGTGCGCTAATCTGTTCTAGTCCACTAAAACTGTCTATATCATTAGGCATTTTTTGCTTAATATATAATCTAAAGCCTAATGATATTGGCAGGTTTAGCGGACTGAATCTGTTAAAGATGATTTTTACGCTAAAATCTGAACGCACGAAAATAAGTCCATTTACAGTATGTCTTTATGTAAACTACATATTGTTATCTTGCTGTATATTTCAACACGTTGTGATGTTCATCTGTAGACATCAATTTATTGTTCCCAGCTATATAGATATAGACCTAATTCAACCACAGGTTTACGACGCGCAAAAAAACCCCTAAAAATACTGTATTTTTAGTTGTTGTTTTTTTTGCGCGTCATAAACCTGTGATTCAACTAAATCAACTTTAGTGATAGTAATGGCATTTTACCAATAATATGCCGTGAAAAATATGCAAATATGAGTGTTTTTGATCTTTGCCAAATGAATTCTTTTGACCAAAATATCATTACACGGTTTATTGGAGGGAGGAGGAACTTTTAACGGAACATTAGGTACATATCTGTGTGTAATCCGTTCTCTTCGTCAAAGGGATGAAATCATTCTCGATACCCCAGGGGTTACTTTCACTGTCGTCATATCAAATTCTGGACTATCTCATAGAAAAACTGAAGGCAGTTCAGGAAAAAGAACTGACCAATCACAGGACATTAGAAACTTTCTTTGAAGATTACAGAGAGTGACGCACAATTTCAAAGCCATAGTCAACCACAGTATACCGTTATTCGATTCTTGTGATGGATATCAAGGACTAAATTAACTGTTCATCCGTTGTCGCTGACAACACTGACGATCATTGAATTGGTTTTCATTGGTAGTCATTGTATTGGTGATCCTTGCTGACCATTGAATTGGTGATCCTTGCTGACCATTATATTGGTGATCCTTGCTGACCATTGAATTGGTGATCCTTGCTGACCATTGAATTGGTGATCCTTGCTGACCATTGAATTGGTGATCCTTGCTGACCATTGAATTGGTGATCCTTGCTGACCATTGAATTGGTGATCATTGTTGACCGTTGAATTGGTGATCATAAATTGACGATAATTGAATTGGTGATAATAGGTGACCATTGAATTGTTGATCATTGGTAATCATTGGTGACCATTGAATTGGTGATATTTGGTGACCATTGAATTGGTGATCATTGGTGACCATTGAATTGGTAATCATTGGTGATCATTAGTGACCATTGGTGATCATTGGTGATTATTGGTGATCATTGGTGATCATTGGTGATTATTGGTGACCATTGGTGATCATTGAATTGGTGATCATTGGTGACCATTGGTGACCATTGGTGACCATTGAATTGGTGATCATGGTTCGAACTTAGTCTGGCAACTACATTTTCACCTCTCCTGTTAAAACCCCTATTTTTGATGATGTTACCCTTCAAATATATGCAGCACTTGACTCAAAAACGCGTATCAATTTCCTCGCCTGAATTCCGATCTTGAGACCATCTGTGCTATGAAGTAATAAGCACTAAATGGCAGCATTTGGTGTTACATGTAATATGTGCAGAGTCGTGCAGAAGTGCACACCAAGGGTCACGTTTGATTTCAAGATGTCCATGAAATGTTATCTTTTAAAGAAATTTATATTAAAAGCAGACTACATTTCTGAATCAAAAAGTTCACATGTATATTCGATGGCCCAAAGTGAAGTTTGAATCAAAGGCGTTTGGGTTTATATAAGATATGCTCTATACGTATATGTGTAATACTGTCACACAGTATTACAACAGTATTACACATATATAGCACAATATTACACATAATATATATTGTGAGATAAATATCAATGGCGATATATGAAAAGGTGCTAATAAGACGAAGTTATTGCAAACCTTTACAATTTTTGTAGTTTTTGTCTTTATTTATATCTGGGCAATTGAAATCGAGGCTTCAAAATGGGAGAAGGCGTTTTTAGGGACACGGGCGCTTATTGGGTCGAATACGGTATACATTATATGGAGAAAAATATCTATAGAGTCAAACGCATGGTATTTTGTGTAGGTTTATTCCGCTGTTGTGCTGTGAAACGAAATGATAGTAGTCATTAACGTACATTAATTATGACGTTGATGGAAAAGATGTTATGAATTAACATTTACATGTTTTTTCTCAAAATTGTTTATAGAGCTCATGTTGATAAAGTATAGTATTTAACAGTAAGTTTGTATCTTTTGAGACCGTAAATTCACAACTTATTTAACATTTACATTTTTAAAACTTAAAAGTCGTTTCGATTCAAATTTATGCACTGAAACTGTGTATGTTTAAGTAAAAGTGTTGATGAATTAATTTCAGAAAATCAAAATACGTTGGTTTACACGACTCAACACCCATCTTATGATAAGTGTTATATGACCTCACTTTGTCCAGTATGAGTGTGTTTGTGTGCACATATATATTTACGTATGTGCTATAGCCCAATAACACATACAGCCTAAACGTAAAACCGGACGCTAAGTGTCCCACACAGCACAGGTATGCATGGAAGAGTCGTGAACTGCATGAGCTAGTATATATACGCTACGGCTCAGTACTTACATAAAACCCCTACGGCTCGATAACAATTGCTATGCCTTATCAGAGATAACCAGCGACAGTCGTGTGTGATAATTTGTCGAGTTAAGTGGGATTTGATTGTTTTACATCATCGCATCGTCTCGATATCAACACAGACTTATATATATATATATCGCGTGCTGGACTTTACCGGACCCATGGTTCTTGGTCTCTGATTGGAATATATATTTCGTTATGTCTAGGACAGAAGCCTACAGTTTGTTCTGCCTGTTCTGTTTGGCCTTCGGTGAGTACAGTACACAACACCAGTGTCCAAGTTGTTATTAGCATGTTAGCTTTGTAGCGTATGGTAGCCTATGCTGTCGATTTCAAGGGCTAAACAAACTTGTACTCATTCGTATTTGTCATACCAACTGATGAATGAATAAGCATACATGTTATAATGACGAAAAAGTTAATTTATTTTAATTATACCGTTACTATTGGTAAGCGAAATATGTTATCACTAATAAACATCAACGCTTTCCTTTATCCGTTTATCAGATGTAGGTAGTATGGTCTATCTAAATCAAAGGATGACAGTTACCTGCAATATACACATAAGCGACTGTATAGTGATTTCTACATAGTTTATTGTAATATCTTATATACATTGGGTTGTGCACAAGTTTTCCAACTTTATGAAGTCGTCTATCTAACACACATACAAAAATGAACACTTTATAATTGACATCATTTTTAGGGAGGGGTCAATAAGTTTGAGTTTATTTAATTCTGTATATACATTTGTAAATAAATCTAACACTGTTTACATATGAAGCAGAAGTTAAAATCGAGGTTTCGCACAGTGACATTCTATTTGAGAGCCTATTGTTACTTTGTCGTTGCATAACTCAAATAACTACCGTATGTATATATACAATGTAAATAAACTCACCATTAGCCCAATGTGTATATGATCAAATACACAGAGTTCTCTAACGTATAGGGAACGATTTGATTTTTAACCTTGTGAAAAAGTTCTACGACTTTGTCATTGTAATGACACTTTACTAGTAACGGAAAAAATGTCAAGTATGTTTTTTCGTTTAAACTGTATAATACATTACATTATGACGAATATAATAGGTTTGCTCCTGTCAGTATAAATAGCACAATGGCCGACCTAAGACACAAGTGATGAACTGATACGATTTAAAACTCGATCTCCTCCTCTCAAACGATACTTATATTACTACCTGAGACGGGCAGTTTTACCCAAATCCATTCAGTTCTGTACCGCTTATATTTCACGCGAGAGCATTGATGACTACATACATATTTCTTGGCTATATTTTGTTAAAATTGAACATAGAATTTCGAAGAATGAAAATTATTTTGTCGACAAGTTTCTTTCTAATAACACTGGGACATTAATCGCTAATGAGGAATTGTTATAAGCTAACAAGGCTGACTGAGGCCGGTACACTCTCGGTATTACAAGCGTTATCTGAAGTGATTTGTATTGTTAGTATTGTTAGCTTAATGATAATATAAGCAGTGATTCAAAAATGCCATTGTTTCTGCAGTGTTTTGTAATGAATCTAAATGAATGTACTTGAATAATTTTTGCTATGTTCCATCATTATTTAAGTTATAATGAAAAAAATGTTCGTGAAATATACTCGCATGAAATAACGCCGAATTAAGAAATATTCAAAGACACTGAATCTGTACATAATGTGACTACACAATATTAGCTGATTATATCATACCGATAATGAAACACTGACCTACTTTAGCGTATACTGATATATAAACAGAATTTCCATATAAATGTTATGCAAGCTTTATCATTATGACGTCACAAAGTAATCATATATCATAACGCACGCACGAATAATAATTATAATGAATAATCCATAAATTACAGTAGGTAAATCATGTTTATTACGACGTTTCATAATATGATTGTTTTCCATTGTTCTAAGAAGTTATAAATTGTATTTACATAAACCGAAAATTGAGAAAATTACGAGAACTGTATCCATCTGTAGGCGTAGACCTCTCTATACTGACATAAGTTGTATTACTTCGAAAGGCACTAGCTAGTGCATGTGTACCAGCACGTGTCCCGCACGTGGGTTCTTAAGTCCGATTTTATAACGTCTTGTCTGTTATGTCACGCGTGTTCAGTAGCTTGGTCTTGTCGGTAGTATTTTAGACAACAGAGAAAATAGAGTAATTACAGCGTAGGATATACAGTATAGGTAACACGTGGCATGGACGGGTTAAATACATAGATCAGTGAAAATAATGAATTAACGCCTCAAGGGACAGACGTATAGGCCTGATTGTGCTTTGGTTTTATTGATGTCATTTTAGTGTATTGTTCTCATGTTATTGTTAAAAATTAGAATAATCTGAATTAAGAATAACTCATTTTTAAGAATAAATTAAATATAGAGACGTTTTTTTCATGATTGAATCAAAGCTTCTTCCTTTTTTATATTATAACGAATCTGATGGTGTTTCAAAGCCAATATGTATTAAAATCTACAGATTCATCATAGGTATTTAGCACACTTGTAAGTCAAAGACACACTACAGACTAATATATGAGTCTATAATGGGTTTTTGACTTAACAGCGTGCTTGATACCTATGGATTCATCAATTATTACTTGAAATAATAACTTATAAAACATTTCTCAAAAAAACGAAAATATGTCGTAAATGGCATGTAGAGGTTGCTAGTTTAGAGAGAGTGTGACAGAGAGAAGTGGTCGACATAAAGAGGTTGTTTGATTAGAGAGATAGTGACATAGAGAGGTGGTCGGCATAGAGAGGTGGTCAACATAAAGAGGTTGTTAGATTACAGAAAGAGTGACATAGAGAAGTGGTCGGCATAGAGATGTGGTCGACATAAAGAGGTTGTTAACTTAGAGATGGTGACATAGAGAAGTGGTCGACATAGAGAGGTGATAGAGAAGTGGTCGACATAATGAGGTGTTCGATATAAAGAGGTTGTTAGATTAGAGAGATAGTGACATAGAGAGGTGGTCGACAGTGGTCGACATAAAGAGGTTGTTAGATTAGAGAGATAGTGACATAGAAAAGTAGTCGGCATAGAAATGTGGTCGACATAAAGAGGTTGTTAGCTTAGAGAGATGGTGACATAGAGAAGTGGTTGGCATAGAGAGTTGATAGAGAAGTGGTCGGCATGCAGAGGTGGTCGACATAAAGAGGTTGTTAGATTAGAGAGATAGTGACATAGAGAGGTGGTCGACATAAAGAGGTTGTTAGATTACAGAGAGAGTGACATAGAGAAGTGGTCGGCATTTAGAGGTGGTCGACATAAAGAAGTTGTTAGATTAGAGAGATAGTGACATAGAGAAGTGGTCGGCATAGAGAGGTGGTCGACATAAAGAGGTTGTTAGATTACAGAGACATTGACATAGAGAAGTGGTCGGCATAGAGAGGTGGTCGACATAAAGAGGTTGTTAGATTAGAGTGATAGTGACGTAGAGAAGTGGTCGACATAAAGAGGTGTTCGATATAAAGAGGTTGTTAGTTAGAGAGATGAATAGAGAGTAGTCGCAAGAGGTGGTCGACATAAAGAGGTTGTTAGATTACAGAGAGAGTGACATGAGAAGTGGTCGGCATTGAGAGGTGGTCGACATAAAGAGGTTGTTAGATTAGAGAGATAGTGACATAGAGAAGTGGTCGGCATAGAGAGGTGGTCGACATAAAGAGGTTGTTAGATTAAGAGAGACTGACATAGAGAAGTGGTCGGCATAGAGAGGTGGTCGACATAAAGAGGTTGTTAGATTAGAGAGATAGTGACGTAGAGAAGTGGTCGACATAAAGAGGTGTTCGATATAAAGAGGTTGTTAGATTAGAGAGATAGTGAGATAGAGAGGTAGTCGGCATAAAGAGGTGGTCGACATAAAGAGGTTGTTAGATTACAGAGAGAGTGACATGGAGAAGTGGTCGGCATTGAGAGGTGGTCGACATAAAGAGGTTGTTAGATTAGAGAGATAGTGACATAGAAAAGTGGTCGGCAAAGAGAGGTGGTTGACATAAAGAGGTTGTTAGATTAGAGAGATGGTGACATAGAGAAGTGGTCGGCATAGAGAGGTGGTCGACATAAAGAGGTTGTTAGATTAGAGAGATGGTGACATAGAGAAGTGGTCGGCATAGAGAGATGGTCGTTATAAAGAGGTTAGATTAGATTACAGAGAGAGTGACATAGAGAAATGGTCTGTATAGATAATCGTCGGCATATAAAATACTTACCGACAGAGTGGCTATAGTCGGCGAATGAAGCTTAAGACCTTGCGTATAGATGGAATCATTACAGAAATTTTAATAGAATTAGCATTTGAGCAGTATACTTTCGTTAGAAATGAATTCTAAATAAGGTTTTAAATAAACGATAAAAAGAAGAAAAAAAGATACATTTGTACATGTCAATTTCTGCTTCGGGGACTTTTAAAGACACAATCTACGCACACATGCATTTGAAATAGATTACAATAATTGTGTATGGCAAACATCAGTAACTTTGTATAAGACGAAAACTCCAAATCATATTTTTATTGTGCGAATTGCATAATGTATCGCTGTAACGTTACTATACACAGAGAGATGGGCAACGCGGAGTTGGTTTGTATTTCTGATTCAACATGGTATCAGTCGGCTGTAATTACGCGAAGGTCACATTGCCCTGAAGCGATTATCTCTTTCCATGAATTAGTCATCCTCGATACTCAAGGGAATACTATCACTATCGTTAAATCCAACCCCATTCTCGATACTCCAGGGGTTACTATCATTATTGTTATATCCAATATCGCTCTATCGTGGATATAACGGCAGTGATAGTAACCCCTGGAGTATCGAGGATGTTGCTCAATGTATACAGGTACAAGTGCACAACTGAAAACAATAAAGAGGATTGATAGTTGATTGGTTAAAACTAATTAACTCATTAATTATATCCCCTGTATCTATTCTTGCCGCCAGAGGGACATTTGAATCACAAGGGATTCCAGTCGCTTTGTTTTTGGATCTATCTGAGACGCTATGCGGCATTTTTCTAAACGCATATGCTGTAAATTCGAGAAATTGATACCCTGTAGTTATGCCTAATAATACTCATTAACCGACACGACTGATATTTTGTTCGTAAAGCGTTAACATTCTGCCGTCCGAACCAGAGAATTTGGGGGTTATTTACGGTAGAAGGGTCGGTTGATACTCGAAGATGAGAGTTTTCTGGTTGTGAAATAGGTTCTATAACTTGCAGGGTGTTGTCGGAATGAAACGCAAACATGGCATGTCCAAATATTTGCCATTAACCATACGCTATCATATACATTGTATCGCATGTGTCTTGTAAAATTCGTTTGGAGTGGCTAGCAGATAATGCACTTTGCTCGTGAATGTTCTTTGTCCTGAGTTTTTTTCTTGGTATATTTGTTACACTTGAATTCTTCGATGATAATGAAAGGGTTAAAAATGATTCGTCATCGTGTTGAAAATAACGTAGTCCATTGATGATTGAAAAGCAATCCCTAAATTTTCAATACATATCGTACCGCCATCAGTTTGGTTGTTAAATCTATATATTTCCAAGTTTCGGATAATTTCACCTCATTTCAATGAGGACAAAACAATTAGATGACAAAGTCTTCATTTTTAAAATATGCTGTCCCCATTATATGCAAAAAAAGTCCTTTATCTTTCTTTCTTTAAAAAAAATGTAATTTCGTCAGCATATATACACGTGTCTTTATTCCTGCAACTGGGACGATTTCTACTTTCAGTTGAATGAGCGAAAAAAATAGATCTAGATAAAAGCATACATTGAACGCTCGAATTTCCAGATTATAGATTAACACACACACTAAGCCCTTTATACATATGAACCTTTTCAAGCCCTTTATACATATGAACCTTTTCAAAGATTGTCTCCCTGAAGACACTGTATATGTTACGAGTATTTTATTTTTACAAAAGCGTCTTTCCCTTTAAATCAGTAGGTCCTTTATAGATAAAATTAGCTTAATTTTTGTGACACATTTTTACCTTGTTCGTGACAAGGACCAATTCAACTTCTGTGTGTGGAACCGAGGAAATTTTACAAAACATTGTGATGTTGTTGACTTTAAATCCCCATGGAGTATCGAGGGCTCTACATGTAGCCACTTTACTTCTTGAAATTTTGAAAAAAAAATTGGTAACGATTAAATAGAATTGAAAAATCACAAACGTGTGTTTTACGGCAAAGTGACAATCGGATCTCCTCGGAGAAATTTCCGAGAATCTTCGGAAATATTACGTATTCCGAAGATTGCCGGAAATTACTCCCGAGATGTTGTGCTAGATGTTGCAAATGGGAAAAGTGAATGTTTGATTAATGTTCCGGAAATCATATGACGTCACTTCCGTGCAATTCTTCAGCGAGATAGCCACAAGGTACTACAGGTAGTCTCAGAATAAATCTGTTCACTGACCCACAACTCGAAGGAGAAAATCTCGATGGGAAATTTGATTGATAAGAAACCATTTAATGGCTAAATATCTTGAGAAACATTTTTCTAACAACCATTTGCAGCAAATCATTTTCGTCGACAGTATCTAATGACCAGCCGCGTTTAATTATCCTAATCGATAATGCATTCACTTTGAAGAAGTCCCATGCTTCCGATACCACCGTCTTGTAATTAAGTTTCGTTATAGTATAATTAAACTGGATCCCTAATCGATAAACTGCAATCAAAGTTCACGTGCATTTAGAGCGTGCCGCTTATTGCATCGTTAAGATATCCCGACATACAATGTATTACTATTAATATATATAGCTACAAGCCCTCCACCTCTGATTCGCGAGTTCAAATTCCATGCGAAGCAGTTACCAGGTACTGACCACTTTCGGTGGTTTTTCTCCGGGTACTCCGGCTTTCCTCCACCACATAAATCTGACATGTCCTTAAATGGGCATGGCTATTAATAGGACGTGATCAAATTAAACAAAAATCATCATATGACAATGATTTGTCTAAGGTATAGCCGCTGTGAATGGATTTAGGTTCACGACTTCTTCACCTATGGACAGCGGTGGCTGGGTTGCTGAAATGCGCCGGTATTCTACCACTAACCCCTCCACGTCTGAGTCACCTTCGATACTTCAGGGGTTGCTATCACTGTCGTTATATCCATCCAATGAATAATATTATCATAGCAAAATTGAAGGCTCTGTGGATATAACGACAGTGATAGTAACACATGGGTTATCGAGGGTGTATTTGTTGGTCGTCCGTTCAGGTTGCTTGTTTTCGTAATCTGTCAAAATTGACACATTGTCATTATATAAACACACACAACAAAAAAAATCTAATGATCTTAGAAATATAGCTTTATAAAATTTAATGAGATCCGCACAAGCGACGGACGCAGATTGATGTAAGTAAATTCCGCCGTAGTTTCAATAACATCACTGATAGTGTAATGATACGGTGTACGGGTGTTCAGTACAGAATCTGACCTCATTTACTTTGGCGCCATGTCAGTTTTCATTAGTTTATACAGGTGTCGTAAATCTCGACAGGGTGGGGAAGGCTCGTCTGGTCCTATCTGAAGGTCAAGGTCAGACAAGCTAACTATATAGCTGTTTATACGATGACGTCCACGCGTAAATGCCGAAATTTATGTCGCTATAATAGATGAATCCATGGTTCCTACATGTTGGATGTATTCACCTTTCACTTATAAATGGGGCCGTGGTGGCCAAGTCGGTTGAGATGTCTCAACATCTTACCACAAGTCAACCACCTCTGGGTCGTGAGTTAGAATCCCATGTGGGACAGTTGCCAGGTTCTCCGAATATTAAACTAATAAAACCCAAACCCAATCACTTATAAAATGCATTGTTTGCGTACAGAATGAAAGAATTATGTCGGCTATCGCCGTTCACTCATCTAGTTTGTCCATGTTAGCCGGAATTCTGCTTGTTGTTACAATTGTATTTCTTCAATATTATATTCTTTCCATTTTATCTTTTTCATTTCGATTTTCTGAAAAAACCTCGGTATATAAATTACTATTTCAGATAGATCATTAAGGAACAACGTAAATATAGAATAACACTGGCCTAAGAACACTTCCTTGAGAAACCCCGCTAAGTACAGTCGTGTAAGTTGAGAATAACACTGTCCTCAGAACACTTCCTTGAGTAACCCCACTAAGTATAGTCATGTAAGTTGAGAATAACACTGGCCTCAGAACACTTCCTTGAGTAACCTCACTAAGTACAATGTAAGTTTAGAATAACACTGGCCTCAGAACACTTCCTTGAGTAACCCCACTAAGTACAGTCGTGTAAGTTGAGAATAACACTGGCCTCAGAACACTTCCTTGGGTAACTCCACTAAGTAAAGTCGTGTAAGTTTAGAATAACACTGGCCTCAGAACACTTCCTTGAGTAACCCCACTAAGTATAGTCGTGTAAGTTTAGAATAACACTGGCCTCAGAACACTTCCTTGAGTAACTCCACTAAGTATAGTCGTGTAAGTTTAGGATAGCACTGGCCTCAGAACACTTCCTTGAGTAACTCCACTAAGTAAAGTCGTGTAAGTTTAGAATAACACTGGCCTCAGAACACTTCCTTGAGTAACTCCACTAAGTACAGTCGTGTAAGTTTAGAATAACACTGGCCTCAGAACACTTCCTTGAGTAACCCCACTAAGTATAGTCGTGTAAGTTTAGGATAACACTGGCCTCAGAACACTTCCTTGGGTAACTCCACTAAGTAAAGTCGTGTAAGTTTAGGATAGCACACTGGCCTCAGAACACTTCCTTGGGTAACCCCACTAAGTATAGTCGTGTAAGTTTAGAATAGCACTGGCCTCAGAACACTTCCTTGAGTAACTCCACTAAGTAAAGTCGTGTAAGTTTAGAATAACACTGGCCTCAGAACACTTCCTTGAGTAACCCCTTTGAATAATGCATTTAATATAATATACGCATCATCTTTCTATTCACTATAAACGACATTATGTGTTGGGATTTTATTAAAGATAGTATCAAAATCATTATGAAAGACCTTGTATATACCTTGTATGTTGGCCATGGGGGGGGGGGGGGGGGGTTATGGAAACACCTTGGCGTCGGCGTTGTCGGCGTTGTCAACGACCAGGTTAAGGTTTTAGTTCAAGCGTTGAAATACTGTTATCCGTAATAACTCAGGGGCGTAGGAAGCGGGGGGGGGGGGGGGGGGGGGGGGGGGGCAGGGGGGGGGGCAACTGCCCCCCGTTCCCCAGGACGGGGGGCAAACATGTCTTTTTGCCCCCCCCCCCCCCCCCCCCATTTTTCGCCGACTGAAATTTTCTAAAAATGCTTATTTGAAAGAAAAAAGGGTCCTCCTGCATATTTTTCGTACTTCATTCTAGAAAATTTTCCGCTGCGCGGCGCATTTCCTAAAACGTTCAAGCACATAATGTCAAACCTTAAATAGTAAAAATTCAATACACACAAACTAGACTAAAAATGTCCATCAAGGGATTCTATGTACTATTTAAAAAAATGTCTCTTAAAAGATCAATTTGTTTATATGTCTTAGCGAGACAATTAATTCATTTTTTTTATGTTACACAACAATGTGCCGATGGTGTGAAGCCGGTATATTCAGATTGAGTAGGGTTGCATAATGTTATGACGACACAATTATCATTTCTAAATGCAGGTAGCTTTAAATCGAAAAATTACCATGTTAAGAACGCTTTATGATCATTAAACTTTATCGTAAAACTCATCTCAGCCATTCTAAATCGTAATTTTTTTCCCGGGGGAGACCCCCGGACCTCCCTAACACCAAATTCTCGCGCCTTAGGGCGCTCGCAAATACATCCAAATGCATCGTAAAACTCATCTAAGCCATTCTAAATCATAATTTTTTCCCAGGGGAGACCCTCGGACCCCCCAAACACCAAAATCTCGCGCTTTCGGGTGATCGCAAAATTATCAAAATACATAAAACTCATCCCGGGGGTCACCCTCAGACCCCTAATAAAACACCAAAATCTCGCAGCTTCGACGCTCACACACACTAATTTGGCCAATTTGCGTATTCGTTCATTTCCTTTTAGCGACTCCATTGTCTATAAATGTGTACAAGGATTAAATTTAGTGATATATGAAAAATGTATATAAAGCATACATGGTTGGGAGTTGAATTAATCTCCTCCTGTAGGTGCGGCGGGGGGGGGGGGGGGGTGGGGGGGGGTTACAAAATATTGAGGATCTTTGCCCCCCATGACGTTTCATCTTCCTACGCCACTGTAACTGACATATAGTTCTACAGTATAGGATTATAAGTGCTGTGATGGGTGTATGAACAATCATTTCAAGGAAGACAATACTAGATTTTGAGAATTTCAAGATGCCAAATAGGCCTTAATGACCTGGTTTAAGGTTTTGTTGTAAGGGTAATACTTTTATCTGTAACAAATGACTTTGATTTCTACATTAATATAGAATTATAAATGTTGTTATGGGTGTATGAGCAATCGCTTAAGGAAGAAAATGCTGGATTTTGAGAATTTCAAGAGGCCAAATGGGCCGACATTATCAGGTTGATGATTTTGTACATGTTGTAAAATGCCGTTATTTGTTACAACTTGCTTTATTTATTTTTATATTAATATAAGATTATAAATTAATAAGGTGCCAGAAACGAGCTCTGCTTTTCTCTAACAGCTCTTGTTTTCATATGTCAGTAGTTTAAGTAGATCCTAAAAGAGAAGTATGGGTTTTGAAAATTGTATTTTGTTTTCCTGATGTCATTTCGCTTGTTGTCACATTACCACCTTCTTACTTAGTTGCTGGTTAATCGCCCACATGACTCCACCTAGTACTGTAAAAGATGATATTTTCGCGAGCGCTTAATTTTGCGATATGCAAACATCAAACTTTCGCGGTGTTGTTATTTTTGCGATAAGTAAACCTTTCTACTTCTGGCTACACATTTCAAACATTCACAAAATACTACGCGCGGAGGGAATTTGCGCGACCAAGCGATCGTCGCGTAATTACTGGAAATTGTCCCCTTAGTAGCATCAAGTTTCGTTTTTACAGTACTAGATTTTTCTAATGTTAGTGTTCTCTCAGCGGAAGTCTTCTGTGTGTGTCTTGATATTTCATACACAAGTCCTTACAATGATACGTAGTGTATGTATATGAGTGCAACATCAAGGACATACGAAATGGCCATCGGAAATATACACCAAGATTCCATTTCCATGTGTCGTGTGAGGATATGAGATCATGAAATACACAAATACAATTAGCGTCCTCTTAAGTTTAAAAGTACACTCACCGCCAAGGATCTTATCATCCCACCCTTTCACAGTCTGTGAGCACAGGGATCTGAGAATTAGTAACCGTTTTAGTGATCAGTAGATCAAAAATCGGTAAAAATCATCTTTCATATTGTAGACCCCAAAAGCGTCTAAAATGGTCTAACTGTTATGGGTACTCCGGTGGGAGTACAATGTTGAATATTATATTTACCGATTTTTTATCTATACCACTAACACATCTTAAAATGGTCCTACTAGTGGCGGTCCATAATTATATAAACTGTTACTAATTCTCAGGTTCCTTTGTCTTTGAGTATACGTACCGAATATACTGAGTCACATCTTTCGTGAGTAATAATAGAAGAAGTTATAATTGAGACTTGTCACGTGACATGTTCAACAAATATAGATAATCGAGAACAATCGTCAAATGAAATAATCTATTGTCAATAACACTACGCTTTGTACATGAATACAAATTGAAACGATGCCAAAAAGTCTTTACGATAAGTCTTGACTTTGATCGAACTTGAAAAGAAATTGCCTGTTAGAACGGTTTTTATACTAAGAGGACATTTTGAGGCACTTTCGTCAGCTCGCGTTCTACTTGACCCATCATTTTAAAAGTGACATCACTATATATACCGGGAGTTTGATAATCTGATTCCGGAAATGACGGTCTCCTTTTACCGGAAGTAATGGTCCACATTTAGACTCAACCTACATATTCTGATTCACTGGCACGCTGCGGTGAGACATAGAGCTCACAAATGAGTTATGACACGATATGGGAATGTTATAGAATATGGTGGTCTACGTGGTGTCTTATACGGTATGTTTCGCTGTGGTAACACTATAGATTATGTTAGAGTCTCGCTATCGCAATAAGACAAAACGCAAAAAAAAACCATCGCAACCATAACACTTAGAAACGACGCGCATATCTGAGGCAGTCTATATGTATGAATATAGCTGTAAACAGCATGAGGGTTTCTTCTCTTTTAGTTGCGAGTTTAGAACTACCTTTCTCAACTCGCAACTCGCAATTTTCGCGACCGACTCACAACTTGCACTTTTCAACTAGCAACTTGCATTTCTCTAATCGCAACTGACATAAATTGAACCTCGAATAGGGCGTATAATAGTATATTGAAGGTTGTCTTTGAGTTACTTAAGCTGTTAGCTCTGACATTATATATAAGTTCAAAGAATCCGACTGAAATACGAATCTAAGCAAGGACGTCACACAAGAGACGAGAAATGCCCTTGAATGACTTTAAACTCTTGGTAGGGCATACTATGGGTGAGTTGGTCTTCAGTGACCTTAGACGTCGACGGGAAACTTGTCTTCCTCTGTGTCGAGCATGATGCAGCGTTTCCGTCCAATGTCATATGACAAGATTTAGATCAGTCTCAGTTTTTTAATAATAACCATTAAAGGCTTACTACCTTTCAGAACCAAACACAAACGTTTCTTAAAAACAATTATAAAAAAAAATGTATATATAACGATGACCTTATCTGAGGTTACAACACCAAACAAATGTAAGATTCCCTGTATAATGTAAGTAAAGATTAAGTTCGCTGTTATGTTGCATGTTTGGCGCAGGGATAGTCAACTAAAACGTGGTAATTAGTACGACGGCGGGGAACATAAGATGACACACGTAATGGGAATTTACATTTTATTTATTTAGTTAAATTATTCAGGAGATGACGATAAGTGTAATATAACGTTAAGCTTAAACTATTACGACTTTACAAATTTATTAATCTTGTTTTACATTATCATTTTGAAAATTAATTAAAAGCCGTTTCGGAAATGTAGTGGGCCTTTAATAATTTCCTATCTGTCGGAAATATTCATAGTGTTATTGTGTTACTACGATATTAAGTCCTTTAGACCGATTTTCGTGTAATTAACCACATATCACACTGGCTCCTGATACATTTTACCACCAATGTTATCTATATAGATAATATATAATACACGTAAATGTATAATATATCGTTTGTTGGAAATTCGTGTCAGGTCCCTGTAACATATCACATATTGTTGTTTCTACTTTCGTTTGTTAATCCATAAGCTATAATCAATCCTTTTAGTCGCCTTTGAAAATAGTTTGCTTTGGAATAAATTCACTATCGGACTATATTACGGAGATTTGATACTTTGGTGGTCTTTAAGTCTCCGGCTAGTCGTCTGCTCCCTTTACCAACTGGGAACTCTTATTCCCAACAATTTAAATTTACAAAACAGTTAACGCTCCATGTAAACATTTGAACAAATTATCGGAACTCCGACAACAATATAATTTACGACGATGCCCGAGGTTTAAATCCTGGTGGATCTTTGAATTGCTTACCGTACCAGTATGAATAGGTCAATAAATAATTGTGTGTAAATACGCATTGAATATCAAGAGGGTCAGTTATTTAGTACACATGTCAACAAAATGCCCGAGTGTACATGTACTTACTTCAATCTCAACATACCGGAGAAATTTCCGGCAATCTTCGGAATAGTGATATATTTCCGAAGATTGTCGGAAATTTCTCCGAAATGTTGCGATTGCTACGTTATTATGTCGGCGACCTGACCTCAGCATCACGAATATTACCTAACTTTAAGGAATCCATTGACTTATTGACATCATCCACTTAGCATTACAGAAGTTAAGGAAAAAATCTTAATTTCCAGTGAATTTTCTTTGACTTCGGTAATGCTTTCGCCATGGGAAATACTAAGTGAAGGAATTTCAATAAGTTAAAAAATGTTCGTGAAACTGGAGACATGTACAAATGATAGCCCAATCAGTAGAGCTTTCGATTAGTGTGCGCAGGTCTCGGGTTCGAGCCTCTAGTGTCTGGTCGTGCATTTTCCCGCTCGGTGCCTCTTCTTAAAATTGATGCACTAGACTTTATATTGACAAGGGGGATGCCCGACCTTGGGTTGTGTGATGTGTATTCCGAATATCTGGTCCATCGCCGGCGACCAGGGAACTCAGTTGGTAGAACATCCGGCTATATATTCGTGCGATACAATACAATGCACTTTACTTAAGACGCTTATTATATATTTTCAACATGCTAGTTATGACCTGTTCTATTCTCTCTCACACTTCCAAAATGAGCTTTCATTGTTTTCTTTCTTTCTTTACTTTTTGACTTTTTTTTTTGATTGCGTGTTCTCCTGAAAATTCCAGCCCGGTCAATGCTCTTTTTGCAGTTGTAAACAAAAAGATATGATTACTGCAATGGTTCCGTCTCCTTGGTTTTTTTTTATGTCGATTTCATTCCACCACCTTTTAACATCGCGTTGCCTCAACATTCCGTCTAGTCACGTCAAACGATACCTATTTCAACCTTGATTTTTTTTCTCCATCTATTGAATTTGATACAGAGTATAACATGAATACCTATATGAAAGGTTGATCCCGTAGGTAATATGATACAGACTATAACCTTAATACCTATATGAAGGGGGCCCCGTGTCACACTGTCAAGGTGTATACCTATTTATAAGTTTTTACCTGTATCACTTCCTTGTTGAGATGGTAATATACTTCAAATTGTCCATATGATCGGATGAAGATGCCTCACTGGCGACAAAGCATAAACAATATCTTGTCATTTGGACTATAATTAATGTTTAATCGCGTATATACATTTCTACTTAACACAAAGACACTCTGCACAATCGGTACCTCATTCCATATAGTGTCATAGAGTTTTTTTCGGAGTGCAGATAATTAATTAAATACTTTCATATTCTTGTATGTTGAAGTTAAATAAACTCAAACTTTTCAATGATTGCAATAGTGTGAAGCAAGTAACTATTGTTTCTAAAAAAAATAATTCTGATACGATAAAAATCACTTTTTTAAGAAATAGTCGTAAAACATTGGCGGGAAAAATATGAAAGTGATTGGGACGATCTCTTTACCGACGATTCAGAGGATCCCTTATTTTGATAAAAGAAGCAAATTCGTGGAATTTATATCCCTCGCTTCCGTTAATCAAAGGCCCATACCTCTTTCAAATAGGGTTCAATGAAAGTGTCAATCGAAATTAGCTAAGGGCGCGAGACATTTAAATATGAAACTAAGTTTTGAGAAAATCCGATAATGTTTGAACGGAAACACACGAAATGGCGTTTTTCGTTAATCAAAAGGGCCGTAACTCCGCCAAATTAAGTTCAATCAAAGTCCCGATCGAATTTGGCTATGGACCTGAGACGTTTAATCGTGTTACCGATTTTCGAGAAAATCTGGTAATATTTGCGAGAGTTATTAAACGGAAACAGCCGAAAATGCCGTTTTTCGATTATCAAAGGGCCATAACTTCGCCAAATAGGGTCCGATTTTAAAAAGGGCGAGCAAACTCATCCGAGCCCTTGGCTAAAAAAGTTACAAAAAAAATAAGATTTGTGGCAGTAATTGCATGGAAACCAAGCGTTACAGACAGACAGGCAGACGGACAGACGGACAGACCCAAATTAATATCCCCCGTTTAGGTGACAGCGGGGGATAACAATACGAAAGTAGGATACATTAATATTAGAAGCACTTTAGGTACGATTTTTATCTACACTCCTTAAACGTCTAAAAATGGTCTTACGGAACTCTTGTGGGTCCATGATTATATAAACTGTAACTCATTCTCAGATCCCTGTGGTGGAGAAAGCTAGATAACACTTTTAGTTAGAACTGCGTGTTACGACTGAGTTCCTAAAATTAAGATAAACTTTTTAAAACTCATTTTAATGTTTTCAACAACAATTCAATTTCCCAGTATTTTTGAAAATAAAATATAAGAATAGTCGTGATACTGGGAGCAGGATTTCTCTTGGTAAATTATGCACCGGAAGTTTGATTTCTGAGCATGATACATTCACTAGACTAGGTGTCGTAATTGAAGAAAACATTGGGGATATATTCAAAACATTTATCATTTTATTCAAAACATTTATCATTTTATTCGGATGTGTGGTTTCTATAGCTGCAATATTGTAGCTCAAAAGACTTTTTGACAGAAAATGGTGTCGTCTTTAGAGCTAAAATTGGTGCCTATTACTGCTAATGGAGCAAAGTAATGATTATACAAACCATTATAAAACGTTTGTTTGCATTTTTATCGTACTTGTTTGATATCGCTTACCTACTAGGCAATAAAACTGAACCACATAAAATATCAAATTCTCATCGAGGCATTATTTTTTGCATAATACATATGAAGGTCCTTCTGAAGGGAATTTATACGGGAAGTCCACAAATTGTGAATTTGACGTTTTGCGAGCGGTACGGTAGATATTAAGAATGGTAGTTATGTTTGTTTTGGACAAAATAATATGTAAATGCATGTATACGCATAAAATAAATTGAAACCTACAAAAAAGTATAGAAAACTATGCCCGAGTGATTTTCGGTGGCAGTGTTCCACTACGACACATAGGGACCAATTCGTACCCGGCCGAAAGGTATAGTAGGTCGGGTACGTATATTCGTTCCATGGTTTCTAATGCCATATCAAATATCCCTAGAACTGGAAACGCCCCAAGATATACATGTATTTTTCTTTTTCCACTACTAGTCATGTCATATTAGTCGGGATTAATCGTTTAAACATAATGCATGTAACGCAATAACGCATAGAACCGAATATAAAAGGAATGTTGGTATTGTCCATTAATTTGGAAAGATAATTTCGCATGGTGTGTCGTCAGGGATCCGATAGTGGATTCCTTATAAGAAACTTCATAGATGTTCATTGTATATATTGTATATTTTATAATTACCTTGACCATTTGTAAGAGGAGCTGCTAAGCACAACCTGTTTTCAGGTTTAAATAAAGTCTATTATTAATAATCTGAATGGTCAGGTAATAAATAAAATAATAAGTAATTAAATATGTAGATAAATAAATAAAAGGTGCAGTTCCGCAAAAAAAATGTTTGTTTTTATAAACTTTGACACATTTGTTTCTATTACAGATTTGTAAACAATTTATGAGTCTGATCTTAAGGATTCAGTGTGTTAATAACTTTACTTGTTTTCAGAAATGGTCGTTGTCAATGTACGACATATTACATGATATATATTGCCCAGTAAGTCGGTTCTCGTGGCTTCACTGGCGATCACCCAAGTTTGAGAAATAACACTTTCAACTTAATTCCAAATTTTTTACTTTCGTGTGTCCTATATTACGGCGTAATATATATTTCTTCTTTTCTTTTTATCTTACTTCAATGGAAAATGTATGCTTGTTCATTTCTTTCTTTTGTTTGCCTAGATACGTTTTACGTTAGATGATGAAATGTAATGTTGTGTACTACGAATATAATGCAATATATATGTACAAAGAGTTAATTAGAAAAATGGTATATTAATTTGGTTTCTGTCGATTTGACAATTAATCAAACTACACATATCGCTATTCCATGAATTAATTAATATCACAAATCTATATTAATTATCGGTTCAAAAGTATACAGATAATTAATTATATGTAAAATTCCTCTCACGCGATGACATTAATCATGATAGCATGACGTATATAATTTACGTAACACTTTCTCAACTATAGCTAACAGGATTTGTTGCTGTGTCCGGTAGTGTCATCCCATCCCGTACCCGACCCTACCTTACCCTACCTATAAAGCTGACCTCCAACCACAAATTACTGCGTGGTCATTCTATATAAAATAATAAACTAAATCCTGCCCAGTACAGGTTGAAAACGGATACAAGGGAGCGATCCCGGATGTACAACCGTCATGATAGATGATGGGGTCAAAGGTCAATTTGATATATACATCTCAACTGTCAAATCAAAGATAAGACTCACCTGTATTATCGAGAAGTATCCATCAAGCCGGATGCCTGACTATTTTGTTTACACACATGTGTGTCGTTTGTGTTTTAAGTTAAAGGATTTTAAAATATTGCAATCTGATTAAAGTACAGATCCTTATAACCACTCAGTTCAATAGAGGATCTGACAACATCCCATATAAGGGGTCATGTTCGGATGTCCTTTATATCACTTGAAAACGCCATTTCGTCCCAGTTTACATATACATTTAGATTTGTTGTGCTCTTTTGGCGAGATGACTACATGGGCGTACTCCAAAATTATTCAAACTATTTCGCCATCTGAAAGATTATAGAGGCAGGAATTTGGCCCATAATAGGATGTTGTCAGATCCTTTATCAAATAGAGTGACAATAAGGATCTGTGTTTCAATCAGATTGGAAATACTGCAACGTTGTATCCTCCACGTGCAAATCAATCACTGGAAATATCAGTCTCTGTTAGGTTATATCCTGATACACTTAAAAAATTTAAAGTCTTAATATCATCGTCAATAAAACTTAAATATCATTTACTGTACACCAAATTCTTTCGCGGCTTTCAAATTTCGCGGTTCCCATTTCAAAACAACTTAGCAAATATTAGCATTCGTGGATTAAAAAATTGGAATGAAAGTTTCTGTCTATATAAATACTTGTTAATGTTAATTCGCGTGTAGATACACTTATGCGGTCATTGTTTTGGTAATACTATAGTATGCAAGTCCTGATTAGACGAATAACCAAATCGACGGAATCGATTTATAAATTACTCACTTTTAAGATCTTTCCAAAAGTAATCGACTAAGCAGTTAAACCTTACATGCCAGCTTTCCTAAAATAAAGAAAGGTTTAAACGCGATGACAGCACATTCTGACATAAAACACTTGTAATTTGATACAATTTTTTTAAAGAATGTCCTTAGAATTGTAAATTGCTTTGAGTATTCTGCGGAATCATAAGACGTTTATATGTCAATAGGTTATAGTAGATGTTTTATTTTATTTAACGCTGCTCAACCCTAACGAACGGTATTTTTCTCTATCAAAAATTTGAGTAGACGAATTGGTAATTTTTCTTCAGTTACAAACGTCACTTACTTTATACCATTACCGCCATTGAAAAATTTAAGGTTCTTGTTTTTTTTTCAAGATAAAAATATTAAAACGTAATATTAATTGCTTCCCGAAAAAAGACCATGGCACTGTGTCCTATATGGAATAAAGTACTGATTGTGCATGTGCCAAAAGCAAAATAAATTATTTTATATTATTTTTTTTTGTATAAATGAGACATATTTAAACGTGCGAAGCACTTCTAAGGTAACATATACACGAAAATATAAGAAAAAACTCAATCTTCAAATTTCAATTCTACACACTGAGAGCTTCAGTTTGCGGCCGCCATGTTTTACCCACTTTAAAAAAAAATCCCATCAGCGCGAATTCGATGCTTTGAAGTGAGCTCATTATATAATCAAGCGATTCAAACGCTTTTATGATCCGACGCACGTAATCTTCATCCGGCAAAAGCACAGTGCTCTTGCTCTTTATTTGCAAGCGTTCAAGTGGTAGACCACCTTCCAATACAATCAGCTGATCAAAAACGGAACATCTGTTACGGAAATGAAATTTCTCTTTTCTCTTGTGTGGGTTTCCTTCTCAAATAGGGAATTTGGGGACAAGGATAGAGTGTGAATATATGTATAAAAATAAACAGAAAATTAGGCTTCATTATTTTCATAAATTGAACTTTTTAACAGTGCATAATTAATGGTTACTGAAATATCTGGCTGCGCCCTTTAAGGCCTTGCCTAGTCATATTACGTCAGTTATTGTTCAAATGATGAGTATCGTTTATGCTCTGTCGATAGTGGAGAATCTTTAAATCTAATGAAATCTAATTGAAATCTTAGTGAAATCTGACAAGGTGTATTACCAGCTGAAACAACCTACACCGTGCTAAGCGAACCAGAAAACCACTGAACCATGACCAGAAATTATCATTATACGATCGCGCTTACGTATATCATAATTAGATCAAACAACCCAAGGACATATATGATTATAAATCAGAAAGTGCTATTACATGGGGATGCTAAACATAAATTCATTCATAGACATTTTGCTGTATCATGTTCTATCAAAAACTAAATAATTTAAAATTAAATATAAAAATATGATACGTTTTCACAGTAATAAGGCAAAGTGTGCTTCGAAGTCAAGCTTCGCTGTAACCCAATGAGGCGTGTGATGGCCAAGCCAGAGGGTGTTCCGAGTATTACAGTGATACCTTTATCATGAACGATGGCAATGATTTCAACATTTAATGTGCCATGGTGAGATTATGTAAAAATTAAAAAAGAAAAAAATCAACACAGACGAAGTTCAGTAGACTGTGAATCAATTATTCAATTGAATTTGTCTGGCATTACGTGACTGACATTTTACTACTAACCGACCGACTAGAAGTACTAACGAGTCAGAGCTAAGGTGTACGACATTCCATGTTCATTGTCGGAGCAATTACCAATCACTGATATCGGTGTAGGTAGTTTTGTGCCCAGGAAATGCGACTTTTCTCTCTCTTAAATCTTAAATTATTAATACGCTTGATTTGCATATTACAGAAAGTTTTGATTGTGACGTCACTGACCCAGAAAGACTTATCTTTTTTTAGACTAATGAATATATAAGAGAAAACGTTTGTTTAATCTTTGTCGTATGATTCACCGCTTACAAATTAACGTGCGGAATACGTATTTGAGCGCTCGTCAACGTGTCAAGAGTTGAAACAGAGTTCTTCAATTGTGATCATGAGTTACTTATCATCACGTTGAATTTTTGAAAACGGATGTTTACATAGTTCCATGTCACGGATTTTGAGATTCAAATAAATATTATCTGATAAGTATATGACGTTACGCTAGTTAACACGTAACGTCAAAATGTACTTATAAGGGAGGTAAATCTGTGAAATGCTAAATATATCAATAGAATTTCCCCGAGACATAACCTTTATTATTTAAGACTTCGTTTTCAGCGTCCTGTGGTATGCGTCGAATCCTTCTGCTTAAGTTTATTGAATGCTTTAACCAAATCTTGTTGTTATCTGTCTAATCAAATCGTGTTTAGTGTAAACAATGATCGATCATTTGACAAATTGTACCATGGTTCGAGGCGATTTGATCAGCAGACCGTGTAATAGGTTTCACTGTAGTGTATTATCTGGTAAATAGAACATAATCACGTTTAAGATACAACACAAATAGATAGCTGGAATATAAACACATGCTAACATACACTGGTTCCCTCCTCACGATAAGTTATTTCCCTTGCGGAAGCTACACAGAGTGAGCGGAGCGCATTCTGGCGGGGCGTAGGGAACTAAGGGGAGAGAAAATTTAATGTAAATGATTCATGATTCGACATCAATCACATGTTCTGGCTCTATATTTGATGACCTCGGTGTATCACTGGGACACCGGGATAACTTACTATATCAATACACTAGTCCCCATCACAGGGGTCTGACAGTAAGTCGGTAGTGACAATGAATGTGTATCTTAGCAAGCTTTATGTTTGACAACTTAGGAATCTGACGCTCGGTTGGTGATTTCCCTGTCTCATCTTTAAAGAACTTTAAGTCATGTTATCTCTTGTAGTCTTCAATGTCCCAGAATGCACTGGACCAAACGCGTAATCAATTGTGTTCAAAATGTCGAGAGAAAATATTTGTAATCCATTTAGTGGCATATTGCCCTCGGCATGATAATTGATGCACATTTTTCATACGTTAGATATGTATGTTTATAATGATATTTTCTCCGGAATATTTTGATGACGAAATTTATATATAACAAATTAAACCCTTATCAGTTTGTTGTGTTTCTCCTTAAAAAACGACATTCAAATACTTCTAAATTATTATGTATTTTCCTGAAACTATTATGTCATATATATATATGTTCTCCGTTTTTGAGAAAAAAGAAATTTTACGACAAAGGATTAAAAGGGAGTGAATTTCTACTTTCGTTAAGACGGGAATCGACTGTTTAATAATTGATGATGCAGTTTCTCACCTTGGTGTACACATTTGAATGCATTAAAACAAAAACTACTTACCTCTAAGTCAGTTCTACGATGGCGATATAAATATTGCTGTGTATTGTACATAAACATCTTAAAAAGTCAACGTTAAAATGACGAAAGAATGATATATATCATATACATGTTTACGATATACTTTCTGTAACCAACAGTACATAGATGTATATATACTGGAAATGTATTCAAATGCTAAAATTCTATATTTGTTTTTCTAAAATGACTAAGAATAATAAATGGAATTGGTTTTTTTGGTGTACAGTGCAAGTCACGTCGGCTACAATTTTGAGAGCGAGATTTGACTCCAATGGCGTTACTGGATGGGTAAACTTCTCCCAGTCGGCAGCCGGGGCGGACACTGTAGTCAACCAAGATGCTACATTTGGCTCCACGTGGGAATTCCGGGAACTTCCTGTGCGTCTGGATGTAGCCGATCGATGTAATCAACTGGGGGCAAGGTAAGATATTCCGAATCAGCTGGGGCCAAGGTAAGGTATCCCGAATTATTTTGTCTTGAAATTTGAAAATGAATCTTGGCTTCGCACCACAAACATTGGTGAGCGCAGCCCAGCGGACGGAATTGGTACTAAGGAACGACGGCGTTACTTAACTTAAGAGGAACATATTTATTGTTGTGTCATCATTTTGAAGGTGAAAACTGTCAGTTTTCGACATCTGTTACATTGTTTTTGTTGGTGATATTGTAAATATTTAATTCCTTACAATCAATTTGAATACATTTTAGGATGGAATGAGGGTGGAGGTTATTAATACATTGTTTCTTTGTCACCTTTGTCACCACCATAGATGTTGGGCACATTTATGCTGTATCTCGATTAATGGGCAAGGACCATTCGCCCAGTGGAGTTTCTATGTGTGTCAAATTCATTTTTGTTTTGGCCTCGTGATCCATCTGATTTTCCAATTAAGGATCCTATCAATTAAGTTCAGGGGCACTATAATACTGCTATTGCTTTACTTAAAGTTTGCCTTTGGCCTTATCAATGCTTTTCTAGGGTTCACCGAATTGCCCCAACAGGTATCTGCAGTCTCGGAGTGGATGTCCATCGACGACTCACTGCTTGTTCATGTGGACAAAATAGCCGTTTCTCAGAGGACCATGTTAGTCCTCCAAGTCCTACTTCTCTGGGGTCTCTTTTTTGTCCAAGATACAGTGGAGATAGTGCGTTCCTGTCAGGACTTTTCGGAGCTTTTTCTGGGCAACCGTTTCCGTACAGACCTCAGATTAATCATTACTCATCCGGACAAATTCGAGAAGGTATCCCAGCTTCTTGGTATTCTGGTCCGATTGAAACTTATTCAGGTACGCCGACTCCACTGTTTCATTGAATACCTAGCGGATTTAGTGCCTGTTGGTCGTTTCCACTTTCGGCCTCTCCAACTGGTATCTGTTATCATTTTGGATCCCCTCTACACGACAGTGCGTATGTCACCTGTATATCCAAAGACAGTGAAGGAATCGGTTTAGTGGTGAGTGTCAGGACTCAATTCATGGCCGGAGTTCCTCTGTCTTCATCCTACAGCCACCCTCTATACCGACGCCTCATCAACAGGGCGCGGGGGTATACCTGTGAGGGCAGACTCTATCGGTGGAATGGTCCAGTACACAGAGGTTTCAACATATCAATGTGCTAGATATGAGGCCAACATGGGGATTCAGATCCTTTCTACATAGTCAGGTGATTTGCCTACTACAGATAATCCTAAAGTGGTGCTAAAGTGGTGGAGACCGAGTTGGGGTTGGACACGGTCCGATCTTCTCTGTGCTTTAGCAATACAATTCCTGTTAGTATGTCAGGAGTTTTGCTGTTCATGTCCGCCAAGCATCTTCCAAGAACCTTCTTGAAGATACCATGTCACGGTCCCAGCGTCCTATCCTGAAGGAATGGTCTCCAAAGATCTCGTTTTTGTGGACATGTACCTTGCATAAGACAGACCACATGTAGACATATTTGTGACACCTTTCGTCTTCCAGTGTATATGTCTTCTGCTCCAGACGAATCCGCACAAGTTGCGGAAGCCATGTCTCAGGACTGGTCGGGTATTCTAGCTTATGGCTACCCTCCCATATCTCAGCACTGGTCGAGTCTTCTAGCTTATGGCTTCCCTCCCACATCTCAGGACTGGTCGGGTCTTCTAGCTTATGGCTTCCCTCCCATATCTCAGGATTGGTCGGGTCTTCTAGCTTATGACTTCCCTCCAATATCTCAGCACTGGTCGGGTCTTCTAGCTTATGGCTTCCCTCCCACATCTCAGGACTGGTCGGGTCTTCTAGCCTATGGCTTCCCTACCATATCTCAGCACTGGTTGGGTCTTGTAGCTTATGCCTTCCCTCGCTTCAGTTTGATCGGTCCAGTGCTTTCCGAACTCAATGCAATGAACCTCTTCTCGTATTGGCGTGGAATTGTATTCTGCCTCGGCCCCTATTTCGTTGATTTCGGAATTTTTCCTGCATATCTTTAAGGATCGGACCCTATCTCCGGGTAATATTTGATGTTACATGTCTGCCATTGCCAGTTGTGCGGCTTATTTGTAAAACTATGCAGCTGTTTCTTTTCGCATGGAACCGACTTCCTTTAAATTTACAACCAAGTGCCACATTTTTATCCTGCAGACCCAAAATATATTCCTTCAATCTCTCCAAAAATTAGCCTTTAATAATTGTCAGATTACCTTGTGTGTCTGGTACGTGCCCTTCGGTTCTACCTGGACAGAACAGATGGGGGACCTCAATCCCGACTGTTTCAGTTCTCCCAAGAAATGTATCTCTGATATTTCGTATATCGGCAGCTACTACCTCACGATGGATTTGTCTGACCATCAAGGCTGCTTACGATTGGTGTCTTCGTCGACATGCTTCAGTGATATAGTACAATGAAAAAGAGGACACAACATGAATATACCACAGTCTCTCAAAACACACACCTCGCACTTCACGCACGCAAGACACCACATACACGGGAGGCCGTCCTTACATGACCTTAGCTGTTATCATAAACCAAACAAAACCAGTTTAACGTTTTCAGATCGAATTTTATCCTTGTTCTCTATCCTTACCTGCTGAGGGAACCTATTCAGTGGTTTGCCTTCCTCTAGGTCCTTCATCAGAAAACTCTCATACACTTATGACGTAACAAGCAATACCTATCCGCAAGGGTAGATAACTCTGTAATAAGAACTTGACGCCGTAGAGAAAATTGAATGGGTGATTTTGTCTTTTATAACGTTTATTTTATTTATTCAGGTATACTAGTCTTGGAGGAGCGGTGTCAAGTGGAGTTGGACCGACGATACCAGCGGCAAACCTTCAAAATCTGAACACCTTATATGGTCAGTATCAACCTAGTTCTATCGTAGTTACAGGGACCCGAAACATCGTTCTAGTTCATATAGGGATTGGATTGCGTTTTTATGTTAACCATGTTTGTATGGAACAATTCCTCTAAGAATATATTCTATGGGGCGCGTTAGCGCCACATATTGAATACATTCTGAGAGGAATTGCCCCATACAAGCATGGTTAACATAAAAACGAAATCCAATCCCTATATTTACACTCACACGACTTTTTATTTATATTTTATGCAATAAAATCGTCATTTGAAAGTGACGTAATTATTCAATAAAAGTCGGTCAAAAGTGGGAGGAGCTTACTCAATTGAACAGCGAATGATGACGCTTCACGTAAGGTAGAATTATTCATCCGCGACGACAAAAAAGTTCAATATTTTAGTGTAAAATAAACATGACAAACAAAGTAAATTTCGGAGATAATTTTATTTAATCAGATCAGAACTTTAAATATATATGTATATTCAACTTTGCTAAAAGTTAATATATAGCGTAATAACATTTAAAGAATTTGTACACGGCCACATGTGTGAACTAGGTGACCGTTATTGTGCAGCGAGGCGAAGCTGACGCACGCTTACACACTTGATTTTACCGAAGTTGTCAAAACATCGATTTTCAAGTAGCTCAATGTGTTTGAGATGTCGTCTGACTTCACGATATAATCAATCCTTAGGAGCCATGTGATTATATAATCTACTCTTAGATCCATCGCCATCGATAGATGAAACAAATTCACTTGTGTTCGATGGATACAATGTATTTGTGGTGACGCGTAACTGTCAACACTTGGATTATTAGCGGTGCATATAATACACATGATTAAATTCTCAAAGAACAAAGACAAAAGGATATGTTTATAACTGACCTCTATCAGAGGGTCTCACGCCCGTCCACCCCAAAGACTCGATCGTAGGACGAACATAGGCCCAGAGGTAATGTTTACATTTGACACCCATCATTTTTAACAAAAATGAAAGCACGTCGCCCCGGTCGGGATATTTTTCCGTGTCTTTATACAATTGTTAAAATAAATTTTTTTTGAATCATATGTGAATATTAAACATGTATATATTGTTCACATTTTTCCAAAATTGTATGAAAAACAACAATATACACGTAATGTTACGTCAAAATGTAAACAAAGCCATGTGATTCTTTAAAAAAAAAGTAGTCCTTTTACGTTGCATAGAACATTTTCATACGCAAGTTCAACGTTCAATGTTACCATGCAGTTATGGTAAACAAAATCGGCTAGTATTTGCGTATAGTGACCAAGCCTAGCAAGTGTAAATATATATATTTGGACCTAGCCTAGTGTCCATAAATCATTTTCAGACGTTTTACAGAGTCAAGATAAAATAATCGCTTAAATCATACCATAATATGCTAATTATTTATACATGGTCCATATCAATGCCTCTGTGATCGAGAGAGCAATAAGTTTTCCGATTGGACTAGACTAACTTGTATACACTAAAATGCAAAATTAGGCAAAAATCCGGAACATAAGTAAATTCTGATAAACCATTCTTAATAGTGATATTTAGTTTCCCTTTTAATCACATATTTGGAGTCACACTTTGACCTTGAGATGCACTTCCAACGAAGTAGTATTTAACTTTAAACTTTGACGAATCCCATTTTAAAACAATTATTATTTTACACTTGCTAAGCTTATTTTCAGATTAAAGAGTCTCTACTAGTATTCTTAAGTCATGGTGACGGTAATCGGATCGATGCCAAGGTCACTGTTACTATCTAAAAATATATAATGGAACCTATCGGGACTTCAGGACTTGTAATACCTAGTATGTTTGTTCATGTTGTAGGCCGGTCCCTAGTTTTTATGGATACACAGACTCCTCCAAACCTCGCATGTGCTACAATAGAAGCAGACGACACGGTTACCATGACGGCACAATTCAAAGATACCATTGGTGGAGAGGTTGTTTTCCGTCAGCCGTCCAATGATTATACTGCCCCTGTTTCCATATACACGGACCTGTATCACGTGAAGGACACATCCGGCGCTAGTGATGTAACAAGAAAATGGACCATTTATAATAAAGAAATTCAAGACAGTGACAGTGTAGCGAGTTGGTGTCAAAACCTTGGAAGTGTGTTTAACCCTACGTCATCAGCCGGGAACGGATGTTCAACGGCAGCCAACCAGAACTGCAAAGCGGGAGATTTAACCGGAAAGCACAATGCTGTAATGGTAACTGTGAACAAAGGCAGTGGGACAACGCTATATCTGGACATGGCACTGAGTATTGGAACAATGAATTCGGTAGAAGGCAAAACTCTTGTATTGGAAACTACAGGGTCAAATCCTGTGGCTTGCGCTAAAATCGTCAAATACACTCCACGTGTTGCGAAGGTTACTTTAAGCAGGGATGACATCAGAGGGACTTTATCATTTTCCCAGAAGTCCCCTTACGACTGGACGGAAGTCACTGTTACTCTGACTGGCTTGGCTGCTATGGCGGGCGGCTATCATATACATAATTACCCCGTTCCTCTTAAAATGACCAGTGGTCAACAGGTATGTGGTAATGAATATGTAAGCGGTCATTTTAACCCGTTTGGTGTGAGCGGGTCACTTCCGGCAGCAGGGACGGGCACCAGCGACCAGTATGAGGTCGGCGATCTAAGTAACAAATACGGAATGCTGAATGGACTTACGGACTTAAACATTGCACGGATCGACTCTAATTTACCCTTATTTGGTGTTAACAGTGTGATAGGACGGTCAGTAGTCATTCACAAGCAGATGGGAGGATCACGTTGGGTCTGTGCTACCATTGAACCGGAAGCCAATGTCATACAAGCGGTGGCAACCTTTAAGTATCCGGTTATCGGCTACATTTTTCTGCGTCAGGCTGACACGAATGGACCGCTGTCTGAAACCCAAATTTACATGGAGCTTGACTACGGTAACTCCGCCACGCCTTCTGCAACATCAAATCATAATTGGCATATCCATGTAGATCGCATAAACGAAGCGTTCGGATTGAACGTGTCCCAAAGATGTTCTTCCGTTGGCGGTCATTATAATCCATATGCAGTGGACTTGGGAGGGAATTACGCCACAGAATGTAACCCCAGTAATCCTCTTCGATGCGAAGTTGGTGATTTATCTGGGAAACATGGGAAACTAAATGTTCGGACACCGACAGGTGGGAAAACCAGGATGTTCTCTACGGACGTCGATTTGCCTCTTTCTGGACCAAACAGTGTACTGGGTCGCTCTATAGTAATCCACGCTGCCGATTCTGGAGGTGCTCGGCTGGCATGCGCAAACCTTTATAACACTCCGGCCAGAGTGACAAAAATAGTTAACTGGTCCAAAAGTACATACACCGGCACAACTGTATTTAGTTCTAAAACTCCTGGCTTTTTGAGTGGTCCTACTTCCGTAACTGTTAACCTAATGGGACTTGATGGCATGGCGAGCGGTTACCATGTCCACAGTTATCCGGTTCCGCCCACTGCTTCCTGTTCCGCTTCCGCTGTCGGTGGGCATTATAACCCACTCGGAATAGCCGGATCGCCCACGGACAAGACGGACGATATGTACGAGATCGGAGACCTGAGCGGAAAATATAACAGTATGTTGGACGGCAAGACCAGCGTGATGTGGATTGGTGTCGATACCAATTTACCCGTTAGAGGGAGCCATAGTGTCGTAGGACGTTCAGTTGTTATTCATTACACTAATGGAACCAGATGGAAGTGCGGCAATATCGTAGAGGATACCGCTACTTCCGGTGGCATAATGTACACAGCTAAAGCAAAATTTAAAGGAGAAGTAGTCGGTCATATCTATTTGGTAAGTTTTACACAACAATTTCAATCAATTTTCTTGTTTACATTATTATCGATAAGATATTAGTAACAGTTTGGTTTTTTTCGCGGAAAAGGTTAAGATTATCAAGTCGCAAGTCAGCACAATATATCTCCCAGAGTGCATTGCGATCCCTGATTAAGGGATCGCAATGATCCATGGGAGAGATTTTTAGGCGGTGTTCATTCGTTGTTTTTCCTGATGAAGTATTTCAAAGTCATTAAAAGATGTTGTTTACTTTCATAAATGGAATATTGAAGTAAAAACTTCTATACAATGTAGTAATTTTCCCAATTTTTGATAAAATTTGTGAAAAAAGATTGCTTTGTAACGCTTACTTTTCGTTGCTATGTTACAGACCCAGTACAAGTACCCGGATGGAGGACTTAGCGATACAGGAATACTCATCGATCTAAAATACAAAGCAGACCCCACACTGGTGGTAAGTGTTACGTATTAATTGTAAACGTACCTAATTTAGCGGTAATAATATTTTAGTGTTTTTTTTTCTGTGCCTCAAATTTTGCGCTTAAATTAATTGTGCTGATTGTAATTTTCTGTCTTTACAACGACAGTTTTTTTCTACAAGTGTGCGAATTCATCGCTACGCAAACTTATTCTAAAATAAATTTTACGCTAAATCACGCAAATTTTTTTTAATTATTTTTCTTGATGTTTCCGCCAGTCTCATTGTTGCTACCCCACATGACCTCCTATAAAAACAATGATGAATTACGTCCTCGGTCGATAATTTTTCATTGGTTAATAAAAACATGCATTGACTTCATCAGAATGCCATAATTGTATATTACCGTTCCTTGGCCTATTAACCAATGACTTTGCTCATACTGGTATTTGTGATACTCGGGTGTACTAGTAAGTAGGCCATCCTTTGTTGGAAATAGCAGATAGCCTTTATGGTAGAAATGTGCCTGATTTCATTGACTTTCTTTTTGTTAACTTAAACTGCAGCAGGTAGTATTTTTATTAAGCTAGATGGCAGTTATTTTGAAAAGTAGAGCGAGGTCAAAATATTGATCTTCAGTTTGAAACAGGATAGCACTCTTTCTTACACCGTTTAATGTTCTTATAGAAAGATACCTCCAGTGATTTTATAATTCTCTATACGTCCGCCCCGAGATTTTTACTGATGATTAATTCAGAGGAATATTGTAATGCATATTGTTGCTTCTATTTTAATATTCCTTTTTTAAATTTATTGTAAACATTTATCTATTTATTTTATGTGCTTACCTCATTTCAAGACAAGGCGCTTTTAAAAGTCCAATATTATGTTAGTAGGAGAAAACCTAAATGAAAGTACATGCATTACTAAAGTTGTGAGATGAATACTTATAACTATTTCAATACCATTCTATTTTCGATTGATCAATACCGTTTTTAAATCGTATATCCTTTATTTTTGTACCTTTTAATACATGCTGGGGTTAGGTTGGTGCGTACTATTTGTGAAACGAAGACGCAAATAAAAGACATGTATTACCAAGCAAACTGATGTTAGATCGAAAAGCGACTGTAAAATGTAATATTATTTAAGTTTAGGATCTGTCTCTTTTCTACGTGGATGCTCTATACAAACGCATTATGTGTGCGTCGTAAATCTCCCACAATATATGCTTGTAATCCGGGATATAGTTAAATGCGTTTAAATCTTTCTCTGACTGTCGAATATATTTCAATACCACATGTTACATACAGAGGCTCGTGTCTAGTCAAATCGTTCTTTAATAGCGGGACATTAAATGGTTATTTCTCATTCTCAATAGTGTGTACTCCTGTTTATCTCTTATTGATTACCGTGTGACGTCCTCGGTGGAATATGAATGTGTTTGTGAATTTAAAATTTTGAAGCAAGGCCGTTTAGTGCATGTTTTAGTTACATTTGTGTGCATTTGGTGTTATCCTTTGTACCGTTATGTCTATAAAAAATAGTTAAGTAGTGGTGAACAATTTAAAAATCGTCTAACTTTATTGTTTTGCACATTGATACACTCTTGTACTTTAAGTCATTAGGACTGTCATGAGACGCTGTCGGTTCTCTTTTATCTCGGTGCTCAGGTGCTAGACATTTTTAAACCATAAGCGCAGTATGGCAAGCAGAGTGTAAATGTTGTACTTTTTGTCGATTCCGTCTATGCATATTACAGAGTAATCTTCCTTGTGACGTCTTTACTTTGTGAGCACACATCATTACGTCGTCACTGTTATTTAATTGAACTTGATAAACAATAAATAAAGTATCATTATTTTCACTCTGGTTAGAAACCAGCTGACAAGACATGGATTTCATATCGGTAAGACGCGAGGGCTTAAGAAAACTGTGAGAGACAAGCATGATCTAGGGATTCAAATATTTCTCTATATTATGCTCGAGATGAAGAAATAATATCTTGGGAGAGCAAATAGACGATGCTATGGGGCATCATTGCTGGTGGTTAATTACAAACAAGCGGGCAATGTAATCACAACAAAATCAGTTGTATATTATATTAATTTTGTCTTTCTTTATTTTTAGACCAGAGGTCATAACTGGCACGTGCACGAGAAGCCAATGACAGGGACGTGTAACAGTGCAGGTCCACACTACAACCCTTTCATGGTTGACCTGGTATGTAATCAAGGATGATAACTATCGTTGATTGGATGTTCCAATCGGGAACCTTCGGCACTTTCCGTAAACGTATTTTCTCGTTTACAAAAAGTGCAGAAGTTACCCGATTATATAGTCAATTAGTTCATCTGCTTTTAAAATCGGAACACATCAGATGAAACACTTTGGTTCCTATTTTTTTTACTAGTTCCGAAAGATTTTTTTTAAATTAAGGTTTATCTTAACTATCGCCTATGTTGATTAAAATTATTTACATCTTCAGACGAATTACTCTGAATGTTCCCCAATTAACCCTCTACGCTGCGAGGCGGGTGACCTTTCGGCGAAAACAGCACCGTACGATATCGGAAATGGACCACGATTTTATACGGATGTCAACCTAAACATAATCGACGACTTTGGAGGTAAGTAACATTAACCCAGCAGCATTCTACATTGAAACACCGCATATATATCACATTCAACGTTGGCATAACAAAGTAGGTGTTTTGCCTCCAAAATTTGAGTTCTACAAAGTTATTGTTCTCAATGGATAGATTTCATCCTCGATACTCCAGGGGTTCCGATCACTTACGATCTCTACACCCCTGGACTATCTCATAGTGAAATTGAAGGCAGCTCAGCGGAAAACATTTGACCAATCACAGGCCAGCAAAGATTTCCTTTGAAGACTACAGAGAGGGCGACGCCTCACATCAATACCACACAGTCAACCACAGTGTACCGTTATACGGCTCTTTTGATGCACATCAAATGACTGGATTACCTGTTTTGTTCTGTTGCCTCCAATTTTTAATATGAGATAATCCAGGGGTGTAGAGATCGTAAGTGATCGGAACCCCTGGAGATTTTTACTTTCGAGGATGGATAGATTGTAGCGTTGGTCATTTTACTGTAAACATTTTTTCCGCGGCGATTGAATTTCGCGTTTTCATACCTAGCGACTTTTCCGCGGTGATTTAATTTCGCGTTTTCATACCTAGCGACTTTTCCGCGGTGATTTAATTTCGCGTTTTTATACCTAGCGATTTTTCATTGGCGTTTTAATTTTGCGTTTTCATATCTAGCGACTTTTCTGTGTCGATTTAATTTCGCGTTTTCATATCTAGCGACTTTTCCGCGGCGATTTAGATTTAATTTCGCTTTTTCATACCTTGCGACTTTTCCGCGGTGATTTAGATTTAATTTCGCGTTTTCATACGTAGCTACTTTCCTGCGGTGATTTAATGTCGCGTTTTCGTACCTAGCTACTTTTCCGCGTCGATTTAATTTTGCTAAACCTGTGTATCATATGCATTTTCATGTCAATTAATTTTCGTGAATTTTAATCGTCTGCGACAATAAGTTAATTTGCAGACCATCGAATTGTACCATGCCGTGTACTAGACATATCGCATAGGGGCTTGACGGGCTCAATCTTTTGGGTACTATATAACCTGTTTTTATGCCGTAAATCTTGTGGCTGTTGAGTCAGTATAGGTAGTATCCTTTATATGGAGGTTCAATCTTTATTTAAGTTATATAATAGTATTTATCCTGCAACCAGCAATGGTCTGTCGGAATACACCTACCACGTATAATTTTACTATATTGGGCTTTGACGGAAAATAAATGTATTTTAAAGTTTTGTACGTGCGCAGATTCGACGACCTGCTACTGGTGTATACGTTTTTATACTAAAAGCTGTAAAGAATAAATGATTATAACTTAATTGTTATGTTGTCTACAGTGGTCGGGCGATCCATAGTCGTGCACCAGTCCAATAATGGTGGTCCCAGATTCGTGTGTGCTGATATAATGCCGGAAACCAGTTACAGCGAGAGGATGAGTTTCAACTCTCCCACTGCCATTGTCGATAAGTAAGTATCGCCATATAGGGGAAATAAATATCGTCATGTTGGGTAGATAGGTATCGTCATGTAGGGGAGATAAGTATCGTCATGTAGGGGAGATAAGTATCGTCATGTAGGGGAGATAAGTATCGTCATGTAGGGGAGATAAATATCGCCATGTAAGGGACATAAATATTGTCGTGTAGGGGAGATTAGTATCGTCATGTAGGGGACATAAGTATCGTCATGTAGGGGAGATAAGTATCGTCATGTAGGGGACATAAGTATCGTCATGTAGGGGAGATAAATATCGCCATGTAAGGGAGATAAATATTGTCGTGTAGGGTGATTAATATTATCATGTAAGGGAGATAAATATCGTCATGTAGGGGAGATAAATATCGCTATGTAAGGGGGATAAATGTCGTCATGTAAGGGAGATAAATGTCGCCATGTAAGGGAGATAAATATCGCCATGTAAGGGAGATAAATATCGTCGTGTATGGGAAATAATTACCGTCATATATGGGAGACAACTAAGCAATTACAAGACGTGCCCAACTTTACAAAATGTATGTCGAAAAAATAGATTTTCATGGGATAACACCATCGTCATTAATTTATTTTCCGCAAAACAATCGTAGTTCTTCATATACAATACCTGTATCACATTTGAACATTTACAATCGTATACAAATAGAGAATGATCAGTGAGGACAGAGAATATCATGATAATCATAATCTTTTTGTAAATATTAATAGGACGTCGATGGTTTCAACGATAGCGGTCGCCCTTCATACACGGCCATATAACATAGCTGTTATGCAGATGTCAGACGGGCCCGGATGTGTGGAAGTCGACGTCATGTTTACAGGTAGCGCCACCTATAATCATCCGGGATAGTATGTTACAAGTTTGGTTGTTTTGTAACTTTATAAACGCTATTATGACTATCATCGCGAGAAAAAAATGAAGACAGATGCTAAAATATCCTAAATATAGACAAGCCTCCTTTAAAAACCACTAATGTCACAGAAAAAAACTTGTCCTCATAGCCAGATGATATTGTATACAAATGCCAAATTGTGTTGTGGATGATCTGTTGGAATACAGAGATGTTGTCTTATTAAGCAGTTAGTCGTTATACAAAGGTAGTCGTTAAAGACAAGTTTACAGTAAAACCTGTCAGACATTACGTTTAGCAATATCATGCTTTATGCAAGAGAGTGGTTAAAAGTATGGCTGTTAATATTGAATATGTTTTGTGAAGAAAATTGGAAACTAAATTGTTTTAAATATTAAACATGGCCAAGTGATGTTAATGTTGTGTTGCACTCAGGGTCAAAGGCTGAAGTGATGCGGGCGGACTTACATTCAATGGTGATGCAGGGGGATTCAAAATTGGGCATGTATGCACCAACCGTCTGTGGAGCAGGTAAATTTCTTTTATGACCTCTCGAGTGCGAATATCTTATTACTCGTTACGGTGAATGACCTTTATTGATAGGTCAAGGTCAAGGTTAGAGTGGTATGCCCCAGATACAGATCAAATGAAAATAATACCAGACATTTTATGGAAATTTTATGAACTAATCCTTAGTAACGCAAACTTTAAAATTTATGGAGGCGTTGGAAGTTATTTCACAGGTGTTTTTTTCTTTCAAAGTTTTCTAAAAATAATGGTATAACGTGTCAAATTTCAAAAATGTGCAGACCTAGTCTTTTGTTCCTCCTCTATTTGAAATGATATGGGTCGTTGAAACCAAGTGCATTTGTATTTTTTCAAGGTTTTAGGATTAAATTCCCATCTTGTCGTCAGACTAACGTACACATACGTATAAAAAGTATGATGATATGATAAAATATATACATGTATATTGTGTTTTTATTCATTATGTACCTGTTCCTATGAAATGGGTCAGTGACTAGGCATTTCTCGGTGTCCTGTTTGAGACATAAATTTGCCTGGCCTACAAAGTTGACAAGAATGTGGCGGGTACATTAGAATAAAAAAATACGTCAAAGGGTAATAAAACCTGAAAGAGATATCTAAAAACAAATATATAGATCATTTCAAGAGTAATCGTTATCATTTTGAGTCTGACAATGATATCTCTAAAAATAAATTTGTAGATGAAATTCAAAAGAGTAATCCTTATCATTTTGAATCTGATAATTATCTCTAAAAATAAAATTTTATGGATTATTTTAAGAGTAATCGTAATTATGGTGAACCTGATAATGATTATTAAATGAAAATAAGATATGTAGATTATTTCAAATCATTAAATGTCATGCGATATGATAGAATTCATTTGTTTTATATGTCATGCTTTTCCTTTAATGGTATTTGGGATTTTTGCTGCATGTTGCCATCTTGTGGTCAATCTGTGGTCATTTTATGGTCATTTTGTGGTCATCTAAAGCATGTTACTTTTACAGCCAAAACCTACATAAAGCCAACAGGAGTAAGTTGTGTATAGGTCCATGAATTTATACATTTGATTGTGTGTTTCATTGTGTCTAGACAATAGTTACAGGCGCTCAATCGGAAACCTTCGGTACTTTCCGTAAACGAAACATTCGATTATGAAAAGCATCACCGAAGTTTCCAAAATGACAGGTGCTCTGACATAAAACTATGCCCAACCCATTTTAACGTCGAAATGTAGGTTCGTGTAGCTATGCAATAAAAGATATCTTGAATATTTGTTCATTTCATATGAGATTTTATGAAGTGAACACTTATTTTTAAAAGAGCCTACATTTATCGCGAGACGGCCGCCAATACTAAACCTTAAGAGAAAACTTATACAAAGAATGAAAATATTATCTTCGTAGATATTCACTAAAACACTTGTCAGATGAGTTGACTGCTTGTCATTTGAGCGCCTGTAGTCCATTGACAAAGACACCTTAAACATATCGAGTGTACAGGTATAAGGGATGGCTGCTTCTCTGAATGGTGTTGTATGTCATTGTTGGCGCGGAAAGTTCCTGTAAGCCAACTTATATTCGCGAGCGATTCATTTTCGCATATTAAGTAGGCGACTATAAATCGAGAAAATTACTCACCGCAAAAATCATTCAAACATATATAGAAGCATTAGAATCACGTGACTCTTAAAGTTATAAATGCCATAACTGGGCGATTTTTTTTTTTGATTTTTTCTTCAGTAATTTATTGAATACCGTAAGGTTTGATGAATTAATAATTAGCTGTGAAAATCGTTCAAGGGCATATACAAGTGTACTGTATGATGCCTTTTAATTACAACAAAATTCGTTTTGCACTTAGTAATAATACTGTAAAATGTGAAAAAAAATGTAGACCACAACTTTTGGCTATATGTACTTATTTCACTGCATTGTGGACGTGAATATTTATCTATTTGTCTATGCGAAATTATAACCTATGTATTGTAAGTATTATAATTCTCAAAATGTTAGTAACGTTTGGTGGCGAATAAGATATTAAAAGCTAGCTTTCCAATATTCGTCAATACAAAATTTACGGAACATGTAATATCAATCTAGGAAGTTAATTCCGAATTTGCATATTACAGAGTTATCTGCACTTGCGGGTAGGTATTGATTGCGACGTCATATGTTTGGGAGCGTAACGTCATACGTTTCGGAGAAAACGACGTGAATTGCGCTCACAAAATAATGACGTAACAATCGATACCTACCGGCAAGGGAGCTAACTCTATAATATGCAAAGACGGAATAGCAGTGAAAAAGTCGTTAGGGGTAAGAAAAATTAAATGAAGTTACCGCGAAAAATTTACGTTGGTTTACACTAGGCCTATTTACATTTTACCGATCGCGTTTTGCTTAGGAACAGGTGGCTGGCATGTGGGTATGCTTTCAATATTATCTTCAATCGGGAACCTTCGGTATTTTCCGTAAACGAGAAAATACGGAAAGTGCCGAAGGTTCCCGATTGATTTCTTGTTACTAAATCACCCCTGTAAGTGATCTATTTTACGCTATCTTTTCGTAATGCAGCCATGCATCATAAAAAATGATGTCTATAAAGACTACATTTTTACACAAAAGTTAATGGAGCGGTAATTTTGCTCACACAATAACAGGCGGAGCTGCAGAACGAAGAGTAGGTCAAGGTGACGAAAGCTTTCTGAGCTATGCACTGGTTAATGGAGCTTGCGTGATCACCATGAACTTTTATGCTTGCACTGAATTAACACCTGTTGTTTCGTTTTCAGCTGGATTTTCTGTTTCGTTGGTGGCAGTTCTTCTTTCCTTAATTGTCCAGCGCCTGATGTCCTGGGTTTAGGAGTTCATCTGCCTACAAACAATTTAAAACAAAAATTACGACATTGAAGAGTTCCTTATTGCGGCGTCCTTCAGTGTTACATCAATATGTGGGTCATTCATACGAACGTTTGAGACATTATAGCAACGACCAAATATAGGGAACTCATTTTTATCAACGACTCGGTCCCGTCTTTATTTAGACATATCGTTTACCATATTATCTTCCACGTGACCATGACGTTTATAGAACATTATTTCTGTTGGATCATTTTCATAGCAGAATTGTATATAAACTTTAAATTATTTTGAATTGAAAGTAGTTATAGAGAAAAATATCAGCATTTACAATACATTTGTATTATTGAAGACCTTAGTAGAGGCGATCTGGTAATGTTTCAGTTATGTATTTGTAAGGACATAATTATAAGAGGAATGTGTGATGACGACTTGAAGATTTAGTGAATTGGATGTTACGTACAAAAAGTGATTCGATCATCGGTCAAACACAAGTCCCTTTGTAAATCGTACATAATGTAAGGGAACTGAAGGTGCATATCAATTATAACTCTTACCGAAATTCATAAACATACGTACGGTAGAAATATCATTATAAAAGGGCTATATTACGTTTTTTCGCATGAGGACGGGGATAGATTTGGACTAGGTTCGCGCTCAGAATTTATGACAAACAACAAAGCATTATGTTATGAAGCATTTTAGTTCAAAATAGAAACTTTAAATCTTACGAACATTCCGACTCTTAAAACATTAATTATGAATTGTGTGTATCTATGTAAAAGAATGCGTTTCCCGTATAGACTTTCAACAGATGTATTTTATGGCCATTTTAATACGTCATGAATACCATTTAAATTCACGTTAAGAGTTGTTGCTATGACGATAGGACTGTTGGGCGTCGGTATTTGTATAAAAGGCAGATGTGCATGACTCTAACTTCCCTTCAGTTCCGTACTCTCCGTCAGATGGCGCTTTGCAAGGGAGGTAACTGAGGTGGCAACCAGTCTATCTATAAGACACCTCTACTTGCCGTATCACATACACATCATTCACAGTCTTTTGACTCCATAGACATACAGACACCTATATATACATATATGTATGACTGTATTGCACATGTATTATACAGACGTGTATGTATACCTATATAGAGTCAAGAGCCTGTGCATCACTTCCCAATATATCAAACCCAGGTATTACAATACTTCGTATAACTTTGATTTCGCGATCATTTATTTCCGCGTGTCAGCCTTTATAAGAGATACACGCACCTTATTTGATAATCCATATATTATATAAATCATGCAAATGTCTGACGCTATATAGAGCACAGGGACTCGGCACGAATTTCCAACCAACGGTCAATACACACACTTATATATATATATATATATTGATCGTTTGTTGGAAATTCTTGCAAAGTCCCTGTGATCTAGAGTGCGACGCAAATTGACTATAGTTGTGACATTTTGTATAGATGTGATAGTAAAATATTTGTTTCGCCTCGAGAATGAATTAAATTAACAGAACCGAGAAAACTAGGTTATTTTCAATAAGCTGTATCGTGGCCAAAATGGTAAAAACAGACATCAGGAGGATTGTAAAATCACACATAATTCAACAGTTTCTAGGAATAGTCCCAACGCCTCGTTTAAATAGTCTATTGACTAGTTAGTATGGCGGCATGAACATATCATGAATTGTAAACTTTGTCTAGCTGTCATATTCGGTCTTTGCATATTACAGAGTTAGCTCCCTTGCGGGTAGGTAGTAAGTATCGATTGTTACGTCATTGTTTTATGAGCGCAATATACGTCGATTTCTACGAAAAGTATGACGTTACACTCGCAAACACATGACGTCACAATCAATACATACGCCGCAAGTGCATATAACTCTGTAATATGCAAATTCGGAATAGCATAAGTTTTATCGCTGAATTTTCAGCCCATTCATTACATTTATATTCAGTCAACATAAGGCCACGGTTCCTTTAGGAAAGCGTCATACCGATGCATATCTAATTCGTGTGATATGACGCATATCAGCCATGCGCATCATCATCTTATTCTCTGATCTATTACAGTTATTTCCCTTTGTTTCACTGCGTCGTGCTGAGTGAAATGAAGGGAAGTAACTCTTGATATAAGGGAATTAACTCCATTTCCCCATCTTTTGAACAGCTGGTGTATTCAAATCAACATAACACACATTGTATTCTCATAATTATTATACGAAACCCAAAACGCAAGAGAAAGACTTTAATAATATTGTAAATTGTAGATGATAAGTACCAAGATCTTAATATAAGTACCAAGATCTTAATATTTTGTTTATAATGTTTTCCTTAATTTTGAGAAATGAATGCTATTTCACATTTCTTGAACATTGCCTAATTTCGGAGGGAAAGCGCCTCCGAGAGCATATATTATGTACTACAGACAAAATCAAATATTTTGAAATCAAATAATGAACAAGCCATATGATATTATTCAAAGATTAAATAGAAAGCTAAGACGAGCTCTAATAACTGTATGTTACATATAAATCTTACCCAGTGGATACTCAGTATAAATAGTCGGATTTTCGCCCCAATTACTGTAAACCAACTTATTTTCGCGGAGATTTAATTTTGCGATTTCCTAACGCCCGCGAAATTTAATAGCTCGTGAAAATAAATTACAGTGAAACACGGATAAGTCGAAGTCGGCGGGACCAGGCAAAATATTCGACTTATTCGATGGTTCGACTCCTCCGTATAGTTTGCAGTATCCGACCATCTCTGATCTGATATTTTCTTTGTACTTTAAAGTTTTTCTCCTTAAAATGTAAAGTGTTTAAAAGAATAATCCTTTTGTCGTTTGATGTTTAGTTATTCGTGGTTTTCCGTGTCTTCGAATGTTACTGAGTTATCTGCTCTTGCGGGTAGCTGTTGGTTGCATTAAGTTTATTGCTTGTGTTAAAATAAACGTTTCTCAAATGTGATATTCTCCTCACAAATACGTGACGTCAAAATCAAGCGCAGATAACTCTGTAATATGCAAAGACAGAATGCACAAATCGATACGCAAATCGATATATGTACTTATATATATAAATAGCGAACAAGACATTCATAATAGTTTGTAATAATTTGGTAACCTTGATATCCGCATGTACATATAATTAATATAATTCAAAAATCTGTATCTAATAGAAATCAAAATTTATTGTGATATTTCTGAAAATTGTTATTGTATTTCAATGATATTCATTGTAATTTAACCAAACGAGTGAATTGAAAATTCTTTAAGCTAATATTTGGAAATTTATAGAATGACTATACGTATATTGTATATCAATTCAGTTGTACTTTTGTGTTGTACTAGAATCTTACTTCCTATGGATAGAATATATATGTATACATTTCGTTGAAATTGATAGTTTACAATTTTTGTTGCCAATAAATGATTTTGTACCAAGACAAAATTATCGTTGTGTATTGAAAGTATGCTTGAAACTGATAATCATGTAATGTAATTGCTAATTAGTGTAACTTTTCGGTAACAAAGGCGCTCATCATAAACAGATTGTGAATGCAATATGTAAAACCACAAAACATCAGAAATATTTCAGGTTAGTAACAAATAGTTGAACAATACCAATCAATCGCGTAAAATTTATAACAAGAGGCCCATGGGCCTTAACGGTCACCTGAATTCAAATACTGAATGAAACAAAGACATATAAACACTATATATTGGCCCATCAGGCCATTGAAGTCAGTCAGTGATTTTATAAATTTGACTTTTAATCGATGAAGAGTATTTGGTTCCATCAAGTCTGAATTCAGAAGAAAGATTTTTTGAAATGTTATCCATTTTGACCCCTTTTGAACCCGCCCCACAATATATGAAGAGTATCTGGTTCCATGAAATCTGTAAATTCAGACGAAAATTTAAAAAAATTTCACCATTTTGACCCCTTTTGGCACCTGGGGGTCGGCCAAGACCAATATGGATATGGTATTAAAAGGCTATTTCAGGCTAATAATTCTAACCCAGTTTGACTAATTTCCTATAAGTAATCAAATAATGTTCATAAATGTGTTTTTCCTTTATAAACTAACGTAAACTTGACCCCCTCCCCAGGGGGAAACACGAGACTCCAGGGTCATATAATTCACAATATTTGAAAAGGCCTTGTGACCTTTCCATCTATGAAGAGTATTTGATTCTATCAGTTCCAGAATTTCAGAAGAAGATTTTTGAAGTTTTAGCCTATTTGACCCATTTTGGCCCCGCCCCTACGGCCCCTGGGGTTAGTCATGGAAAATTTGTTAATAGGATTCAATGGTCATCTCATAGGGATAATTATGACAACTTTTGACTAATTTCCTATCATAAATGACCAAATAATGCTCAAAAATGTGTTTTTCCTATATAAACTATAGTAAACTTAACCCCCTCCACAGAGAGAAACCTGAGACCCCAGGGTCATACAATATACAATTTTTGTAATGGGCCTTGAGACCTTTCTATCTATGAAGAGTATTTGATTCTATACCACATTTGCGAGTGGAGAAGAGGATTTTTGTAATTTTTGCCAATTTTACCCCTTTTGGCCCCTCTTACATCCCCCTGGGGGTGAGGGTATTATATTTCACAATTTTGATTGGCCTTATGCCTTATAAGGTTTGTGCAAAATTTCATTGAAATTGGAGGAGAACACGACGCACGACGACGGACAAAAGCCGATTAGAATAGGTCACTTGACACTTCGTCTCAGGCACAGGTTTACAACGCGCAAAAAATAAATACTAAAAATACATTTTTGCGCATCGTAAACCTGTGTCTCAGGTGACCTAATAACTCACATTTACAAGCGACAAGGGGGATAATTCTTGATTTAAACAGAGAACAACGAGTTTTGATGAAAGAGGAAGTAAAACATCATTTTAGAAAAGCATCGGACAAAGTTGTTTAATACTTTTAAAAACATAAATTCGCGAGTGTTTATTTTACTTTCACGATTTACATATATAAATTCATCCGCTTACTTAGTTTCATATGTACACAACTTATGGCTCATGTTGACGGCATGTTCGCGGTAAAATAACCTTATTTTGCGTGATTTCCGTAAATATCCCCTCACGTAAATTGTCGCGTTTTCAGTATTGAAAGGAATTGTTTTTCTTTTGAAAATAGAATTATTTTTATATCTCACCTTTTCTTACATTGCCTTCAATTCTTGTTTGAACCAATGCAGCCTTCTTTGCTTTTTTTTCCTCATGATATCTTCGAATTAGCATGCAAACGCTTTCAAATCTTCCCTACAAAACTGTTCAATGTTCCATTTGGTTGAGTCCTCATAAAATACACTGTTTATCTGCGTAGCTTTAAAAGCTGGATGAAGTGGACATGCATCATGTGCCATCGCCAGTTTCAAAACCCAGCTGAGGACGATTTGTGTCAGTTTTGTTGAAACGAGTTTGATATCGGTATGATGACAGCACTCCATCTAACAGTAGTAACCTCTTTTTGCGAAGATGACATCGGGTAGCTTTTTCGTCATGGCAAACTTCCTATGCTTCTTTCTGCCTTATACGTCATGTAACGTTATGTAGGATGTCTTGGAAAGGAAAAAAAAGATTCATCAGACTTATTATTTCTTTTTGTCGATAAAGCTAGGCGGGGATTATTTTTTATTAGTTAAGCAGACGACATAAATTACGTCACGATGTTGTATAGTCTGTTTCTATAAAGTACTAGTACACGTGGAAAATTAGTGTTGCTTCTAAAGTAATAAATATCAAGAAAATTGGACACGTGCTATGATACATGTATATGTATAATCAAAGATAAATAATTATGAAATATGGTCAACATTGACGAACTATGAGGTAAGAATGAGTTAGGTATACATTTATGGAAAATCCACGCTTCACATGTGTCGTATGTCAAACAATAAAACACACGCTTCACTTGCATGCACCGTATACCAAACACTAGCATATAGCCGTATACTTATTATATATCATAATTTATTACAAATCTTTCACGTGCGGAAAAACCCATCAATAGGCCTATAACATTTATCCAGTACTACTGTCACATATACATTTATGTAATTAATTATACATTATGTACACTACGGCAACTCTTATCTTATATTTATATATATACATGTATATGTAAATATTGTGTCGAAAAATATTGTATGCCCTATCTCTGATATATAAGATGAGATTTCATTTTGATGATATGCCCATACCTCTCTTCTCTGGTATGTAAGGGTTGTGTGTTCTACCCTCATCTTTGACATGTAAGTTTTGAATGATCTGTCCTTAATCATGATTTATGCCCTCATCATTCATCCCTGATTTGTAATGGCTGTACATTATGAACTGTCCTCATCTTCGGTAAGTACGTATTGTGTATGTTATGCCCTCATATCCCATATGTAAGCATAGAGTAATCAACCCTCATTCCATCCTCAATATTCCAGGGGTTCCGATCACTTACAATCTCTACACCCCTGGACTATATCAAAGTAAAACTGGAGGCAATAGAATAGAACAGGTAATTTAGTCATTTGATGTACATCAATAGAGTCGTATAACGGTACACTGTGGTTGACTGTGTGGCTTTGATGTTAGGCGTCGCTCTCTCTGTAGTTTTCAAAGGAAATCCTTACTAGCCTGTGATTGGTCAAATGTTTTCTGCTGAGCTGCCTTCAATTTCACTATGAGATAGTCCAGGGGTGTAGAGATCGTAAGTGATCGGAACTCCTGGATGCCGTTCGGTTATTGAAGCGTAACGTAGAGTATCGTAGTGGGAGCGGAATAAAACATCTAATTTTAATTAGATTGTGAACATATTAACAGATTATGCCTCATTTCTTCATTTTGCAGACAAATCCTCGTGCTAATACTGCTGGCAGAAACCGGAACCAGAACACACGGGCATTTTTGTACAAAAAACTGTTAGAAAGAGCAAGAAGGAAACGCATATCATCTCAGGTGGCGGCCATTGTTTCAAAGTACGCCCGATTGTTCAGGCTCCGCCAAAGTGTTGCGCAAAGGAAACTGCACTTGTTGACCTATAAAGGTCACGTGTGTTTCGGGAGTCGGGGATATCGTGTATGTTGTAGAAAATCGCGTGTCCAAATTAGTGATTCACCCATTGTTTGTCAGACACTTCAATCAAGGGGATATCAACGTAATTAACAGTTCAATTAATTATCCATTAAATTGATTAAAATATTTAATGAAATTTATTATTCTTACCTTTTGGGTTTTTTTCAGATGTACGTAAGCACGATTATAAGTGAATTCTTAAAACGACGTTTTCGAGATACTAAAATGACTTTTGTAAATTACCGTCAATTATTCCGACGTTTCGCTGTTACGTAACAGTGGTGTTGACGTCATAATCTCCGGAAAGTGGGACAAATAGAGATTGAACAATGTTTTGATTGCGTTAAAGGTGGTATGAACGCAATGGGATACAGACATATTCAATGTAGCGCATTAGCGTTCGAGACGAAAGACGGAGAAAAAAGTGGTTTTGTTGTTTTACTTTTAAAGAGGAACACAGAAATGGTTTTGAAATTAAACATCGAAAACTAATGCTGCTAGTAATTTGGTCTCTTTCACTATTGATATTACGTCTATTCGCTCGGAGAATTAAGGATTACCAAACCTTCTTAGAACACAGACTTTTGTCTTTATAGATATACGGACATTTCTATATATGTGTGATATACTGTGTCAGTATTACAATATTACATACATATATAGAGATATCCGTATCTATAGAGTCAAAAGCCTGTGTCCGTATATCTATAGAGAAAAGGCCTGTTGTTACAACATGACTCCCGAGAATAAAATTGCAACGAGAATAAAACCAAACCTTATATTGTTAACATGCAGATCGCGTGCACATTAATAAAATTATACCTTGGCTGAAGTTTGAACATGCATATTTTTCGAAAATGACGTCTTATCCTGATCTTGAAAATGCAATAGATCCTTGCATATGTATGAATTATTAACGTCATTATCTTCTCGAAACTCGATCACGAAGTTTTCTCTTTAAAACGTATGTACGCTCGCAAACACATAACGTCACAATCAATACCTATCCAACAAGGGAGGTTACTCTTTAGTATGCAAATATAGACTAGGCTTACAGAGTTACTATACACTTGTGTGTAAACTTGTATGGGTTTTTACGTCATTAGTTTGTGAGTGAAACTTGTCTCATTTTCTCTAAATAGTACGACGTAACGCTCGCTAAAACATGCTGTCAAAATCAATACATACCTGCAAGGGAGGTGATTTTTAGTATGCAAGTACTGAATAGGCAATATTATAGAGTTATCTCCCGTGTGGGCAAATACAGAATAGAGTAAATACACTTTCTGGTTAACTTATTTGGATTGTTACGTCATTTGTGAGCGAACCGTTACGTCATTTTCTCTGGATATTATGAAGTTACGCTCGAAAACACGTGCCGTCACAATGAATACCTACCTTGCTAAATACCTACCCGCAAGGTAGGTAACTCTGTGGTTTACAAATATGGAATAGGCTGTCTTGGTAAGGAACTGAAAATGAAAATGCGTATATAATCGAGTGTCATGGACCCTTTTCATGTAAATTGGTTGGCACTTAAAAGTGCCGTTTGTTGGTGAGAAATCAATCTCGCTGCTTCAAACCATGCCTTATATGGCAATGTGTCCCTCATCTGTCTCATCTAGTTCGCTGTCCTCTTCTCCTTCTTCCTCCTCTTCCTCCTCCTCCTCGCCATCATACGGGTACCTGGTAAAGCCGTAACCAAGGTAATTGTCGTCTATTTCGTCGCCGCTCTCCTCTAAGAATGTGTGCTCCACTAAGATGTTCTGTCTAACTTTGCTGATCTGAAACGCCTTTTGTGTGGCGTATTCGTAAAACATGTTCCGTACGCCTTCTGTGATGGCCATGCGCATGCGCAGTATGTAACGGAACGTGCGGTCCCCGCCCCGATCTGCCCTTTCGTACTTATTGGACAACTCGTTCATAGCCACGTTCAGAACGGACAGCTGTACGCATGCGCTATGGTAGAAGCGTTCCAGTTCAACAAGGCGATCCTTCAAATGGAGAATTTTTCCTGTTGCCATTTCGACGTTCTTCGATGTCGTTACTTCCGAAAGAAAGTCTGATATACGCAATTTCAGGAATTTTTGTACAGGAACTGTTATGATGCAACAATGAGAGAAAATCATAAAGACTTGGTGTGTCAGATATATTCAGATATTGAATAACAACTGAATGGTACCGTTCTCTGGTATACTGTGTCTATATATACCAAAACAATCACTACTCCACGAGTATAGCTTTCTACCTGCTTCCAGCAATCACAGTAAAATTCCAAGTAATTAAGGCACCGTAATTAGAACGGGTGTGCTATGTGCTAATTACTCGATAAGACAAACCCGGAGTCAACGAGCTGTGTCGATCGTCACGCCTGACAGGTCAGCGGTAGTAATTATCAATTCCAATTATGGTGAATGACCGAGTATAACTTATTAAGTGGCATTTTCACACAAATCAAATTATTGATAAATCAAAAGAAATTAAAAACATTATTAATTGTGTATATTATCGGAGTGTAATTTGAAATCCCATTGTCATTAAAAGCGATAGTTTAGCCTCAACTTAAAAAATTAACTTTCAATAATAATACCTAATTATCCAGTATTATTTAATACATGAATGTTTTAAACGTGTTTTATTGTTCATATATATACGTGCATGTATAAAACAATGGGATCAGACAAAAGCTTCCATATTTATATGAAGTTTTTCCATACAGAATTATTACTACAAATATCAAATTGAACACAAAATTACGGATATACATAAATGCATAAATTGGAGAGAAAAGATAAAAGAAAAATAACAAAAACGACAAAATTTCTTCGGAGCACTGTTGTCCATCCTTCAGCTCTTCGGACTACATATATACATGATACTTACATATTACATAAATACTGTTCAGTTTATCATATAAAAAATAAATTTAACAAAATGAAACTAGATGAGAAATATATATATTCCGAACAATGAAAGTATTGTCTTTATCTAAATCCATCGTTAAAACACCTCCATCGGACAAATTCAACTGGTAGTAACACTTTAGATGCTCTATAATTGACAATTTGATATGTTTGCGATCGGCAGATGTACCTCTGTATATGCCTGTGTTTTATGCAGTAATTTCCAAATGGTTTGGGTAAAATTTCGAAAAGAAAAAAAATCAATAAACTTCCGGTGTGAATGTCTGATTTTCGAAAAACCAGGTAAAATTGCAAATTTTACTGCTTTCAAAAATCATATATTCTACGGAAAAAACCAAACTGTTTATACATGTATAAGACCATGATGTAATGTTTAAACTTAATATCTATGCACAAATATCATGCATATTAAAAATAACATAACAAGCAGCTAGCAAAGAGATAATGCATATAAACCAAAGGTTCCTCTGCATGTCAACAGAGACAATAAAGGAGTTTCCAATCTCTATGAATATTATATGTGTTTCTAAATTTACAGAGAGTTTCGAAAAAAACTGATGACACGCAATGTAACGAGCGCCTTAAATGACATAACTCGTATTTAGACAGTTCACGGCAGTAACACTGAAATAGAAAATGAGATACAAAAGCAAAGGTTAATAAAAGTGGACCTAGAATGGATCCTTGGGAAACTACTTTTAATTTATAATAAATCAATCGAAATTTGTCAGAGTGGAAATAGCAGGTTGGTATGGATTATACATATATTATGAAGTTATAAATCATCAATCTTTGTTGAGGTTGATATGATGTTTTATTACACAAATAACGACCTTAAGTCTGCTGTTAACCAACCTATTTTCGCGGCGAATTAATTTCGAGCTCCATGGCGATTTAGTTTCAATAATTACATGCTTCCACTGCACAAGTTCTTTTAATGTAAGACAGATACAAAAGGTGAAACTTAATCAAATATCTGTATCTATGATTAAAACATTTTTTTCCGTGAAATATTTCCGCGATTTCTCATTACTCACGAAATTAAATTGCACCTAAAAATAAGTTTATTTACAGGTGTAGATGTTGTTTCTATATCAAACATTCAGTATATATGGAAACCGTGACTCGTTGTGGTCCACCAGTTGTCAGAAAAGCTAGGTGGGATCACATTCTTTTTTGTTGTTTGTTTAGATTTAAAAGAATTTTTTTGCTCTCAGAGGGAAGGTAATTAAGTTACCCTCACACTAGCCCGAGATACTCTAGCCCTGACACCAGACTTAGACATTGTGAGGTGTAGGCAAGACACCTATCTGCCATGTCTAAGTCTGAGGTCAGGGCCAGAGTATCTCGGGCTACCCTCACACAAGAGAGGATCCATTCGACAAAACAACTTTAATTTTACACAACATTGACATACATTACAGAGAGCAACCAACTAAATGATTTTACATAGACCACAGTTTAAACTTTGTTAAAGTTTTGTACTGTATTATTAAAACAAAGAATATTAGTTAGGTATTGTGTTCTATAATTAAAGTCTAGGTTCTCATATAACACTAGATAGAAAAAAAAGTTTGGGTCCTTCTGCTCAAACTCCAACCAGGGTAGCTTTATTGAAATCAGGCGCATTTTGCACTAAAATATCCGGAAATTCTAATTTTTTTACCTATTCATTATCAAAATTGATATTTTGAACCTAAATCTCAATATGAATTTCCAAATTGATATCATGGTTATCTAGGAATAATTACCTGTCAGAAAACATTTTTACTTTTGAAATTCATATTTAGCCAGCTAATCAGCGGTCGGGTTAAAATTCTATCCTAGGCTCAATCTTGTATACACAGGGCCATTTCGAAGGTCTTTTTTTTATTTAGTTGGTTGATCCCCACAGGATTCAAACAGAAAACGTATGTCATCGATTGACTTTTATACTTCACCCAATGCCATTTTTGTTTTTAAATTGAGGCTTAAATTGTCAAGTTTAAGATAAAGTTTAGCAAAAAAAAAAAAAAAAAAAAAAAAAAAAAAAAACCTCTTTTTTTTCTTTTATTCAAAATAGTTAGAATAGATACAGAGTAAATCAGACGATGCATTAGCTGACGAGTTGGGATAACTATTTGGCGGTGGATTTGACTATAAGCTGCAGTGAGACAGCACAATAGAAGCAACAAAGCTCGCTATCACATCGAGACAAAAAAAAACCCCGATTATATATACCACAGCCTCCTCAAAACTCACATTACACGTGAACGACACATGTAAGGAAGATCCTTACTAAATAACATTGGCTGTTGGTAGGCTTTTAAACAAATTGGTGCCTGAATGAACGGAAGTAACTCTTTCAAAATTGAAGGATAATCGCAAGATGATTGATTTTCTTTAAAGATGCTCCACGGCTGATAAATGACATTTTTTCACTAACACGAGCAGACGATTTAGTATTTTTCTTCAGTTACAAAAGTTACTTACTTTACGCCATTACCACCATTGAAAAGTTTGAGCTTCTAATTTCACTTCAAGTTAAAGTTACAAAAAATAATTAATTGCATCCCGAAAAAATTCCGTGGCACTATATCCTATATGGAATTAAGTACTGATTGCGCATGGACCAAAGGCAAAACAAATTATTTTATATTATTTTTTGTGTTTATTAGACATGTATATACACGATTAAACACCAATTATTGTTCAAGTGATTAATACCATTTATGCTCTGATGGCGGTGGATTGATTTTCTTTAAAACATAGGTTTTAAACTTTAAAACATCCATGGCTACATCCTCGGTCATTATTTAATTCTACCAAGACGTTATAACACCATATGGACCTCAACAAAGGTTCATAATTGATACATATGTACTTACGACTTAATTTTGCGTTTCCTTACTCCTTTCTTTGTCCAATTCGAAATTGTTCGCAAAATAAAAAAAAAATCAATTAAATTGAAAAGGGATTGAACAACAGTCAATGTCTATGTAAGGTCTCTCCCTGGTAACAAAATATATATCAAATGAAGTCAAAGAATATACATAAACGGTATAAAAGTATGTTTTAGTTTCATTCATGTTCCAGATTCATCGTTGCTACAAATATTGCAGAACAATAACTATCAGAAGTTGGGCATCGAACAAGCATTTACAGAATCGAATAATTAGTAATCAGGGAATCGAATAAGTAATGACATCCTCTATAATCCAGGGGTTCCGTTCACATACGATCTCTACACCGTTAAGGACTATCTCATATATATAGTAAAGCTAAAGGCAACAGAACAGGTAATTTAGTCCTTCGGTGTACATAAAAAAGCCGTATAACTGTAAGCTGCGGTTGACTATGTCTATTTGAAGTTGGGCGTCGCTCTCTCTCAGTAGCCTTGAAAGGAAATTTTTGCAGGCCTGTGATTAGTTCAGATTTGTTTCCCTGAGCTACTTTCACTTTTACTATGAGTATGTTCAGGGGTGTAGAGATCGTATGTGATTGAAATCCCTGGAGTATCGAGAATGATCAGTAGGCTGATTACCGTGGGTAACCGACGATGCTTCGGACGTGAATACGTTCTTCAAAATTATATTATTTTTTATGTATATATAAATGAAATTCGTGAACAATATTTAAAAGTTACCGTAAATCAATGTATTTATTTGTATATTCTATCAAGAATTATCAGTGAAATTTAAGATTGAATAAAACTTTAAGTTATAAATGTTGTATTTGTTAAGTTAAAACATATTAACTGACCGCTTTAGAAACTAGTAAAAAAACAAAGAAGTAATCAACTACTGTACTTATTGCAAGCTAGTTTATCCGTGCACTAAGGGAGGTAACTCCGATAGATTATTCTTTGCATGCCCCTTTGGCCTCTTGAAAGTATTCCCGCCTTTTGTGTATAGGCTCGCTTAAAACAAACAAAATTGTTATTCTTTCCTTTGAGTTTATGACCTCAGTTTGTTATATTCAATTATGCAATGAATATAATTAGATGTTGGTATAGAAATTGATAACATTACTATTGACATTAATCACTTCAAATTTGATTTGTATTTTTATTTCTATGTACTTAAGCGACCCAATCTATTTGCCGCCATTTGCAATTTGTAAACAAAAACTTCGTCGCTGATTTTATGTTTTCTTGGACAATTTATCGATATGATACTGTATTGATCCAAAACTGATAATGTATATCAAGCAGGTAAGTGAAGTGAGGATGATGCATTGGTGCAATTGATGTTCTTGTGGAAATCGACTGAATCTTGCCGATTTATTGAACGACGTCAGGAAAACTGACAGGGACGCGACGCCAATCTAAAATGCAATATAAACAAAAACATTCCATAATGCACGTGTATGTGTGTGTTTATGACGGTTAAGTTTGATTGACATTTAAAGCTATGTTTTGATTGTTTGTAAGTGGCATGCACACGTGTATAATTTTCTGTAATTTCACGATTTATAATGTGCTTTCATCGTTTGCAAATCCTCATCAAGTCGAGGGATGTAATGGATAGCGATTCATCTTCTTCATTATCTATCGGCCGCCAGACCGTCGATAACGATTTGTGACCCGGGTATTTATACAGAAATTGTGATCTATAAATGTATTTGAATATCTTCGTTAGTCGGCCAATTGCAAAAATAACATTAGAAATGTGTTTAATCCTTTTCAGGTTATTATCCAAGGTTTCAGAAGCTACAGGGACCAGACTGTGGTGGAGCCATTTAGCCCTAAGCATAATGTCATTGGTAATTAATTTAATGTTTTGCTCTAAAATGCTGTTTTAAATATCGATCCTTTTTGAGTTGGGAAGTCATAACGGTCTTACAAGTTCAACACGTTGGGGACACTCATGTATATGCAGGATAGTCCTTCATTTGAGTAACAGTCCTGTATTTGAGGGATAACAAATTGCAAATGCAGGATTCTGTGAAATAAAAACTGATAAAGTTGTTTTAAACATTGTTATCAAAAAAGGGCATCATAATTTTTACACAGCATTATTACTTATACAACTTTCCACCTTATTACTCAAATGGAAACAAATTCCATTATCTTAATGTTTATAAAAGTCACAAATAAAATCACCTCTATTGCTTACAAAGGGGCTAAAAAAAGAACAGAGGTAAAAGTCAATCAACCATGACATTTGCACTAAATTTCCCTGATAAATATACACTGTAGTCTATGGAGAGCACCTATAATTGCCACTTTATTACAAAGTGAGATAATAGAATTCAATAGTTCATACAACCAAAAAAAATACAGTTTATGGCTATCTGGAAATTATGAGGCCCTTTTTTGATACAAATTTTTTATAACAACTTTATCAACTTTCATTTCACAGAATCCTGCATTTGCGTAACAAAATTATCCCTCAAATACAGTACTATTACTCAAAATAGAAATGAAGGACTATCCTGCAAATACGGGAGTGTCCCCCAACCTATTACAACTGGTTACAGTTCCGAATTGGTCCAGGAATGAATTTGGATTATTGTAAACCAGCTGAAATATTTCGTCCTTTCAAATATAAAATACAATGCTTACTATGCTTTGATTTTTTAAAGACAGTCTCAACTTACGGGGCTAATTTTCTTAATCTGATAATTGAAGAAATACTGGACTGGATCGTGAAGTACATTCCATTTACATAATAATTACATAAATGACCTCATTTTATCTAGACTGAGAATTCATATTACCTACCATTTTATGGAACAACCAGCACAAACTAAATCATGAGTTATCTACTACAAAAGCATTCTGCAATATGATGGAGGTATAAGGTTTTAATTTATATTCTGTAATAAAGCTGTACATATTTATTGCTATCATTACAGTTGGAAGAAATGGATCCGGAAAAAGTAACTTCTTTTATGTGAGTTTTAAATTAAATTTTGTTGGTGAATAATTCAGAATTCATAAACCTTATAAAAAGCATAGTAACACATGTATATATAGCCACAATTACCTTTCTAAATTCAGAAAACTATTCACTATTCTCGGATGCAGAATTCTTTTCAGCATTAGATGTTTGAGTTAATACAGTTAAAGGGACAATTCAGTCTAAGAGAACATTTAAAATTTGTATATATATCAGATAAAACAACTTCTAATGGAAATTAGATCAGTCGGTTTTACTGTGATATGCCTGAAAAGCCCATGGTGGTGACATGTGTGTGAAATATTCAAACTTGCTCGCTGTCCGCCATTACACACTGTGGTCGAACTTCTTGTATGCCGAACCCTGTCCCTTGCTCGTAAAGTAATGTGTCACTCTTTTATTTGATGTTACATGCTGTTTTTACATGGATCTGTATAGCATCAACAAAACAACCTTTTATCAGGACAGCTTTTCTTTTCCTCAGCAATATTAAAATTTGGGAAATATCACATTGTAATTGGGAAAAAATATAGGGGGTTTTGCATTGGGAATGGGGTCGTTTACCGATCCCAGTTACATAAAGAGAAAAATCACTGTTTTATGACCCCATTTATGGAACAAATAGCACAATACTCTGTCATTAGTTATCAACTACAAAAGCATATTTGCAATATATGATGAGGAAGTATAGGTTTTAATTTATATTCTTAAATAAAGCTGTACATATTTTAATTGTTATCATTACAGTTGGAAGAAATGGATCCGGAAAAGTAGAAACTTCTTTTATGGTGAGTTTTGAATTAAATTAAAATCCAAAATTAGTGAAATAATTCAGAATTCATAAACCTTATAAAAAATGCATAGAACAATACATTTATTCATATTTTGCTATTTCTTGCAAAATTTCAAAAGAATTTGCCTGAGTGAATTGTCTCTTTAAATTGATCCAAAAAAAAAAAAAAAAAAAATTCTGAAGAGTACAGAAATCAATTCTGAAGCTAATTGTATTTTTCACAATGATCATGCTTATCATAATTTGAAGTAATATATAAAGTTCACTCGTTAAAAGACTTGATTGTGATGTAAAAAGTTTATTGCTTCCATAAATTCTTTGAGCTTCACAAGTCGCATAGAACCTTATTTAAAAAACTGTTATTGCATAAACTGTAGTAAATTTTCATTTGGTGAAATTTCAGCTTATTCAAAATATTCTTCACATCTTCTGTAATTCCATTTTCCAGCTATCCAGTTTGTGCTGTCAGACGAGTTCAGTCACTTGAGACCTGAACAGAGACAGGCATTGCTGCATGAGGGCACAGGGCCTCGCGTCATTTCTGCCTTTGTGGAAATAATATTTGACAATAGTGACAACAGAATACCTGTAAGTTAGCGGGAAGAAAAATTGGAATATCATTGTTCTATTGAAGCTATATATGTATCTAAATTAGAAAACCTCATAACTATATTAAATTTATTTTGATCTAGAATTTGTATTTTTGGTCACGTAAATCCAGCTTAGGACCAACTATATTGAATTTTATAATCATAAGTTTGAAGTGGCAAATATCAGCAAACTGATCTAATATCAATAAGAACTGATCAAAAACTTGTTATTATTTATGATTAATTTCTATTCTTTATAACTTTTGCAGATTGAAAAAGATGAGGTGGTTCTACGACGTGTCATTGGATCTAAGAAAGATCAGTATTTTCTTGACAAGAAAATGGTCACGTATGTATTAAATTAATATATATTTGCTACTATGTTGAAAATGGATTTTGTGGAAGATTTTTTGATGAAAATGCATAATAATCATTCTTTGCAATTTCATCATTGTTTCCTTTTAAAGCTAAAGTGAAATTTTTTACTTCAATAATCAATCTGAAAAAAACTACCGACAGAACACTAACATTAGTTGGTGAAATAAAGCCTAGTAATCAGTGATTTTCTTACTCAATAATTTCGAGGGTCTGTACCTTTTCAATTGGGTAAAACTTACATAGTATTTTTCATGAAATATATATATTTTAAAGAGTTTTTCTTTATTTGGGAAAATATTTACATAAAATCGGGAAAATACAGCAAAATTTCTCAAGAAGAAGGGACCTTTATTCGGCCCCAAATGTATCTAAAAAAAATCACTGGTAATAGGCGGAGTCATGTAGGAGATAAACAGGTAACTCAGAAACAAAAATCAGTATGAAATTGGTCTTTTTATTCAGAAATAAATCTACCTTTTATTCAGAATCGAGCATTCATTACAATTAATAGAATTAATATTCTGTTTTAAAACATGGAAAAGTCATTTTAAAATCCCCATTGTACAATTACGCTGAATGTGAAATATTAACGTTTTCCAGGAAAGGTGATGTTATGAATCTCCTAGAAAGTGCTGGCTTCTCCCGGAGTAACCCCTACTATATTGTAAAACAGGGAAAGGTATGTACTAAGTTTGACCCCGGAGTAACCCCTACTATATTGTAAAACAGGGAAAGGTATGTACTAAGTTTGACCCCGGAGTAACCCCTACTATATTGTAAAACAGGGAAAGGTATGTACTAAGTTTGACCCCGGAGTAACCCCTACTATATTGTAAAACAGGGAAAGGTATGTACTAAGTTTGACCCCGGAGTAACCCCTACTATATTGTAAAACAGGGAAAGGTATGTACTAAGTTTGACCTCGGAGTAACCCCTACTATATTGTAAAACAGGGAAAGGTATATACTAAGTTTGACCCCAGAGTAACCCCTACTATATTGTAAAACAGGGAAAGGTATGTACTAAGTTTGACCCGGAGTAACCCCTACTATATTGTAAAACAGGGAAAGGTATGTACTAAGTTTGACCCCGGAGTAACCCCTACTATATTGTAAAACAGGGAAAGGTATGTACACTAAGTTTGACAATAAAACTCTCAACTGGTGACAAATTATTTCATAAAGGTATTGGCAGATTATAACCTGCTGACAAAGATCACTGTCGGTACATGTATTAGCTAATACATGTACCGACAGTGATCTTTGTCAGCAGGTTATAATCTGCCAATATAGCTTGACAAAATGTTACAAGTACAACATCTATGAATTGTTAGGCCTGTATCCCAGATTGCTTCACAATCCATAGCCTTTTCAATTGAAGTGCTTAATACATTCCTAAATACAGGTACGTGTTTTCACAAAAGAAAAAAAAACTCACAGTGTTTTGTCTGGTAGACAGAATACACCTTAGATGTATTTTTTCATAACATGATTGAGTAACTGACCTGAGAGTACCTTAAAGGGACAATTCATTCTAAGAGAACATTAAAATTTGTACATATATCGAAAAAAACCAAGTTCTAATGGAAATTAGATCAGTCGGTTTTACTGTGATATGCATGAAAAGCCCATAGTGGTGACATATGTGTGAAATGTTCAAACTCGCTCGCTGTCCGCCATTACACACTGGTAAAACTTCTTGTATGCCGAACCCTGTCCCTTGCTCGTAGAGTAATGCAACTTAAAAACTGCTCAAATCGCTCTGACAATTATGTGTTTACCTTATTAGGTGAATTGTCTTGCCTAAAAATCATTTTATCACCTTCTCAGTGGTTATGTAGTTCATTTGTTTAACGTGCGTTATTTTGGCTCGGGTATGGGTACAGCGTCCATATTGTACCTGCTTAATCGTATTGATCAACAATTTGATATTTCAACGATATTAATTAAAATACTTAACAATGTCGAGGAATTTGTCAATGTTTTACGTTACATGTTTCATAAGAAATGTAGAACAATACATTTATGCTATATTTGGCTTCTTGGTTATGTAAAAGAATTAGCCTGAGTGAATTGTCTCTAATATACAAACAATTGAATACATTGTAAAATTTTGTTGTGCCAAATTTTGTTGCTTTCATGCCAAGGGTCAAATAGGCCAAAATCTAGCCATATCCAAACTATTCGAATTTACGGTACCTAACCATACTAATGTATTCAAAACATGACTTAATAATGTTGAAGATCCAAAAGTACTTTGACCCAATGCTAAGTCTCAATACTACAGCACTAACTTTTTCAAACAGAACTTAAAATAAATTAAACAGAAAGGAGGTAATATAATCATGATTATAAAATTTTACAGATTAACCAAATGGCCACCGCTCCAGATTCACAGCGATTGAAGCTATTGCGTGAAGTGGCAGGTACAAAAGTTTACGATGAGCGGAAAGAAGAAAGTAAAGTCATTCTCCGAGAATCAGGTAGGTATATTTGTAAAATGTAATTTATTACATTAATCATATCTGTTGTCTATGATATGAATGATGGGCAGAATATTGGTATTCCTGGTTCTTTATTTTAGAACCATAAATTTCCAACTGTTTAAGAATACCTTGGACCTTCAATTAGCCAAACAGATGCACACCCAAATCAAATTTGTTTTCTGATTTCTGTTTGAATTGTGAGTTTTCCGTATATTGAGGTCCAGATTATTGCAGTGCACTGCCATTAAGTTTCAGCTGAGGCAACACATTACTTTTTTCAGTGTGCCAGATAAGGCTTAACATGTTCACCCCTGAAGACACATTTAGACTCTTCTAAATCAAAGACTAGACCTGTCCATTATGAAATTTCAGGAGTGAATGAGTTAAGCTTAACTTACCAACCAACTTGTCAGGCTAATTACCTTGGATTTAACAGCATAGTCTTTCTAGGACAATGACTGGTTTCATCCTGAAGTGTGCTTCGACAATTTCATGGATGCAGCTGTGATTGAACCTTATATTAAATTATGAATTTGTTAAATATGAAATATTTACACTACTTTACTACATTTTAATAGATGAATATAATTACTTATCTTTGTTTTTACCAAGGTTTGATCATTTTTATTTTTTGTTTCACACAGAGGGAAAAAGGGAGAAAATTAACGATCTGCTGAAATATATTGAGGAAAGATTAGCAACCCTGGAGGAGGAAAAAGAAGAATTGAAAGAATACCAAAAATGGGATAAAATGAGAAGGTAAACCATCATGATCACATTCTGTACTTTTTGAGAGTAAACAATTTATTATCCCTGAAAATATGGTCATTGGAATTTTGAATTTGGAGGACAATCCCTAAAATTTTCTGTATGAAAAATTACGACAGAAAACGGAAATAAATTTCAGTTTTAATGTTCAAAGGGCCACTACTTTTCCGAAACGGCTTTTAATTTTTAATATGGGAAAGGAAAACGAGATCGATAATTTTGTAGAGTCGCAAAAGTTATTAACTTACCGTTTATACTACACGTATCATCACTTTCTGAACAATTCAATTAAAATAAATAAAAAGTTAATTTTCATAACGCGGGTCGCCTTATGTTTCCCGCTGTTGTCCTAAATACCGCTCGATAGTTGACTATCACTGCACCAGACTGCAAAACAGCGAAATGACTCTCCACTGTTTTCATATATAACGCAGGAAATCTTGCATATGTTTGGTGTTAACCTCATACTAGGCCATTGGTATATTCTGATATTATTAATGTTTTTTGAGAAACCTTTATATTTTGCTCCGGAAAGGTAGTGGACCTTCAATAAAATGATATTGTATAATTAAACAAAAGCTTGAAAGACTTGAAAATGTTGTCATTTTGATTCTTACAGATCACTAGAATACACGATACACGACCATGAGTTGAGAGATACGAGGAAAAAACTAGACGATGTAAGATATTGTCTTTCATCTATTTTTGGTAGACAAGTATTTAAGACATAAAAGTGTGAATGCGGAATTAATTTGCATCATAAAGATATTTAAGACACATGTAACCATCATGCATGATTAATATTAACTGTAATATACCTGTCAGCGCTTTAGCTTGGTCGGTTAGTGTAAGCAAGAGGTCTAGAGTTCAACATAGTGGAGGTAGGGATCAAAATTTTGTAAAATCAAGCATTCTGTTACTCACATATTTGAAAAATAAAAAACTTAAGATAACTCATAATACTTATTTACTGATTATCACTTTAATTTTATGATTTTTATAATGTAATTAAAAATTAGAAAATAAAAGTATTCCAAAAAGTCATGTCAGAAGCCCAATTTCCTTTTAGAGCTATGCTTGCAAAATATTAGAAATGAAGGTCTCTATGAAGTTATTGAATATAAAAACATAGAAATTTATCAAGTTCTCTTATTGGATATTAGAAACAGCTAAATATGACTTGTTTTAGCTATGTCATCATCATAGCATCAATGTTCTGTCATTAGCAGTTGGAATTTTAGTGTTGTTAACTGTTTTTGAAAGCATGTTAATTTCTTTTTATTACAGCTTCAAGAAAAACGAGAAACCAGTGGAGTACAGACACAAAAATTACGGGATTCACAGCAAAATGCCAATGATAAAGTCAAGGTAAGTAAACAGGGGCACAATAAGTAAAATATGAATGGAATTAGGGAATGAATGAAGTATTATCGATCAACACATAGGAGGAATATGAAAATAAGGCAGTGAAAGGGACCGCTGATTAAGAAACAATGTAGCATAAACAGGAATCCCCTGTGTATCGTAATTATTTAAATTACTGGGGATAAATCTATTAGAACATCGCTGTGAATGACCTGTGAATTTCTGGGTAAAATCAATTGTTTATATCGTTCAATTGCTTCCTTATTTATTTTACTTTTATGCCACCACCATGAAATGAAAAAAATAGGTGCACGATATTCAATATTAACTATCAGATTAATGTTTCGTGAATTTTCGAAAATGATATGTATTAGGTTTAAAGATTTCATATCCAATATTTCTTTCATGTGGCAATAAAATCAAATTAATGTTGATGCTTTGCAATTGTTTCCTACAAAAAATTTATCAATAAGATGAATGACTTGTAACATTCTCCTTTTTTGCCAAGGCTATCAATAAAGACCTTCGAGAGCTAAAGACAAGAATGCAGACTATTTTAGACGAGAAAGAACAAATTGCATCGGAAAACCAAGATCTGACAAAGAGGAAAGCGAAGCTAGAACTCAATATTAAAGACATCCTGGATGATTTAGAAGGCGACAAAAAAGCAAGGGTAGGTTTAAGATTTAAGCATTGGTTGAAGAAAAAGATTCTGTGCAGGAATCTAGGATATGTAAAATATGTGTTTATTTCCTTGAAAAACATAGGGATATTTAACAAACTATATCAATTAACACAAAATACATTTCATTAATAAAAAAAAAAAGTTTTATAGATGACAATAATATTTTTCTCCCTATTTCCAAGCATTGAGCATCTACAGATGTTATTATTTAGTATAGTATTAGTCATGTAGCTGCTTGGATAATTGAGTTCATACAGATGGGTTTATGATATCAGAAAGTAGAAAGTTGGTATTTAAGTAACAAATTACTTTGACGTTTTAATTGATGCTTCTTTTAATAAGTTCGATTTTCATGAAATTGCTATTGCCAATGATAGTAAATGAATTGCGACATTACATTCATTTTTACAGAAAAAAACAGAAGAGGAACAAAAGAAAGTGAATGAGAGAATAGCAAAAACACAGGCTTCCCTTGAAGCCATTACACCACAGTACGAAGCCCAGCAGAGTCGAGAAGAAAACTGTACACAACAGTAAGTCTTAACTGTAACCAGATTATCTTCGGGCAGAGTCAGACGGAAAGTTTTTGTTTGGCTATTAAATAATTAAAATGTCATCATAATTTTGTTAATTGATTGAAAAATTTTGAAAAAAAAAATTATTGAATGAGATACAAATTGATTAAAAAACAAATTCTTATTATCCGAGTAAATAACACTATTCTATTAAGGGTCACATTTTTTAAAATAAAAATGACCATTATCCCTGCTTTACTTCATTTCAATATCCATGACCTTTAACCCTGCTTTACTTCATTTCAAATCCTTTTTTTCCACCTAACTACATCAACTGAAATCACCATTTTGTCATAGCATGCACATGTACCCTGGTACATGTCTCTATGAACAAAATGACTACATGAATGAAAATTATTCGGACAGCTCTTGCAAATTCTTGTGGTCATAAAGAAATTATTTGGAGGCAGCAATTTGATTGATCAATTAGAAAGGTCACCAGAATGTGACCCCTAATGAAAAGTTGTCAGGTCCTCTCAAAGAATCAGGATCTGTATTTTAATCGGATTATAAAATAACAGTCGGGGTTCTTATAAGTTTTTCAATACATGGATGAAAATTAATAATAGGTGGTTGGGAGCTGCAGGCCCTCGTGGTGGCCAAAATTTATTTCTGCCAAAAATAGCCGGTTGTAAACAAGGAAATACACGTCTGTTTTTTCTGGCAACCAGCTTTTAACGAGAACTCTGACAGTAATAGATTTTGGTATGTACACTATCATATTACTTGAATATAATATTTCTCTCATTTGAGTTTACTCATTTGTTTAAACTTTAAAGGTAGTGTAAAGAAACCTAATAATCTGAAATTACTTTCTAGGTTATCTTTGGCTGAACAGAGAAGAAAAGAACTTTATGCAAAACAGGGTCGGGGGAATCAGTTCACATCCAGAGATGAACGTGATAATTGGATTAAAAAAGAGCTAAAGTCACTGAATCGGGCCATTAAAGATAAAGAGGAACAGGTAAGTCAACGTAATGGACGACGGACTGGAGGTAGAGTTGTGGAAATATCTTGGATATTATACACCTAGCACTCCTTGGAATCTTAACCACATGGACATGGCATGTCATGATTACATTATAATGTATTCAATATAAAATTTATCTGAATGATAATGATTTATGGAAATCTTGGAAGTTATTATTGATAAGAGTTATGTCTATCTTGTAAAGAATATAATCCCTCTTCTGGCAAGGAGGAAAGATAAGTGATAATTTTATGTATACATCCTGTAAATTATATGTTTTCTTTGAAAATTCAGATTAAAAGACTGCGGGAAGATTTGACAAATGACACAAAAAGAGCGGAACATTTAAAAGTCAATATACAGGTAAGTTAATCCTAATCTGATGTCATAATCAGATGATCTATTTCTTTGGCAGTATTAATACATTTTGACTTCTGCTACTGCTAATAATATTACAAGTTTGAGATTTACACATATCAACTCTATTCTAATAGAAGTTATGCATAGAAATTTTATAGCACATTCGTTTAAATACTCTGTCTTCCAAAAGTTATGTTATATATGTCAAAATTTGCTGGCAATATGTATCTGAGAAAACTCCCAAAAAAACAATTAACGAGTTAGAGAAGATAAACAAGTTGATAAATAATATATACTGTTGCCTTATTAAAAAGGTTTACACATTTCTGTACTTATATTTGTAAAACTGCACATGTAATAGAACTTTTGCATGCCAATATCAATTAAAGCCTGAAATGTTACTGTACACAGGAAGTTAACGTGAGGGGAAATTTTTACGTTAATTATGTGAAAGTCTTTTCGGCGCAAAATTTCCCCTGCAAGTAATATTTTGTGTCTATATGAAGCTATGTCACAAAAAGTTTACATTCATATTTATCATGAAAAAAATAAACGTCGCACAATTTTTACACTTACAGATTGCGAAATTAAACACTCAAAAATATCCGTGTTTACAGAAAGTTTGATGAAATTGTCAAAACTTTGGGTGTTCTTAGAACACTTGATGAAGAAAAGATACTGAAAGACAAAGGAATGAGGATAAAGAAATCTTGTTGATAAAGAAATCTTGCACATAAATGAATTGTTGATTGATTTCAGGATATCAGTAGTAAGACGGACCAGAACAAAGATATTATTGACCAGAACCAACGGAGTTCCTCGGACATGAAGAAGGAGAAAGAAACCATTCACAATGAGAGAAAGTATGTATAGATGATCCTTGTTAGCTCAAAAAATTAATAAGATAAGTCTTAATGTATCTGATCTAATGCCTTTTTACAGACATTTCTAGTTTAAAGAATAAAATTAATGCACACTCATTACTTAAATAACCAAATCTTGTTTGCATACAGATTTCTATGCATACAACTTAGCTATTTACTCTGGCGTTTCACGATATCTTCAGAAACCAATGCAAATCCATAGAGTGTAATATCTCAGAGTTGTGCATGTGGACTTAACCACAGCACGTAATTAATTACACTTGCAGTTTGAACTTCAGTTTTACCTTTGTATGTTTGATAGCAGTAAAATGAAAATCCCTAGTTTTAGATTGTAACAGAATATTGTTAACTCATTCTTGACTATTATAACTTTTTTACAGAAATGATTTTCAGTTATTTAGTTGAAGTCAGTGTTTTTATGTGAACTCTAGAAATATTGAAGATACGAAATGCCTCAAATTTCTTTAAAAATTGTTAATTTGGTAGGTTCAGCTATCTTCCTTAAAAATGTTCAGCGGTGTTTTTAGGTCATCTGACCCGAAGGGTCAGGATGACCTATAGTCATCATGTTTCGTCCGTCGTCGTGCGCCGTCCGCCGTGCGCCGTGCGCCGTCCGCCGTGCGTTAACTTTTCACATTTTGAACTTCTTCTCAAGTTTGACCAGTGGGATTGAGCTGAAACTTACCTGAAATGATCCTGAGATGGTCCCGACAAAGTGTTGTTATTTTTCGGGTCGATCCGAAATCCAAGATGGCCGCCACAGCCGCCATCTTGAAAACACATTTTGAACTTCTTCTCAAGTTCTACCGGTGCGATTTGGCTGAAACTTGCATGAAATGATCCTGACATGGTCCCGACAAAGTGTTGTTATTTTTCGGGTCGATCCGAAATCCAAGATGGCCGCCACAGGCGCCATCTTGAAAACACATTTTGAATTTCTTCTCAAGTTCTACCGGTGCGATTTGGCTGAAACTTGCATGAAATGATCCTGACATGGTCCCGACAAAGTGTTGTTATTTTTCGGGTCGATCCGAAATCCAAGATGGCCGCCACAGCCGCCATCTTGAAAACAACATTTTAAACTTCTTCTCAAGTTCTACCGGTGCGATTTGGCTGAAACTTGCATGAAATGATCCTGACATGGTCCCGACAAAGTGTTGTTATTATTCGGGTCGATCCGAAATCCAAGATGGCCGCCACAGGCGCCATCTTGAAAACACATTTTGAACTTCTTCTCAAGTTCTACCGGTGCGATTTGGCTGAAACTTGCATGAAATGATCCTGACATGGTCCCGACAAAGTGTTGTTATTTTTCGGGTCGATCCGAAATCCAAGATGGCCGCCACAGCCGCCATCTTGAAAACACATTTTAAACTTCTTCTCAAGTTCTACCGGTGGGATTTGGCTGAAACTTGCATGAAATGATCCTGACATGGTCCCGACAAAGTGTTGTTATTATTCGGGTCGATCCGAAATCCAAGATGGCCGCCACAGGCGCCATCTTGAAAAACACATTTTGAACTTTCTCAAGTTCTACTGGTGCGATTTGGCTGAAACTTGCATGAAATGATCCTGACATGGTCCCGACAAAGTGTTGTTATTTTTCGGGTCGATCCGAAATCCAAGATGGCCGCCACAGCCGCCATCTTGAAAACACATTTTGAACTTCTTCTCAAGTTCTACCGGTGCGATTTGGCTGAAACTTGCATGAAATGATCCTGACATGGTCCCGACAAAGTGTTGTTATTTTTCGGGTCGATCCGAAATCCAAGATGGCCGCCACAGGCGCCATCTTGAAAACACATTTTGAACTTCTTCTCAAGTTCTACCGGTGCAATTTGGCTGAAACTTGCATGAAATGATCCTGACATGGTCCCGACAAAGTGTTGTTGTTATTTTTCGGGTCGATCCGAAATCCAAGATGGCCGCCACAGCCGCCATCTTGAAAACACATTTTAAACTTCTTCTCAAGTTCTACCGGTGCGATTTGGCTGAAACTTGCATGAAATGATCCTGACATGGTCCCGACAAAGTGTTGTTATTATTCGGGTCGATCCGAAATCCAAGATGGCCGCCACAGGCGCCATCTTGAAAACACATTTTGAACTTTCTCAAGTTTCTACTGGTGCGATTTGGCTGAAACTTGCATGAAATGATCCTGACATGGTCCCGACAAAGTGTTGTTATTTTTCGGGTCGATCCGAAATCCAAGATGGCCGCCACAGCCGCCATCTTGAAAACACATTTTGAACTTCTTCTCAAGTTCTACCGGTGCGATTTGGCTGAAACTTGCATGAAATGATCCTGACATGGTCCCGACAAAGTGTTGTTATTTTTCGGGTCGATCCGAAATCCAAGATGGCCGCCACAGCCGCCATCTTGAAAACACATTTTAAACTTCTTCTCAAGTTCTACCGGTGCGATTTGGCTGAAACTTGCATGAAATGATCCTGACATGGTCCCGACAAAGTGTTGTTATTTTTTCGGGTCGATCCGAAATCCAAGATGGCCGCCACAGGCGCCATCTTGAAAACACATTTTGAACTTCTTCTCAAGTTCTACCGGTGCGATTTGGCTGAAACTTGCATGAAATGATCCTGACATGGTCCCGACAAAGTGTTGTTATTTTTCGGGTCGATCCGAAATCCAAGATGGCCGCCACAGCCGCCATCTTGAAAACACATTTTAAACTTCTTCTCAAGTTCTACCGGTGCGATTTGGCTGAAACTTGCATGAAATGATCCTGACATGGTCCCGACAAAGTGTTGTTATTATTCGGGTCGATCCGAAATCCAAGATGGCCGCCACAGGCGCCATCTTGAAAACACATTTTGAACTTTCTCAAGTTCTACTGGTGCGATTTGGCTGAAACTTGCATGAAATGATCCTGACATGGTCCCGACAAAGTGTTGTTATTTTTCGGGTCGATCCGAAATCCAAGATGGCCGCCACAGCCGCCATCTTGAAAACACATTTTGAACTTCTTCTCAAGTTCTACCGTGCGATTTGGCTGAAACTTGCATGAAATGATCCTGACATGGTCCCGACAAAGTGTTGTTATTTTTCGGGTCGATCCGAAATCCAAGATGGCCGCCACAGGCGCCATCTTGAAAACACATTTTGAACTTCTTCTCAAGTTCTACTGGTGCGATTTGGCTGAAACTTGCATGAAATGATCCTGACATGGTCCCGACAAAGTGTTGTTATTTTTCGGGTCGATCCGAAATCCAAGATGGCCGCCACAGCCGCCATCTTGAAAACACATTTTGAACTTCTTCTCAAGTTCTACCGGTGCGATTTGGCTGAAACTTGCATGAAATGATCCTGACATGGTCCCGACAAAGTGTTGTTATTTTTCGGGTCGATCCGAAATCCAAGATGGCCGCCACAGCCGCCATCTTGAAAACACATTTTGAATTATTCTCAAGTTCAACCGTGCGATTTGGCTGAAAACTTGCATGAAATGATCCTGACTTTCTTATTCAAAATCCTATTCTCTGACACAGATAAGATCAAGACAATATTATATTGTTCCTTCCAGTGCCATGTGGAGACAAGAAAACTTAATGCAACAAGAGTTAGTTGGTATTCGCGAGGAGCTCAGTAAAAAAGAACAAGCTCTACGATCAATGACTGGAAAGGTAAGGAAATAAATTGATAACTTGTCTATGATTTGTAAATCTGTTGTCAAGAAATTACATGTAGGTAATGTCTACAAATTTGAATACAAAATAACAGATTACAAAATCTGTAGAAAATCATTGTCATTACTATAGTCAATTTATTTCTTAAACTGTGTTGACCAAATTTGAATTCTTAGTCAGTAAATGTTATTTATAACTGTCAAAGGATGAAAATACAAGGGATATCTACTCAAGTATGTGCAATGAAGGTAATATGTTTTGAAAGTGTTCTTTTGAAATGAAGAATATTTGTATTGTTTGTGACATCTTGAGATGTTCTATTATGAATCTTTTCAACAGGCAATATTGAATGGAATAGATAGTGTTCAAAAAGTGATTCAGTCTTTCCGTGACCAGAGGAAATTCCCAGAGGTGTGTGATGGATATCTTGGTATCATGATTGAAAACTTAGACTGTGACAAAGCATTCTTCACCTGTGTAGAAGTAACAGCCGGCAGCAGGTATTTATTCCAGAGAATTAATTACTTCAATAACTTAGATCAGGGTTTTCAAATTCCTGTTGCGGTGTGTGTTAACATTGATAAGAAAGATAACCAGTGTTTTGTTGAAATTCATTTACTTGGAGATAAACCATAATGAGAACCCCTCCCCTCTTCTGGGGAAGGAGTTAAGTTAAATAAATGCCCCTATCCAAACTTGTGATGCTTTCAATGTCAGCATTTTATCCTTATTACATAAACTTGCAAGTTTTGCAAATGTATGAAAGGAGGCATATGCAAGTTAGACATATTAATGTGTAATACAGAAAGAGATTAAATATGACTTATTTTGCGACGGATTAATATGTGCCATGAATACAAAAGAGTGTTAAAATATGGCTTATTGTGGATAGATGAATGTGCCATGAATACAGAAAGAGTTAAAATATGGCTTATTTTTCATCCACAACTTTACTTACTACGACAAAACAGGTACATGAAACTATTAATTGTTTACATATCACTTTCGTTTTCAGATTATTTCATCACATTGTCGACACAGACAGAACCGGTACAAAGATCCTGGCCGAGATGAACCGACTCCGACTACCAGGGGAGGTAACCTTCATGCCTCTCAACAGACTGGACGCTCGGGACACTCCATATCCTAACATTAGTGTGAGTAACGAAAACAACAGGAAATGTACAATGATATTTGAAAATGAATGTGCAAAAATACATGTAACAGATTGGTATACATTGACAAGCTTCATCTTTTGTCACAAGTTGGAAATAATTACAGGAATTATAAATCAAAATTATATTTGCGAAATGACATCATGCACAAATGAGACCTAGGGGCTGTAATCAGCTCTAATAGCGGAAAGGTGTTGAAAGCATTAATCTGAGACTCTTTAAAAAAAAATTCAAGGAACTAAATTGAATTTTGATAGACAAGACGTATCACCTTTTTAAAGGCCGTAAAAACCAAAACAAGGAATGTGTAATGATTTTGTTGTCAGTTTCTGCTAATTAATTTGCTACTGAAAGATAAAACAGATTCGTATTATGCCATGTAGGTTAAAAATGTTTTCAGAATAATGAAAATTACAATTACATTTTTTTCCTTTTCTTTGTAGGATGCCATCCCCATGATAAGTAAGCTTAACTATGATCAGAAATTCTCTCGTGCAATAAAACATGTGTTCGGCAAAACACTCATATGTCGGAATATTGAGACGGCCACCCAAATAGCTCGAACACAGAATCTGGATTGCATAACATTAGATGGTAAATATTTTTTCTGCATTGCTTTGCTTGATCATGGAAATTTTGTTTAAGAATATTCTCCTTTAGTAGATCTATAACGGGTTTCTTTGTGATCAAGATTCTTTGACTTTCATTTGTTATGTTTTAATCAGAGCTTCTAATATCTTAATGAATGAGCTGAAATTTACTGTTTCTGCATCTTAGCTATCAGCTGCTTATCAGTATTAATTTATATAATTTATCATTATCTATAAGTACTGATATAATTTCTCTTAAAATATCATCTTAAAATAATAGCACAATATCAAATTTATTTTCTGTTGAATCCAAGTGCCCTACAGGGTTTGGTTTTGTGATTTTGCTTAAATTGTAGTCACAATCACCAGAAAGTATAATGGGTCATCTTTAGTTCCTCATTCACCCCTGTAGACACCTTTGAACTCTTCTAATTCAAAGGATAGAACAGTCCATTATGATTTGTCAGGGGTGAACATGTTCATAAATTTCACAATGTTCATATACCTAGGTTTACTTCAGTACAATTTGATCATCTATATGTGTGGCTTTAATTTGACCATTGTTGTGTCCCAGGTGACCAGGTAAGTCGTCGAGGGGCGCTGACCGGTGGATTCTACGACACGAGACGATCCAGATTAGATTTACAGAAGAGTAAACTAGAATTACAACAGAAACTGGACACACAGGAAAGAGAGTACTCCACTCACAAATCCAAACTGGAAGTCCTGGAATCAAAGATCAACAACCTTGTTAGTGAAATGCAGAAAACAGAAACCAAAAATAGCAAAAACAGGTATGAATGTTTTTTGTTATTTAAAAAATATCGTCATAAGATGACATAATTTGGTTCAATTGTGGATCGCCAGCTTTTAATTATACCGCACATGACTTTGCATTTTGTATTGTATATGGTACAATGTGTGCAAGCATATGTCGTTTCATACTGCCTGGCGATAGTTTGATTCATAATATTATGATCAAAAATATTTATTTCCATCCCTTAAAAGTTTAAAGCTAGTGATTTGTACATTTTGAAAAATGAAAATAAGGCATACTTTAATAATTTAAACCAAAAAGGGATAGCTACCATAAGGAGACCTGTGTTGTGAAGAACTGTCGGGATATGAGTGTTGTAATTGACTTAAAAACAAATCCTGACATTGATTATTCTATATAAAAATGTATCAGTTTGAATGAAAACTGCAATGATGTCATATCTTAAACAAATATCACTAATCGATTCACAGAGATACATTTGAGAAAATGAGAGCAGATCTACGATTAATGACAGAGGAATTACAATCCATTGAGAGATCTAGATCACCCAAGGTCAGTATTTTTCTCTGCATTTAACAATGAAAATCATTTAAGTCACAATTTTCCTCTTTTCTGATAACACACAAGATTACTGGATTGAGAATAGTGGTTAAAAAAACCTCAGAAATACTTTGGTAATCTCTCTGGAATTTAGTTCATATCAAATGACAGTACTTGCAAAATTTAAATAAATGATTGGTGGGGTAGTTAAATATTCAAATCTTGTTACCTCCAGCAGAAACTTTATAGTACCATATTTGACCTAGTAAACACCCCGGAGCTAAAAATTGAGAAAATTGAGCGGCGCATAATGGGATAAAACATCTCACAAAAACTATGGCACAATGTAGGCTGTATACCAATTTACGAAAGAAATGAAATAAAGAAACTGTTTGAATACTTAGTGTCCAAAAAAGCAAGAGGGAGCATTTATAAGGATACTGGACATTTTTTTTGTTCAAATATGGTATATATTTCATGTGAGTTGAAATGTTTGTGGCTAGCTAACTAATTTTGTAAGTTTGTTAATTTGTATTAATAAGATTATGAGGTAAAAAGTCTACTTTATATTATTGAATGCTAAAAGTAAGTTCGATAGAAGCAAATCAGTTATGATTGCTTGATTAGTAGCATTATTCGTTCTTGGAAAACCTTTTGTGCAATATTGAATCTCTCCTCCACAGGAGAAGAGCGTGGCCAGTCTACAGACCAGTTTAGAGGCGATGCAGGGATCGGCAGCTTCACTTAACGAGGAGTTAGGCTCCGACTTACTATCACAGCTGAGTGTAGAAGACCAGCGAGAAGTAGACTATCTCAACGATCAGATCAAACAACTCACCCAGCAGAATAAAGAGGCCCTCACAGAGCGCATACGGGTAAGGCTTTCATCCAGAAATTATTTAAATAAAAATAATAAAATTAGGGTAACCTTGTCACTTGGAAGTCAATAGGGCGATGAAAAATTTTAATATTTTGAGATAAATATGTCAAATAAATTAGTGTTCCTTGGAACTATCGCCATCCGATAACATATGGCCACCTGTGCACAGCATCAACTGAAGACTGATTTTTGTTCTAATTATAAACCAAATTTTGAATGGAAGAACATTCTTAGTTATGAACGAACACATGCAATCTGCAGCTGATAATTTGTATCCAAATTAAACATTATAGCCAACCTCATTGTAATGCCAAAATAGTCCTGAACAAAATGTGGTAGTATAATGAGTATGACTGTACTTCGAGATAAGCATTGTCATAGAGTTATCAATGTTTGAGACCATTAGTTTGACTTCTATTTCAAAAACACCAGTGAAAGTTATTATTATTTCTTACGAACAGCTCGAAGGCGAGAAGAACAAATTAGAAAATTTACTTCACAATAACCTGATGAAGAAGCGAGACCGGATAATCCATGAGCTACAGGAAGTGTCAGAGGAAGATCGGCGGGAGAGACTAGAGACACTGAACTCTGACCTGTCTACGGCCGACGACAGAATTGTTGATCTCAAGGGTCAATCCAAAGGTAATGTCGAGCTCCTTTAAAGCACACATATGTCCTGAGTCTGCTGATACACAGATACTTTTGTATGTGACATTGTGATTGAGAGATGGATGATATATTCATGATTTGTTTCTTCAGTTTCTTCACAGCCTTTACCTAGTAGTTGAGTTTCCTCATGCTTATTGTAAAGTGAATATTCTTAACGTTAGAAGACGATATTTTGAAGAACATTGAAGTACATCGAAATAACATTGACTTTCCAAATCTGTTTCAGAACTTGACGACCAGTTAGATAAAATGAATAAGGAACAGAAGAACTTACAAAACAATTTAGAATACTGGAAGGTAAGTTGTATTGATTTAAGCCTTAAACACAATTTTCACAACAAGTATGTCACAATATTTTAGCCACTTGGCCGCCGTAGCCTCGTAATCTAAAAACGCTGATCTATGTATTGTAACTTTCTTGTTAGGGTCAAGTTTGATTTAGACTGGCCTTTGTATAGTATTTTCAAAAAATTTGAATTTCATGTTTGATTACAAAGTCATCTTAACTCCTTTACCCCTGAAGACACATTTAGACTCTTCTCAATCAAAGACTAGACCAGTCCATTATGAAATTTCAGGGATGAATGAGTTAACAAAATGTTACTATTGTTGACCTGTGTGATCATGCAAGTTACCTTTAGCCAATCAAACTGGAAGTTCATCACACTTTCTAAACTTACTTAGGTTTGCTTTTACTGGCTCCAATTTCTCGAAACTAACATGCAGACTTAGGTCAAAACTTCTGTTTTTCTCCTTATCTAACTTATACGAAAAACTTTGACTGAAGTCATTTTTTATCTAAAGTTTGTTTCGTGAAATTAGGGCCTGTTATGATGTTCAAATGTCAAGGCCTTTGTAACAGAAAATATATAAAATGTGTTTTTGCTTATTAAATTGCAGTAATTATAAGAACATCTACTTCCATTGAATTGTATGAAAATCATTGTTTAGTGCATATGTACTGTTATTTCATGTTTTTATCTTGTCAGGGCCAAGAAAAAGATAGCCATGAAAAAATCAGTGACGATGCTAAAGAGTTGGAAAAGATGACAAACAAACAGTCTTTGCTATTGAAAAAGGTAAGTGCTGCTGACAAGATCATTTAACAGTTTATTTGAATCAAAAATTGGCAAAAAAAATTTCAATGTTATCAAACATATGTGATTATTTACATTGTAAACAAATTATACATGTATGTATGTCAATGCAGTTATAGAATGCCTCATTTTTATTCAATTTTATAGAAATATAAATAAAGTCTCATTTCCTTTTACAGAAAGATGAATGTATGCGGAAAATTCGAGAACTTGGATCATTACCCAGTGACGCTTTCGAAAAATACCAGAATCTAAGCTTAAAACAGGTTTTACTTTGATTTGATTTACTAATGATTGTCTCCCTTGAATTGTCACCTGATTTGATGCTGATTTTAATTAAGTATCTCCCTTTGACAACGCTTGACTTAACAGCTGTCTACATAAGCCGAACAATAATCAAAAGTACTTGCTAGAACATCCATCTGTCTATATCATCGCTGTCTATACTGGCTGCTAGTTTATAAAGAATTGTTCCACATTACCGCAAACTATTTTGTAGGTCATGCGACAGATAGATGGACAAGTCAGCTAGACTGTAAATGAAATCCTAAAGAAATGTTATCTTTTCAAAAATCATTTATTCTATAATTTTTGAAATTCTAGTTTTGTAAAAAAAAAAAGAAAAAAATGGACAATTTATATGCAGGTTTTTTGTCTCCCTTGAATTGTCACCTGATTTGATGCTGATTTTAATTAAGTATCTCCCTTTGACAACGCTTGACTTAACAGCTGTCTACATAAGCCGAACAATAATCAAAAGTACTTGCTAGAACATCCATCTGTCTATATCATCGCTGTCTATACTGGCTGCTAGTTTATAAAGAATTGTTCCACATTACCGCAAACTATTTTGTAGGTCATGCGACAGATAGATGGACAAGTCAGCTAGACTGTAAATGAAATCCTAAAGAAATGTTATCTTTTCAAAAATCATTTATTCTATAATTTTTGAAATTCTAGTTTTGTAAAAAAAAAAGAAAAAAATGGACAATTTATATGCAGGTTTGGCCTGTTTGAGAATAAACTTTATAGCATCATTATTTGAGTCTTTTAAAGCAGTGAATGATAAATAAATGATAAAGTAAATAAATAACTCAAACATTGCGTGTTTCACAGTATGAAGGAAGAATGTATAATAAAAATAAAGTTATTTATGATTCAGTCCTGTTACTGCAAGTGATCGTCCGATTATTTAAAACAATATTTCTTTGTTTTAGTTATTTAAAAAACTAGAGCAGTGTAACCATGAGCTGAAAAAGTACAGCCATGTCAACAAGAAAGCTTTGGACCAGTTTGTAAACTTCTCAGACCAGAAAGAAAAACTTATAAAAAGGAAAGATGAGTTGGATAGAGGCCATGAGGTAGGCAACTTTCTTTGCCGTGTGATTTACTTCTACGAATTTTATGATCAAAGTATATTGGCGAAAGTTATATTTCAGTGAAGTAACATCTTCTACAATTCTTGCTGGCCCTGCAGGTAGGGCGTTAGAAATTGTACCTGCTGCCCCTATTGCATGATCGTAAAAGGCGACTAAATTTAGGATCTTATCTTTTCTCTTCTTCCTAACTGACTTTATCTTTCCTAATGCCTCCCTTGGCATCGCCTCACTTTTGGCCTCGAGTTGAGCGTTCGCCCCTGCGAGGAAGGCTCTGGGTTCTGTCCCCTGGCCGAGACACACCAAAGTCTTTAAAAGTGGTAGTTTCTGCTCCTGCTTAGCGCTCAGCAAACAGGGAGTGGGACGACTGGTTCGCCCTTTTGTCAGTATAATGTGACCGGGTGGGGTGTGTTGCTTGGTGTCTTCGGCGGCATGCTTCAGTGTGATAGCACTATAAAAAGGGCAATAGTTCCACTATACAAGAAGACACATCACGAATATATACCGCAGTCTCCCAAAACACGCACCTCGCACAACATACACGCAACACTACGCATACATGGGAGGCCGTCCTTACATGACCATAGCTGTTAATAGGACGTTAATAAATCAAACAAACAAACAAACAAATCTACAATTCTTGCACAATTTAAATAAAGGTTATTTTTTATTCAGTTTTAAATGACTCTTAAATAACCATTATCAATAATCCCTTAGAGAACAAACATATACCAAAAATTGGAGTTTGTATTTTGCATTCAACTTTGGAATCTTATACTTATGACTATTAGAGAGATTGAAATATCTGACATTTCTGGCTATAGGGGTAACTAACTTCACTTAAAGTCCTGGTTTTTTGTTTTCAGTCTATCCTAGATCTGATGAATGCGTTAGACCACAGAAAATACGAAGCTATCCAGCTGACATTCAAACAGGTAAGGCCATAATTCATATTTAATTGGATCACAACTTGTATTCTCTGCCATATTAGCTGTTCTTACATTGTATTCAAAGGGTATTTAGTAGCTAATTAAAAAAATGTGTAACAAGTTTCTAATTAATTAATACTTCATAATATCTGTTTCGGAAAACTGATTTCTTTTGGGAAGACACAAAATAGATAAATATGACTGTTTAATTTTAAAATTTTAAAAGTAGATATGAAGGCATGATAAGTGTGATGATTTAGTCCCAAGTATCACAATATAACACTCTATTCACTGAGGAAACTTAATTATCTACATTTACCAATTTTCAGGTGTCCAAGTATTTCAGCGAGATTTTCAAGAAACTGGCCCCACAGGGACATGCTGTGCTGGTAATGAAGAAGGGCGATAACGAGCAAAATGTAAGTAACATGTGAATCGTACACTGTTCACTTACATGTTTCATTGGTGGTGATAAGTTGGTGTAATGATACCCTCACATCAAGGTAGTGGTATTACTTTGGATGTGAAAAGAGGTGCATAGTTTTATTTTCTTGTAGTTACCATAGTAACCAGGACTGAGGTCTTACCATAGTAACCAGGACTGAGGTCATTGTATACATGCTTTGTGAAATGGACAAGAATTTGGTCATCTAGGCCTTAGGTCAATATTTAAATATTGCTCAGTTTAGGTAAAAATTGAAATAAAATTAATCAAGAACATGAAATATGAGTAGGTTGCCATGGTTACCAAATTAAACGCTCTTATGAACATAATCGAAATTAGTTTGCTAATCATCAGCTCAGACGGATGACAAATACAGTGGTCCTGTTCTCAAACATACCATGATCTTGTTGTCATGTTTACAAATAAGAGAACGTTTGGATATTACTTAGCCACAGTTCTTGATTTTATTCTATGGACACTAATAAATACAATATATATATATTTTTCAGGGTGATGATGATGATGCGTCTCCGCAGCAGGACGTTCCACTGGTAGAGCAGTTCACTGGTGTGGGCATCAAGGTATTATATACATTATATATCTTAGTACCTCAAACTAAAATCTCAGATAAAAAAAAGGGGAAAAAAAGTCTCACTCTTGTTTATTCAACCATGTTTAGGGTTTGGGAGCCTTGATGTGTAATGCTGAAAAACAAACCTATCAAAATTCAAAAGTGAAATCATTTTTCAGCTCACCTGGCCCGAAGGGCCGGTGAGCTTATGTCATGGCGCGTCGTCCGTCGTCCGTCTGTCCGTCAACATTTCCTTTAAATCGCTACTAGTCATAGAGTTCTGCATGGATTGTAACCAAATTTGGCCACATACATCCTTGGGGGAGGGGGAACAGAACTTGTATAAATTTTGGCTCTGACCCCCCGGGGGCAGGACGGGCGGGGCCCAATAGGGGAAATAGAGGTAAATCCTTTAAATCGCTACTAGTCATAGAGTTCTGAATGGAATGTATCCAAATTTGGCTATAAACATCCTTGGGGGAGGGGGAACAAAACTTGTATAAATTTTGGCTCTGGTCCCCCGGGGGCAGGAGGGGCGGGGCCCAATAGGGGAAATAGAGGTGAATGCTTTAAATCGCTACTAGTCATAGAGTTCTGATTGGAATGTAACCAAACTTGACCACAAACATCCTTGGGGGAGGGGGAACAGAACTTGTATAAATTTTGGCTCTGGTCCCCGGGGGGCAGGAGGGGCGGGGCCCAATAGGGGAAATAGAGGTAAATGCTTTAAATCGCTACTAGTCATAGAGTTCTGATTGGAATGTAACCAAATTTGGCCACAAATATCCTTGGGGGAAGGGGAACAGAACTTGTATAAATTTTGGCTCTGGTCCCCCGGGAGCAGGAGGGGCGGGGCCCAATAGGGGAAATAGAGGTAAATCCTTTAAATCGCAACTAGTCATAGAGTTCTACATGGATTGTAACCAAATTTGGCCACAAATATCCTTGGGGAAGGGGAACAGAACTTGTATAAATTTTGGCTCTGGTCCCCCGGGAGCAGGAGGGGCGGGGCCCAATAGGGGAAATAGAGGTAAATCCTTTAAATCGCAACTAGTCATAGAGTTCTACATGGATTGTAACCAAATTTGGCCACAAACATCCTTGGGGGAAAGGGGAACAGAACTTGTATAAATTTTGGCTCTGACCCCCAGGGGGCTGGAGGGGTGGGGCCCAATAGGGGAAATAGAGGTAAATTCTATAAATCACTACTTGTCCTAGAGTTCTGCATGGAATGTAACCAAATTTGGCCAGAAATATCCTTGGGAGAATAAGAACTGAGTTTGTATAAATTTCGGCTCTGGTCCCGGGGGTCAAGAGGGGCGGGGCCCAATAGGGGAATTATAGGTAAATCCTATAAATCGGTACTTGTCCTAGAGTTATGCATGGAATGTAACCAAATTTGGCCATAAACATCCATGGGAGTAGGAGAACAGAACTTGTATAAATTTTGGCTCTGACACTCCGGGGGCAGGAGGGGTGGGGCCCAATAGGGGAAATAGAGGTAAATGGTTTAAATCACTACTTGTCCTAGAGTTCTGCATGGAATGTAACCAAATTTGGCCACAAACATCATTTTTGGATGGGGAACAGAACTTGTTTAAATTTTGGCTCTGGCCCCCTGGGGGCAGGAAGGGTGGGGCCCAATAGGGGATTTAGAGGTTAATATTAAAATTGCTTCAGAAAAGAAACAATGAACCTGTATTCAGAACATTACTTGGCATTACAAACCAGGTGAGCGATAAATTCAAAAGTGAAATCATTTTTCATCTTCATTATGACCTTTGAACTTTATCATGACCTACATAAGCAAAAAGACTTATAGTAAGTAGTAGACTTGATTTATGATGTTTCTGAATAACGTGAATTTTTACTCATATAAGATGACAAAGTTGATTTTTATTGGTTGTCTGTTCACAGGAAACAACAGCTGACCATGTGTTGTTTGTTGTTTATAGGTAACGTGCATATTAATAATGTATTTGTTGTTTATAGGTGTCGTTCACAGGAAACCGGGCCGAGATGAAGGACATGTTACAGTTATCAGGAGGCCAGAAATCACTGGTAGCCCTCACACTTATATTTGCCATTCAGAAGTGTGATCCCGCTCCGTTCTATCTGTTTGATGAAATTGATCAGGCTTTAGACGCACAGCATAGAAAAGCAGTAGCAGGTATAGAGATGAAATATGGAATATTTCATGAATTTGTTATATCGAGCATCACATTGGTATTTTGTACAAGATCAATTAGTTCTTTGCTTAAAGGAGCATTAAAGGCCCACTACTTTTCCAAAACGCCTTTTAAGTTTTAAATGGGAATGTAAAACAAGGTCGAATATTTTGTAGAGTCGCAAAAGTTATTAACTTACTGTTAATGCTACACTCATCATCATCTTCTGAAAAATTGAATTAAAATAAGTAAAATGTTAATTTTTACAATGCTGGTCGTCTTATGTTTTCCTCTGGCGTCTTAAATAATGCGCGATAGTTGAATATTACTGTGCCAGACGGCAAAACAGTGAAACGCATCTCCACAGTTATCATATATTACGCAGAAAATCTTGCATATGTTTGGTGTTGTAACCTCATCTTAGGCCTCGGTATGTATTTTCTGGTGTTATAAATGTATTTTAAGAAATCTTTATATTTTGCTCCGGAGAGGTAGTGTGCCTTTAAACATTTTTGTCTCAGGTTAGTGTTTGAAGAACTTATGCTTTAAGCCAAGCTCTGCTTGGTTAAAAGTTTAATGTACATTTTTGACATCACAGAAATATCTTACCTCCTCACCTTAGGGACATGAGGAAATATTACAAAGATTAGACTTCACTAAACTTTAAGGCATTCTCTGAATGCGGTGATCATGATATGATCGACTAAATCGCTTATACAATGTATGGCGAGAAATATTGCCCAAATAGCATAGATAATAGGGTTTTGAATTTTACATTGATAATGGGATTAACTTAACAATAGATTTTGTAGGGGGGACATTTTGTGTTTACTTGCTGTATGCGCAATTGGAGATATTATTATCAAAATTGGCTATGAAAATTGACTAGCTACTGATTAAAGGTGAAATTAGTTGTTAATGAAGTGCTTTCTGTCTACAGATATGATCCATGAGCTGGCCGGCGATGCCCAGTTTATTACTACCACCTTCCGACCAGAACTCCTACAACACGCCGACAAATTCTACGGTGTCAAGTTCAGAAACAAGGTCAGTAACACAGATGCATGGTTAATCATTTTTATTAACCATGCTAAATTACTTACAAGTGTTACCAGCAATTACTTTATAACATACAGGTACATATGAGATATAGATATACAGTAGAGTCCCGATAATCTGGATGCTAATAGTCTGGAAACTCTCAGTCCATACAGAAATGTTTAACCGTAATGTTGCATCTTGACTAAGAACTTAAAAATTGATAGTCCAGAAATATTGTAATCCGCGCAGAGGCTGGGATCGAAGGCGTCTGGATTATCAAAGGTTTACTCTAGACACTTTCATGGTGAGAAAGAGATGGATGCCGATATTAAAATGTGATGACCAAGTATAGATCTCGCGGTAATCGTTCAGTGTGTGCCAAAGTCTTAGTATGTCAGTTGTACACGAGTGGTGTTGATAAAGAATTATTACCGTTGATTAGTCCCACTACCTTGTGTTGCATCCTCGATAATAGAGGGGTTCTTATCACTTACTATCTCTACACCCCTGGACTATCTTATACTAAAGGCAGCTCAGAGGAAAAAATCTGAACAAATCACAGGCCAGCAAAAAATTCTTTGAAGACTACAGAGAGAGCGACGACCAACTTCAAAGTCACACAGTGTACCTTTATACGAATCTTTTGATGTACATCAAAGGACTAAATGAGCTGTTCTGTACTGTTGCCTCCAGTTTTATTATGAGATAGTCCAGGGGTGTAGATATCATAAGTGATTGGAACCCCTTGAGTATCGAGGGTGCTGGTGTTGTGACATCATATTTTGACATAATTTTTTGACGTTACAATCACTGGAAAAATATTATGAAACAAAAATATAAGATATGGAATTGATGTCAGTGAGTAAGAAATAAAGATCTTTTTTGTTTTACACTATGACTGTAACTTTGTGTTTCAGGTGAGTCATATTGAGTGTGTGAGCCGAGAGGAAGCCGAGGACTTTGTTGAGGACGACTCCACACACGGTTGAGGATACAACTTTTCACCTAACAAGCTGAACAAGTGGCTCCTCTCAAACCTCCTGGTCTGGGGAGCACATTGTGCTATGGGAACTGGGTGAAAACTGGCAGGAACCTTTCAACATAAAAGGCAGCATTCTCTGTTCAAGTGACACATGTTGTTCGTGTGGCCGTTCAGAAGTTGGCATAGGCAGTTGCATTTTCAGTGGCACAGTGGATTCCGATTGTACAAGTGGCAAAGTGCCGTATGACTGATTCTGGAAATGTGACCGGACAGAAATGACCATATCTGGTTGTTTGTACATGTTTGCTCCAAAAGGAAAGCAATTCAAGTTTAAGGTTAAAATGTTAGATTATGTCCACACTTTCAAGCTGTTGTTTTACTTAAAGAGTAGGTATCATAAGCATAAGGTCCGGATTCGCTACTCCTTTATTTATTGTGAAAATTATCAAAATTAATTATTAATTAATTTGAATAATTTTTTTAAACAAATAATGAATTTGACCGATGGTAAATTCTAAAATGCTGAAAGAATGTCTTGCATATGAAAAAAAAGTGGTATAGTTAATTGAATTTCAGATCATGTATGTTGTTGATTGTGTATCTTTCGTTGAGATCGCCATGGCATTGATCTGATAGTCTGACAGATTGGTATTTAGAGAGAAAGACGGATAGGACGCATAAGGGAGAGAGAGAAAATAAAACGAGAAAATGGGGAAGAATGAAAGAGAATTTTCATATCTACAATATTTGTAATCATACACGGTCTCATAACTGGCATTTTATGTTTGACTTCCATACTTACAGGGTTCGCGATAGACAGACCTGCAGTAGAGAAAGACCAATGATTTTGTTTCAATTCTCAATATGATGAAAATACATGTTAAAGTGATGGATGATATTCTTGCTAAAGATACAATTTTTTTAGTAATAACTCGTTCCCCTGAAATTACATTTAGGCTCTTCTTAATCAAAGTCTAGGCCAGTCCATTATGAAATTTTAGGGATGAATGGGTCAAATTTTATAGCAGGTGTAGTGCATGTTTTTCAAATCTTACTGCAATGTTTGGTTATTTTCTTTTTGTTTTAAAACTGTAAAAAATATCGAATATTTAATTATAATACAAATTGTTAAAAAGAAACTTTTGAAGTTTTTTCTGTAGTAAATGGAACAGAATTGTTTAAAAAAAATTCTGTAATAACCAGAAAAATATTTATTTAAAACAAGTTCAACACATTGCTGCCTTTAGAGGAACAGGCTATTGAAAGTCATCGTCGGTGACCCACGGTTTATTGCACTACACTTCGCTACACTTATTAGCCGTGGGACAGCACAATCTCAGAGCACCGCTTTCGTCAAGTGCCGTCTGATTGGCCCCGACATATTTTAGCCAATGCGATTAGAGGTTACATACGCTTCACAGAAGCTGTACATAAAAAAAATTGATATCCATTAATATTCTCCCTCCAAACCTTAAGAATTCTCATTTTAAAAGAGTTATGTTGATTGGTTTCTATTTATAGAGTTTCGTCATTGAAGCGGTGCTGTAAGATCGAGCTATCCCACGAGTGATAAGTGTAGGTAGTGTAGTGCAATCAACCATGGGTCACCGGCAATGATTGAAAGTTTGATTAAATAATTTTGTATTTGAAACATTAGTTTCAGCGTTCTATGGTTCAAATTCTAGTTTCATTGGCGACATATTCTCTTGACAAGCTAGAACTTCATTGGTTAGATAGGAAAACGTGTTCCATGTAATCATTTCTTGTTGTCATGTGTGTATGTATAAATGTTGTTTATAAGATGGACAAATATTTTTTATGGTGTAATTAGAGTCTTTACTGTTTACCAAAATTCATCCTCATCTACATGTATTGTTTTGTATTAGAGTTGATTTGTTGTATCAAATCTGTTAGTTTTGTGTCCAGAATTTATCATACTTTTATCTATGTAAATATTGAATAAATATTTAAAAAAAAAATTCAAATGAAATTTTTGTTTTATTGTTTTTATTTTTCAGAAATTTCTTTTTTTCAAATATTTTTATCTTTTAAATACATGTATTATATAATAAGTCTGATTGGTCAAAAGCAAGTGAAAATATCAAAATTGATATTTTTACTAGAGTGATATATATCACTCTAATGTTCACTGTAAAACCTTATATTTCGATTTGAAAAATGTAATAAAACATGGTTATAACGAACCTCTAGGACCAACGAAATCACTTTGCTAATTACAGACAGCTTTTAGGAACATTAACGATGAACGAAAATTACTACATTATAATCATGAATTCGTTGAAAGCGTGTTCGATATAAACGTGTTAACTGTACATTCTGTATACCGTATTAGACCCAATAAACGCCCAGGCCGTTTAAAAATGAAAAGGTACTAAAGATGAAATTATTGCAAACCTTTACAGTTTTGTGTATTTCGGTCTATACTTACACCTGGCCAATTGAAGTCATGGGGGAGGGGAGCTTATTGGGTCGAATACGGTAACCGGGTATTTTTACGGATCAACATAACAATTTGTACCAAAAACGAGAAAATTAAATTTTAGTGGATTAAAAGATTTTGTGAATTGCTGTAGGGTATAGATATTATATAATTCATCTATTTCTCAATTTTTGCGGATCAGATTTTCATACCCACGTAAAATAACCGCCTTTACGGTTTATATTTTTCTGCTAACAAGTAGAAGCACAGTATTAGGGTAATGCCATAATTAAGCGTCTAGCTCCTGATGAGTCGTTTATGAAGGTATCTCACTTTTAGCCTTTTACCGCCTGTCCCTGTTATGCAGGCTCTGGTTTCTATCGCCAGGCCGAGACGCATTAAAAGTCTATAAAAGTGGTAGTTTCTGATCATCGTAAGTGCTCAGCATACAGGTAGGCTCTGATGCTGTCCACTGGCCGAGACACGCTAAAGTCTATAAAATTGGTAGTTTCTTCCCCTGCTTAGCGCTCAGCATACAGGGAGTAGGACGCCTGGTTTGCACGTAGTCAGTATAATGTGACCGGGTGGGGTGTGTTGCTCGGTATCTTCGGTGGCATACTTCAGTGATTTAACACTATAAAAAGGCAAGAGTTCCACTTTACAAGAAGACAACACGAATATACCGCAGTCTCCCAAAACATAGAACGAATAATCATACCCTTCCTCCACTCCGTTCCCAGCATCTGTCAAATGTTCCGTCTGACGTTCCGAGCTACGTCATCGCAGCTACACACCGCACACATGGGAGGCCGTCCTTACATGACCCTAACTGTTAATAACACGTAAATTTAATGAAACGAACAATCTATAGGGGTAAAATGGAACTATGTTGAAACTTGGTTGTAAGTATGTATACAGTTACCTGTCTGATAAGAATACCTACCTAATAGGTGCTAAAGAAAAAAAACCCAATGTTGATATAAGTAATATTTAAAACTGAACTTGCCTGGAAGACACTAACGAAGTTATGTCAATCTGTCTTTTTGGGGATGACAAATCACCGAAACGGAATAAAAAAAATCTATGTTTTTATATGCAAAAATACAATTTCTATGTATAAAATACGTAATATATTGTGTTTTCATATATTCGGTCCACTTCGGTGATACGTCGCACCCATGATGTCATAATTAAGAAATGACGTCACATGATTAATTGTCTCTATAGACTAAACATTTACATACGAGCTAGATTTTGCTTGTTTTGTAGAGAAACGAAATTATACCCATACTTTATTGCTAAGTAATACCACTAACTGTTGTGTGATAAAAGCTACCCAAAACTCGTGGTTATGCAATATATAATTTATTATATGAAGTCCAATTATTAGATATGCCACAAGCCTAATTACATATCAAATTATTGGACTTGTATGTGTATTTTCCGTTTTGGTATCATTTTATGAAAATCTGTTGATGTGTTCTCAAGTTATCGTCCGTATACTAAAATCAATGACCTTTGTAGTTGACATTTTGACCACAAATTCAATTCCGAATGGTGTTATCTCCTAGCTCACAATTGTATGAAGTTTGAACAAATTCCGTTGATGAGTTCTCAAGTTATCGTCTCGAAACTAATATTTTGTGAAACTAGACTTTCTATTTATAGTCACAGTCACCTTTTGGCTCCAAATTCAATCCCAAGTTATATTTTCTCACATGCTACCGTTGTGTGAAGTTTGTTAAAAATCCACTAATTCGTTCTCAAGTTATCATCTGGAAACCGAATCCGGACAGACGAACAGACAGACAGACGGGGACGAAAACTATAATCCCCTCTGATCATAATTCCTCATCATCACTTCTCTGAAAGCAATGACGGGAACTTTCTCAACTATAAAAGCTCCCCATAGCCACTACGTGTTATTTTGTGAAATAAATAAAATCAAGATGTAAATGTTATGGAAAATATGTTAACCCATTCTTTTTTATTTAGATGTAAAAACAAAAAATGGGTGCTTTTCTCTATTCCAACAAGGTGTCTGATGACCAATATTTGTGAGAAATCTTCCGTCCGTCGTACAGTTCAGTTTGGTTGGTTTATCAGATTTCCTTCCCATAATATATCAACAGCCAGGGCCATGTAAGGACGGCCTCCCATTCAAGCGATGTGAAGCGTATATGAAATGCAAATGAGTGTTTTTGGGACACTGCGGTATATTCGTATTGTGTCTTCTTGTATAGTGGAACGCAAACCAGTCGTCCCACCCCCTTAATGCTGAGCGCCAAGCAGGAGCAGAAACTACCGAATTTATAGACTATGGCGTGTCTCGGCCAGTGGACAGAACTAGAGTCTACCTAACAGGGGCGAACGCTCAACAGAAGGCCAAAAAATGAGGCGGTGTCAAGAGAGACGTTAGGAAGAAGAAAGATAGTGAGGAAGAAAGAAAAGATCGTAAATTTTATCGTATCTTAGGATCATGCAATAGGGGCAGCATACCTGCCATACCTGCAGGGTAGAGCACGTCATCACACAGCTAACAGGATACATGCACGAAATAACATGAACATAATGTTACAATATGAGCTACTATTATAGTTATCAAAAATAAAGTTTGGATTTCATGGAAATTTATGTAATAATGACACACAACATTTACTCAAAGTGTTATAATATACATATTATATATAATGCATAGCAAGGTGTTTACAAGAGACATTTATACATAGCATGGTGTATCATCAGAAACAACACTGTGATACATTAACTGTGATAACATTTTGAACACTAAATATATTCAAATCAGAGAAACGTAAACAAAGAACATAAATTAAGAGTAATGCTATTGAAATTCTAGGGATGCCACGCATGGATACCACAGGTTAACTATATGCAAGTAGATTTCAAATGGGAAACCGCTCACACTGTATGCAGATGACAAATCAGCAGATGTGTGTTGTGAAACATACTTTTCTGCAAAATTTCATTCGGCAGGTTCTTCCACATATAAGTCAGCTACCTGAAGTGAATCATTGGAATTTCATGATTGATCGCAATATACTACGCTGTGAAGCGTAGCGCAGTGCAAACGACCTTGGTATCCGAAGATCCCTTATATGGATGTTTACCTTTGGATCTTTCTACCAGCTAGTTACATTGTCCAAGTTAGTAAAAGACGTATTTCCACATATTTTTTTTGTAAAATTCGTTTATGAAAATCATATGAGATTCTAAAAAGTGCGTAAGACCTTTCACGAAATATAAGCAAATCAACATTGTCGTTGTTGTATTCAAATAAGGAGGAAGAATGTGAAGATTTGCATCCTTTCTCCTGCTGGCTCTTTTGAAGAGGTAAGCATAATATGTTCTGCCTATTAATTCCACTTTACTCTGCTTTCATGAACGCGACACCTTGTAGCCACGAAACACGTTGTCATCTGACTGAGAAACACTTAGTAATAGTTTTCTGCACGTAGTGTGTTTCAATTGTGCCTGTTGTCCTTATTGCATGATTGAAGAAGGCGTCTTATTTTAGGATCTTATCTCTTCTCTTCTTCTCAACTAAATTTCTTCTTAACGTCTTCATTCAAACAGTCTCATTTTTGGCCTCCAGTTGAACATTCGCTCCTGTAAGGAAGTTTCTGGGTTCCGTCCCCTGGTCGATACGCACCTAAGTCTATAAAAGTCGTAGTTTCTATGGATTGTGGTGACTGATTGTCTCGCTCCTCGTCTGTTTAATATGACCGGGCCGTTAGGTGTCTTTGGTGGTATATTTCAGGGAGATAGCACTTTAAAATGTGTCAGAGTTACAAGGAGACACAATATGAATATACCACAGCCTCCCAAAATATACAGAAATTCACACACACAATACAATGCATACATGAGTCCGTCTCATAATGAACCAAATAAACCAACAGTCACTCGAAAAAGCAAAATACTGAAACTACTAAAACAAAGTTAAGTCGAAATATCGGATAAGTCGAATATTTTTTCCCGTTTGTTTATACTGCAAATTGGAAAGTGTGATATCCGTATGATTATATTTCAGTCTTTATATTTCATGATTGAAATCAATCAAAAACCCTTATTTTCCAAAAGTCCATGTTATTGAAAAGGAAACTTATTTCCAGAACAAATGTTACCGTGCTAAACACCGCGAAGTTTGGCTTATGTGCTCCACACAACTACAGAATAATATGTGACGGGATTGGACTTGGTCGATCATCGGTGAACAGGTAGCTCAGTGGTAGAGCATTCGGCTAATGTTCGGAGGTCTCGGGGTCATATCCCGGTCAGGCCGCTACATTTTCTCCTCTCCTGTTACAAACCTTTACCAGAAAAAAAGGTTGACGGAAGTTTTGATTACTCGTCTGATGTCCAGTAACTTCATGTTCTAATTTCCCACATGAAACTAGTGTTATATACTGGAGTGATTTTCATTGGCTGGAAATCCATTGTGACGTCATGGGTTGACGTCAATAAACAATAACGTGACGTTAGGATGAGAGTACGTCATGACAAAATGAGGACATTTTGAAACAATGGAGGTCTCCTCTGGATTTACACATTTCGACGTTGAAATTCTTCGAAATGTAAGTTTTTGTAGTTATGCAATAAAAAGTATCAAAAAATTGTATTCATATCATGTGAACTTTTATTTCACTTATCAGGAAGTTTTAATTTTTATTCGCCAAGGCTAGGATTTTTGGAATACATTTTGACAGTGAAATTATAATTCTTAGCAATATATGTTGTGGTATTTATGTTTATAAATATTTCATGTTCATTTCATATGAAATTTTATGAAAATCGTCTCGCTAAGGCTTGCAAAAAAATTTTAAAAAAATCTTAGACTCGTTTTTATAAAATTTCCTGTGAAACGAACACTCATTTACATTTATAGTTAAGTGGATTCTTATTTCTAGGAATTACATATATTTAACAATATATATATGTATCTAGACCATTAGCAATATCATAACACATGACACGGAAGAATTCCGAGTGTTATTAAACAATTAATAAATGCAGTTTTAACTGGGAACATGAATATGTTCGCTGAGTCAGTTTTCAAACGATTCAGTGTGATAATATTCATAGGTCAAGATTTGCGGTTTAGTTAAACATATGCTAGTTCATATGAGCTTTTGTCAGACATTATTAAAAATATATTTTGTACCTAATATGTTAAAAGACATTGAGTCATGGTTAGCAATCGGTCATTATCCTCCTCGTAGAAATACAGAACCATACTTGAATATTTATTATATATACGACCATGCTGTGATTTTATTCCCTGCGTAACAAAAAATCAGATTCGCGGGTTTTGGTTATCGGGCTATTGTAACAGACAGGAGTTCCATTATTCATATATTGAAAAAATAGTATATTAACTTTAAAACCACAGGGAGGATTATAAATTATGGACCTTTGTTGGTGTTCATATTATGTTACACCACCCTGGTCGATTAGATAATGACAAAAGGCGTAGTCTGTGGTAATTTTCTTAAATTCTGCCAGGGCGTTATAACACCGAATTAAAGCTCCTTAATTTCATAATTTTACAAAATGAAACATACACGCGTATGACATGTAAATTTAGAACCTAACCTGAGGGTTTGTGTGGGATGAATTATGGACCTTTCATGACGTTCATATCATGTTACATTATCCTGGTAGAATAAATAATGACCGGGACCGTAGCTTGATGTCATTATCTTTAATTCTACAAGGGCAATATAGTACCATATGAACCGAATCAAAGGTCCTTTATTTTTATATTAGACATACAGTTTTTTGACAAATTTCAAAGCGATTATGTGATAGGCATATTACTTACTAGACCAACGACTGCCATAAACGTGACCATTTCGATCTCAAGTTTGAGCAATGGAATCCACAAGCGCATTATCGATCCGGTTGTGACGTCACGAAATCAATATTGACTCGGTGTTTTTAAAAATGGAGACACCGAGCATACGTATGTTATCAATCGAACCAAACGTGACCATGTATTAGCCAATAAAAAGAGTGGAAAAATCAGAGCATATCTGATATTACAAAATCTTATTTTGAAAATCCAAAAAAAAAAGAACTACAAAAAACCACAAAGAAACGATAAGTTAATATTATCAATTAAATATGGTCTGTATACCATAGCCAGGTAGATGCACTTCTTTACTCTTATAATAGTTTATTATCAGCATTTTCGACCGGACAGTCATTTTTTTCTGTAGTCTTTATCCTTTTTTTTCTATCTCTGTTTTTCTTTAAAGAGAGCATTATAAAACGGATAGGAACCCAGCTATCACAAGGAGACACAACACGTATATACCATAGCTTCTCAAAGCATACGGCCATTCAGATACGCAATGCATTGTATTCGCTATTAAAATGACACCCTCATGAAACAATAAGTTTAATAAGGCTTTTAGCCTATTTAACCAATCAACCAACTCGTTTCTTTTATGACATCTTGTAGCACATTTATAGATGCAACGTGATTGAAAAATAAATAATCTTGAATCTAGTTTGCATGTCAATAGACAGGTTGCACGAACTATCGCTTTTATAGTTTGACATATGTGTCCCCACCTTCAAGGTGTGGGGTCTCATTGTAAGCTAGACAAAGCCATTTCGTCTTAAAGTAGATATTTTATAGCCTATAAATTTCGCGACAAATTAATTTTTGCAATTTCGTAGAACACTCTGGAGGTCGATATATTTCAATTTACGAAAAAAAAAGTTATTAGTTACGGACATATCGTCCAATTGTCAGTTTATTCAAATTAATTGGATAAAATGTTCATTTTCGCTAATAAAAAACTAGGCTTAAATAAAAGTTACATGTGCCGTAATTGGGCGCAAATTTTGACATGTAATTTTTTCTTCAGTGATCTCTTGAAAACCACCAGTTTTGATTACTTAAGCTTAAAATCATTCAAATGGACAGGCAATATGTATGATGCCTTTTAAACATTTGTTACAGCACAAAATTTATGCACTGTAAGGTTATAGTTTTTAAGCCTTATACATGTTTAGATGGAAATATACTTGCAGAAATCATTTAAAATTACTAATAACTATAACTTTAATCTCGCATTTTCACGCATATATTGTTTTTATCACGACAATTTAATTTCGCCATCAAACCTCCTTGCATCTATTTTATCTGTATTTGAAAAAGAAATTCTCGGCGAGGTATTTACGCGATTTCTCATTTTTTTTGGCGATATACACGAAATTGAATCGCACGCGAAAATCATTTTGATTATAGTAGAAATCTGTTTCGGATGAATGTTTTCCCAGTATCATTATATAGGGTCTTCCAAGATATCATGATTGATGATTTCATAGGTCAATATTATACTGTAAACGCACTGATTTTAGTGTAGTCAAATTTTGTCGTAAATAAGAAAAAAATACAAATTATTAGGACGGATATGAAGCGCTAAAATATAATTACTATTTAAATAACATAGCCGCTAGAATAAAATTATCACTAAAATAAACCTAACGCCACAATAAAACTAACTCTAATTAAAAGTACCGCGAAAATAAAAATGCCACTAATATAAAACTACCTCTAAAATAAAACTACTGCGAAAACAAAAATACGACTAAAATAAGACAAACTCTAATTATTAAAACTACCACTAAAACTAAAAACAAACTACCTCATAAATAAAACTATCACATAAATAATACCACCACATATGTTATACAATCACTAAAATAAAACTACCACTAAAATAGTACGTTTACAGCAGTTCACTTACAGTGGGTCAACAAGGAACTGTTCTTTAATTAGATAAGTTATTCAGATTATTAATTAGGTAACGGAGCTGAGTAATATAAATCAGATAAGCTGACATCGTGTGAAGTATGTACCAGTAGGAACAAGCTACCTGTCGTCAGAGTAAGATAAAACTAGGGCTCATACTAAGTAAGTAAGACACACTGATTGTTAAGATATCCTAATCACTGAGTTCCCCACCTGCCGACAGGTATGACCATTAACATATAAAAATGGAATGAAACATCTGAGAGATAATTAACATCATTTTAATAAGAATAGATAATGAAGCTAGTAAAAGGAATCGGATTGTCTTTTGTACATTAAGCACCAGGCGCCGATTTCTCGAACCAAATTAAGTAAAAATATTTTCATATATTTTCATACGAAATTAAGTCTGCTCTTTTGTTTCGAGAAATTGGAGACAGGACTACATTTAGTGACATGGTGAGAGGAAACTAGGACAAAATCGTGTACAAACAGTTAAAAAGAATAAAGAAAGGTTACAAGACTTTGAAATATTTATTACATGTCTTTATTTAATGATAACATGTTTCACATTTCTATATATCTGATATATGTATACTATTATTTTTGGAAGGAAGATGTTTCGCCATGCATAATGATCTTGCGTCATAAGCAACCATACGAGACAATTGACGATTTTACTAAAATATTTCAGATAAGGTTCTCGGTATATTTTTCTATATATTTCTAACAAGTTTATTCTTTAGATATCTCACAGATTTACATTATATTTCGTAGATATCTCACAGATTTACAATATATATAGTGGATATCGCATAGATTTATAATACACCTCGTAGATATGTAACAGATTTACATTATATCTCGTAGATATCTCACAGATTAACAATAAATCTCATAGATATCTCACAGATTTTCAATATATATCGTAGCTATCTCACAGATTTACAATACATGTATATATGATAGATATCACAGGTTTACATTTACATCTTATAGATTTCGCACATAATTATAATACATATACAGTTTCACAAATATCTCAAAGATATCTTATATTTTTACAATACACCCCAAAGATAGCTCACATTTTCAAAATACATTTCTTATATATCTCATATGTTTACAATATATCTTATCAGGATATCACAGTTTTTCAATATATTTCTTTGTCAGAAGTTCTTGACAGATATTGCTTATATACAACTTTTACTGTTTTAGCGTCATAAAAATTATCCTTTTTGCGCTTCAATCCAGCTTTTCGAAAAAGCCAAAATGAAAAAATTAATAAATAAATTTAGCGAGAGGCAAAGTAATAAGCAGTGTTACGTCTGGATTAAAAAATGCGGTCAAAATTCATAATTAAAATATTATATTTTCTTAAGTATATGAAAAAACATTATACTATATAAATGTCTTGTACTTGACTGTGTGTATATAATCGTACTATCTATCATAGGGACCTAATAAGGGAAGGTAAGTTATATGTGACATGACAGGACTACATGTTATTTTTGTCTTCACCAATGTACTGAAAGCCACAAGATTTGATAAATTAAGCATTAAAAATCGTTAAAATGGACAGAGAAACATGTATGAAACCTTGTTAACATTAGTTATCGACACTGAAATTCTTGCTTTTAATGCGTTGTGTATGTTTAGATGGGAACATACCTATACTTTACAATTACTTATAACACGCAGTGTGAAACGATATTGTAGACCACAACTTGTCCTCATGATCTGACCTCATGTATGTATTTCACAATGTTGTATATTTAAATATACTGGTGTTTATATTTGTAAAATTAAAACCTATGCATTGTAACTATTGTAATGCTGGTAATTTGTGGTAGTAAATAACATGTAAAAAACTATTTTTTATTCGTGAGTATTAAATTTACGTCACATATAACTAGAGCAATACTTTAAGTAAAAGGCTGTTACATATCTAGATATAAAGAATAGAAATACTTACAACATATATTGTAATAACCAACGCACGCCGAAGAGTTTGCATTTGTATTCCTGAAAGAAGAATATCTTCACCCTTTATATCTACAGACGAAACAGGCATTTTTTCTTCTTTCATAATTCGACGTTATTGTTACAAAATTCCCGTAAACACATCTCTCCATGTTTAATACGTGACTAAAAAAACCACAAAAAACCACAAACAACAAAAAAAAATATATATAAAAAAAAATAAAAAAAAAAAAAACACGAAAAAAAATTCTTTAACAATGGAAATTATGCGAATAAAATTGTAATGTAAATTTTGGTCATATACTGTGTAACAGTTATACTACCCCGGATTCCGAAAATGTCTTAAATTTTACATATAATATTGTGGACGCCGTGGCTTCGAAAGTATGCATTGGATGACAGTCATTTGACACTGCGTCAAACGACGTGAGTGTATATTGCATGTGATAAAAGCACGACTGAGGTAATCTTGTAAGGTATAGTGATATATACTATTATACTATTCCAGTTTCGCTACAAGTGTACACTTCTGGTTCATGTAAACTGACATGCTGACAAATTTTCTTCCGATTTTCCATAGTTTATTCAGTCTTCACTTTCCTTTATCCGTCTTGTTTAATTCCTACTTTCGTCCATCCTCCATTCCTCCTTTCCTCTTCGCTTTTTGTTTTTCTCCGAATTAGAATCATCAATTAGATACTTGGTAATGCAAAATCTATTCTCTATTTTTTATATATTATAAAATAAAGTACAGTTTAAAAAACTAATATGATACGGTAGTAGTTGCCAAACCATTTATCATATCCAAATCCTGAATCAGTAAGTGGTTTAAAAAACTAATATGATACGATAGTAGCTGCCTAACTATTTATCATATCCGAATCCTGTATCAGTAAGTTCTTACATTTTAAGGCCATCCAAGTAAATCCAGTTCGTCTGTTCACCCATACCAGTATACGAGCTTGTCATTGTTATTGTCAATTAGCCATCTTATGAAGGGGGACAGTTCTAACATACTATTTTTCAAGTTAGTAATGTCCCTCTTCATTAGGTAGCTACCGACATTTGTCCAGAGAAGATATCTGACTGGGTCTTCCTGATGCATCCTGATTGTATCAACGTCGTGCTTCGTTGTCTTCTGGATTAAAGTATAAGGAATGTCTCTAATTCCAAATTAATCTGAAACTTAAAATTTCCGGAAAAAATAAAACGCATTTGTTATTTATCTTATAGTAACAAATTATGACATAAGTAATAGTAATAAATAAAGATATCATTTGTATATTTTATGCATTATTTTTACCCTTTAATTAGCATATAAAACTAATTTCAAATCAATTGAAGTGTTGAAATTCTGACCATAAGACAAAATCTAGCAAGTTGATTACAACACATTTTCTAAAATGTTGACTATCTGTATTATAATATTTATACGATACAATCAATGACGCTTTGGATCTGAATGCAGAATAGAAATATCATCAGTTCTGGCATTTTTGCAAAAGTTCTTTGGACATTTGCGTTAGTATGAGAGTATCAACGAAGTGTGAGACTAATTGTAAAGGTTTTACTTTCCATTGTTCTAAAAACACACATTTATCGTTTTTATTTGAATTTAACGCTTTATAACCGTTTCTAATTGTCGTCTTTCTAAATTTCCTCATATCTAATTAAGTGTCATCATTGACAAGTTATTACAAAGTTGAATAATTTTGACGTCGTAGTTTTTACTCTTCATATTAATTGATGGCTGAACGCAGCGTCGTGGAGACTTTTAAGAGAGTGTTTTGTTATACATGGATCTACGTGCCATAAATTCATATTAAAGTCTATCTTTATAATTCAATATACATCCATCAAATAAGTATTAATCTTTTCAAAATCCCAAATCTTGGGGGAACTTTCCCCATAAAATCATTACGCCGTTGTACCAGCCAATCAGAAGCGATATTACAAACGGTAACGTATTTTTGTTTCATTTACAGAAATATAAAATAAATTTTCAGCCAATAGAAATACTTATTGCAAACAAGACTGAACCATTTCCTTTTTTGCATTATTCATTGAATACTTATCTTATAGCAAATCTGTTTGCCGTACAGCTTCAGTGACATTTATAAAACAGTCTTGTGGATTTGAACTTAAGACTATTTGAGTCAAAATGCATTTTAAAATACTAAAATAGGAACAGTTTGGATAAATACATCATTATTGCTTTTTTTTGTTTTGACATGAACCGTGAACGTTCGTATTTTAACCAATCAGATGTTACTGCATATCGATTTTAAGCAAGCTAACAAAATGATCGATAAACTCGAGTACCTTAAGTATTATTTTTATCTTATTTTTTTAACATTAACGATGTACAGGAATTTAGTCAGCACATTCGTATCGTATCATATGTTCACAGTAATTAACATTTAAGTATATGAACTACACATTGAAAGAAGAAATTGTATTACTATTTATACAATATAATGCATTTACTTACTTAAATAGCGAAAACTCCACATGGTAGGGGTTTAGATTTTATCCAGAATTATCATTCTCTTTAGAATGACACGAAAGAAAACAACTATTAATTGTTAGGCTACTTAATATAGATATTTTATCCTTCGAGAACTCGTTGACCATGGTATTGACAAAGATTGTGATGTCAGGCTTCTAAATCAAATAGTGATTACACGTAATTACACCGCTAATATCATCTTAAATAATATACATTATATGACCAAGTTCGCTTACCTATTTGTAAAAGTGCCATCTGTTGTAAATCTTCCCTAACAAACGACTTGGATACTAAATGAAGAACACATAGACTCCCTCATATATATGAACATTTTGTGTATTGCGCAATTCACAAAACTTCATTCATTCACATTGAACTGAACCGAGGAAAATGTTTCATGTTAATAATTTGTATTATATTGCGCAATCATTAGCCTATGGAAACGATGGGCTTACAGACATCATCGAAACGAAAATCTTCAAATAGCAGTTGAAAGAAAAATAAGATGTATGCAGTGCGTGATAAGGAATAATTGATTTAGTTTTACAAAACATAAAACGTAATAGTACATGTAGCTTTATAATGTGCATATGACAAGTTTGCATTTTACCTTATGCTTTCAATAGTCGCGACCATTGATAGATGGGCAGGGCCCAGTTTCATGAACATTCATTAAATGTGAAGAATCTCTTAACTCAAAATTCGCCATAGAAAAGCATTACGGATTTTAAGGAAGGATCCCTAACTTAAGATTTTTCCTTAACTTCTGTAATGCTTTCCTGTGTAAAATTTAAGTTATGGAATTTCTTAAAGTTGAGGAATGTTCATGAAACTGGGCCCTGGGTCATATTTCAACCTTCACTTGAGAAATTTCCTTTACTTAAATTTAAACATAAAAATTCTTCATAGTAGATGTGCCATAAAATTTAAGATTTCGTTTTGCAGGGAAATTATAGGTTAAGTTTTTACGATAATGTAGACTATTGAAGGACTTATGGTGAGGAAGCCGATCTCCTATTTTAATGCTAAGGCGAGCGAAGATCATAATTAATCATCGGTAAGCTATATAATTAAGATGTTTTTAATGATTTCTTTCCGACAGAACTGAAAAAATGATAGAAATGGTATGTTTTTAACTTGATTTATCATCACCAGGTTCTTATTTATGAACAGCTATGTCTCCTCAAAATTAAATGCGTGTGTTGCCGAGACAGAAAAGATCGCTTACCATTTCGGATGATTAAGTGTTTTCATACCACTAACAATTATGATACCGTATAGCGTATACACGTCATTTTCGCAGTATATGATGAGCTCCTTATTTTAAGTCTTAATCGTGAAAATTTTGAGCAGCGAAAATAAACGGCTGTGTAATATTAAAACTATACAGCTGTTTTAAATGTGTACCAGTATAATTTTGTTTTGATAGGTGGTTTTCATTTGATGATATGCTAGTTTACGAAGCATGTAATGTACTGTTTGTTTTCGTAAGAGAGGGACTTTACCAAGCATATAATACACTGTTTTTTTTATAAGAGAGGGCGTTTACCCAGAAAATTATGCACTGTTTGTTTTCATAAAGAGGGAATTTACTCAGCATATAATGTACTGTTTCTTTACATTGTTTTCCTAAGATAAGGAGATTACCCAGCAAGTGATGAACTGTTTGTTTTCGTAAGAGAGGGAGTTTACCCAGCATATACATGTAATGTACTTTTTATTTTCCCTAAGAGAGGGAGTTAACCCAGCATGTAATGTACTGTTTGTTTTCATGAAGAGGGAGTTTGTCAGCATATGATGTACTGTTTGTTTACCTAAGAGAGGGAATTTACCCAGTATATGATCTACTGTTTGTTTACCTAAGAGAGGGAGTTTACCCAGGACGTAATGTACTGTTTGTTTTCATGGGAGAGGGAGTTTACCTAGCATATAATGCACAGTTTGCGCATTCCTCGTGAGAGGGTCACGTGCATGTAGGCAAACAGCACTATTAATTGATGTCGCAATATATAGTTGACGGGATTATTGCGTCTGACGGGATTGTTGCGTCAGGATATGTATTTCCTGATGCCTGAGTGTTTCAGTGAGAGTTGTCAGTATTCGTTACTAATTTTTTTAATTCATAAAACAAAATTTGTGAATGACAGGAGGCATATGTGATTTCTCATAAACAGTAGAAATTATTAATGAAGATAATGAATATTTAATTAACTGTCAACCGAATTTCGCAATTTGGCGAATTAATTATGGAAAATTTTTAAAACAAAAAACACAGATAAGTTACGATGATCCAACATATGCTTGAACTCTATATGGCCATCTCAAAGAACTTAATGTGCTGGTTGTATGTGCCGTAGTTGTCATACTCACGAATCAAGAAGAGCTCTTAAGGGAACAACCAACTAAATGGAAAAACCTTCGAGATGGCCCCTGTGTATACAAGAATAAGCCCAGGATAGAATTTTGACCCGGTCACTGATTGGCTGGTTAATTATGAATTTCAAATATAAAAATTTTTCCGACAGGACATAATATAAATTGGGAAATTTAGATTGAAATTTAAGTTAAAAATATCAATATTGATAACGAAAAGGTAAAAGTATTTCATAATTTTTTAGCAACGAATGCTCTCGATTTCAAAATGGCTACCCTGGTTAGAGTTTGAGCTGAAGGACTCCCTTCCTTTTTTCTATATATTGTTATATGAGAACGTATACTTTAAGTATAGAACATGGTGGCTCATCAGAATTTAATAGTGTTAGAAGTAGATGCCAAAACGTTAACACTGTGGTGTATGAAAAAGCATTTAGTTGATTGTTCCCTATATATGCTTTTCACCACCAAAAGATACCTAGTGTTTGAGAATGACAATACCTATAATGCATAGGTGTTGATTTCACAAAGACAAATAACAGCCAGAAAAGAATTTTGGAAGTACTGCCAAAACATACTTACATATTTTACAGTAAAAGGGTACACATGGTTAAACCAAGACGCGAAGTTGTGATCTAACACCTCTATACATACATTAAGTATAAAAGAAGAAATATTACTGTGCATAAATTCTGCATTTTGGCTGATGTTTATAAAGAAAGCATTGTACATGTTGTCCAGTGTCTTGAATGATTTAAATTCATGAAAACATTTTCAATAGATCATAGAAAAAAAATTACAGAATGTAAAATCTGTCATATATAAATACAAGAATGTTTTATTGTGGGGAGTGTCTTGTTAATTATTTCATGTTTATTACATGTTTTGAACGAGGGAAGTGACACACTTTAATTACAATCAACGTTTAAATCTTTATATTTACAATTTATCTGTATCGATAAACTAAGTTGGGGCACATCTGTTTATTTCCCAATAACTTTAGTGCAGAACATGACCCGATTCAGTGCGTATGGATACATGTAAACATTGGCGGACTTCCTTTGACATTCCACAAAATCACGTGACAATGTTTACATATAACAAATGTACGATACAATCGGAGACAAACAATAAAACAGATTTCATTGTTTGAATGTGTTATTGCTATTTGACGTGAATAAAATAACTAAAATATAAGAACTATTTTTGTGACGTCATTTAAAAAAGGCGGATGAAGCTGTAAGTCAACCGCGCGCCTTTTGTGAATGGCTGTTGAGCACGGATAAAATGACGGCAGTATAATTTTGACGGCGAATAGCACATGGTAAATGATTGTATCTGATGTTCTGGTTGATGTTAGTGTGTAAAAAAATATCGTTAATTTAAGGATAAACCTCTTATTTTGTCTAGTTTATGAGATGATAAACCCAATGGAGTATCCAAAACGGATACTCTGTAATATGCAAAGACGGAATAGCCACGTTAAGTTACATGATTTAAAATGTACAAAATTTTATTTCCTTAAATAACATAAAGTTAAAAGATTTGATTGCAGACTTGTAAGATAATTATTTTTATCGAGAATTCGATTTGGTTAAGTAGCAATTTATGTAGGATTTTTTGAGTTGAGTCTATAACACTAGTTTTCATACTAATGGGTCCCAGTACAAAGAAATATAGAGACGTCTCATAGGAAAATCTAGCGTGCCATCCCCACACATGAAACAATGTTAGACTTTAGTTTTTGCCAAGCTAATCAAAATGGCGTTACATTTTGTAACATCATCTGTGATTGGCTAAGTCTAAATTTAGTTTTAGATTTAAGACCGTCATGATCTTGGGGCCAGGACTCGTCGAGGCCGGTCCCGTAAATCAGTGTTAAGATATTATCCAAAACGAGGCCATCTTAAATCATTATATAACTCACATTGTGTTACAACGTGAACCCCTTCCTTAGATAGAAGTGGAACTATTCACCGTGTTGAAAACGGAAAAATGATGTCGAATACGTGTAACTCTATTGATATGCAAAATGTGGTGGATTCTTAATTAGAACAAAGTAGGTTAGATTTTTATTAGTTCTTGTGACATTTTAACGCTATGCTTAATTCTTAAACAATGTATGATATAACTAAACTTGTTTTTTCCCGGTACCTAAAATAGTGATGAAATAAAATCTGCACTAACCGAGATGTCTCGTTATAAATGTTCCGAAAAGTTGGTAAAACCGGTTCTATGCTGATTGTGAGATTATTACTATTGTCATTATCGTTTACATGTTTTACGTTTATTCATACTGACTGTCATTAGTTTAGTACAAAAGAATAAAAGATAATTAAATAAATAAAAACTAGAGACCCTTAAGTCGTCTGCATGTTGATTACAAACTAATTGCTAGAGTTATGTCCAATTTTGTATTTGCGTATTTCAGAGTTATCTATCCATTGTGACGTCAACATTTTTTGAGCGCAATTCACGTAGTTTTCTCCAAAAAGTATGACGTTACGCTCGCAAGCACATGTCGTCACAATAAATATCTATCCACAAGGGCAAGTAACTCTGTAATATGCCAATACAGAATAGACTTAAACCAGTCTTATCTTTGATTACTTCCCTTTGTAGGAGTTGTTGTGCATTCGTGAAGGACATAGCTTATAATTTCATCCAATGTCAGAGATGTCATTAATTTAGTTGAAAGAGATAACTTAAAAGTAGGTTTCGCCCAATGAAATATAAAGACTACGAAATTAAAATTTATCCTATACATAGATATAATCTTCAGATCATTTTCAATGCATACAGCGAACAATATGGGTGGTCAGTTGCCTAGCTTGACCAGGAAAATACTCCTCTAAAAATAGAGCGAAGTCAAGCTTTACATAGAACATGACGTATTTTTTTCCAAAACGAGGCCGCAGCAACAAACGGAGCGTGCAACAAAATGTCAGATAGAAGTGACAGTCTTGACACGGCATGTTTAGTTAAAAAACAACAACAACAAATCGAAGTGCGAGGGACTGTTTATACATATCATATAATCTAAAACACTTCATGTTACTTACATACGCTCGCTAACTTTGTACACCAAATATACATGTAGTTAGTCTGCGGCTGTTTGTGCGCTGGCATATGTGTTGAAATTTAACTCACCACGTGCAATGTCGTTACACGAGTCCCAACAGATCCCGGCAAGTTCCGCTTGAGATGTGGCTTCTGATGCTACATGCCATCTCTGAATTTAATTCCCTATAGATATCCTAGGGTGCTACCGAATCCATTATAATTTCCTCCACTTTGTTGCCGATTCAGATATATTTTTTTCATCGCACACACTTTCATTCAGCCATTTTTTTACTTTTAGTGCGTGACAATGCGCATGCGCCAAACTTCGACAACAAAATCCATCGCAGCTTCATTTGCATATTATTTTGTCTGACGGACACCGTAATAAATCAAGGATTTCCTTCAATTTTGTATTCAAGACACATTTGTTCAATCTCAAACACATAAAGAAATTAAATTGAGATAATTTAATATGTTTTTTCATCTTTTCTTCCGCTTATCGCATTTCACAAAAAAATATTTATTTGGTTGGGCGAAACCTACCTTTAAAGTTATATGTGCAATATCTGGGCGAAAATTTTAACATAACATTTATTTCTTCAGTGATTTATTGAAAAACATAAAGTTTGTAAGGAATTAAGCTGTACAAATCATTTAAAGTTGTATTTCTTGTCATTTTTACCGTCACAAACTCTCATAAAACATGCAATGTGTGAATATGGATGCTTGTGTATGATGGTTCAGATCCATGAAAGCACCAATATGACATTGCGGTAAATGTCGCATGAAACATCATACGATAGAAGATGCGCATAACAACATATAACAAGTATAAAGAATATTGAACGAAGAGAAAATTTTGGGGAATGTGGGACTACCACCTTAAAAGCACAGACAAACATGTATGATGCCATATAAACATTAGTTACAGCACAAAATGTATGATCTATTAACTTCTTGTTTTTATGCCTTTTTATGTTAGAATGAAACATACCTGCAATTTACAATTACTAACAGCACTGTAAAATATGAAATGAAACTAAACATACCTGCAATTTACAATTACTAACAGCACTGTAAAATGTGAAATGAAACTTAATTGGCTTATGGTCTGACCGTATGTACTCATTTCACTGCACAGTGTAAATGTAATTTTAATTATGTTTGGCAATCTTATCAAAATCATTTCCAGCTTTTATTGTAATTTTATTGTCTTGTAATTCGTGAAATATTTGTACTTTTTGGTGGTGAATAACATATTAAAAACCCTTCTTGATTCGTGCGTATCAAAGATACAGCACATATAACGGATATAACGGATATATCGTGCGTATCAAAGATACAGCACATATAACGGATATATCGTGCGTATCAAAGATACAGCACATATAACGGATATATCGTGCGTATCAAAGATACAGCACATATAACGGATATATCATGCGTATAACGGATATATTTAACAAAAAATAATCAAGAAAATATTTTGATAGAGTTGGCTATATATACTTTTTAAGTACAGGAAAGGCTGGATTTTGTGAAAAGTTCATCAGCTGGATGAAGAGTTTTAATTCTGATATTTAGGGTAGTGTGAAATGTAATGGACTTTAAACAAAACTCTGTAATTCAAAACTATTCGATCTCTGCATTCAGGTAACAGAGCCTATTAAACAAACAATCATTTTGAAAATGAACGAACGATGCCACCTTGATATTTTCTAATAAGGCAATGCTCCCGAAAGTTTAAAATACATACCGCATTTTTTCAGGTGCAAAAGTTAAAAATAAATGATAAAAGTTGTAATGAACATTCTCGGGATCCATCTCGGTTTGATTTTTATGAAATGAACTTAATTGAAAAAATACATATATTACACTGATTCGAAAAAAAAATCCATCAATAAACTTTTAAAAAAGGAATTTGACGACAAATGGTAGGGCGACAGTTATTCTGTCGCTAGTGTTATCGAAATGTTGGTAAAAGTTTGCAGTAACCAGTATCAATGTGTTACCAAATATAAATTTAAAATCAAGTGTACGGAATATATATTATTGTATAGTAATGAAAAACATATTGCCTGCCCGTGTTTTGCAATCGTTTGCTTGTTAAAAACGAAAAAAAAAAACAAACGAAAAATACCCCCCCCAAAAAAAAACGAAAAAAACCCATACATGCAATGTGTGAATAGTGAATATAGATGAAAAAAAATCAATAAAGAAAAAACCCAAAGAAAAGTAAAAAAAAAAAAAAAAAAAAGAAATATAACCGATTCTTTATAAAATGCAGCTAATTACATTTATATCATTTTACTTACGAATTTGGTCCGGGATTCCTCTCAAAAACCCAATGAAATAGTGCATGATTTATATCAAAACATCGAGACAGAGTAGACAATATGTTCCATTTTGTAACTCTCAATTGAGACATGCCAGTTGAACTAGTTCGCTACTGAGGAACGTTGTTTTCGTTCGATTACTGACCACACCCATTGAGTAAACGTGTTGAGGAGGAACAAAATCATCTGATTTCGAAAAAAGTACAACCCATTTTCTCTTGTGAAAAACGACACAGGCACACGTGAAATCCACTGAGCCAGTGTCAATTTGGTATTGGTCAGGTACTTTCTTAAAATTTGATTTGAAGTCACACTTTCCAGTTTATAAATGAAACTTATTACCCAATTAATAATGTTGAAGTTCATTCACAATGTCATTTTCACAGGAGACAATCTCTCTCATTACAATATGAGTAATACTGACCTATGTCCTGTATGTAAGTAACGATCTAAGGATGTACTTGACATTTTTGTACCTTGTTTTAACATATATACAATGTAATTAACCTAATTTTAGATCTTTTCATGAAACATGGTTCTAAATTCCATAAAATATGCAACTTTGATTCTTTTCGGACTTTTTTGAAAAATCCAAGTTTGTCAGTTTTTTAATTTGTCAACTTTTGATTAGCTGTTTTATGGACCTGCATCTTTAATTAACGTACATTAAGCATGTGCGGTGAAGAGGTGGTAGATAATAAGTATTTTTTTAAATTTACAAGTAACCTACACGTATATACAATACAGTTTTTCTGATTGTTGATCAAATCTGAATATTCAACTATTAAAAAAAAAAAAAAACATTTTGAAAATTATAATCCTTTTGTGAGTGTCTTGGGATCGAAAAAAATAATTGTAATAAATATGAACATTCAATGTATTTTATAGCTTCATTTTATAAGTAAGAGAGAGGGGGTTATTTTGCAATTATTGTTGTTTTTGTTTTGGAAAAAAATGTTCTCAACATATTACCATAAGTCTATCCATATTAGGCTTGTTCAGGTCAGTTTTTTTCTCCTTAAATGACCCTGACTGTTAATAGAAGACGTTACAGCAAACAGACCTAACCAAGTATCAGATTTATTAGGGATCTTATATTTCCTAATCCTTCTAACCGACATTTGACTTCCTAAAGTCGCTCCTGATACCGCCATCTTGTTATCATGTCTTTTGTTCCCTGGACGAGGCACTTCATAGTTATATTACAGTGATGGCTCCTACACTTGTCTAACATTATAATGTGACCGACTTCACGAAATGAATCTCAAAGTGAATATGTTACGCTTCACTGGGATAGCACTATACAACGTGTATTAATTTTCATTAATATCACAAAGCGACACCACAAAGACAATCTGTAGGCTCCCCCAGAACATACAGGCAAACACCAATTCGCAGTGCAAATAGGTAAGTCGTACTGACAGCTATTATTCGGATTTTTATGTCTTATCAACCAACCAATTTTCAAACCATTTCGATTTACATAACCCGATCATATTTACATTTTACACTCATATTATACCTCATCTATGACTCAACAACCATTGTGCCCATTACGTAATGTTTGAATGTGATTGCAATATAAGTGCCATTTTATTTGAATCTCTTTTATTAACAAATCGTATTTGCATATGCACAAACAGAACGTTTTATAGTTATGCTATGATTTGTATAAATTTCTATATTTATATCTTTTTCACAGTAACATTCAACCTCTTAACCTGCAACAATCCGTCCTACATAATTCAAACCTTGTTTTGATACCTGCTATTGAAGCGTTCCAAATAACTCTTGATCTTTTCTTATATTCACTTCAGATACTGAACTGTCCGACTTTCTGTTTTAATACTAACACTCACACATCTTTATATAAATAATCTAATTTGAATATCCATCATCAATTATCTTATATTATATTTATATTTTGTGATAATTAAAGATTGTTACCACTATTTTCCAGAAAGTACTAAAATGTATCATTCTCAAATTTCATATTTTCATTTTCCTTAAGAACCTAGATGTGCATATTGCCTTTTGAGACCGATCGGTCGACAAAATGGCTGACAGCCAGCCATCTTGGATTTTGATTTTTTTGTTATCACTCTTTCTTAGGAAGTACTACGTGGATCGGTCTCAAATTTCATATGTAGAGGCCCCTATGATCCTAGATGTGAATGAGGCTGCCATCTTGGATTTTAATTATTGAATTGAATTGATACCGCTATTTCTCATGAAAAAATGTCATGACGGACGATAGTGTTTCTCATGCTGTATATCAATTTTATAGAAACTTTTTATAAGGTGTGTTCTCTACTTACGGATTTTAATAATTTCTTACAAATTATTTCATTTTCGTAAATTTCAACCATAAAGACAGTAATTATGTAACATCTGTTTATTGTATTTTCAGCTTTCTTTGTAATGTAACAGTTTGTCTCGTTCGTCGTATTCACATAATTTGTTTTTGATTTTGCTTATATCAATAGTACTAAAAGGTTATTATTCGGAAGCTCTTATGATAAACTAATTTGCAAATAATGCATAATAATTGCAATTAAAATGCATTCATTATCATATAAAATAAAATTGCCGAAACGTTATGTCATAAGTGTAATAGCATATTTGATAAAAATGACTTGTACTGCAGAGTTTTTTTATAGGTGTTTATAGATGATTTTAAATGGTTCTTTTTCTTTCCCTGTTGTGGCTTAAATTCTGGTCATAAATATTTTAAACTTATCGTCCTGAATATTTCCAAATTTTTGAAAAATAAATCATTAATGTTAATTAATATGCAAATGAGTTGAATTATATGCAATATTAACAGATCATAAAATTTGCTCACATACTTTTAGTCTCTATAGCATTTGTTTTTGCAATAAAAATGAAATATAAATCCATGTGACTGATTTTATGAATAAGAAATGGGATGATTTACATATTTGGTGATACAAAGCACAAACTTGAAAAGCATTTTTGTTTATTTTGATTGATAGAAGAATAAATCGCACCATATTTGCGTATTAATGTCGCAGATCGACGTATTTTAAAAAAGTATCACGCATGGAAATACATTGTATGCATTTCGTTTATAGAAATTCAATAATTTTGAAATAAAGTTATATAAATACTCATAAATATGCAAATGGGATGATGTGCTATTATTTGTGAACAAAGCACATAAACAACACATTCCATAATTGATGTCACTATTTTTTTAACTTCATCGGGGTATGAAAGAAATTCAGCGTGACATCAATGGCTATAATCAATTTCCAGACTAATAAAATAAAATACGTTCACACATATGATTACATTGATTTTCAAAGGGATTACCTTTCAAAATCAATACGTACCGTCAATATTTCTATCATACCGTCACAATAACGTCGGGTTTTCGCGCCGCTCTCGGATCTTTTCATGGTAGTGTGAAAAAAACCGAGTCTGCCAATCAGAAAGCCAGATTTAGTATGAGAACATAGGGAAAATAATTATTGTTATTTGTAATATATCAAGGATATAAAATGAGTGTTCCTTTCATATAAGATTTTATGAAATGAGTCTAACAAGGTTTTGTTTTTCGCAAGTCTTGAAAAGCAAGAATCAAATCTGAGTTCATAAAATCTCATATGAAACGAACAAATTTCACTTCAATACAACAACCTTCATTTTAAAGGATCTCAACATCAAAATGTTTTGCAAAAATCCGCCATTTTGTCCCGTCATCCTCGAACCTTGACATCAATTTATTATTTGGATGTCACATATGTTGTAACGTCACAACTGATTTCCTGTCCGACATTTCCAATGAAATTTGTCCAAGTTATATTTCACCAGTAACATTTTTAAGCTAGCGCATTTTGAGATGATTGTCTACACAGATCTGGTATCTAAATAGACCATTGATGCCATAGGAAGATAGTTGAATGCTTATATTTACATTATCAACTCATTTTAGGGTATCTGCATTAACATTGTTTAAGCTAGATAAGGACAACCATTTATCAAACAAAGATTTAATCCACAAGATAGTTCAGTTGACATCACCTCGTAAACATAGGTGTCGTCATAATGGTCACGTTTTTGGTGTCAGTTATACCGTCATATACTTTACTTTGCCTTGGTTAGTTTATATACAGAAGTGACAAGTAATTGTAAATATACAAAAATATAACACTGTCACTGGATATTAGATAGATTGTTTTGGAATGTCATAGCTGTCTCCTAGGGTTCAAATCTACTTTATGAATTTTTGTTTTTATTATATTATATGTTTTTATCCTTATAGGATTTTATTTCATTATCATATGATTTGATTTTATCAATATATGATTTGATTTTATCAATATATGGTATCATTTTATCAATATTTGATTTGATTTGACCAATATATCATTTGCTTCTACCATTAATTTATTTTCATTTGTCATGGTATTATTTTATGTTATCATTATATCAATCGTTTTATCATTATTTTATTTGGTGACTTATACATGTATACATATATTTAATTTACATCTATCATTATTGTATTTAGTGTTATCATTACATAACTTTCATTTGTCGTTATATCATTTGATTTCATCATTATGTGGTTTTATTTTATCTTCATTTCATTCTATTTTACCAATGTATGATTCTACTTTACATTATTTACAAACATCAATATGTTATTGCATAGATACTTTATATGGATATATCTTATTGTACTCTTCTATAGATTATGATATTTATTTATGACTTTTAAATTAGATACAAAATGGTAGAGTGCCTGTTGATGTCATTGTGTTACGTTCTACAGAACCCTGTTCGTGTCATAAAGTAATCTTTCTATCCCGTAATAACGAGATAACTTACCTCCTTATAACGAGATAACTTATCTCCTTATAACGAGATAACGTATCTCGATATAACGTATCTCCATATTATTTCCGTAACATTCTGCTCATTATATGATTTTTTCATAGTCTACCAGAGGACATATATTACAGGTTTCTACGTCGAATGTCCATAGTAGATACGTCAGAATTTTTCCCATATTGAAATTGAACAATTTTCTGTCCTACTCGTAGGTCATTTTTGACAATAATTTCCCCCTTACAATCCACATAGTGCGTAAACATCATAATAAATTATAGGATAAGGTTGCATATATATATATATGTTATACATATATCTTACTTATAAAAAAATATCATATTTATTTTTTCCTGTTTCGCGAACGTCATTGAAACGATGTTTTACCTACACGATAAATGATGGCGGTGTTTTTTCCCCGTGTAGTCCGGTTTTCATTCATCAGCTTTTGGTACGTCCATAAATGACCCTGACAGTCACTAATCAAGCCAAACGAAATCTGTATAATATATATAATATTTATATGTAAGGTTGATTGTTGGGGCCGCGGTGGCAGAGTGGTTAAGATGTCATGCCATATTACCACAAGCTGTCCACCTCTGGGTCGAGGGTTCAAATCCCTTGTTTCCAGGTACTGACCACTGGTCAGCTATTTTTCTCCGGATACTACGGCTTTCCTCCACCAATAAACCTGAAACGTCCTAACATGATCCTGACGTTAAACTAATAAAAACCCAAGTTCATCGTAATAGGAGAGAGTATTGGCAATTCGATGACCTAAAGGTAGGTAAGAAAATTTGATAATTTTCAATATAGGACGAATTATGATGTTAAATCGACCTTCGGATGACCAATTTGCTCTTTGTATTCCGATGACTGATCTAGAACGAGATAACTCGTTTACCTCTGAAATTTCATTATGGACTGGACTAGTCTTTGATTTAGAAGAGCCTAAATGTGTCTTTAGGGGTGTGTGAGTTCTTATTTACTTCTTCTATATACCTGTTCTTAAGATCTTCGAACGTGACGCACATGCATGTTATGTATGGTGCTTATTATTATTCGTTCGCAGGAAGCACTTTACGCCCCTAATGAAGTACATTACGTGTCATTGAACTTCAAACACGTTCAGTAGGACACAACTTATAGTGTCAAATACACACATACATATGTACAACACAACTATTCTGTATAGACCTATAGCAAAACGTATATCTAATTAGATTCCTGATTTATGATTATATGACGTAATGGTGAATAAGATTGTTTTGACGTTGTTTGTAATAAGAGTTCCCATTGGCCTATTTTGATTTTATTCCTCTAACAAAGCATGCAGTGATATCACCGTTTGCTACATCACGTTTGATTTCTTCAGAATATTTTAAAAGTACAGTATTTAATTTAAAATTATGTCATAGGTGTTTTTCAATTTGTGTATATTGATTGTTTGTACATTATATATGATCTGTAATAGCCAATAAAATACAAAAACGTTGTATACACTTATCATAACCTAGTATAGTTCTGCCTGTGTAAATGAACTTAATGTTATCATTTCCCCATAACAAAAGGCATGTTGCATTAGATAATGAAAACAATGTTAATATCTATTTATTCAATTATTGGCACTTCAAAGTTATATGTGCCATAACTAGGCGAAAACTTTGAAAATGTTGATTTTTGTGATAAAATAATCTTCGGATGCCTTATAAATGTTAGATAAAACACAGAAATTATGAACTGTAAAATTTATAATTCTAAGCCTTTTAAAGTATGTTTTGATGGAAATATATCTGAAGAAATCACTTAACAATTACTAATACCACTAGTATGACCGTATCTGCTCATTTCACTTCACTTTAGATGTAAATATAAAGATTTTACAGTGCTGCTAAAAATTATTTCCAGCTGTTATTTGTACATGTTTTATGAAAACGTAAGCACTGATTGTACTACAGTTCCCAAATTACGACACTTAACTTTCAAAATAACCTGGTGTAGAATTACAGAATTGATAACTAAATTAAACAAAATCAATTAAAGATTCTCCACCGTCGACAGAGCATAAATGATATTCATCATCTGAACAATAATTGGTGTTTAATCATGTATATATATATGTCTAATTAACACAGAAAATAATATAAAATAATTGATTTTACCTTTGGTGCATGCGTAATCAGTACTTCATTCCATATAGAATATAGTCCCACGGATTTTTTTTCGGGATGCAAATAATTATTTTTCATACTTTTAACTTGAAGTAAAATTAGAAGCTCAAACTTTTCAATGGTGGTAATGGTGTAAAGTAAGTAGCTTTTGTAACCGAAGAAAAATACTAAATCGTCTGCTCCTGTTTTAGATAGTGAAAAAACACCATTTATTAGCGGTGGAGCATCTTTAAACAATCATAACACATGATAATTATGAATATTGTAATAATTAATTTAATAAGGAAACATAGTATTAATATGTCAATCAACCGTCACAAAAATATTAATAAATCAAACACCTGGTTTTAAATGTAAACTATACATAAAATATTCATATCATGACAGTCCTATATAAATTTAATGTTGATATATTTTCATTTTTGTGAGAATATTGCAGTTCATTTACAGGCATCTATATACCTTATTAAAGGAACAATTCAGTCTAAGAGTACATTAAAATTGCATATATATCGGAAACAAACCAGTTCTAATGGAAATTAGATTAGATGGATTTACTGTGATATGACAGAAAAGCCAACTGTAGTGAAATGTATGTGAAATGTTAAAACTCGCTTGCTGTCCACCATTACATATTGTGGTCAGATGTCTTGTATGTAGAACCCTGGCCCTTGCCAGTGTAGTATAGAAATTTTGTCTAGAACTACTCAAATCGCTTTTACAGTAGTGTGTTTACATTATTAGATGCATGTTCTTGTTTAAATATAATTTCACCTACTCATCAGTAGTTATGTTGCATTTGATAAACGTACATGACGTTGGCTCGGGTATGGGTACAGCTTTCATGTTATACCTCCTCAATCGTATTGATCAACGATTTGGAATTTCAACGGTATCAATTAAAATACTTAACAATGTCGTGGAATTTGTAAACATTTCTTGTTATATGTTTCATAAGGAATATAGAACAATATATTTATGTCATATATTGCTTCGTGGTAATTGTAATTATGTACAATATAGAATTAGCCTTATTGAATTTCCCTTTAATATAGCCTTATTGAATTGTCCCTTTAATATCACAAATAATCACCAAAAATAAATTATGACGAAAAGTGAAGCCTGTTTCATTGAAATGTATTGATATACAGTATATATCACACCAGTTAACAATATATATATCATAGAGAATTTTAATTAAGATTTTTATTTAGAACTTCAAGCTTAATCAACATATTAAATATTGTGATATTTTGTAATACCAGAAACACCAACAAAAATTATAGAGAGAAAGAGTGAGATTGGAAACTCATTCATTGTCTTTTGATGAGGCCATATTTATATAAGAATTTTCCCTTGGCTAACTACTATTAAGAGTATTCGTGTAACCATGATCTTTTTGCATGAATGTAAAGTTTAAGAACTACATTATGGTCGTATATGACCAGTCTTTCCAATTGATATGTTTTAATATGGTTTTTGAAAGCTTAAAAATAAATATTTTTACCTGGGTTTTTTTCTCTCGAAAATTAGACATTCAAAACAGAAAGTGCATTTTGTGTTTTTGTATGCAAGTTAAAATATGGGTCTTCTTCTTCCCAAAATCGTATCCAAATCACCTGAAAATTACTGAATTTTATAACATATCAAATATATATCCCTGTAGTATATCTTAATACCAAAACACATACTGAGGTGACATCTGCCGATAATAAAACTGGTGGAGTTGGTAATCTCTCTAATATATGTTTACACTAAATACACAACCCGATCATATTTGACACTCTTTTCATATTTTATTTTTATTTCATTTGAAAGTAATATAATTTAATTTTTTTAGTAGTAGTATATTTTCACAGTGATGATTTTTATTAACAGTTTTGTGCATTCTGATTTTTATCAAAGTGGTGTTCAACTCCAAAAAAAGAAAACAATTTGTCCTACATATTTTTATACCTTGTGTGATATCTGAATAGGTCTCTTTTTGCTCGTAATAAAAAAAAATCACAGTAAACAATTCTTCATCTTATTATTTGCAGTTTTCTTTTTTCCAGTTGATACAATGGTGTACGGTTTTAAAACGGAAATTGTATTTCTATTTATTGTCCTTATATACATAAATGATCTTATTTGCATACTCCTAATAAATTATGTTGGTAACATTTGCATTTGTTGTCATAAATGTTAATTTCATCTTTATTTTAAGTAAGCAGTGATATCGTCGTTGGTTACAACGCTTTTGATTTGGTCTCACTGCCAAGTACAGTAGTAAATTAAAATGTATTTTCTATCATTGAAAATTTGTTTTCAATTTATGCGTCGTAAATCAAATTTTATGTGTAAGATATGCTCTGTAGTAGTTAATTAGATACAAAAAATGTTGTATAAGCTTACATTAAACTAACATAGTTCTGTGCAGGTATATGACCGTTATGTTATCATTTCCCCATAGTAAAATACATGTTATAATAGAAAATGAGAAAAAAAAATATTATCATTTTCACATAACAAAATATATGTTATAATAGAAAATGAGAACAAAGTTAGAATTAACTTATTTATAAGTCATTCAACACATGGCCAATTACAGGATTGATATTAAATTAAAGTACATGTAATTAAATAAACAAACAATTAGTGCATGCTTAATTACTATTGCATTGTAATATTAATTTTACAAAGAATATCTAGCCTGACGATATTAAAAAAACACTCAAAATGTTTTTCAGAAGTTATCAACTCTGATAAGCGGTGTGAAAATGGATAGCGAGCACTACACGTAAAGACTTTCAATATCTACAATTGTAGTATATGTCCTCAGCTATTTTATATTCTAAATTCACTTCAAAAACTACCCATACACACCTGTATAACAAGTAAGCCCTGTTTACTTCAGTTACTGGTTGACTCAACAAGGAATCGGCGGGATATTGTTTCCCTTGGATAGCCGTAGAATTATCTTTGTGAAATTAGATGCAAATATTTAAGGATTGAATCTTCCTTTGGTCGATTGCATGGAATGACGAATTGAGTCTGGGTACCAAAGTAAGAATTAATCTTTATATTTCAATTCAGGCGTATGTAAGTTGTATTTGTTTTTATATTAAAAAGTTTCTGGGAGGCATATCTACAACGAGAGACTTAAGAAAATAGTCCGTCGTTAAAATGCAACAAATTAAAATAAATAACACAAATATAAAATATATAATTTGTCATACATCTATCTTAATCATCATATCAGTGTGGTCCAGATGGAACACAATTCTACTGAAATAGTACGTTTTTATTTATGGGAACTAAAATATGCTTTATGAGGATGTGCCTTGTACAATTTGTAATTAATAAGTATACGCTAATTAATAAAATAAATATACGTTTTAAATTACCCTAGACAGCTGTCGCAGATGTGTCTGTGTGATCCTCCAGTGACTTCTATAGTCATTGGGAATCTTTAGACAAACTTATTTACATATTATCTCATACAAGTTTTTATAATTTGAATAAATCAAAGTAAAAATAAATCCATTAGTGATATTGGTGATAAGTTTGTTGAACGGTCATTAACATACTGTCAAAAATATGATGTCCGAGATACAGAACTATTCAAACAGCAATCGCGACATCTCGGAGTAATTTCCGTCAATCTTCGGAAAAATATTTTCGAAGATTACCGGAAATTTCTCCGAGAGGATCCGATTGTTCAAACAGGTGTCGATTTCATGAATAACGAGCCCGCATTTACACTAAATATAAGGCTCTATTTACCGTAGGTATTAATGTATACAGATCTATTTATAATCAAAATTTCCGAGATACATGTATTCTGTATTGTATACATGTATACATATTACAGAGTTATCTGCCCTTGCGGGTAGGTATCGATTTTTACGTCATGTGTTTACGAGTGTAACGTCATACGTTTCGGAGAAAACGACGTGAATTGCGCTCACTAAATAATGACGTAACAATCGATACCTACCCAAAAGGGAGCTAACTCTGTAATATGCAAACACGGAATATATTATATGTAAACCTTTCAATGAGCTTATGAAACAAGCATGTATCTATTGATATTTACATTATTTACAGAGGAGTTCCGAGAGTTCAATGAATCTGCTGTTGAATCGAAGACGTTGGCAATGGCGGTATGTATGCAGAGAGGTATAACATAAGGACAAGGTATGGTTTATGCTCTTTGAATTTTTAATTGTAACTTGAGTTTTTTAATCTTTTTTTCCCCATTTATATATACTAATTGTCTAAGAAACAATAGAACACATTCTTGAACTAACTAAAAAAAATATTATGCAGGCTCCTCACATACATCTTCTATGGGTTCTAGATAAAAAGTAGCAAAAATGCAAAATTGACAATATTTCCACATTTCATAATTTATGAACGTTTAGAATGGTTACCATAGCAACTGAAATGATACACAGCCGCCATACTATTGTATTAAGGATGTTGTACTCCATATCTGAAATTTAATTATTCATAAATCACTACATAACAGGTTTTAAGATTTGACGGATTCGGGGGTAATTTAAAAAGGCACAAACCATTATAATGACAAGACAAAATGAAGTATCCTTATACAGAATAGTGTAAATATAACAATATATATGTTTTTAAATTTTGTTAAAATTATGAGAGAATAATCAAGGAGTAATAACACGTGTAGTTTTCGTTGACTTGATTCTTTGTATGTAAAAAGACATTCCAAAATTTTTGATTTTGACATTTTTTTTCTTATTTGAGTACTAAACACAACCAATCCAAATTTCGAAATTAAGTATTGTTGTAAAATTTCTTGAAGGGCAGACTGTATCTTCGTTAGCCAAGGGTTACGATCCACGTACTTCTCTTTTGGGAAGGGAAGGAGGATCGTTTTGATAATATCACTGAACTATAGACATGAATCACCTAATCCAATATCTTCAAAATTTAATATTGTTGTAATTTCTAAAATTACAGAATGCTGTTTTGATAATATCAAATTAATCTTTATAATTCAATTTAATATCAAGATAATCTCTTCAATATTGAAAGTTCATTTTGGGACTCTTTTGTATATGAAATCATTACGCTGTTATCTCAGCCAATCCGAAGCGATGTTACAAACGGCGACGCCATTTTTTCCTTTATGGGCTGATAAAGTAAATGGGCCAATAAAAATGCCCGTTACAAGCAAAATTGAATTATGAAAATTTAGACCTTACATACCGGCTCTCCATGATATCTCAAGACAGCGACAAGACAAATTAAGGTTATTTTTACTGTTTTAGACTGTATCCCACTAACGTCTTTACCTTCGTAAAATGTGATTAAAGAGATTTGTATAATTTTGATTCATTAATATTTATGAGTAACATATGAGGAAAATCTTTATTAATAAGTAGGACAAGACGACTACTGAATAAAGAGGACTGCGAAAGAATGTAGTGTGTCTTACTTAAATGTCCTCATATTTAAGAAATGTTCCACTGCCGACAGATCCACCGCCGACAGAGCATAAACGATACTCCTTATCTGAACCATAACTGATGTTTAATCGTGTATATATAAGCCTAATTAACCGAAAGTACCTATATGCATATAATAATTTGTTTTGCTTTTTGTGCAAGCTTAATCAGTACCTGATTCCATATAGGGCATCGTTTCATGAAATGTTTTCAAGACGTAATTCATTATTTTTGATATTTTTAAATTAAAGTAAAATGAGTAGCTTAAAATGGTCGTAATGGTGTTAGGTAAGTCACTTTTGTAACTGAAGAAAAATACTAATTCGTCTACTTTGTGATAGAGCAAAAATACCATTCGTCAGCGGTGTAGCATCTTTAAAGTTATATGTGCCGTAACTGGCCGACAATTTGGACATGTTATTTTTTCTTCAATTATCTATTTAAAACCATAAGTTTTAATGAATAAAGCTGTGAAAATCATTCAAATGGACAGACAAACATATATAATGCCTTACAAACGTTAGTTGGAACACATAGGTTATGCACTGTGAAATTCTTGTTTTTTTATGCCTTATACACGTTTAGATGGAAACATACCTTCAGAAATCACTTTACAATTATTAATAATACTGTAAAAATGTGCAATGAAATTGTGGACAATAACATGGCTTCATGGTATGACCGTATGATCTCATTTCACTACACTGAAAATGTTAATATAATGATTTTTGGCAGTATTGCCAAAAATCATTTTCAGCTCTCTTTTATACTTGTAAAATTAAAACCTATACATTGAAAGTATTGTAATTCTCAAATGTTGGTAACTTTTGGAGTGGAATAACATATCAAAAGCTCTTCTTGATTCGTGACTATGAAAAATACGGCACATATAACTTTAAAGGTTACATACAAGATAGAAGTCGAAAACTCCTATAAGGTAAAATATTGTATTTTCTGGATTATCAACCTATATAGATAACCTGTCTATTATGTACAATATTGGACATATAAAGGATCTTAAATAAGATTTCATTTTTAATTTTTGTTTTTTTGCGAGCCTTGGTAAGCAAAAATTAAAGATGCTCCATCGCCGACAGAGCATAAATAATGATATTCATCATTTGAACAATAATCGGTGTTTAATCGTGTATATATATGTGTGTCAAATTAACAAAGAAAATAAAATTTAATATTTTTTTGCCTTTGGTGGATGCGCAATGAGTACTTCATTCCATATAGGATATAGTGGCACGGAATTTTTTCGGGATGAAATTTATTATTTTTCATATTTTTAACATTAAGTAAAATTAGAAGCTCAAACTGTTCAATGGTGGTTATGGTGTAAAGTAAGTAACTTTTGTAACTGAAGAAAAATACTAAATCGTCTGCTTCTGTTTTGATAGTGAAAAACTACCATTTGTCAGTGGTAGAGTATCTTTACACTTAAAGGCGAGTTTCATAAAATTTCATATGAAATGAACACAAGTGTAAGATATTTTTTATCACATAATAACCAACATTTAAAAGAATCTCACGCCAGAATTTATTGCAATAACCCAGTGTTGGCCACCTTTTTGTATCACCGTCATCGAAATCCTGACGTCACATAATTTTTCCTATCGCCTTTACTTTGTTTCTTTAATAATGTCTCAATGAAATATTAAACAAATACCTGGGGGAAAAATAACTGGATATTAGTCAGGTTTAATAAATTAAAAGAGCATCTAGGTGCGACGATATAAATTCATGCCAGTATATTTTGAGTATCAGTATTTGGTATTGAAATAGGATAATTAAACAAAATACGACTACCTTTTTATATTGCGATCAGTTAGCATATACCTAAAGCAATATATTCTATCTATTACATTGTTTAATCACACAACATGCAAAAAGCGTGAAAAAAGCGGTTACAAATCTGTCTTAGCTCAACTCTGTATAAAGACCACCTGCCGATTAAAAACTTTTCTTGGGTCCCATCACAATTTGACTTCTGTGTAAGGACCATTTTGATATAAAAGGAATATCCCATGTTCATTAAATGGTCTTTACAGACAGGTTTGACTCGTAATGTTTCATATCGCCTGGAGCACAGTAACGTTTCTTACAAAATGAAACAAACATTTCTCAAGTAACGATCTTAATAGTCAACCAGTTCTTCATACGAAAAATGTGTTCTTCATTTCCGAAATCAAATAGTTGCCCACACTCGCACCCTTTGATAATGGGGAAAGAAAGATAACTCACAGTCGTCTGGTTTCCAAATCATACGTGTTTTCGAAAACTATGACTGAAAGTTGTACAATTTTGTTTTTCATCATGCTGACTATGCAATTTCTTTGTTGTCTCCTGCATGACACTCTTTTTCTTTTGATCTATTAGTAAAGAACCGCACAGCAAACGTGTTTTTATCATCATTAGCAGATTATCGATGAGAAAATTGTAAATATATGTATATACACATGTTTCCATTAACTTTTAAGGATCTTTTGTTATATATTGAGGCAAAATCTAATATCATCGCCTAACACTGTGAGTGGAACAGTTACCTTGTTGCATGCTGCCATAATTGCAACTGAGTGCAGTTTAATACTTATATTATATTTACATTTGATAACTATTTTATGATTAATTTTCCAAAGATTTCGTATCTTTAACGAATAACTAATACATTGTCCTGAAAGATGGAACAGCTATTTGAACAGCGATTTTCCTCGGTTGCTGGCACAACAATGGTAATGACGTCGAATAAGCACATGGCAGTTAATGCACTGATGAATGCCAACAGCGTTTGTAAGTTCACATATAAAGTGGGGTTGTAATGAAATTGTTAATATAAGCATATTGAACTGCGTTCAGTTGGCAACTGGACAGCGTCAAGTTCAACGCGTTTCGTTAAATTTGCCGCTGTCCAGTTGATTTCATTCTCCCATAATTGTCAACTGAATGCAGTTTTATGCTTAATTAAACGATATTTTTGACAGATATCTTAATTGATATGCCCTCGCATCATTGTTCATAATTACTAAATTTCTAAACTTTAAACACCGCTGGCAAATGGTATTTTTTTCTCCATATAAAACAGGAGTAGACGGATAAGTACTATGAAGTGATAAATTTAGGATATTCCTTGTTTCTTGATGATTAACATGAAAACTTTGATATCTTTCACGAGTCTAGGTCTAAACTATGCCAACCGATACCAATACATGTATTACAATCAGTCACGATTTTCCCTTGTACTAATTTAGTTTCACACAAGGGGCAATAATTTTGCGGAAAAATAAAATAAGATAATATAATGCAATACACGTAATATTAAAGTTTTGGTTTGATATGTAAAAAAAATCCATCAAAACGATATTTTTATGGTAAATGCTGTGTTCTGATCGATCAATTTTGAGTGAAAATATCAAATTGAATTTTCACCCGGGAGACATTTTCACAATAAGCCCTTATATTTCACTCTGAAAAATATAATAAACTTGAAGCGTTTTCCGGTATTATAAATATACTGTGAACAATCTCGTTTTTGCGCCGACTAAATTTCACTTTAAACGTCTAAAAATGTAACTACCTTTTCACAGTGATTACATTTTCGCGACTTAGTGTTGGTATATGGTACTTAATTCGCGCTAAGATCATTTTCGCGGCGATTGATTTTAGCAATTTCTGATCGCCCTCGAAAAATGCAAAACGTTAAACACACAAAAAATCAGTTTGTTCACAATAATAACCGTGATATCCTTATATCCGTCTTTGTTACAAGTGAATTATTTATGAAGACCGTACTATACATGACTGTACAGCCAATGACTACTTAAGGAATGCATTAAACATATATTAGGCCTGTCATTCTCGAACGGACACAAACTCGGCTTAGTTAAGACACAGCCAAATCAATTATATGAGACGTCATTAGAAGTTGAACTGAGAATATTAGGATGGTGATATAAATTGGAGAAGATGAGTTGGAAAACAGAAAATATTTTTAGTGGTTTAGCTCTTCTTTTTACGATTCTGAATGTTGTAATGTCGGCAGAAAACGCGTGTAAAAGTAATAGATTCAAAACAGTACATAGAGTAAGGCAATCGGACCTCAGTTCGAATACACTCAGTTCTCATACCAGAATCAAAAGTCGAGCGATGTGCGCAGAACAGTGCATGAATGAAGACGAATGTTTGTCGTTTTCATACACGAGGGACGATAAAAGATGCGAGACCTATTCCATGTTACTCCTCGAGGTGACAGATGGGGACATATCTAATTCTTCCACGGTGTATTCCTCAAAGATTGTTCGTAAGTATTGATCTATTACCAATTCTTCAGTTCGGTAATATAATAAATGCAGAATGTACACATGTTAAACTTTAATAGGAAAGTCAATTTGATGAATATCATCAGTAAGATTTTGTTGAAATTAATTTACCAATTTTCCCTTAATATTCGACTTGGCAGTAGACCAGACTTCGTTTTTAAATGTAATATCGATGTCCTGAATATGGCCTGTTCGAACTGGTATTTGTTTTATATTATGTAATGTTTTTGTTTTCTTAATTTCCTCAAGTTTGCAGCAAATCAAATACCCTTTACCGTGTCCTAGTGATGTAGCGACAGGCCAGATGTTGGCCGATGCTAAAATCAATATTGTAGAATAATTAATGAAACGATATAATTATGGCATACGGTTAAAATCAACATCGTGTTTTTTATCAAATATTGCAGGTGTTCAAAATATTAATGTTGATATCAGTATCAATTAATTATTGCAAAGATGCAAAATGTCACATCCGATGAATCATTCTCGCATCCTACCGAATTCTCACCAGTCGAAATATATGAAACTAAACCCTCTATAAACCGACTAAATTAATAGCCATGTACCGTGCATGAACGGTTTATGGATGTTCCACAGTGCACAAATAGTAATGTCCTAATTACAGCAATGGTGATTAAGGACGTGCTAGGTTAAAGAGGTAGAGGAAAGCCTGAATAGTTGATGATGCGCAGATAAATGCCACCGATTTTATTGAGAAAAGCCAGAATACCAAGAGAAAACCTGACAACTGCCCCACATCGCTTTCGTGTTCTCAACGCAGATGTGAAGGGCTTGTGATGATGTAATGTAGGTTTTCCGCAAAAATAATTTTATTCAAAAAAAGTCAGCATGTTCTCTTAGATACGTGTGAGTCGGGACATCTTAACCGGCCCCATCATTTGTTTTGTAATCACTTTTTTATTTGTTTATTTCCTATAATCAAGCAACCAGCGGTGTTTACAGCTATGCAGCAATACCAGGACAAATCATGGATGTTTTCGTAGATGTAGAGAACGACGATGGACCTTGGATTGTAAGTGTTCTTCCAGAAAAAAAACACTTTTTGGACTTTAGGTTAATTATATCATGAAATGAATTTCTTGATCGACATACATGCATTTAAATGTTATGAATATGCCTATTGACAAATAAAGAAGAATTCCTTTTAGAATTCGAAATGATAAACATTCCGGCACAACGTACCATCAAGGAGTGTAATACCGTGAACCGATTAATTACTCCGGTCAAATCTTCCGCGATATCAACTGAAAACGAAAAAAGTTAAGTTTTAGCGGTTTTTATTTTTCGCGATCTGGATTTCAGGGTTTACACATGTATATCATTCAACCGTTTCTCAACATTTTATGAATAAAAAAATTCGCGATCATAGCAATATCCCGCGAAATATGATGTGAAAACATCCCCACGTAAATAATCAGCCATCATGTATGCAATAGCAAGGTGGAACCAACAGTTTTCATTTTGAAATCACTTTGATGATAAACTTGTCACACATACAACTGAGTATTCGCTAAAGCAAACACGACAATTTTGTATTAGTTCATCACATTAATTCTGACTTCTTACTTACGATACACATGTGTACTATTTTTCAATTATGGTCAGGGTTTTGAGAGCGCGCTATTCCGTCTTTGCAAATTACAGACTTAGCTCCTTGCGGGTAGGTATCAATGTGTGAGCGCAATTCACGTTGTTTTCTTCGAAAATTATGACATTACGCTCGCAAACACATGACGTCACATTCAGTACCTACCCGCAAGGGCAGATAACTCTGTAATATGCAAATACAGAATTGCCTCATTGTATTTCAAAATGTATTTTTGTGTCAATTAAACATAAATATACACACAATTGAACATTATTGCCCAAATGATGAATATTGCTTATGCTATGTCGGCGATGAAGTACCTTCTACAGGTAGTTTAAAATCGAATTTATTTCAAAATGGCGGGATATTATAGTTGTAAAATTGCAATTAAACGTCGAGGTATGAAAGAAAAATACTCTTTCATAAGTGTATATGTTCTACCTTCGGGATCACAAAATGTTGTAAAACCCTTGGCAAGCCTCGGGTTTTACTACATTTTGTGACCCTCGGGTAGAATATCTCTATCCTTCATATCCACATATGAAAGAGTCTTATAACCTCTTTAATTAATTTCTCGTTTCTTAAAGACATGACATTGTGCAGAGTCGTTATATATGTTGAAACTATCCTATACTGAATTATATTATAATTAATTAAAACAGGTGATACAGAGAAGAACGAGCGGTGATGATGATTTCTATCGGGACTGGGACGATTACAAGAATGGTTTTGGGGATCTTCTAGGAAATTTCTGGATAGGTATGTTAAAGTCTGACGTTCGAAATTCTCTTGAAAATATATCACTATAAGGTCATACCAAACGTCAAAGGGAGTTCCGAATAAATACAAACTGATTTTCGTATTTAGACTTTTCTCTGTAGGTCTTAGTAGAGAAATTATTCCTTTCTACTATATCTGAAAGAGATATTCATTTTAATCAAATTTGATATTTAAAACGAACTAATTGTACAAAAATACCAACTTTGATTAAAATGAGATGTAGACACAATCTTCGATAGAAATATTCCGGGCAAAGAAATGGTTCTGTTACATAAAGTAAGCGGTAAAGTGTCGTAGAATTCTACAAATATATCATTCATAAGTTTCCATGACAACTTTTCTAGCTACGGACTTCAAGGCAGTATCATAGACTCGGTAACTTAGCAAGGAATATTTTCGCAGTTAGAAGCAATGCTCACTTCAAAGTTTACCTGTCTTAGAGATGGATTGAACTCAAAGGGATTTATCATATTATAAGCACAAATGTCTAAAATTGTGCAAGTAAACTCGCAATTATACAAATTTAAACAAAATTAACAAAAGGAAAATGAAGAGCAATTCAAGCATATTTCCAAAGTGTATTTCAAACTTTAAGAGAGCCAACGAGCTCTATTCTCAAAGCGGTTGGTTTCGTTCCGAAGTCAACTTTCATGTGTAACGAAGTGGATCGTTTTGTATAATTGAAATTGAAATTATCCAAAATGTAAAATTATGATGACAAAAGTTATCATTTCAATTAAAATAGATCTAATAAATATTTACAGCAAAAGATAGCTTGATACAGCTACAATTGTTGTCGCAGTGATTATTTTAGTAAAAACTATTGAAGTAAAAAATGGTTCAAACTCGCTGTACTCAAAGCAAAGAAAGACATTTTTCAAAGTATTCGCCAAATGGGCCATTTCTTCAAATCCACAAAGAATAGAAGTCCAATATTTTGACAAAATTCGCTGATGATAATTGCTACAGATATTAAAATTTGAAAAATTTCCAAACTTCTTTGGTCTGGATTGAAACGAGACTTCAACGAGATTGAAATCTCAGAGGTGAGAATTCCTATGGACTATTGAACGAAAAGCGATCGATGTTGTCATGGTAAATTGGATAAGCATATCAACAACTCTATTTCACTTCTGACATCCATTAATATTTTTCTAACTTTTGTTTGTTCTATTCACAGATATAAAGTTTCACACTGACTGACACCATAGCTACGCGCGTTATGACGAGTTCTTCATAAACATTTTCCACAAACATACATATTTCATTAAAAGAAAGTAGTCCTGATTTTATGTTAACTGGTGGGACGGGGCTAACCAGTACAATCTATCGAAACCTAAACGCTTGATTGGATGTAAACTGTTGTTAATAAACCGTGAAATTGCAGGAGTGCTTTCGTACTCTAATCAGGCCTGAAAGCAATCGGTTATACATAAAAAGAAAGTCAATCAACCTTGTAATATATGTTTTGTTTCCAGTTGAATGATTATAAGCTCTTATTGGTATTATATCTTTAAAGATAACGTTACAAAGTAATGTATCTTAGAATAAGGAAGTTTCCAGATGCCAAAACGACCTGGGTAAAGTACGATTAACCATTCATTAGTCCTACCTACCTGTGACGTCACACAAACACGAAAATACATGACGTCACAATCATCGGAAAATGGGACTACTCGACGGAAAATCGTACTTTATCTACATCGTATTGGTATCTCGAATTCGATGTAATGATAAAGTAAAACACATCATGATAACACGATATCAGTGGTCAAAACTGATCCGTTACCATGGTCACACGTACAAATCTTTGCGCAAATGTTTTGCCCTTCGCCGAACGGTACAAAAGGGGTATTCCGCTCAAATAGTGAAAATATAAAAAAATAATAATATAAAAAAACCTAACCATGTAAGCAGGTTGAGTAATCGATAAAAGGGAGACCACTAAAACAGATATCAGAATCAGTTAACGTATATGACGTAATGTGTCAGTGTATTATGCAAACGTCTATTAAACATGCGGATCGAAATTAAACTAAATAGTAAATACTTAAAATAATTGTAGGCAACGACAAACTTCACCTTCTGACACGCTCCATGAACATCCTACGTGTGGAATTAGAGACGTGGGATGGGTTAAAGGGGTATGCCCAGTACTCAACATTCAAGGTGGCAGACGAACGATACAATTATAAACTTACAGTGACGGGATTTACTGGCAATGTTACATGTAAGTCCACTGATTGTTGTATATCCTCATTAGCTTGAATTATATTTTTCATTTATTCCCTCTTGCTTGCAGTTTTACTATAAAAAGGCAACCAGATGGAATTGAGTTACTGTTTAATGCTGTAAATCAACATTTTTTCACGGTCACTTAGTTTCGCGATTTCCATTTCAAAGTGCAATCGCCAAAAATAGCATTCCCGGATTTAGAAATTGAATGAATGAAAGTTCCTTCCAATATACATGTGCAAACGGTGATAAATTCGCGTTGATAAACGTTCGAAAATTGACATGGATTGCGTAAATCGTAAAAATAAACCCCATGTTTAGTCATTAGTAATTTATGACTTAATAAACTTTTAATGTTCACCTTTAGATGACGCCATGGATTTTCATAATGGTTACGACTTCACCACCAGGGACAGAGATCATGATGTTCGTGGTGATGTCAACTGTGCTACGAGGAATTATGGTGGTTGGTGGTACAGAGACTGTCACACTTGCAACCTGAACGGATTGTATAAGAAGGACAATGGAGCAAATGATGCCAAAGCAATGGTGTGGAATGCTTTTCCTTCAAGGTTCACACCTTTGAAAAAATCCAAGATGATGATTCAATAGATAAAGTCTGAAATGTTGTGCTTTTACAAGCATCAACATATATTTTGCAGGGAGAGTATCGAACTGAATCCCATTGGCTAGTAAAGTACTGTAGTGGTGAAACTTTTGTAGGAAATGAAACTATTTTGCTACCATGGTATTTATGTAAAATAATGCGACTGTAACTTTTGTTTTTCATTTTAATTGAAACAAATTGATATAAAAAATGACAAAATGAAAAAATAAGAAATAGTCTTAAAAATATCATTTTTATATCCAGATATAGCTTGAGGTCCCTGATTGCATGTGCTTCAAGTACAAAATTAAGATATCACTGTAGTGCCATAATATGCCAGATATTCAAACTATAAGAACAATGAAAGACCCATGGAAACTACCCGTACGGCGTAACAGATTTACGTTCAGCACTCCATCCAATTCGACAGAAACAACCCATGTCTTATGACCCAGTGTATAAACAGTTAGAAACTGGGTTTCCAAGGATGCTATTATTATCAAGGAGATAATGATATTTAAGCATTAAGGAAATATTTTGGCGAAGTTTGCCCTGTACTGGACAAGTATCTATTTTTTCCAAACAACCTTGGGATAACCCTTTGTTTAGGCGTAATAGTGCGTCTTGTACAGTGAGATATGTCGTACTATATATCTTATACCATATTTGTCGTTTTGCATACAACGTAGGTCCTCATTTGATATTAAATAGTGTGGAAAGAACTGTTCCATCAGTCCCATTGTTTTGGCATCCATGATACTCCAGGGGCTACTTTCACTGTCGATATATTCACATCTTGACTATATCATCGTTATAGTTACCCTGCGTTATCGATGGTCCATTTGTGGTAAGATGAGCTGCATTATATTTTAAAATCTATTTAAAGATGTGCTGTTCCTACTGAATATATACACGTACATGTATACATAATTTTATGGAAGGATCTTATTTGCCAAACTTGAAATATATTTTATATATTGCATATTGTTGTAACCTATTTATTTCAATTTATGTTCAATGTTATGATACATCATATGAAGAAAGATGTACATGTAGCCTGTAGCATTCATAAATTCTAAAAGCGTGGAGCAGGCTCCCCTGCCTGTCTGGGATTGAATAAAGGGGTCAATAGGTAAAATACAGAGGTCATAAAAGAGGTCAAGGTCACTGAGCTAACTTACTGGGATCTACAGAGGACATGTATTGCTCCGTTACTACATAGAATGTTAGTTTATTATTATTGTTTGTGGAGGAGTAGTGTATCAGACTTGTGATTTCTTGTCATACTATTTAGTCTGTAATATACAAAAACAGAACACTATTTATATCCAATTACATGCAGTTGAAATGATTGATATAGCTCAAATGGGCGATAAGTGAACCAGATTTTTTTTTTCTGAAAATGAGTTATATTTATCATGCTGTACATTTTTTAATTATCCAAAATACGTTTGTTTGACAAATTAGCGATTTGTTTTTCGACAAAAGCTATGTTAAGGTAGAAAAGAAAAAGAAAAAAATCCAGTGTTTGTTTTGCTTGTGTGGATGTTAAATCACTATAAATAAATTGCATTTTTCCTTAAAATATTTGTTTGTTGTCATTTACAAGCAGGCATGATTTCGCCTCAGAAAAAAAACCCATTAGAAAAATGAGGTTTTATCGCCAGCTTCATCCTCGATACTCCAGGGGTTACTATAACATTATATCCATCCCTGGACAGTGTTATAAAAAATTCCAGAGTCCAACAGTTGGCCACTCTCGCATGCTTTGATAGTGCGGATAGAAAGATAACGCACACAAACACACGGTGCGTTTTCTATGACCGAAAGTTGTTGCACAATCTGATATTTTATCATGATTTTTACCAATGATATATTGGTCTTGGTTTATCGCGCATGTATGTCAGCTATGTAGTGTAGTAGTTGGTACTCCAGACCGTAGAATGTCCGTTTTGATAACAATACTTTGATAACAACTATTCCATCTTCTTGTCTCGTTAATGATACTCTTTAGATTTCATCTTACTATTTTTAAAACCGCACAGCAGATGTCTTAACATCAATAACAGATGATTATCAATAAGAAAATTGTATCATAAACATACACACATCTTTTCATTAACTTACTTAACATACCTGTGATGCCATCTGTCGCCATAGATTGAGGTATTGTTGAGACAAAGTCTACTTTTTCACTTACTACTGAGGTATAGTTACCTAGCGCGCTACATTATTCATTCTGCTGTTTTGGCAATTATACTGTTGTAATTGCCAAATGAATGGAGTTCAATGCTTATATTTTCATTTTGATAACAATTTTATGATAATATTCTCAGAGATTTCGCATCTATAACGAATATCCTCAAAGATGAAACAGATATTTCAACAGCCATTTTCCGTGATCGTTGCACAGCAAGTGACATCACAATGGTAATGACGTCAAAACAATGTATTGATTAAAGCCAAAAGCATTTGGTAAGATTAAATAGTGAGATTGTATTCAAAATGTAAATATAAGTGTATTGAACTGCTTTCAATTGGCAATTAAAGAAGTAAGAACAGCGACAAACTCAACGCCGCTGTCCAATTGGCATTCATACTGTAATCAAAATAGTAGTTGCCCTTGCAACATTGTACATTAATTACTGTAAATAGAGAAATAAATGAATTGGAATTTCCAAACTTTAAACAAAATTTAATGGAAAAAAAATCTAATGCAACACATTCATGCTGCAACAATCAAAAATGATAATTAATAGTAAAGATACACATAAATATTATATATTTTGTTTGTATTTATTAAAAAAAAAAAAAAAAAAAAAAAAAAAAACAAACACAAAAATACCACCAAAACGATATTTATTTTACTGTACATGCTGTGTTCAGATCGTTCAATATTGAATACCACATGATCTTTCACAATAAAGCGGTTTATCTTACACCTTCCGGTAAACTACTCGCTGGTCTAGGACAATACACTCATGTCGCCTGAGGCTTTATTGTATGGCTACCTAAGCCTCGTGATGTTTCAGCGTTAACAAGATTACTCTTTTCTCGGTACAATTATAACTTTTCAGAAACTAGACTGAATTAACTTTAAAAGATTTCAAAAACGAAATTTGCGTTGAAAAAATCACGCAATTTTCATGTATGGAGAATTGACTTGCAGTGGCGGCGTTTTTTTCGAATTTATTTCAAAATGATGAATAATCTTTGTAGTAAAATTACAATAAAACGTTGAGGTATGAGAGAAAAATACTCATTTATGTGGGGATATGAAGGATAGGGATATTCTACCCTCGGTATCACAATATGTTGTAACATTTACATTTTTTGACCCTCGGTTAGAATAACCCTATCTTTGATACCCATGTAGAGTCTTATGATATCTCATTCTGGAAAAAATGTTATAAACATTCGCGGTGACTAAATTACGCTTTACATGTCTATAAATGTAACTACCTGTTCATGGTGATCAAATTTTCGCGACTTAGAGTTGGTATATGGTGCTTTTACTTCCGCTAAGATCATATTCGTGGAGATCAATTTTTTTTATTGCCCTCGAAAAACGCGAAATTTAAACGCACACAAAATCAGTTCGTTCACAGTAATAACCGTGATATCTTTATATCTGTCTTTGTTACAAGTGAATTGTTTATGAAGACTGTACTATATATGACTGTACAGCCAATGACTACTTAAAGTTATATGTGCCGTAACTGGGCGAAATTTGGCATGTTGATTTTTCTTCGTTAATCTATTGAAAATCATAAGGTTTGATTAATTAAGCCGTGAAAATCATTAAAATGGCTTCAAATGCCTTATAAACATTAGCTACAAGACAGAAATCATGTACTGGAAAATTGTTGATTTTTATGCCTTATGCATATTTAGATGGAAACTTTCCTGCAGAAATCACTTTATAATTACTAATAACATTGAAAAAATGTGAAATGAAATTGTAGACCACAATTTGGCTTCATGGTCTGACCGTAGGTACTCATTTCGCTGTACTATAGATGTACATATAATGATTTTAGGTAGTACTGCTAAAAATCATTTTCTGCTCTTATATATAGTTGTGAAATTAAAACCAATGCATTGAACGTACTGTAATTTTCAAAATGTTATAACTTTTGGTGATGAATAACATATTAAAAGCTTATCTTGATTCGTGAGTATGAAAAATACGACACATATAACTTTAAGGAATGCATTAAACTTTTATTAGTCCTGTCATTCTCGAACAGACACAGCCACTAGGCCATGGGCTAGGAGGGTCCCACATGCCCCCCCCCCCCCAAACCTCCAAACCAATATTTTTCTGAACCCTTATGACCCACTGATCACAAATCCAAATGTTAACATTGCATAAGTTGGGATGAACTTCCGGTTATGACGTCATCAAGATGGCCGCCATCTCGAATTTCACTAAAAATTGAAAAATAGTCATAACATTAACATTTTTCAACCGAAGTAGACAAATGAGGTATCAAAATGACCACAATAGAACAACAAATACATATCAGGACCAAAAAATCCAATATATGGGGTGATTTTTATGCAGGAAATGAAAAAATCGGATTTAAAGCTCAAAAATGGTGATTTTTTCAGCAAATTTTTCATATTTTGTTTGACACGCAGCAAAAATGTTTCCCAACAGCAATCTATTATTTCTTATAAGTTTTTTGACCACTTGTCAATCAATTTAAGCAACAAAAACAACCAAAACCAATGTTAACATCATATAAGTTCCGGTTATGACGTCATCAAGATGGCCACCATCTCGAATTTCACTGAAAAATAAAAAATAGTCATAACATTGACATTTTTCAACTGGAGTAGACAAATGAGGTATCAAAATGACCACAATAGAACAACAAATACATGTCAGGACCAAATAATCCAATATATATGTAGTGATTTGAACGCAGGAAATGAAAAAAAAATAATATTTTAAGCTCAAAAATGGTAATTTTTCAGCATTTATTTCATATTTGGCTTGACGCAGCAAAATTGTTTCCCAACAACAAATTATTATTTCACAATCAGTTTATTTTACCTCTTATCAATCTGTTAAAACAACAACAACAAAAATATATAGAAATGCAAAAGAGAATTGTAATACCATCATTTGGTTTACAAAACATCACCAGATGCGGCATATGATTGTTATTTTTTCCAAACCGCTAACACTACAGTTTCCTGGTGTCTTGGAATTTCCTGAATATAACATTGGCTATTGACGATTTATATCTTAACAAATTTGAATTTAAAGTTGGCTGAATATCTAAGTGGGACTTCAAAATAATCCATTTTCATGTTCGAAATTGTGTAGACTAGTAGCCTCTCAAACTGAATTATTACAGCAAAACGCTAACTAATAGCTATAGGGTATCAAATTAAAGTTCCGTAAATACCATGACACTTTTCGAAACATATGGTGTCTTTTAGAATGAGCACATCCATTGTTTATTTCCTGTGTATAACGCAAGGAAATATAAGATGGTTACTACAGTGTCACATATTTCTTTCACTAGTTCTTAATGCTAATCATTTTCGTTGTGCGTGCTTTCTCGCCAGAGTGTCGTCTTCGACCTCGGTGACCTGATGTGACATTACATTACCGGGTTACCATCGTGGTTCTAACTTGTCAACTGTCCATGGTCAGAGTTAAGATCAGAAACATCGGTTTCAGGGATGTGGGAGCTCTTCCTGTTTCCAACCTAGTTTCACCTAGATTCACATATCTTATATTATGTTCCAGACTTCCCCGGCATGATGGAAAAGACACCAGATCAACATCTGCGGAGGGTTGAGTTGGTTCTCCTTAATTCGTATGAAGCACAATTCCTCATTCTTGTGAACCTCAGTGACCATAGGTGGCACAGGCGGATTCTTTGAGGTCATAAATGAGGTCTGCAGTAGTGAAGTTTCACTCTTTGCCAAGTCTGGAAAGCACTTTAGAGAACTTTTTACTGGAGAGTCTTCAATGGTCTCTTTGCGCATATACCAGATGTGACACAACCAGCACCTTACACGGAGCGGGGAAAGTCAGACCAATGAAAAACATTTAACATTTATGCCCTCATTAATGACCTCAATGATATCACCTGTGCCATTTATGGTTGCACGAGGGTCCACAAGATTGATGAAATAGTACTTCATACAAATTATGGAGTTATGTGCTAAGGAGAACATTTGGTGTAATTTCCATTATGCCGGAGAAGTCTGAAACAGCATATACATACGATATGTTAGAATCTGAAAGAGATCCCACATCCCTGAACCTGTTGTTTCTGATATGAACTCTGGTCATGGATGGGTCATAAAAGGCTAGAACAGCACTGGTAATGCAGTGTCACATGAGCTCATCGACATCGAAAACGTCGATCTGGCTTTCGACGAATTGGATACTGATATCTCGAGTACTCTGATTCGGACTGCATGTACCAGCTACCAGATATGCCGAGTCTCTTCAGTGGATAGGTCAGTGAGGCGAGAAAGCACGCACAATGATAATGGTTATCATTGAGAACCAGTGAAAGACATATTATTTAGTGACATTGTAGTAACCATCTGACATTTTGCTTATGCTATGCATAGGAAATAAACAATGAATGTGCTCATTTTCAAAGACACAAACGCTTTGGGAACTGTTAATGATATTAACGGAAACACCGGCTTAGCTTAGGTTACATTTGTTACGCTATCAGTAGGTGTTGTGTTATTTTTGAGACGATGCTAATCTACAAAATTGAGGATATACACAATAATTCTTTTTTTGCATTTCTATATATTTTTGATGTTGTTTTTTAATTTACTGATTGATAGGAGTTTAAATAACTGATTACGAGTAATAATTTGTTGTTGGGAAACATTTCTGCTGCGTCAAGCCAAGTATGAAAAATTTGCTGAAAAAATCATCATTTTTGAGCTTAAAAGATTATTTTTTTTATTTCTTCCGTACAAATCACTACACATATTCGATTATTTGGTCCTGATATGTATTTGTCGTTCTATTGTGGTCATTTTGATACCACATTTGTCTACTTTAGTTGAAAAATATCAGTGTTAGGACTATTCTTCGTTTTTTAGTGAAATTCGAGATGGTGGCCATCTTGATGACGTCATAACCGGAACCTATATACAATGTTAACATTGGTTTTTGTTGTTGTTGTTGTTTAAACTGATTGATAAGTGGTCAAAAAAACTTATTAGAAATAATAGATTGTTGTTGGGAAACATTTTTGATGCGTCAAACAAAATATGAAAAATTTGCTGAAAAATCACCATTTTTGAGCTTTAAATCCGATTTTTTCATTTCCTGCGTAGAAATCACTACACATATTGGATTTTTTGGTCCTGATATGTATTTGTTGTTCTAATGTGGTCATTTTGATACCTCATTTGTCTACTTCGGTTGAAAAATGTTAATGTTATGACTATTTTTTCAATTTTTAGTGAAATTCGAGATGGCGGCCATCTTGATGACGTCATAACCGGAAGTTCATCCCAACTTATGCAATGTTAACATTTGGATTTGTGATCAGTGGGTCATAAGGGTTCAGAAAAATATTGGTTCGGAGGTTTGGGGGGGGGGGGGTGCATGTGGGACCCTCCTAGCCCATGGCCTACACGGCTTAGTTAAGATACAGCCAAATCGATTGTGTGAGACGTCATTAGAAGATGAACCGAGACTATTAGGACAGATATTTAAATTGGAGAAGATGGGTCGGAAAACAGAAAATATATTTAGTGGTTTCGCTCTTCTTTTCACGATTCTGAATGGTGTAATGTCGGCAGAAAACGCGTGTAAAAGTAATAGGTTCAAAACAGTACATAGAGTAAGGCAACCGGACCTCAGTTCGAATACACTCAGTTCTCATACCGGAATCAAAAGTCGAGCGATGTGCGCAGAACAGTGCATGAATGAAGACGGATGTTTGTCGTTTTCATACACGAGGGACGATAAAAGATGTGAGACCTATTCCATGTTACTCCTCGAGGTGACAGATGGGGACATATCTAATTCTTCCACGGTGTATTCCTCAAAGATTGTTCGTAAGTATTGATCTATTACCAATTCTTCAATTCGGTAATATAATGAATGTAGAATTTATACATGTTCAAATTAAATAGTTCTCACCAGCCAAATATATGAAACTAAACCCTTTCTAAACCGACTAAATTAATAGCCATGTACCATGCATGAACGGTTTATGGATGTTCCACAGTGCACAAATAGTAATGTCCAAATTACAGCAATGGTGATTAAGGACGTGCTAGGTTAACGAGGTAGAGGAAAGCCTGAATAGTTGATGATGCGCAGATAAATGCCACCGATTTTATTGAGAAAAGCCAGAATACCAAGAGAAAACCTGACAACTGCCCCACATCGCTTTCGTGTTCTCAACGTTGATGTGAAGGGCTTGTGATAATGTAATGTAATGTTTTCCGCAAAAATAATTTTATTCAACAAAAGTCAGCATGTTCTCTTAGATACGTGTGAGTCGGGACATCTTAAAGGGACAATTCAGTCTAAGAGAACATTAAAATTTGTATATATATCAGATAAAAACAAGTTCTAATGGAAATTAGATCAGTCAGTTTTACTGTGATATGCCTGAAACGCCTATGGTGGTGACATGTGTGTGAAATATTCAAACTTGCTCGCTGTCCGCCATTACACACACTGTGGTCGAACTTCTTGTATGCCGAACCCTGTTCCTTGCTCGTAAAGTAATGCAACTTTTGGCTAGAACTGCTCAAATCGCTCTGACAGTAGTGTGTTTTACCTCATTAGGTGAATTGTCTTGCCTAAAAATCATTTTATCACCTCCTCAGTGGTTATGTAGTTCATTTGTTTAACGTGCTTGGCGTTGGCGGCCTTAACCGGCCCCATCATTTGTTTTGTAATCACTTTTTTATTTGTTTATTTCCTATAATCAAGCAACCAGCGGTGTTTACAGCTATGCAGCAATACAAGGACAAATCATGGATGTTTTCGTAGATGTAGAGAACGAAGATGGGCCTTGGATTGTAAGTGTTCTTCCCGAAAAATCACTTCTTTGACTTCAGGTTAATTATATCATGAAGAAAATTTCTTGATCGACAGACAGGCGTTTAAATAGTATGAATATGCCTATTGACAAGTAAAGGAGAATTCCTTTTAGAATTCGAAATGATGAACATTCCGGCACAACGTACCATCAAAGAGTGTAATATCGTGAACCGATTAATTAAGCCGGTCAAATCTTCCGCGATATCAACTGAAAACGAAAAAAGTTAAATTTTAGCGGTTTATATTTTTCGCGATCTGGATTTCAGGGTTAACTCAACCATTTCTCAACATTTTATGAATAAAATTTTCGCGATTATAGCAATATCCCGCGAAATCTGAGGAAAACATTCCCACGTAAATAACCAGCCATCATGTAGTCTATAACAAGGTTGAACCAACAGTTTTCATTTTGAGAGCGCTCTATTCCGTCTTTGCAAATTACAGAATTAGCTCCCTTGCGGGAAGGTATCAATATGTGAGCGCAATTCACGTTGTTTTCTCCGAAAATTATGACATTACGCTTGTAAACACATGACGTCACATCCAGTACCTACTCGCAAGGGCAGATAACTCTGTAATATGCAAATACAGAATTGCCTCATAGTATTTCAAAATGTATTTTTGTGTAAATCAAACATAAATATACACACAATTAAACATTATTGCCCAAATGATGAATATTGTTTATGCTCTGTCGGCGATGAAGTATCTTTAACAGGTAGTTTTAAATTTTATTGATAAGAGACAGGTTATAATAATTTTCTTTCATACCTACGGTTGTAATGCTGGCTGGTCTAGGGCAATACACTCATGTCGCCTGAGGCTGTATTGCATGGCTACCCATGCAAAGCCTCGTGACGTCACGGCGTCAACAAATTTCTATTTCCTCGGTAAAATTGGTTTTCATATGAAAGATGCAAACAACGGAGTTTTTGTTGAAAATATCACGTAATATTTCATATATGAAAAATTGACTTAAAGCCGTGGATTTCTTCGAATTTATTTCAAAATGCCGGGATACTATAGTTGTAAAATTGCAATAAAACGTCGAGGTATGAAAGAAAAATACTCTTTCATAAGTGTATATGAAGGATAGGGATATTCTACCCTCGGAATCACAAAATGTGGCAAAACTCTCGGCAAGCCTCGGGTTTTACTACATTTTGTGACCCTCGGTTAGAATATCCCTATCCTTCATACCCATATATGAAAGAGTCTTATAGCCTCTTTAATTAATTTCACATTTCTTATAGACATGACATTGTGAAGAGTCGTTATATATGTTGAAAATATCCTATACTGACTGTATTGTAATTAATCAATACAGGTGATACAGAGAAGAACGAGTGGTGATGTGGATTTCTATCGGGACTGGAATTATTACAAGAATGGTTTTGGGGATCTGCTGGGAAATTTCTGGATAGGTATGTTAATGTCTTACGACCGAGTCTCTCGAAAATATGTCATTATAAGTTCATACCAAACGTAAAGGGAGTTCTGAACAGATAGACAAACTAAGCGGTTCGTTTCGTAAGTCATTTTCCGTGTGTAAAGAAATGGTAAGTTTTGTAAAAGTAAATGTGATATACTTACCTTAAAATGTAAAATGAAAGTGACAAAAGTGTATCATGTACCAAAATAATTATTAATATCTCAATTACAATGGACATAATAAAGATGTACAGCAAAAAATAGAAAAAATAGCTCGTTACAGCTACAGTTGCTCTCGCAGTGTTGACTTTAGTACAAACAATTGAAGTTAAAAATGGTAAACAATTTGCTCTACTTAACGCATAGAAAGACATATTTTCATAATGCCTGCTAAATGGGTAATTTCTTTAAATCTACAAAGAACAGAAGTCTAATACTTGGACAAAATTTGCTAATAAATGATAATTGCTACAGATATTGATAAATGTTATTTGAAAATTTCCAAACGTCTTTGATCTGGGCCGAAACGAGATTTCAACGAGACTGAATCCTCAGAGGTGAGAATTCCTAAGTACTTTTGAACGAAAAGCGATCGATGTTGTCATGGTAAATTGGATTATTATATCAACAACTCTATTTCACTTCTTACATCCATTAATATTTTTCTAACTTTTGTTTGTTCTATCCACAGATATCAAGTTTCACACTGACTGACACCATATAAGCGCGTTATAACTAGTTCTTTATAAGCATTTTCCACAAACATACACATTTCATTAAAAAATAGTCCTTATCTGATGTTACCTGTTGTCATGATGCTTACCAGAACAATCAATAGAAACCTATACGCTTGGTTGGATGTAAACGATTGTTAATAAACCGTTAAATTGATCATGAAGATAGGTGTTCCTACTCGTATCAGGCCTTAAAGCGATCAGTTATGCATAAAGAAAGAATGTCAATCAACCTTATAAAATATTTTCGTCCTGCTAAAGACTAAAGATATACGTATCTATATTCAATCCAGTAAGGCTTCTTGGTCCATACCTCGAGCTTTGTTGCTCAAAATTGTCATGAAATAAACACTAAAACAATAGGATGGCTCTTAATTCTTGGCATACCCCTGATATAGAGGGGAAGTCGTTTATTTTAACTAATTTGTTATCATAAGGAAATATTATTTGAAATTTCTTGAAACAATTTAACAAATGTGAGTGAAAAAAACGCCAAACTGGCCTTATAATAAGGCCAGGCGCCACCACGTTAAATATGTGGTCAAAATCACCGGAAGATGGGACCTCTCGGTAGTAAATTGCAATTTAGTCAGATCGTTTTGGTATCTTGAATTTTATCTCGAAAAAAAATAAAGGAATGCTCAGCATACAGATTATATCGTTAGTCAAAATCGTTCCGTTACTATGGCTACGCGTACAAATCTTTTTCTCCCGTCTAGGACTCCCCAACAAACGGTAAAAAAGGGGGAGACAACTATAATCTTTACCACAAACAGTTAACGTTAACGTGTGTGTCTATGTTTAATTCAACATGAGAGTCTGAATACAACTAATTAGTAAATATTTATAATTATTGTAGGCAACGACAAACTTCACCTTCTGACACGCTCAATGAACATCCTACGTGTGGAAATAGAGTCGTGGGATGGGACAAAGGGGTATGCCCAGTACTCAACATTCAAGGTGGCTGACGAACGATACAATTATAAACTTACAGTGACGGGAATGTATCATGTAAGTTCTCTGATGATTGTATTTTCCACATTAGCTTGAAGTATTATCGTTTTATTTATTTATTCGCTCTTGCGTGAATAAATGGGTATCCATGTTGATAAAGATAATTTTGTTTTTCAATGAAAAGTATGATTCATATACATAAATGTAGTTCTTTGATATAATCGGGTGTATAGTACTGGTTTATCTGGTGCAATTCACTCGTGCCATCCATATCTCTATCTGAAGTCACTACATTAAGAAAAGTCTTCTCTGTGCAATTGGAACGTCATTTTCATAACAAATGGTTGGTTTTACTGTAACATTTTTTCACGGTCACTTAATTTCGCGATTTTCATTTGAAAATAAAATCTCAAAAATCAGCATGCCCGGATTTAAAAGTTGAATGAATGGAAGTTCCTTTCAATATACACTTGTAAACGCTGATTAATTCGCGTTGATAAACGTTCGCAAATTGACATGGATTGCGTAAATCGTAAAATTAAACCGCAAGCGAAAGATTGTTGGTTTAAAACAATCTTACTTTTAGTCTACCAATGAAATTTATGACTTAATAGACTTTGTATGTTCTCCTTTAGATGACGCCATGGGTTATCATAATGGTTACGACTTCACCACCAGGGACAGAGATCATGATGTTCATGGTGATGCCAACTGTGCTGCGAGGTATTATGGTGGTTGGTGGTACAGAGACTGTCACACTTGCAACATGAACGGGTTGTATAAGATGGACACTGAAGAAAATGATAACACAGCTATGGTGTGGGCAGATTTTCCTCCAGGCTCCACACCTTTGAAAACATCCAAGCTGATGATTCGATGATATATATAGATATATAGTTGTGGTAATAAAAGATCATCATAATATATAACCGTTTATCCGGTTATTTCCGCCACGGGGATAATTTTTCGCGATTTTGCGACGTATTGCTTTGATTACGAAAATTTCATCCGGTGCGAAATAATGTAAAATGGTTATCAATTTGTTATCGATTCTTACGTTGGCTGATAACGGACATGGGAAAAAATAATGCGCGGGAACGGAATAGTATTGCGTGCGAACGATATGCCTCAAACAAGAATCTCGTATTCCTATTGGTTAAAATAACGTCACGTGATATCCAATATATAGTCGTATTAGGTTAGTAGAAATCGTATTAGGTTTGGACGATATAGTTATCGTTCTTTGCCCCTAACGTCATTAGCAACAAGATGGCGGTCAAATAACGCTTCGCGACGACGGCAATCAAATGATATGGAGACAAAATGTTTGAATGATAGCGCTGATGACCACTTTCAAAGCAAACCGAAATCGACAACACTTATTTAGGTTTATTTAACTGAAATGGACCATGACAACGCATTCGAGTCGCCGCGCCTGATACATGTTTATTTTAGACCCAATATTTTTCCGTATTAGGTCCCTAACAAACTGTGTAACTAATAGTATCTCCCCATTAATATATCACTGTTAGAAGACCGCAGTATGGCCTTGTTATATTATTTATTTACAGTTGAATACTTGCCCATCATTTCTCCTATACTTGACAGTCTATTCTGGGGAAAAGATAACTCTGTCTTTTACCGGAGTAGGGAAAAAGACAGCGCACACGCGCTAGACAATGACGCGACGTCATCATTCCATACTATTGTTGGTAACGTCATTAATTTTGATGCATTGCGACGTTCCTATGATGGCGGCGTTTTGGAAATGTTTAAGCATATAACTGCATTTTCACAAAGTTTCGTTAAAGTATGTGAGAAAAAGAATCAAATATTGGTCTGTCAGCTGGACAGGGATTATATCAACCCTCGTGAAAGATTTTGGCCGTCAAAATCTTTCACTCGGGTTGAGATAGCCCTGTCCACTTGACAGACTCGTGTAAGATTCTATTACTCTCTCATACTACCAAAGACACCGACCAAAACACTCAAGTTGATCTAATCATTCTGTAAATAGACAGAGCAATTTCCCCACGACCATGGTATATGCTTATCTATAATCGACCAGAGGACAGAACTCGGAGGCTTGAACATTTTTGAGCAGACAAGATTTAAAACGGGGGTCGAGTTGTCTTTGCCCATCAGACTTGCGGCGTAAGATCTTTTAAATAACAGGAAACATATAAATACCTGTTTGCTTTATTACGTTTAACGTCCTATTAACAGCTATAGTCATTCAAAGACAGCCTCCTCTCAATGATTACGTATTATTATATAAATTATTTAGAATACATGATTGATACATTTATATTAGATACATATCTGTTTAGGTATTGTTAAAATTAATGCATGTGTCATGACAAGTACAAATTTAGACTTAACTTTATCTCAATATTCTTTAACATTTTATCTTTTTAAATTATATACATGAATGCAGTAGCCATGGTAGAATTTCTGAATCCCATTGGTGGATGACCATCGGCTTATTAGCCACATGGACTTTCTGGTCTGTATCAGGTGGGTGAAGGTAATTTCCTCATGGCTGCTGCATTCTCATTTCTTTATTATTATACTTTTGAAAAATCAAAATTACTATCTATATCCTAATTAATAATATCTCATATACTGTCATGACTTCTGAAACATATACTTTCAAATGCTTTCAAATACTATTTCATGTCATTTGTATGTATACATTTTATTACCAGGGAGAGAACTTGCATAGGCACTGCCTGTTGTTTGATCCCATTTTCAAATCAAATTTTGTTGACATTGAAATGATGTTCTTTGCAAGTGTGAATGTATATTTTGTAACATTGCGGTATATTCGTGTCGTGTCTCTTTGCGATAGTGGAAACTCTTGATCATTTAATTAATCCGGTGATATGTTACTGAAAAATACCGTCGGAGACGTCGGGCAGCACATTCCTCCCAGTCACATTATACTGATAACATAACTGATAGTGTAGATAGTGATATGTCAGCCTAATGGAAAGATTTTGGCAAAGCTTGTTCTGTACTATCTCCATTCTGTTCCCAAGCAACAACGGGTTAAAGATACTCCACCGCCGACAGAGCATAAATGATATTCATCACTTGAACAATAATTGGTGTTTAATCGTGTATATATATATATGTCTAATTAGCATAAAAAATAATGTAAAATAATTTCTTTTTCCTTTGGTTTCATAGATTTCATGAAAAGAGTTTAAAAAGTTTTTTTATTTTTTTTGCGAGCCTTGGTAAGCAAAAATTAAAGATGTTCCACCGCCGACAGAGCATAAATGATATTCATCATTTGAACAATAATCGGTGTTTAATCGTGTATATATATGTGTCAAATTAACAAAGAAAATAATATTAAATAATTTTTTTGCCTTTGGTGCATGCGCAATGAGTACTTCATTCCATATAGGATATAGTGTCACAAAATTTTTTCGGGATGCAATTAATTATTTTTCATATTTTTAACTTAAATTAAAATTAGAAGCTCAAACTTTTCAATGGTGGTAATGGTGTAAAGTAAGTAACTTTTTCAACTGAAGGAAAATACTAAATCGTCTGCTCATGTTTTTGATAGTGAAAAAATAACGTTTGTCAGCGGTGGAGCATCTTTAAGCCTTAGGTTAGGTTTCATAATGTGTCATGTGTGGTTAGAGTATGGTTCTTTGTACTAAATATCTTATACCATATTTATCATTTCGCATAGGAGTCACATTTGATATCTTATTGTATAGTAAAAACTGCCCCAATTGTCCAATTTTTTTAGCATCCATGATACTCAAGGTTACTTTCACTGGTTACTTTCACTGTCGATACATCCACTATGGACTATCTCATAGTAATAAATATCATGAAGTATGGTTGATTTATTTGTTTTAAAAATGAGATGCTTCCTATTTTGAAATAATTTGAAATATGTGTTATTTTTACTGGTTATATATGTGCATGTATATATATATTAATTTTTTTTCGGGACGCAATTAATTATGTTTTGATATTTTTATTCTGAAGTAAAATTAGAGGCTCAAACTTTCCACTTGTGGGAATGGTGTATAGTAAGTAACTTTTTTGAACTGAAGAAAAGTACTAATTCGCCTGCTCCTGTTTTTTTAAAGCGAAAGATTTCCATTTGTCAGCTGTGGAGCATCTTTAAAAGTCACTGTAATAGTTCACGAGGATTGGCAGATGTCAGGTATTGCTCTGGCAGTACTTGTAATGTTTGTTTTATTATTATTATTTTTGGAGGAGTAGTGTATCCGACTTGAGATTTCTTATCATGTTACTAGTTTTTAGTCTGTTTATGTTATATAATATGCTATATTTGTGTTTTAATGTTTGATCGTATTATATAACAGCTGTATAATTATCATGATGTATACTGTTTAACATCTTGCCGATTTGTTTTTCGACTAAGGCCGCGCGAAGTTTGAGAAAAAAATGAAAAAATAAAAAAAAACCCATTCCCTTTGTTTAACCAGTGTATGTTAACAACTTGCCGATTTGTTTTTCGACTAAGGCCGCGCTAAGCTGGAGAAGAAAATGAGAAAAACATCCTTTGTTTAACTAGTGTATGTTGTGCTTGTCTGAGTGTTATTTAAATCATTACATTTACATTATATTTATCATGATGTATAATTTGTTAATGATCCACATGAAGTTTGTTTAACAACTTGCCGATTTGTTTTTCGACTAAGGCCGCGCGAAGTTTGAGAAGAAAATGAAAAAAAAAAAAAAAAAAAAAAATCTTACATCCTTTGTTTATCCAGTGTATGTTGTGCTTGTCTAAATGTTATTTGAATCCTTTTCATTACATTATATTTATCTTTATAATTTTGTTGGTTGTCTTTTACAAGCAGGCATGATTTCGCCTCAGAGAAAAAATAACGAAACCTTCCAAACATCCTCAGGGGATATTTCAGGGGTTACTATCATTGCCGTAATATCCACCCCATTGACAATGTCATAGCAAACGTAAGGCATTTCAGAAGAACAAAAAAACTGACCAATTACAAGCCTACAGAGACTACATTTGAATTACATTTGAAGTTCAACTTCAAAGCCACACATTTAACCATAATGTACCGTTATTCGATTCGTTTGGTTTACATCAAATAACCAAAATACTTATCTCATTTGTCGTCGCACACAGAGCCTTCAGTTTTGCTATGCCATATAGTCCAGGGGTGGATATTACGACAGTCATAAAGTTCACTTGCATATTCTAATAAACTATTAAAGATGCTCCACCGCTGACAAATGGTATTTTTTCGCATTCAAAAACAGGAGCAGATGATTTTGTATTTTTCTTCAGTTGCAAAAGTTACTTACTTTACACCATTGCCACCATTGAAAAGTTTGAGCTTCTAATTTTACTTCAAGTTAAAAATATGAAAAATAATTAATTGCATCCCGAAAAAATTCCGTATCACTATATCCTATATGGAATGAAGTACTAATTGCGCATGTACCAATGGCGAAATAAATTATTTTATATTATTTTTTGTGTTAATTAGACATATATAAACAGGATTAAACACCAATTATTGTTCAAATGATGAATATCATTTATGCTGTGTCGGCGGTGGAGCATCTTTAATGTATTGCCAAGAGCTTTTTGTCGAAATACTAAAAACATGATTTTTCAACTTACTACTTACGGAAAATAAGTATTAACTACCTGGGTTTGCAAATTGAATCACAGTTTTCTTAAACTTTCAATTGTGATTAAATAACATTCAAATATAATTTAATTCGTCGATAACATCAATATTAACATTATTATAAAATCCAGTGGTCATGTACCTGCAGTCTGTCGTGTTAAAATTTAGTTGAAATCTTAAGCGGGAGTCGCTTGCAGTTAAACAAAAAGACGTCTACCTTCTTCCGGAAATTTTTAACTCCTAACTGGGAACAACCAACTAAATGAAAAAGACCTTCGAAATGGCCCCTGTGTATACAAGATTGAGCCTAGGATAGAATTTTAACCCGGTCGCTGATTGGCTGGCTAATTATGAATTTCAAAAGTAAATATGTTTTCTGACAGGTAATTATTCCTAGATAACCATGATATGAATTTGGAAATTCATATTGAGATTTAGGTTCAAATATCAATTTTGATAATGAATAGGTAAAAATATTAGAATTTCAGGATTTTTTTTAGTGCAAAATGCGCCTGATTTCATTAAAGCTACCCTGGTTGGAGTTTGATCAGAAGGGCCCAAACTTTTTTTTTCTATCTAGTGTTATATGAGAACCTAGGCTTTAATTATAGAACACAATAGCTAACTAATATTCCTTTTTAATAATACAGTACAAAACTTTAACAAAGTTTAACACTGTTGTCTATACAAAATTATTTAGTTGGTTGTTCTCTAACAGATGAAAAGGTTGTCAGTGATGACCGGTGATAGTAAATGCTAACACACAAAGACAGTAAAACCTCATGGTCAATTACATGCATATATAACACTACCCCGTGTCCGTCTTATCTTGTCTTATCAACATTTACAGTCAACTTACAATTCATGTTATATTTATTTAAAGTTATATGTGCCGTAACTGGGCGAAGATTTCGACATGTTATTTTTTCTTCACTAATCTATTGAAAACCATAAAGTTTGATGAATAAAGCTGTGAAAATCATTCAAATGACTTCAGATGTGTGATAAACGTTAGTTGCAACACAGAAATTATGCACTTTTAAAACTGTTGTTTTTATACCTGTATGTATGTTTATATGTAAAGTTACCGGCAGAAATCACTTTACAATGACTAATAACGCTATAAAAATGTTAAATGAAATTGTAGATCACGATTTGGCTTCATGGTCCGACCGTATGAACTCATTTCACTTCACTACAGATGTTAATAAAATGATTTTTGGCAGTACTGCCAAAAATCATTTTCAGCTCTTATATGTATTCGTAAAATTAAACGTAAGCATTGAAAATACTGTAATTCTCAAAATGTTGGTAACTTTTGGTAATAAATAACATATTAAAAGCTCATCTTGATTCGTGAGAATGAAAAATACGTCACATATAACTTTAATGTATGAATCATATCAGGCAATGACTGGGGTGACCCAGCCAGCATAACTGTGTCATCCACATACGTATATATTTACATTTTGCCGCCACAACGACTCCCATTACTCTAATGATAATCGTGATCTGCATTATGAGCCAATAAATGCAGCCATGACTTGGTGAAATGATATCTATATAAATGGATGTGATGGATGTGAGTCTTGTTTACTTAATACTATGTTAGTCCGCGCGGGAAAATTGACATTGTAGTTGAATGAACCAGTTAGGTTATGAAACTTATAAAAAATCTTTAAAATGTCTGGATAATTGAATGAAAACTGAATAGCCACTAAAAAAACCATTGAAATTTTGTTATTTTTCCTATTTTTATTTGGACTATTTTCTATCACATTGAACTTGGCTGTTGAGGTTAAATGGCTGAAGCGGGAAATTCAAATGTTTACTTGCATTTAAATTATGATTTACTTTGAACTAGAAAAAAAAATGTAAATATACAGGGCGCTATTCTATTTATTTGCCAGCCCAGATTGCATTTATATCTCCAATAAATGCAATCTAACAATCCTTTAATTGTTAATTAAAAAACAAATTAATCAAAGCAATGTCTGCTTTTGGACGGATCTCTCTTATAAACCATAACATACAATCGTTTCCATATGAACTGTATAAAATCGTTGACAATATTTCGTCTTGGAATAGACCGATCGTTATTTTATCATATTGAGACAAAACACCATTATATTTAATACAACATTTCACATTTTGATACTATGATTGAATAATTTCAGTATTTCCATCATCAATTCAATGATTTATTAGTTTTGACCATAAAATACTTATATCAATTAGATCAAATGCTTTCTTTTAATCTACAAAGCAGCACTACATTTTTTTTTACTTTTTAATGTTTTGTCTGTCAATGTTTTTAAAACGAAAATTGCGTCAATTGTGGAACATTCAGGTTTAAATCCAAAGTGGGCATCTGTAATTATACTTTACTTCTGATCCGATTTTATCAGCCTTTCTTTCAGTATAGATGTGAATTTTTTACTCGTCCGTCATTCCATAAAGGGCATAGTGCAGTGGATTTTTTCGGGACGCAAATACTTTATTTTAATATTTCTATCTTGAAGTAAAATAAGAAGCTCAAACTTTTTATTGGTGGTTAATTTTGTTAAGTACTAAGTAACTTTTGTAATTGAAGAAAAATATTACAAATGCAATTTGTCTGCTCCTGTTTTAGATATAGAAAAAATACCATTTTGGTGGAGCATCATTAAAGTTAGGACGAATATACGTACCCGGCCTACTATACCTTTCGGCCGGGTACGAATTGGTCCCTATGTGTCGTAGTGGAGCACTGCCTCCGAAAATCACTCGGGCATCGTTTTCTTTTCCTTTTTATAGGTTTCCAATTATTTTATGCGTATACATGCATTTACATATCATTTTTGTCCAAAACAAACATAACTACCATTCTTGATATCTACCGTACCGCTCACAAGACATCAAATTCACAATTTGTGGACTTGCCGTATAAATTTCCATTCAGAAAGACCTTCATATGTATTATGTAAAAAATAATGCCTCGATGAGAATTTGATATTTTATGTGGTTCAGTTTTATTGCCTAGTAGGTAAGCGATATCAAACAAGTACGATAAAAATGCAAACAAACGTTTTATAATGGTTTGCATAATCATTACTTTGCTCCATTAGCTGTAATAGGCACCAATTGTAGCTCTAAAGACGACACTATTTTCTGTCAAAAAGTCTTTTGAGCTACAATATTGCAGCTACATTAAAGTGAACAGTCGGGCAAGGAGGACTAAAGTCGGTAAAAGTGGTGTGAATGTATCCAGTATAATTTCTTATGAAATGGAAAAATAAAATCTCTCGTCAAAATCTGTCTGCGTACGAAGAAATTAATTTAAAGTATGGGAATTCTAAAACGTCCTCCCGGCTCACTATGTCCGTGGTTACATTTCCACACAGCCTCTCTTTCAATGCTTTCAACTTTTCTTTACTTTAATGGTCAGAACTGGGAAACGTAAGCAGAACTTGGCCGTCGTATTAATATGTGAGAACTTTTGGAAGGCCAATGAACGCATTTAGACTGGTTTTCTTTGCCCGACTATTCACTTTAATGTAAACCCCTTAATTAACATATTTGCCAAATGGGTTATTGATATCAACTTTTTATATTTAAATTATCTTTGTTTTCATACTAAATGAGGCTTTCTGATTGGCTGATTTCTTTTCATATCGCTAAAAGATGACCGAGAATGGCGCCAAAATCCGAGGTTATCATGACGTCACAATAGAAACACTGACGTTACGTATTTATTTGGAAAAATAGATCTAAATCCTTATAAAATCAATGGAATTGTACGTGTAAATAGGTAATATATACCACCTGTTGACCACAACTCTGGTGTAAACCATACTGGGATACATTATTCCGTATTTTCATATTACAGTTATCTGCCCTTGCGGGTAGGTATTGATTGCGACGTCATCTGTTTGCGAGCGTAACGTCATACTTTTCCGGATAAAACGACGTGAATTGCGCTCACAAAATAATGACGTCATAATCGATACCTACCCGTAAGGGAGCTAACTCTGTAATATGCAAAGACGGAATTGAAAATTGACAATCTATAAAAAAATCTCATTCAAAATATTATCTTCGCTACAGCTTTTGTCCCTTTTCATATATTTTGTTTTTATCTCATCACTTCATCTACGCTTATATGCATATCTAATTCTTCAAATATAGAATCTCTAGTACTTAATACATTGTCAAATTCTACAAGTTTAACTGTATCACTAAACAAAATATCATGCACCAAATAATAGGCAAATCAACTCACATTATAAACATCTCTGCCTGTTTTATCCCATGCAAATTATTTTTTATAAAATCAACTTTTACAATCTGTGTTTCAGTTCTTACTTGCATTTTCTTATCCTGAACTTTTAGATATAGTCATTGTTTATATCCTGATATTAATGCCTGACTTATAGTTTGGCCGTAAAAGACCTCAGTTGTCGATGGGCCGTAAAACTCAAACAAACAAAACTGCATACTTGAATTTGGCTGATAAATGGCATGTGGTTGTAAAACATGGAGTTAATTCTCCGTTCTGCGATCTACATTATTGTACAATACACTGAAAAATAAAGTACAACGCACATAAACAATAGTACTATGGAAGAACTACATGTGATTATAAAACAGTGGATATAGCTGATCTTAATGATGTTTTTTACATTTTGCGCACCGTATAGACATATCGGTTGGTTTCTTTGATCATTCAACGATATGACATCATAACCATAAGCAGTAAAAATATTCTTCAAATCGAGAGATTTGAAGAATATTTTTAAGTAAAAAAGTTACGATACGTCCTCGAGATAAGGTTTGACATACTAACGAAGTTCGGTCTAGAGGCAGCTTTTAAAGCTTTTCAACGTACCAAAAATGACTACGGCAAGTTAAGATATTAAGTGGCTCGAGAATAAGCAAATCGTCAAATCTAATCCAGAGGAAGTGTGTATTTCTTTTTCAAAAAGACATGTACTACGTCCCTGCAAGGTAAGCATATAAATTAGAGAATATTATTATCAAAGAAAATTTTCTTAATAATTGGGCTATCTTACAAACAGAAGTCAATTTATTGTTTTAAATGATCAGTCATCAGAACGTACAGAATTGTACATAGGTATACTAATTCGAGTGTCCTCTAGGGCTCTATACTTGGTCCTGTATTATTTATGATATAGGGTAAAGTGTACCACTGTCCGAGTTTTGCACTTCAGGCCAACAAGAGTTCGAATCTCTCGGTTACTTTTAATATTTACAGTCATTTCCTTGAAATATATATAGATATACTGTAGCAAGTTTTAATTGTAAATAGTGATACGATTACCTGCTATCTTGGCGCTGGAGAAATTTCCCTTTAGCTCAGTCGGTAGATCGGCGGACCAGTAGAGCCGACCTTATTGAAAGTGTCAAACGAAGGGCTGTGATCTACTTGTAGACTTATTTACTAAAAAAATATTAGAACCGATAGAGTGAAACAAAGAGAAGAAACTATGGTAGAGAGAATGAATGAAAACGAAGGGAAGTAACTCTTGATAGATCAGAATGAATGACACAAAGGGAAGTAAATCTTGATAAAATCAGAATGACAATAAGAATCTTGTATTCCTATAGGTTAAAATAATGTTACGTGATATCCAAGATAATGTCGTATTATGTTAGTAGAAATCGTATAAAGTGTGGACGATGGAGTTATCATTCTTCGCCCCTATTATAAACATTAGCAACAAGGTGGCTGTCAAGAAACGCTTCGCGACGACGGCATTCAGAGAGATGGAAACAAATTTAAGATGGAATTATAACGCTGATGACCACTGTCAAAAGCAAAACGAAATCGGGAATACTTAGTTTCCATTTATAAAGAAATCTGCAGTTATTTAATTAAAGGGCCATTGATGGGATACATTCGTTACACCATAGCTAATACGGAAAAATGTTGGGTCTAAAATAAACATATACGTGATATAAGTTTATTTTAGACCCAATATTTACCCTATTAGGTCCTTAGATATGTGGTTTGGAAAACCTACCAGCGTGTCGTACACGTCTACCGCTTCCATTTCGTCAATAGCAATATCCTGTGTACGTTACATGCTTAAATACCTATTTCCGGAATCAAGTTTTGCGGCTGCGCATTTAACTGCCTCTAACCAAAACATTTGAGAGATTAGGAGGAAAATAAAACGTAAGTTTAATTTATGGAGAATAATGTTTTGTTAAGCTTCACAGCAGTCCTATTATAAACAAAACTGGCCCAATGTCAATGTTACTAATGCTAGCCATGTCTCTGCAGTCAGAGGAACAAATCAACGTTTTGTTTTGATTTCGACATGTATAATATTGGTTAGCATACAGTAGGCATGCATGTGTATGTTTACATACCCGAACTATCGATTTCTGTGATTTACAAATCAGTGGTAACCTACGATTTCCATTCGAGTTTCATATTTTATTCAACATGGAACAAAATTACTGTTGTTTTGTTTGCTGAGAATGTGTATACACAACTGCAAATGTAGTACTTTTGAAACACTTTAGCAAGCTTATTGTACAATGTACAGTTGTGATTGATTAGGCCAAGTTAAGTAATTGATGTTTGAAATAAATATGTCAACGTTGATCGTTTGTAGTTGTAGTGGTTAAGCTGCTTAATGCCATTCGCCTAGCAGCAATAGTGTAATAAGCTCAAAAGACTTATAGACCGATAACGGTGTCGTCTTTAGAGCTACAATTGGTGCCTATTACTGCTAATGGAGCAAAGAAATGCTTGTGCAAACCATTATTAAAACGTCTGTATGCATTTTATCTTACTTTTTTGATATCTTTTTACCCACTAGGCAATAAAACTGAACTGTATGAAATTGAGATTTCAACTTTCCTGAAATAAATTGGACTGACTGGACAACATGTACGTCAGAAAACCATATATCTACTCGTTTCTTGGAGTGTGTTCGAGACACTTTTTTATACCAACATATCCATAAGCCTACCAGATATAGGGAAGGTCAAAATCCATCTATACTGGATCTAGTTTTTAGCAACGATGAACAGATTGTCAACGATGTTAACTATCTTCCAAGTATCGGAAGGAGTGACCATATTTTATTGTCTTTTAAACTGAGTGTATCACATAGTGATAATCATACTAAACAGGAGAGGAGGAATTATCACAAAGGGCATTACGACGCTATACGCGAAGAACTAACCTCTGTCAACTGGCTAAACATCATTCAAGTTGAGGACATGTCAACGACCCAAGCATGGAATGTTCTTGTTGAAACCATAACTAAACTAATTGAAGATAAAATACCCGTGAACAAGACATCCCCAGTTAGGAAGCGTTGGAAGCCCCATCTTGACAACGAAGCCAAGCAGTCCATCCGACAAAAAAGGCGGAAGTGGGTCCGATACCTTCATTGTAAAACAGAAAGTAACTTTAAAGTGTATCAGAGAGCCAGGAACACTGCAACACGACAGATTCGACGTTCACACTATCATTTTGAAAAGAAACTAGTGCAAGACATCAAAGATAACAGCAAGCTCTTTTGGAAATATGTCGGAGAAAAAACATGAACAGGAATGTCTATAACCAACGTGGTAAAAGCGGATGGTACACACACCATTAACCACTATGAAACCGCCAATGAGCTGAATAACTACTTTGGATCAGTCTTTAACCCACCAGAAAGTGAAGATCCACCACACTTCCAAATGAGACCATATCAAACAGAACTTCATGATATCGAATTCGACAGGAGTTTAATTGAAAAAACTATAAAGAAATTAAACCCTAATAAATCTCCAGGGCCTGACGTCTTTCATCCTAAACTTCTTGTTGAAACTTCAAATGAAATATCACAACCCTTGGAAATCATATTCAGGAAATCTTTAGACGAAGGGAAAATTCCAGACGACTGGCGAATTGCTAATGTGACTCCTTTATACAAGAGTGGGAACCACAACAAAGTGGAGAACTACCGTCCAATAAGTCTGACTTCAATCCCAGGCAAAATTCTCCAAAGAATCATTAGGGACAAACTCGTAATTCATATGGACGAGAACCATCTCTTCACAGAACATCAACATGGCTTTAGATCTGGTAAATCGTGTACTACCAACCTATTGGAGGTCCTTGAACATTGGGCAGAAGCCATAGATAAAGGGAGTAATGTCGACGCAATTTATATTGACTTCAGTAAAGCTTTTGATAAAGTCCCTCACAAACATCTACTTAAAAAACTAAAGGGTTACGGTATCACTGGAAAAGTACTGAAGTGGATAGAAGACTTCTTATCCAATCTACAGCAACGAGTTGTTATTCATGGTGAAACTTCTGGACTAGTAGATGTGACCAGTGGTGTACCACAAGGTAGTGTCTTAGGTCCTGTTCTATTTCTGATATATATCAATGACCTGCCCGAAGTAGTCCAACATAGCACCATAAAATTATTTGCTGACGACTCTAAAATTTTTTAATAAACAATAACAACCCCACCGAGTCTCAAGAACTTCAAGCAGAAATAGACAGTGTAGTCATTTGGACTATAGACTGGAAAATGGCCTTGAACACTAAAAAATGCAAACACCTCAATATAGGCAATCTAGAACAAGACACGCATTATTCCTTCCCACAAAGTGAACAAATAGAGAAGGTACAGTGTGAGAAAGATTTAGGTGTACTTTTCGACAACAAACTTAAATTTAGTCAGCATGTTAGTCAAGCAGTTAATAAAGGAAATCGCATACTGGGGTCTAATATTCAGGACATTTGTCTATATAGATATAACTATGTTCTTAACCCTGTACAAAAGCCTAATTAGACCTAACTTAGAATATGCAACCCAGGTATGGTCTCCACTGCTAAAAAAAGATCAGATCGCTCTCGAAAACGTCCAACGTAGAGCCACTAAAAGAGTTCACTCTATTGAAAATTTACCATACCATTCAAGACTTAGAAAGTTGGGACTTCCCACCTTAGAATATAGACGTAAAAGGAACGATGTGATCGAAGTCTATAAAATTCTGAATGGTATAGATAAACTAGATAAAGATAAGCTATTTACAATGTCTTCAGCTAATACTAGAGGTAATAGTTTAAAACTCTTTAAGAAACAGAGCAGGACTAAAGTCACACAAAGTATATTTAGTCGGCGAGTGGTAGATTCATGAAACTCCCTTCCCAACTTCGTAGTAGAAGCCCCTACTCTGAACTCGTTTAAAAACCGACTGAACACTCACTGGAATTCAGTACCATGCAAGTTTTACCCCAGTTTTTATATGGCACAACCGGACAACTATTTAGTAAATGAACAAAACGCGCCACAACTAGCTGGAACCAGCTAACTACGGTAGTCAATAAAACTGAACTGTATGAAATATCAAATTCACAGCGAGACATTATTTTTTCACATTTGAATATGATGGTCTTTTCGAAGGAAAACTATACGGCAAGTCTACAACTTATAAATTTGACGTCCTATGAGTGGTAAAGTAGATATTAAGAATGGTCGTTATGTTTCTTTTGGACAAAAATGATATATAAATGCATGTATATGTTTAAAATAATTGGTAACCTACAACAAAGTATAGAAAATTGTGCCTGAGTGATTTTTTGGAGGCAGTGCTCCACTACGACATATGGGAACCATTTCCTACCCGGCCGGAAGGTATAGTGGGCCGGGTACATATATTCGTTCTACCCTTCGCCTAGGAATAGATGCGGTTTGATCCCTGACACTGACGTGAAAAGGTTGGCTCACCATGCATGGCCAGCTGCCAGTGGGTTTTCTCTGGGCACTCTGGTTTCCTTCCACTCAAAGACTCCTCATGTGTTTTCATCCAGGCCAATTTGAAACTTGTTGTTTCGTTAGTCTGTCTTCAAATATTACATGTATAAAGTTACCTGGGGGTAGGTACCAATATATAATGTGAGTAACTGACATCGTTGTTTTGTGAGCGAATTCCACATCATTTTATGAGAAAGTATGACATAACGTTCACAAACACATGATGTCATAATCAATACCTGCCAACAAGGGCAGATAACTGTGTAATATACAAAAATAGAATATTTCAAATATTACGATTCATATATATCTAACATGCTAATCACAATTATTAATTTTTAGGTCATCTGACCTGAAGGTCAGGATGACCTTTAGTTATCATGTTTCATCCGTAGTTGTGCATCCGCCGTCTGTAAACTTTTCACATTTTGAACTTCTCAAGTTCTACCAGTCTGATTTGGCTGAAGCTTGCCTGAAATGATCTTGACATGGTCTCTAGATCTACCAAGTGTTGTTATTTTCCGGGTCAATCCGAAATCTATAGATTTCTTAGGGAAAATAAGATATTATTATAAAATTATATATATATATCCATCTTTCAATTGACTGATTCAGAACATTTTGATTTAACTCATTCACCCCTGAAGACAAATTTAAACTCTGCTTAATCAAAGACAAGATCAGTCCATTATAAAATTTCAGGGGTGGGTCAGTGAATGCATGGTGGCTTACATGTCAGGACCTTGAACTATATCTCTTTTATATGATGTTTTGCTGTATTTACCATTGAAGCACTATTTTAAAATTTCATGGGTTATGAAACAAATTTTGTTTGGAAACTGTATTGATCCGCTTAGCAGATTCTTACAAAAGTTGCAAACAAAATTTGTAACCTGATGAAATTAAATAGTGACATTAATGCTTATAATTAATTTTCTAGACTACTTGATGAATTAAAATATGTTTACACATAGAATTCCATTGATTTTCCAAGGGATTATATTTCCAAATCAATATGCAACATCAATATTTCAATATGATGACATCACAATGATGTTTTTGCGCCATTCTCAGATTTTTTTTACCCATAGTGGTTTGAAATAAAGACTCGGCCAATCAGAAAGCCAGCTAGTATGAAAACAAAATTGAATTTATTAACAAAAATGAAATATGAAGCATTACATTATTTGGTTTATCTGGGTTTTTTTTTTCAGAATGCCGAGAAAGAAGAAATATTCAAGGATTGATGGCAATAGACCAAAGCACTACGATAGGAGGAGGCGTGAAAAGAGCCTTCAAAGACAGTTGAATGCTTCAACCGAGAAAAGAATTTTGGAAGATCACATGTACGAAGACAGCAGTACTGAGACAGAAACTCCGGATTTTAATCCGTTGGATAATGCAGGTGTGGATTATGTTTATCCTGTACGTCTCGAGTTTGCGAATGGATACTTGATCAATCACGATCATTCTTATGTAGAGAGCACTTATGACATGTCGGATCAAATTAAAATGGAAATAATTCCTGAAGAATTTGACGAATCAGTGTCGACGAGTAATGATGGATCATTGCCGACTGCTAATTACAATCATAATGAGATTAAGAATGAATCCTTAAGTTTATTTGATATCATTGCCGAAGAAATAAAGAGGAAGATAATGAAACCTTACGTGTGTATCTCGGTTGAAGATGACATTGAAATTGTAGAATTTTACAAAAAAGATCGAAAAATAAGTGTCAAGTTATCTGTGACCATTGACAGAACATTTCAGGCAAGAGTTCTGGTTCACCGAAAAGAACTCCCATCTAGTCATAATCTGTGGAGAGATCTCCCAGCGCAATTTGACTCCTGCGACAAGATTTTAAGTTTGTTAGCAATGCTTCAAGAGTATGCTGTGTGTATTGGAAATCCAGACGAGGAATTTCAGATACTATTACCAATCGGAAGTGGATTTGAAGGTAGTAGCGTAGGCGAAGTCTACGCATATAGAGAAGGTGACTTTAACGCGCAGCTTAGAGATTTATCCTACAAGTCTACGATAAGGTCTGTGAACTGTGTATTGTTAGCTGAAGGACGCAGATGTCCAAATTGCTCTTCATATCGAAGAAGCTTGCGGGATAGGAAGAATAGGTTGGAAGAGAAGGCTAAACATATGCAAAAAAACCTTGTAAACAGCAAATACAAGCACAAAGATATGACAAAGGACATGTTGATAGAGAAGATAAAACAACAGAAGGCTTGTTTGAATACTCTACAACAGGATGTCGATCGCCAACGACGTACCATCAAACACCAGCGGGAAAAATTAGGGAAGATGGGCGTGCTACAACATGATGACGATCACATACAATTTACTCAACAGATAGAACATTCACCAACTGCTGAACAGGAACATTAGAATAAAATAACAAGTTGTTTAAATCTCAGGTTTCATATTATGAATATATATTATGTATATAATCATTTTACTGTATTTGACCCAATTTAACACCCCCATTTCTTAAATTCTATAAGTGAGGCCCATCCCTGGGCCCCTTTTCCAGGCCCTAGCTATATTAACGCAGATTGACTACCATACATATTCGTCGTAATTAGCGCCCAGGGCCAGGCACCATAAAACTTTCTCATACAGATTTTTTACTCAAGTCAATGTAAAATCATATACTTGAGTAGAAGATCTGTCTGAGAATAGGTCTCTTAAGTAATTGTAACAAATTTAAAGGGGGGGGGGGGCGTTTATTAATGAACCAAAATGTAAGTTGTCAATCATATTTTAAATCTTTCTGTATTCATGGTACATTAATCTGTTACAGTAAACATGCATATGCTTTTTATCCTTTGAGATGCATTATTATGTATGATTCACCTGTAAAGACACGCAAGTTCATGTGATATGGGATACAGTGCTGATGTTAGAGGCATCACATGTTGTAAAACATTTTTAAATCCAATGGATGGGGGTGTTTATACAACTTCAACTCTTATCCAGAAAAAGGGATGGATGCTGATGGGGGAAGCTTAAGGGAGCCAATTACGGCGAATACGGTATATATAAACTTAACTTTTTTCTTTTCTTTTATTATATTTTTTTTAATTGATTTAATTTGTGACATTTTACAATAATTTTTTGAAAGGTCTAGATCTAAATCCCAATGATTAGGATTACCTTTCTGCATTTTTAAGCATGTGCACCCAGCTGGGTTCTTAAAGCATTGATTTTAATTAAGATTACCTGTTATCACATTATCTAGTTTCTTCAAGAAATAGCATGAAAGCAGATACACATAACTCTTATGTGATAATAAACTTTGTCTTTAATTCAATTTAATATCATATATGACAAATAGTTGATACACAAAAAACTGAATGAAATTTAAAATGTATAATTGTTTTATATCATTTTAATATAAATTTTTTGTTTTTTGATATTGATTTTTTTTCTCAAAAAAATATATCAATTTTATATTAATCACATAATCATGAAATCTGAATATAGTTATCTTCTATGCACATCTTTCACTCTGACATTCTTTCATTCATCAGTATAAGTACATTGTTTTGAGGTTTTTTATAGAGAGGGAGAGAAAAAATAAATAAAATAAAGAACAAAGACGTTGGGAAGGAAAGAAGGAATGATGGGGTGAACTAGAGATTATGAAGAATAAGCATTATATATTCTTATATGAAAAATATTAAATAAACCAATGAAAACAAGAGTAAAAAAAAGAAAGAAAAAGAAAAAAGGAAAAAAATGGAGTCAAGAAGTTAGATAGACATTTTATTTCTAATATTGACATTGAATTAAAAATAACTGTTCAACATTCCAATCAAATGCAAGCATGCCACATGTATGTAAGACAACATATAGATATATGTTCTATATATTTTAATAAAGGATATGTGCAACTGTCAGGGATTTGCAAGTTCTACTAGCTTTAACCATTTTTTCCAATTTTTAGTAATTTTTGAAAAAGTTTTTTCTCCTTTTCCAAAAGCTATATCTCTTTGGACATATTAATATTCTTTAATACAAACCATGAAAACATCTTGTTTTGTAAATACAGTGTTTGATAAAAAGAACAATTTCATTATCTATTCTTTGATTTTGCCGTTATGATTAAGTTCTTTTCAAAAAGCTTCTTTATTTATTGCAGAATATCTAAAAGACTTTCAAAATTAGCTAAAAAGTTCTAAACTTCAGAGCATTCCCAAAATAAATGAGTGATTGTCTCCCTTTTTAAAGCACTTAACAAAAAGTGTGGATTATAAGAGACCAATTTTACAAAGATAAGTGTTAGTTGTAAGTATATAGTGGGAAATTCGGAACTGAAGCCACTGAAGTTTACTATCATTGGTAGAGAAGAAGGGTATATTGTAAATATCTTTCCACGTTTCTTGGTCATAGTCAAAAGTGGTTCCCCATTTAGCTTGACCAGTTATTACAGTATTATTTTTGACAAGTGCTCTATAAAAATCTTGGACTCCACAAATGTTTTTCAATACAATTTCAAGACTAAAAGGAATAAGTTTTGGTAAATTTACATTCTTCAGATACTTTTTAATGCTGGATATATCAGTCCATGATACTGAAGATAATTACTTATTGCACCATATATATTACAAACTTCATCATATGTAAGGAATGAACATGGAGAAACACTTTTTAACAGGTCTTGTATAATTGAAATTCCCTTTCTAAACCATGATTGGTAGAAAATGGTTAAAAATAAAAAAATTAGAAGAAAAAATAATGGTTGAAGTATCAGAGATAATATACAAGTGTCTTGTAGCTAGGTTTAGTTTATTTAACCCAGATATTATGATAATGTATTTAATTATCAAATTCAATCAGCTATTCTTATCTGTCGGAGTTACTCCCCTTTGTTTCACTGCGTCAGCAGAGTCAAACAAAGGGAAGTAACTCTGATATATCAGGATAAAAATCGCTTGACTCGCTCATTAGTTTTTAGGTCACCTGAGACGAAGCTCAAATGACCTATTCAATCTGGGGTCCCTGGATGTCTCTCCCCTGGGGAGATGGTAAACTTTATTTAGTCAACAAGCCATTTCATTGGATAGCAATTAGATATTAAATGTTCATGATGGTCCAGCTGACTGACATTATAAATGCAATTTACCAAGGTAAATCAGTACTCAGTTGACCGTCAAGGCCTCTTGGGCCTCTTGTTAATTACTAATGATTAGGTATATGTTATTTTAAAAGTAGGATTAAAATTTTGGTCACTTATCTAAAAATGTTGGTATAATATATATAATGGCCACATTATTCAAGAAAAAAATATAGATCTATTCCTATCATCGATTTTTGGCAAATCAAGAAAAGTATTATGTATGGTTTGGGCCCTTTTTAGCCCGCAAATCTATTGATTTTTCAAACTAAACATTAAGAAATAAAATTGTTGCATTTGAAATATTAGTACATCCTTGATTTAATAGTAATAAAAGTTTTCTAATTTTGCAGCTTCAAAATATGCATATTAATTGAATTTTAGACTTGAAATAATAGAGTGCAAACTTGAACAAACTTCACATTTATTCAGAGTATGTAGGTACCTCAGATACATCTTTAGGACTTTAGGAGAAATATGAAGTTTATTCAAGGATGTACTCTATGGTTTATACAAAATATGGCCAAAATTGACTAAAATTCCACATTTTCCATTTTGCTAGCCAAAGCCTCTGATAACATTACAACAAGGTCTCTGATTACGTTACAACAAGGTCTCTGATGACATTACAACAAGGCCTCTGATTACGTTACAACAAGGCCTCTGATTACGTTACAACAAGGTCTCTGATTACGTTACAACAAGGTCTCTGATGACATTACAACAAGGTCTCTGATTACGTTACAACAAGGTCTCTGATTACGTTACAACAAGGTCTCTGATGACATTACAACAAGGCCTCTGATTACGTTACAACAAGGTCTCTGATGACATTACAACAAGGCCTCTGATTACGTTACAACAAGGCCTCTGATTACGTTACAACAAGGTCTCTGATTACGTTACAACAAGGTCTCTGATTACGTTACAACAAGGTCTCTGATTACGTTACAACAAGGTCTCTGATTACGTTACAACAAGGTCTCTGATTACGTTACAACAAGGCCTCTGATTACGTTACAACAAGGTCTCTGATTACGTTACAACAAGGTCTCTGATTACGTTACAACAAGGTCTCTGATTACGTTACAACAAGGTCTCTGATTACGTTACAACAAGGCCTCTGATTACGTTACAACAAGGTCTCTGATTACGTTACAACAAGGTCTCTGATTACGTTACAACAAGGCCTCTGATTACGTTACAACAAGGCCTCTGATTACGTTACAACAAGACCTCTGATTACGTTACAACAAGGTCTCTGATTACGTACAACAAGGTCTCTGATTACGTTACAACAAAGCCTCTGATTACGTTACAACAAGGTCTCTGATTACGTTACAACAAGGTCTCTGATTACGTTACAACAAGGGCTCTGATTACGTTACAACAAGGCCTCTGATTACGTTACAACAAGGCCTCTGATTACGTTACAACAAGGTCTCTGATTACGTTACAACAAGGTCTCTGATTACGTTACAACAAGGTCTCTGATTACGTTACAACAAGGCCTCTGATTACGTTACAACAAGGTCTCTGATTACGTTACAACAAGGTCTCTGATTACGTTACAACAAGGTCTCTGATTACGTTACAACAAGGTCTCTGATTACGTTACAACAAGGTCTCTGATTACGTTACAACAAGGCCTCTGATTACGTTACAACAAGACCTCTGATTACGTTACAACAAGGTCTCTGATTACGTTACAACAAGGTCTCTGATTACGTTACAACAAGGTCTCTGATTACGTTACAACAAGACCTCTGATTACGTTACAACAAGGTCTCTGATTACGTTACAACAAGGTCTCTGATTACGTTACAACAAGGCCTCTGATTACGTTACAACAAGGCCTCTGATTACGTTACAACAAGGTCTCTGATTACGTTACAACAAGGCCTCTGATTACGTTACAACAAGGTCTCTGATTACGTTACAACAAGGCCTCTGATTACGTTACAACAAGGCTCTGATTACGTTACAACAAGGCCTCTGATTACGTTACAACAAGGCCTCTGATTACGTTACAACAAGGCCTCTGATTACGTTACAACAAGGCCTCTGATTACGTTACAACAAGGCCTCTGATTACGTTACAACAAGGCCTCTGATTACGTTACAACAAGGCCTCTGATTACGTTACAACAAGGCCTCTGATTACGTTACAACAAGGCTCTGCTCTAAGGTTGATTACGTTACAACAAGGCTTGATACTACAACAAGACTCTGATTACGTTAGCCTCTGATTACGTTACAATAAGGTCTCTGATTACGTTACAACAAGGTCTCTGATTACGTTACAACAAGGCCTCTGATTACGTTACAACAAGGTCTCTGATTACGTTACAACAAGGCCTCTGATTACGTTACAACAAGACCTCTGATTACGTTATAACAAGGTCTCTGATTACGTTACAATAAGGTCTCTGATTACGTTACAACAAGGTCTCTGATTACGTTACAACAAGGCCTCTGATTACGTTACAACAAGGTCTATGATTACGTTACAACAAGGCCTCTGATTACGTTACAACAAGGTCTCTGATTACGTTACAACAAAGCCTCTGATTACGTTTCAACAAGGACCTCTGATTACGTTACAACAAGGTCTCTGATTACGTTACAACAAGGCCTCTGATTACGTTACAACAAGGTCTCTGATTACGTTACAACAAGGTCTCTGATTACGTTACAACAAGGTCTCTGATTACGTTACAACAAGGTCTCTGATTACGTTACAACAAGGTCTCTGATGACATTACAACAAGGCCTCTGATTACGTTACAACAAGGTCTCTGATAACGTTACAACAAGGCCTCTGATTACGTTACAACAAGGCCTCTAATTACGTTACAACAAGGTCTCTGATTACGTTACAACAAGGTCTCTGAATACGTTACAACAAGGTCTCTGATTACGTTACAACAAGGCCTCTGATTACGTTACAACAAGGTCTCTGATTACGTTACAACAAGGCCTCTGATTACGTTACAACAAGGCCTCTGATTACGTTACAACAAAGCCTCTGATTACGTACAACAAGGCCTCTGATTACGTACAACAAGCCTCTGATTACGTTACAACAAGGTCTCTGATTACGTTACAACAAGTCTCTGATTACGTTACAACAAGGCCTCTGATTACGTTACAACAAGGCCTCTGATTACGTTACACAAACTGAAGGCCTCTGATTACGTTACAACAAGGCCTCTGATTACGTTACAACAAGGTCTCTGATTACAACAACAAGGCTCTGATTACGTTACAACAAGACCTCTGATTACGTTAAACAAGGTCTCTGATTACGTTACAACAAGGTCTCTGATTACGTTACAACAAGGTCTCTGATTACGTTACAACAAGGCCTCTGATTACGTTACAACAAGGTCTCTGATTACGTTACAACAAGGCCTCTGATTACGTTACAACAAGGTCTCTGATTACGTTACAACACAAGCCTCTGATTACGTTTCAACAAGACCTCTGATTACGTTACAACAAGGTCTCTGATTACGTTACAACAAGGCCTCTGATTACGTTACAACAAGGTCTCTGATTACGTTACAACAAGGTCTCTGATTACGTTACAACAAGGTCTCTGATTACGTTACAACAAGGTCTCTGATTACGTTACAACAAGGTCTCTGATTACGTTACAACAAAGCCTCTGATTACGTTTCAACAAGACCTCTGATTACGTTACAACAAGGTCTCTGATTACGTTACACCCAAATCATTGAAGAATCTTAAATTTTCAGCAAAAAGTTTTTAATGCTAAAATAGAACAAATGCTAAACTAGGTCACTGTGACATACTTATTCCATTTTTCATCAGTTTTCTGAACTGAACTTCACAAACTCAAAAACTGGTTAGAATATCATTTCTAATCTTATATTTAATAAAATGAGGACTTAAACAATGAAAATGTGATTTTTCACCCTGTGACCTTTGACCTCTGATATTACAATGATCCCAGAAAAAATCGAATATTGTATATATTTAAAGGAGTATTGTACATGCATAAGTGAAGGATCTAATGAGAGTGATCAGTTCATATGCTATTTTATGAAACGTGTCTAAAAAGGTTTTATTTTAGCAGCCTTGGCAAACAAATATTCAAACTTCGAGACGAGTTTCATAAAATCCAATATGAAATGAACACAAATTTAAGATACTTTTTATCACATAACTACAAAAACCTACATTACAAAGAATTTCACGTCAAAATGTAATCCGAAAATCCAGCGGAGGCCGCCATTTTTCCCCCCGCCGTCCTCGTTAATCCTGACGTCACGCCATGTTTCCTGACGTCATTTTATTGTTTCTGTCTGACGTCATAATGAATTTCCATCCAATGAAAATCGCTACAGGTTATATTACACCAGTGACATAAGCCAAAATATTACACGGGCGAAATCACTGGATATCAGGCGGATTATGTGATGAAAATGTATTATCGTTTTGTTGTAACAATACTAAAATCAGTAATACATGTACTGTGAAGCTGGGTACTTTCGTGTTTTCACAATATGGCTTACGAAATAACGAACGAAATTATATTCCTTTTAAACGCAATAATTGTTTATCATGTTTGTTTCCAGTCAACGTAATAAGGATATATATGACCATTTCACACCATTTCGCAGCAGATGAATTTTTCTGAATTAAAGCAATCACAATTGCAACAAATATTATCCCTACGTTGGAAATAGCTGCCTATTTGGTAATGTATATTTTGATGTTTGTATTTGCACATAATCCTAGACTAGAACTATCGAATCATCAGCTTGGATTTTTTCAAAGGCCTGATTCTTGATATTGAAGGAAATTGATACCACATCATAGCTGAATAATCTCTACATATCCATTGTCCATCTTATACAAGTCAGGTTGCAACTATACAGTCTTTGTACCACCAACATCCAGAAAACTTCTCGGCACAGTTTCATCCACAAAAAGGTCATGATCTCTATCAATGGTGGAAAAGTCGTTACCATTATGATAACCCATGGCGTCATCTAAAGGAAAACATAAAAAGTCATAAATTTTACATTGGTAAATTACTAATGGATATAGTTGCACGAGATTCTAAGACTCTTTTCATATGGAGATATGAAGAATAGTGATATCCTACCCGACGGTCAAACATGTTAAAAAAATCATAAATTAAATTTGCGACGAAAATTTTCTTACATATCAAGCGTAATAAAATTAATATCATTTACAAAACCTTTGTTACCGGATGAAATTTTCAATAATATTTTAAATTCAAAATGTAAAATCTCTTATAATATCTTATGTGTGACAAATTTGATTATACCTAAAGGATTTTATGTAAAGTGGAGCTCCGGATTGGAAAGGGATGTTGAAGTTTTAGGTAGGTGTGACAATATCAAGATGGATGCTTCTTTAAAGCTAATGGATTTATCTAGAGATTGGTGTAAGAGGAAAATTACATCACTAACTCAACAAATTCGTCAGTTTGAATGTTGCATGGATACATATGGTATTCGTAAGACGGATGAGTGGGAGCAGGAAGAGAGTATCAAAATCAAACGTATTAAAGATGAGAAGTTAAGAAAATTTAAATCAAAGTTGCCTATATGAGACTTAAGGAGATCAGTGTGGATGGAGACGGGAACTGCTTTTATAGATGTCTGGTAGATCACTCTTTGATGATGAAGATAAGCATGCTGAAGTGAGGTCAGGTGTATGTGAACATATGAATCTCAATAGTAGAAGTGTGTTTGGGAATTTTATCTAAGGGGATGTTATTAAACATCACAAGCACACAGATGGAAGAGTAGAGTCGTGGGCTACAGAAGCAGAGATCCTTTTCTGTGCTCGGATATTGGCTCATTACACCTGTAACTAATCTCATTCATATAGTCTCAGACGTATAGAAAGAAAGTATTATATTTTCCGTTTTGACTCTTGGATTTTACACATTTATTTTCAATATAATTCTTATGTATACATCCCAGCATGCTCTCTACTTATCTCTCTCCTCTTATCCCAACTAACATATCGTATATGCATGAACTACGTATACATCTCACCATCTTATTTTAGTCATCTCGTCTCAGCCGCCATATCACTCCACCATCTCTTCTCAACCGCTATCTCACTTCTACCGCCATATCACTTCTACCACCATCTCGTCTCTACCACTATCTCACTTCTACCGCCATCTCACTTCTACCACCATCTCGTCTCAACAGCCATCTCACTTCTACCCTCATCTCGTCTCAACCGCTATCTCACTTTTACCACCATCTCGTCTCATCTACCGTTTCACCTCAACCACATTCTCTCCATTACAACTATCTCTTATCAACAACTACGATCTTATCTCGACCACCATCTTTTTAATTTACATATAAAATCTATACATTAAACTGTTATAAATTTAGCGTATCGTAGACCAGTCTCGCGTTTTCACCCCTACGTCTGACTTCCCTTAGCTGTGGAGTCAACGCTGTTCGTCTCTGGACCATCTCAGGGGAGAATTGTTGAAACGCCGGGAGATGTCGTTTGTCGCGGGGTTTCTCGGTTACGGCCCTCAACACGCGCTCGCGATCGGAATACTTGGCAAATTACCTGGCGATGATTCCCGGAGGTTTCCGTCGTTTCTCCTCTTTAACCTGTTCACGTTTTGAAGTCTATCCCCAGTTCCTGATCGATGAAATTTTTCGAACCCTGCTCGGTGTTTTCATGTTCATTGCACGCGATTATACTTCATCGAGTGCGTTTTCAATTGTTCTCTTCCATTAGTTCTCTGTTTTTATGCTCAACGGTATACGTAGCAACTCTATTATCAATTTCATAATGATGACTCTCTTCCTTTTCCAATACACCACCATGTTTTTTTTTTACATTTTTTTTATCAATTCCACTTCAGACATATGGTTTCGATTTTTCTTTCAAAATTCACAAATCTATGAGAGAAAAAAAATCACATGACTGTTAGGTATGTATGACAAGATCTATTTTCATTGCCCTGGCCCCTGTGGTTTTCGGGGCTGCATCCGTTTATAATAATAAATATGCGTTGATGTTGATATCAGTAAATTATTGTTATTTGCTTAGCGCAGACCATTTAAAAATTTGCCGCCCGTTTCTTCACGACCGGTTCCGTAATATTCCGGAGTTGAACGGAACTTACCGAGTTAATACGATTAAGTTGTATGTATAGCGCTAGCGATGGAGGTAATGCTAGAAGCCGTGCTGAAGACGGCAGAGAAATATCCGCGTAGCGAAAACAGGAAGATTCAGTATGGTACAGCAGGATTTAGAACGAGGTTTGTAACACTTTAACCAGTCTGTGTCGGAATAAAACGACTGCGTGTAGTGATTAGTTTCTGACACGTTGGACAACCACACACGTATACTGATTGAACATCCGGGTTGCTCCTACTTTCACTTTAACTCATGACTACGTGTATACACTGTTCGATAACGTTACATTCGATTCCTGTGCTTTAGTTATGAACTTATGATAGGCGAACTGTCTAAAGCATGACGACGATATGAATTAATACAGTTGAAGTGCCTATTTACGTGTGCCTGTCAGTTCTGTAACTAGATCTACAGTGTACATGTGAATTTAGTTACTGTTGTAAGTGGGTGCTATTCAGAGTAGTACCCACTTAAAACTGTAAATAATTCTATTTATCTACCACCTAGATTGCATTTATATCACCAATAAATGCATCCTAACTTTCCTTTTAATTGTTAAATATGATATGCTATGCATTTTTTGGATAGCTTAATTGGGATATCATATATATTTTTGTGCTGAATGACTTTTGAATATTAAAATGGAATGTAAAATGAGATTAATAATTTTGCAGAGTTGAAAAGTTTTTAGCTAATTGTTAATACAATACTTACCATCACCTTCTGAAATTAATTAAAACAAATTAATTATTGTTATTTTCATAACGAGGGTCGTCTTACATGTATATGTTTCACTCCGTCATCCTAAATTTAATATTAGTTGACTATCACTACGACAGGACGAAAAAACAGCGAAATGAGTCTTAATTGTTGTCATAGATTACGATGGGAATCTTCATTTATCTGGTGCTTTAACCTCATCGTAGGCCATCAATACACATTTTCTGTTATTGTTGTTTTTAAGAAACTAAGATTGAAATTTTGTTTCGGACAGGTAGTGGGCCTTTAAGAAAATAAACAAATATGTAGAAACAAGAATACAAGGATTGCACTTCTTAGGGGCAATCCTGAAGAATGAAGATAAATTATTATGAAAACATATAATGCTAAAAAATATGATTTTAGAAAGATGACCCAACAGTATTAATTTGAGTTTTATTTTCTTTAAATTCAAATTTGAATTATTGTGTATCTTAACATGTCTAGGGCATTTCAAAATGTGGTTTTCCATATATATATTACATAATAAAGATTCAGAACAGTGTAAAATAACCGCAAGTTATCTCCCATTTTAATAATTGATTATAATCGATTACATGTATTAACTTTCATTAGAGATATATATAGTGTTTAGAAAAATCATAAATGATCGATCATCGATTAAAATGGAGAATAGACCCAACACTACCATTTAGTTGCACCATGCAGAATAATTTTAATTAGTCCCTTCACATGCTTCTAGGTCACTTATAAATCCTTGCTTGAGACAACTATAACCCATTAATAGTGACCTTTGAGGGTCATGAAAAGATGATAAAATCTGAAGTACATTAACTCATTACCCCTCAAGACACATTTAGAATCTTCTAAATCAAAGACTATAGACAAGTCCATTATGAAATTTCAGAGGTTAAGTTCTATATATATGAACAACCTGGCTTTAAGACTATACTTTTATATGATAAAAATTCAATGGTTCCTTGTGAATAAAGGAAAAAAGAAAAAAACCTACTTATTTAGACCACTTTCTTAGGGTCCCAAATGGTCATTTATGACACAATTTGACCTGTGCATAAAGGCCACTTGCATATAACGACCCTATTTTTTTGTGTCCCTTATATGGTCTTTATTGACAGGTTTGACTGTAAAACACAATAAAAAAGTATCAGCTTAACCGTTGTATAATGACCTCTTAGTTATAAAGACCATGTTTTCTTGGCACTCTGGGTGGTTTTTATAGACAGGTTTGACTATGTTGAGTATCACACTGTATGTATTTTGTTTCAGAGCTGAATATTTAGACCATGTCCTATACAGGATGGGGATCCTTGCTGCGCTACGATCACAAACCAAGAAAGGTAAAGCTCAGACTTTAAAGTTAATAATGTATATAAATCAGACACTCTGAAGACAAGATGTAGCTATTAAGTCAATATTTGCTGATTTGAATTTTAGAGGAAGCAATGTGAATTTGGCCGGTTGTACTGTTTATATTGACAGACTACACGGTGTATGTTTGAACAGCGCCTGTTGGTTGTAAATTGTAAATTTGTAGTACACGTATATAGCGCTACATAGGTACTTACCACAGTCAGTCCACCGAAGTGATATTTAGTTATTGCTGAGTCATTTCATGTTTCAATACTTATAAAATAATATTTGTGTAACAAAATAAAATAAAACTGTTTAAAAGAAATAATCAGTGAGAAATAAATATGATGGAAGTTTAGATTTAGCAAAATCATAATAGGAAATTTAAACGATAAATCAGTATGTCTTTTAATTAGCTGATGGAGTATATGTTCATCAGGTAGTCATTATGCAGACTTAAATTTGGTTCGAGCACTTGACAGAACATTTGTTTTAAAGAGCATGAAAACCTGTCTTAGTTACCACCTCTGTATAAAAAACACCTGCTTATAATGGACCACATTTCTATAGGGTCCCAAATGACCATTTATTATACAATTTGACCTGTGTATAAAGACCACTTGTTCATTGTCCCTTAGGTGGTCTTTATAGACAGGTTTGACTTTACATATACTGTGCATGTCCAATGGGCCACTTGTTTATAATTACAGCCACGATTGGTGCCATGATCACCGCCTCTCATAACCCTGAAGAGGACAATGGCATCAAACTGATTGACCCCGCGGGTGAAATGCTAGAGGCATCCTGGGAAGCCCATGCTACGTTCCTGGCCAATGTAGTGTAAGTAAACACCTTTAATACTATAAATGAAATGATTTTCATGGGCAATTAATTTTTGCGGAATTAGTAGGTGTTAAGAAAGGTTCGGTAATATAATACACTAACTATCAAAATGAAAAACAAAAAATATAAATTCAAATACAAAGGTTCAATTAAAAGTTTATTCTAATTCGTAAATTACTTTTTACAGATTTGAACCAACTTTGCAATGCTCTTTCTGTATCAGCACTCAGGTGACCGTCAAGGCCTCTTGGGCCTCTTGTTGTAATTTATCTAGGATATAAACCATCTTGCAATAGTCCCAAGGGTGATGAGCGGTAGTGTTAAGTATAGGGTATATACCTGTGGGTTATTAATTAATTATTTGTTACATTTTTGTATGTGGCAAAATGTCTCGGAGCAAGGGCCTTATAGATGCATATTGTACTGGAAATTAAGATTTTAGGAAGTTGTTAGCGAGCACTTAATGCCTAATAGACATATTTCTAGTTTATTAATTTCTTGTGACATTCATTGTTGAATCTGTGAAATAATAGGTAATGGGGGAAATAATGAATCATGATAAAAAACACCAATATTAATGTTTAATTACTAAGTTTCAGGATTTGTCTCGATCTGCATCAGGCTGCACAATTTGCAAAAAAAAAAAAAAAATAAATAAATAGCATATGACAGTATCATACATAGAACTTGCACCATATATCAATGGACTTTATAAATTAATTAGTTAAAGCTACTGGTTTTTTCGCCTATATAACTCTACCTTATACCAGACTTTAACTCATCGACTAAATAATACTTTTGACCACAGAATGCCTTATACAAGAATATCATACTTACTTACGTTAAACACTTAAGAACAAAGTGATTGTGATATTTGAAGGTATTTTTTTTACAAAAAAAGGAAGAATATAAAAGTACGAAAACGTGCTGTTAATTGAACAATTCATTTTTTTGTATGAAAAGTATTATAATAAGGTTCGCTTTCTTGTTTTATCTCATAGAGATGAAGAACTGCCCTCTGCTATCAAAACGATTGTGTCCAAGGAAAATGTTGCCACAGATGTCACTGCCACAGTTTTTGTTGCCATGGATACCAGGTAATCTTCAAGACATCTTGTTTTTTATCTTAACATTGGCATTTACATGCTGATTAAATGAAGGCCTCTTCTTTGCCGCAGGTGAGTGTGTTTGTTTTTAAAGGGTGGTAGTATTTTTGTGTTTATCAGTTTGTGAAGTTTGGATCTACAACCCACTCTGGAGAGTCTTTACCTGAACATATACCCATGCATTCACCGATTAACATACCTTTGACGACATCCTACATGTATATCTTGTTACATTTTTCTGATGCCAAGGAAACCAGTCATCCAGACCATGCACAGGCTTTTGACTCTATAGATAAATGGGCACCTCTATGTGGGCCCAGTATTACACATATAGAAGTCTCTGTATCTCAATAGAGTCAAAGGCCTGTGCATGAGAGTATTAACTTTACCAACTTCCAATTTGAGACACTACTGATATAAGTTTTGGCAAAGGGGAGATAACTCAATTTTTTTCAAAAAGTCAAAAAGTAGGTTGCTCATTCGACAATCATTAAATGTACTTTTTGTACACATTTTGTCTCTTATTCTTTTCTCTCTCAGCTAAATTGTTTGTGAAAAGTTAATTTTCTACTACAATGTGTTTATATACGATACATACTTGTATTAGGTGTGACAAAATTACATGCACATATATGAATATAAGATCAAAAAGCTTAGTTACTGGATAGCAGAGTCTACATATACATGTATATGTACATGTAGGTACAACTAATACATTTGTAGGTTTACCTGTACATAAAAATACAATTATTTTCATAAAAATTATGATCTTGTATCAGAATTTACTATTTTCATTTGCTTGAATAAAGGATTATTATTTAAGATAAAATAGAGATTTTAAAACTTTGTGATTTTAAGTATTGGGATATATGACCATTCTTGTTAATAGATAAGATTTGTAACATATGAACTGAAAGAAGATCATATTATTTGCCAAACGAGTCTACCAAATTCAAATTACCCATTGTAAGCAGACTCAAAAAATATGATTAATTTTATTGTTTTTATTTCTTTGTGATATGTTTTTTTTTCCGAAATTATTATCATATTTTTTCATTTCTTAAATTATTAAATTTTTAATTTCATTGTTTTTATTTCTATTTGTTATCATAGTGTTTTAATTTCATTTTTTTTATTTCTTTGTTTTATGTTTTAATTATACATTTTAATTTCATTGATTTTATTTTTTGTTATAAAATATGTTTTAATTTATTGTTTTTATTTTCTTGTTATAGGTATTATTTCTTTGCTATATGATTATATTGTTGTAGGTGTATAGCCAAATTAATTTTTACTTTAATTTACCAGATCGAGTAGCCAGAGACTGTCAGAAGCTTTGCAGTGTGGAGTACAGACAGTGGGAGGCACATGTAAAGACTACGGTAAGGGTCATAAGGTCACTGAGGGGCACCAAAGGGGGTACAAATTAATATAACAAAATGTCTATGTTATCATCCTGTATTAATCAAAGAAGTTTGTCCATATTTTACTTGAAACATTCTAGAATGAAGTACATTGTATTGTTATTTGATTTACTGCCATTTCTCTTGTTTGGGGAATCCGCAGAAGACAAACATAAATTTTCAAATTCTTTTACTGTGAGAAATATACAATATTATCCTAACTATATAATTTAGCCTAAAGGAGTAGATATTATAGGACCAGTATTTGGCCTTAATTTTTCAGGCCGAAAAACATTAACTCTGATCCACATCAATTTCACATCAATATAGATACTCTCATACTTGCCATTTATTAAAACATAACTTTTTATAACCATGTACACGATGTGCTCCACCTATGATGTCATCAAATTGATGATTTTCCTCTTCTCGCCAAATTTTGCTAGAAATTCATCATCTTTAGGTTAGAAAAAGGCTTGAAATGGATTTAGCCGCCACCTTGGAGCAACTTTATATTTTGCATGGATATTCGTAAATACACGATACACAACATGTGAAAATCTCTTTCTGCTCCACGAAGGCGACCACATTCATTTTTAGAGAAAACCACTCAAAAAGTATGATTTTTCAAAGATTTTTGTGAAAAATGGTGGGAAACTGTATGTTGATGACGTCATAATGAACATAATTGGCACATGCGGGATATTTTCTGGATGTAATGTGTTAGCAAATGTATTCAACTGTTATATGGCAAAATATGTTGTTCTTTACTGGAGAATTAATTTTGCGGCCATATTCGAGTCTTAAGGTAACTTCTCCTTTGGACATGAACACCCTTGGGCGAATATAATAAAAAAAAAAAAATATACTGATTCTAGGACTACAAGGCCCTGATTCAGAGGACAAACTTGAAAAGACTACATGAAGTTATTACACAGATTATTCAAAATCCTTCTCCCCATATAGAAATGGGTCTTAATGACCAGAGGCGTTATTGACCACTTTTCCGTTTTTCCGTAGGTCTGTTGACCACCCCACAGTTACACTACATGGTTCGATGTGTCAACAGTAACGGTCAGTATGGCGTGGCTACTGAAGAAGGGTATTTCCAGAAACTGACCGCTGCATTTTGTAAACTTCAAAAACAGGTACTCAAGCATCCTCTTTCAGGAGAAGAATTAATATAAGCTTTTAGCTTGTTTCCCCATCCTAGCTGTCTGTATGTATTGGTGTATTTGTATGTATAGATTTGAATAAATATTGTTTAAACTAAATATATAAATGATTCAATTTCAAATAATTTTATTTACAATAGAATTAGATAGCAGGCATTGCCCATACAGGTCTTTTCCCTTTATATGCTGGTTTTAGTTTTGTTATTTAACATTCTATTAACAGTCAGGGTTATCTAAGGATGTGTCAAGTTTGCTGATGGAGGAAAGCCAGAGTACCAGGAGAAAAACCAATGACCAGTGATCAGTACCTGGCAATTGCCCCACATGGGATTCAAACTCACTATGCAAACCAGAGTTGGAGGGCTTGTCGTAAATTGTCTTAGCCACTTAGTCTAAACTGCCCTATTTGATAGTAGAATAACAAACAAAGAAATATATAACTGCACATTTATCGCACATGCACATAGCTGATGGACACTGGCATTGTGACTTCACAATGATAATGACATCAAAATAAGCAGATGGCGGTTCATGCACTATTGAATGCCAACTGCATTTGGTAAGATTAAATGACATAGTGGGGTTGCAACTGTGAAAACGTAAACATTACACTTTTGTAGCTAGTGAAGAAAGCAGACAGTACGTACAAACCCACACTGACACTGGATGCAGCCAACGGTGTGGGCGCCCAGAAAGCTTACAAACTCAAAAATTATCTGGGAGATTACCTGAGTGTTGGAATATGTAACGATGGGACCTCTGGAAAATTGAATCATATGGTAGGTATAGACATACTTCAGGTATTAATGTGTATTGAACTGATGAAGTATGATGTATTTTCAGTGTGACCTTTGACCGTCTGTATTGTAAACATGGTGTACATGTATTTATAGCATGATCCTGGCCTGTAATGTTGTAATTATGTTAGAGTATGTATGGTGTATTTCTTGTAAAATTAATTTCGAGTATGACCGTGACCTTCAGTATTGTAAATTCCCAGTATGACCTTGACCTGTAGTATTGTAAACATGTTAGAGTATGTATGGTGTATTTCTAGTATGGCCTTGACCTATAGTTCTATAGTACATGTTAGATTATGTAAAATTTATTTTGAGTATGACCTTGACCTTCAGTATTGTAAATTCCCAGTATGACCTTGACCTGCAGTATTGTAAACATGTTAGAGTATTGTATTGTGTATTTTTAGTGTGACCTTGACCTTATAAGTAATATTTATTGTAACACAGAATGTCAGAATTTTTATCAAACTATTTAATGGTATCTTTCCATTATTATGAACATTCCATTATTATGAACAGTCAGTTAGAGTGACCTTGCATGACCTCTAGCTTTATGATTATTATGTATGGTATATTTCCAGTGTGACCTTGACCTTTAGCTTTGTAAATATAATCTATGGTGTATATCCAGTGTAGCTGTTATTGACATAATTGATGATGTATTTCCAATGTAACCATGGCAATTATAAACATACTCTATATGTATTATGTATTAACAGTGTGACATTGACCTATTGACCTATATTAGCTTTATAAACTATGGTATGTTTCAAGTATAACCTTGACCTTTATAAACCAAATCTATGGTATGTTTCAAGTATAACCTTGACCTTTATAAACCTAATATATGGTGTTTTTCCAATGTAACCTTGATCTATAGTTTATTATAACATACTAGATGCATGTATGGTGAATTTCCAGTGGACCTTGACCTTTAGCTTTATAAATATAGTCTATGGTATATTTTCAGTGTGACCTTGACTTTTATAAACTTTATCTTTGGTGTATATCATGTGTAACGTTACCTTGACCTTTATTAACATAATCTTTGGTATATTTCTAGTGTGGTGCGGACTTCGTGAAGGTTCAACAGAAACCCGCCGATGGCATGACTCTCCAATCTAACGCCAGATGTGCCTCCTTTGATGGAGACGCCGATAGAATAGTGTATTGCTATGCTGATAAAGGTAGATAACTCTCACAAATACCTTTCAACATTCAGAAATCAAAATGCATGGACAACTATGTTTTTCACAATTTTATCACTTCTGAGCGAGCTAATTGTGTTCTTAGTAAATGAGGCAAACATACAGAGAACCTTTGGATCTGAAACTAAAAATTTACATATTACATGTCCCTCTTCATACTCTTATGTTATTTCATGAGCTGAAGAGAGTTATGTGTACGTTTATAATTAAAGGGATACAGTTTCAAATTTCTGCCATACAACAGGGTTATCCCATGCTTGTTAGCAAACAATAACAATTTATGACTGTCTTTTACAAGGAAAGAAAATGATGCAATAAATATATTCTTCTAATTTGCAACTGATATTTTATCAGTTTATCATAATAAATATAATTAGGTAAAAACGGTATAAAGCTAGTATATTAATAATCCAAAATAAAAGGCCAAAATAAATTCAATGTAAAATCAAAATCATGTCTATGGAATATATATTCAGCCACTATAGGGCCTTCTTCAGTCCGAAATAACACTAACACAACGTGTTCGTCTGCATGTTTGTTTACATCTATAGTGCGCAGGTACGAAATGTCTCGGCCCGTTAACACTACTTCCTTTCTCTGCGTCTCCTTCCCACCACCTCTTCTACCACCTTCACTAATCGCATATCTCTCAACATCGTTGGTACCTTTTGTCTTACTTTTCAACTTTTTGAACAGCAAAAAGTCAGCAATACACAACTAAATGCTCGTGTTAGCTTAAGTTTTAGTTCTACTTGTTTCTTGAATAATTTAATCCACGCATTCATAATAAATATGGAAATAGACATCCATAGATATCTCAATTCTAGTTCAAAATTTTGGCTGGTCAGTACTTGGTAAACCTCTTGCTGACCACATTACAATAATATCTTGCTCTCAGGACCTGATATATTTGTGCACTTCACTCTATGTAAGTTGTGTAAAAGACTTGGAATTTATGCTTGTTGTTTTACATATTGCTTGTGATCTTACTTGGTTATTTGTTCAATGTTGAACATTTTCTGGTACAGTCTTAATTATGCCAAAATTGCAAGTGCATGTGCACTCATCTCAAAAATGAATGCCCATGGAAGCCTCATATTCATGAACATCTCAGTTAAACAAGCCCTTGTGACAACCTCAAAACACATTCACTCCTGTGACAACCTCAAAACACATTCACTCCTAAAGACACATTTAGCCTCTCCTAAATCAGAACTGAACAATCCATTATGAAATTTGAGGGGATAATGGCGGTTGAAGATATACAAGACAAGTCTTGTATATATCAATTCTGTTCAGCTACAACAAATGTTATTCTATTAATTACTTTCATGAACCTCTCTGTAATCCAATAAATTTATCCTATAATTGAAATAAAGAAAAAAAACCCAAATTCACAATAAAATGAAGTTTACAAAATAGTAATGTTCATTTTTGTTGACACACTTTGTGAGGTTTTTAATGTTACGATTTGGTTTCAGATGGTAAATTTCACTTAATGGACGGAGACAAAATTGCCACATTGGTGAGTTTTGTTGATATTTATTTCAAACTATCTTGCACCTGTCTAAGTTAACTAGATAATCATAATCAATAAGTAAGTAGTGTATTATATTATAATAAAATTGAAATAAATTTATAGAGACATGCTAACAACTCGAAGTGGGTTTTGTTAAAACTTGGATATTATATTCATTTTTGCTTATTCAAATTAGAAATTAAGTAGTTTTTTAATCATCAAATTTTCATCTATATAATAATGAGTCAGCTATATAAATATCAGTCTTAATACTAGTTAAATGTGTTAGAAAAGGACACAAATTGATTTATGTTGAACTATTATCGATAGATACTACTTTTCTCAATGAACTTTGTACACACTTATGGTTGCTGATTTGTGCTATTTTGTCTTTTTCGCGTTTTCGCCCATTTTTGTAACTCTCTAGTGTTTTGAGGCTAAAAGACGAAAAATAAAACAAGAAAAGAGTATCAATGGACGCAAATTAGTGTGCGACTTAAAGTTTTGTTTTTTCACCTTAAAAAATCTCGTCTTTTGTCTTTTTGCCCCGAAAAGACAAATGTTAACAAATCTGAAATTTCGTCTCTTGGTCTATTCATCCACAAAAGACGAAAATTAACCAATCTGAAATTTCGTCTTTTGGCCCAAAAATTTTATACATATGTGAATTTTTGTCTTTTCTGGGCTAAAAGATGAAATGGCTTAAATTATGCCCCATACATACTAGCTAGTCAACTAATAGCCATTATCATGTATCGGAGGGTAACGTCCGAAGTGGATAATGCTACTGTACATTATTAGATGCAATAGATGTAGCAGGTATTATGTTTTGATAGGAAGCAAGTGAATTTGAGTAATTTGTATTGACTTGTTCTATTTTCTAGGTTGCAGGATATCTACAGGAGCTTGTACACAAGTCCGGTCTGTCATTAAACTTGGGTCTTGTACAAACTGCCTATGCTAATGGAAGTTCAACTGCATACATCACAGATACATTGGTTTGTATATTGTATCAAAATCATTGCACATTTTACATATTAGGAAATAGGTTTGATGATTCAGTGCTCTTGACCTTTTGTTTATCTAATATAATAGTGATGGATAACATTTAACCTCTTGACTTCTACCTGTAGTAATGCGGGCTTCCGTGGTCTCAATCTCATATTGTATTCTAAAATTGTTGATACAGACCCTGTGGGCCTTTTACATTGCTTTCTAATGTTAATGATATAGAGCTCATGGGCCTCTTGAGTTTTGATGTTAATGCTCTCTCCATTTCTTCTTTCTCTATTGCTTTTGATATAGGCTCTGTTCAGTGCTCTCGATAGGTATACTGTAAGCCAACTTTTCATTTACGTGTGATTTTCTGTCGCGAATTTTGCAATCCAAGTAAATTTGTGAAAGTTCATTGCCGCGATTTAATATCCACATCATCTATAATATTGATAGGAATTAGCATTCAATTATCTAATCAGCAAACTTGCCTTAAAGTGGAAATCGCGAAATTTAATAGCCAGGGAAAAAAGAAAGTTGTTTTATCATTCTAATATTTCTACATTGTACCTTAATATGTTTGTTTCTAACCATTTTGTTCCTATTCCGTCTTTGCCATATTATGGAGTTAGCTCCCTTGCGAGTAGGTATCGATTGTTACGTCATTATTTTGCGACCGCAATTAACGTCGTTTCTCGGAAAAGAATGACGTTATGTTCGCAAACATATGACGTCATAATCAATACCTACCCACAAGGGCAGATAACTCTGTAATATGCAAATGCAAAATATGACACACAGAAGGTACCAGTGGCCTGTGCAGCGACAGGAGTAAAACATCTTCATCACCGCGCCCTTGAGTTTGACCTTGGAGTCTACTTTGAAGCCAATGGACATGGAACTGTAAGTAGTAGAATTTGTTTTTTACCATAAAACCATCTCTGAATAAAGATCTTCTGTTTAATAAGATTTACGGGCTAATATAGGCATTGCCTGTTGCCCAATTCCTTTTGTATTGACAATCTTACCTTAAGATATTCTGAAATGAAACAAAGTACCTTAACTTGTGTATAATGGCATCTTGTATATGTATACATTGTCCGTCAAATTTCATCGTATGTGAAAAGTCCTTTTTGTCATTGTTTACTATATATACCACTCATTCATACATTATTTGGAATTCAGACCAAGATGTTAAAGGCTATTTTAGCCTCTTGTTTCTTTAATGTAAGTGATACAGGCCTTTTGCGTCTCTTTTTCTAATAAACCAATTTGCTGCTCATATTCCATTTGATACTGATCTGTTTCAGGTTTTATTCAGTGATAATGCTTCAAGTCAGATTCAGAGCGCTGCAGCTGATGGCAGGTACTTAACATGATGTCTTTATGATCATAATAAAGTTTTACTCTTTCACCCCTACAAATTCTAATGAACTGTTCCAGCATTTGAATTAGTTGAGTCCAAATTTGTCTTCAAGGGTGAATAAGTTGAATTTAGTCTTTTATAATCATTCCTATAGGTATTCCGATCTTTTCCTTTGAAATTGTGTTAGTGATTTTATAATCAGATTATATAATTAGTTTGTTGTTGTAACATATTCTGTATTGGCATATTACGGAGTTATCTGCCCTTGCAGGTAGGTATTGCCTGTGACGTCATGTGTTTGCGAGCGTAAAGTAATATTTTTCAGAGAAAATGATGCGAATTTTGCTAAACAAATAATGACGTCACAATGGATACCTACCCACAAGGGAAGTAACTCTTTAGTATCCAACGACGGAATATGATAGCAGCAGTTTGAATGCTCACCTTTGATGCACATAACTCTGTACTTAGTAATATATAATAACCTGCTTTATTGACCACCTCTGTATAAAGACCACTTAATAAGACCTTTATTCTAGGGTCCATGTGACTAATTTCAATACAATTAAACCTGTGTATAAAGACCACCTGCTTAATAAGACCACTTTCTCAGAGTCCCAAATGACCAACCTCAATGAAATTCAACCTGCGTATCAATTCCAACTTAAATTTAAAGACCACTTTCCCTCTGTGCCTTGGGTGGTCTTTATAGACAGGTTAGAGTGTAATACATAAGAAGAAAATGAATTTGATAATAGCTAAATAATAAAGAAATGTTTTTTTGTTTCCTAGTTTACCAGATACACAACGTGATGCTGCTGCCCAGCTATGTACAGTAATGGACCTAATTAACCAGGTAAAATTAATTTCACGCATAATCATTAATGATAATCAAATTGATTATTGGATTTCATACTTGCTATTTCAGACCATGGCTGGTTATCTTTCCTGAATACTATAGGTTTGATGATAGAAATATGACAGGTTCATGGTCAAACATATATAAACAATTTATCCTCAGAAATTGACGTCTAAGAGCGACATGAACCTCTCATATCAACACAATGCTAAGATTAAAAACAAAATAGATTTACATTTATTGAATTGCATTGTATGTTATTTCCTACAATGTGTACACATATCAAACCTTTTATTTAAGATGGATATGTCATATATTTTGTTTAAACATTAAATGATAGAACGCATTGTATCCACTAATTAAAAATGATTAATAATATCTTCTGATATCATATTAGATAATGTGGTGACGTCATACTTTTGATTTCAGATTTTACTTTAGACTGTTGGTGATATATAATTTGTATTTCTGATTGGGTAACATGATACTGATTTTCCGGACTGTCAGTGATGTCGAACATTTTATTTCACACTGGATCGCATCATACTTTTTATTTTAGACTGTCAGTAATGCAATACTTTTATGAATTCAGACTAACTTTTTATTTCAGACTTTGGGTGATATAAGTCATACTTTTTATTTCAGACTGTTGGAGATGCTATATCAGATATGCTTCTTGTGGAACTTATACTAGCTACATATGGCTGGGAAATTAACAACTGGGACAGTGCATATATTGATTTACCAAACAGGCAGCTTAAGGTCAAGGTCAGTACAAAATGCGCTTGAAGGTCAAGGAAAACAATTTATTTTTAAATGTTAAGAGAGAAATGGAGAGAAAGTGAAACAGTGAAAATTCATAATAATTCAAATATTTTATTTGTTTGTTTTGTTGAATCATTCGGTGTAAATAAAAAGTGTTTATTTATCAGGTCAAAGATCGTACCGTGATAACTACAGCTAATGCGGAGAGGACAGCTTTAACACCTGATGGTCTACAACAGGCAGTTGACGACCTGGTGGCCAAATACAAAAATGGCCGATCATTTGTAAGGTAAAGACACTCAGACATTCATACGTTTGTACTTAATTATTATCATAACAATGCAGTTGTTTTCACATGCAGGAAATTAATGAAATTGTCCACATATGAAAGGCATTAAACCCATTCACCCCTGAAAACACATTTAAACTCTTCCATTTCAAAAGCCGGAATAATCCATAATGGTATTTTAGGGATGAATGGTCGTATCTAGTATCTTAGCTGTTTGGTGATTTATTCTCATGGTGTAGTGAAAATCCCTGTGAATCAGTAGCAGGACTCGTATTTGTGCAGACACTTTCACTTATTCACCCCTGATGACATATTTAGGCTCTTCTAAATCAAAGACTAGACCAATTGATTATAAAGTTTCAGGGGTGAATGAAACATTAATAGTTTAACAATCTTTTGCCTTTATTTTCGTCATGCATACATTATGGTGGGGAAACGAAAATATTTTCGTCATACTTAAAATAAGGTGAGGAAATAAAATATTTTCAGCATGCATACATAATGGCGGGGAATTATTAAAGATTTTAAAGCTCTTTTGACCTTTTGTAGGCCTTCAGGAACAGAGGATGTTGTGAGAGTGTACGCTGAAGCCGATACCCAGGTAATTGCAGTTTACTTTATAATGCACAGTTAAAATGAACCACGAGACATTTACAAAATCACTTCGTTATAAACACTGAACGCTTATTACAGACATGTTGCAAGGACCTTTGACATGGAATGGACTTTACGGCGTTTTAACCATGAATACGTTTTAAGCGTGTTTGTTACAAACATATTTTACTTTTAAACAATGATAAGGTATAGTGGACTATTGACAATATGAACATTTGTGTCCTCAGTCCCTTTGGATTGCAACTTTTCCAAAATGTCGAATTTTGTTTACTCACTAGCTAATAATCAAATCTATTCCCCGCCATTTCCGTCTTGATTTCGAGTTGTCCAGAGTATCGGTGTCTGGATTATTGAGGGGTCACTGTATCTACAACACAAGTGTTTTGTGCCCATTAAACATCTTCATAATAATTGTACATAGTACTGTTTTTATTTGTGCCAAGACAGTTATTCAGAGGAATCTGAATGAATAATGTAATTAACCTTTTAACCTGATCACAACTTTGAGTTCAGACTGTGTTAAGGGATGAAGTAAGCTCTGGAAAGTATTAATTTATCAACTTAAACTGTAGTTGTATTTGAATGTACAGACTTTCTGAGAAGTTTTGTTTTATGGACAAATTGATACTCTTAATATTGAGTCTTAATCTACTGTACACAATAGTTATCATGTGGCATTTATGCTCGCAATATCAATAATATTTTTATTTTGCAGTAAAATGACAAAGGGGAAATTTAGATGTACTTTGAATGATGTAATGTTATACAGGTGCTAGTAAAACAATTTGAACAAAAATATATTGTAAAAAAACTTATTTAAGTACAGTCAAATTTTAGCACAATCGCGGAAAAATATGAATTATTTTTATTAGCGCAGATATAAATTAGCACAATTTGATGGTTCAATATCAGAAATACTCTTTTACAAAATTTAGCCCTTTACCTGAATTTGTGCTTCAAAGACATCTCTAAAATACTACCGCTAAAATAAAAACGTTCACAGTAATTACGTTTAAAAACTCTGTTTCAGACAAATGCAGACAAACTAGCCCAGGAAGTTGGCCTAGCAGTCTACAACATGGCGGGTGGAATTGGCGACCCTCCTCAACCACAATGATCTTAGTACAAAACAGCTCATAACATGGGATATAATTCATAGATTGGGGTAGCGACGGTATTAAATATAGAATTTATTATAATAGTTAGCTAGGCTAGCTGTGGAAAACTGGTACATGTAGGATTTGGTAAACTTAGTATGGGATACCAATTTTTGGAAACTGCATCATATGATGAAGTTGCATTTCAAGTTTTAATAAGTTGCAGCATTAGATTTATCAATAATAATATGTTGAACATTGAAGTACATTTCAGCGTTGAGTATTGTTGAATATTCAGGAACATTTCAGCGTTGAATATTAAAGGACATTTCAGCGTTGAATATTGAAGGACATTTCAACTTTGAATGTTAAGTGACATTTCAGTGGTTTCTCATTATACAGATCTGGCCAATAGTGATTGATAATATATATTGTATAGTTGCTTTCGTTAGTAGCGCTACATTCGCGATCTAGATGATTTCCGCAAACTGTATAAATAACCACGAATACAATGGTACAGATGACAAGAAAGATAATTTAATAAGATTGTATGACTTTCTAACACTGGCAATACGCGAAATTAGTCTCATTTAATGATTTTCAATGAGAAAATCACGAAATCATCTCCACTTATAAAATTTAACAAATATACATTGTGTTAATATATCATATATGTTCCCTTAAAATTAATCTCTGTTTGGTTGTGCTGTTGTTCAGGAAGATGTTAATGATCAAAATGATCACATCTACACAGACCCTCTTGTCTTATTGCATATATTGTCAGGTTGTATATAAATGTTCCTGTTTGAAACAACAGAAAAAGACTATCTTCTGGCGCCAATACAGGGCGTTGTTTTGAGATATCAAAATGACCTGGAAAAATCACGTCAAATGATGACGTCATAATCACCGGAAGGTGGGACTAACCGACGGTAAATCGTACTTTACCCACGTCGCTTGGGCATGTCGAGACTGACCCATTGTAAGCACAAAAATATTCCTGTTGTCGCATATTGAACTATACGTATATACTACTTAAGTATGAGAGGATATTTTCTAGGAATTAAAACGAAAGTCAAACAAATCTGACAATGAAAGAACTTACATTTGTAATTATAGTTGATACAGTAAAATATAATTTCATAAATGCAATTCACGTGGTCATATTTTAGCGCAAACATCAAGTGCAAAAGTAGGATTACCGCTAAAATATCCATGTTTTCATTTGTTGATAATAATTATGACTGTCCATCTATGAATGTCATTAACGTTGGGCATTACGTATTCAATTTGTTATCTTTGGGATGATTATCGGATTCACCGACACAAACGGTTGTACTGGATGGTGTATCCTGTTTTGTCTAATGTTCCACAAGAAAGACCTTAATTATCATAAAATGTCACATAGCTCGCAAGGTACTACCAGCGTTTTTACACAGCAGAAATTTGTCATGGTGTCAGTATTTGTACCGTTCATGATACAACACGGTGAAGCTGTCATCAGAAATATTGAATATAATCACCAAATTAATAAAACACACACTTGCAATACGCCAGATATATTATTTTATTATGTTATTTTTGATTTTATTGGTGTAACTGGTACCTTTTGCAAGACATTGGTATAATCCCATGATCAAACGTGCAAAATAATACATAATGGTTGAATCATATAATATACTATTATCTTTCGATAGCTATGGTTTAAATGTTAATGTTAATTTTAGCCTCGGCATAACACGCTATACGACATTTCATTAAGCCAAATATTCATTTCATAGACTCAAAACAAAAATGTACGTAACATGATCAAATCAAACTTATCCGGTAAAATTATTTCTACCTTTTATTTAGGTAAACTGAAACCGTTGGTAAGTTGAGACCCAAATATTTGCACAAATTTATACATCATAGAAAGAATATATTAACGATATTTATGTACAGAATTAAAAAGAAACTCTTTAAACACAAAGCTTTAAACTTTAAACACCGGTATAATGGAAGATTATTGATGTAGTATAACCATTGCTAACAGTTCATATGTTGTAACTGATCAGCGGCAATATTAAGAGCTAATACTCACTAGCAAATCCGGTGGTATTTAACTGTACGAGAGATTTGTACCGAAGATCTCTTACATTTAATTCAGTTCTACTTTTACCTCATGTTTCCTTTTTGTACAGTCTTCTACAAAAAGCCACTTAAACTGTTAACCACTTTCGTTTTGAATTAATTTTCGAGAACAATTTGCAAATACTTCGCCAATAATTGCAAAAACGTATACGTGTATATGAATGCAAGAATATATTGAAAATAACGAATAGTGAGATGTGTTGTTTACAGTAATATGTTTAAAGGATTTATATAATGTAAACGTAGAAGTTTACGCGAGGGGGGAATTTTCGTTACTAAAGCGAATGTCGTTCCATTGCGAAAATTTTCATTGCGCGTAATGTTTTTTTGAATATATAAATTATATTGTCAAAAGCCCGAAGATATATATATATATATAATATATATATACATATCACGAAAATAAGACCTATGCAAGATGCTTACTCTTACAAATCAAGAAAATAAGCACTAGCGAAAATATCCACGTCTACTAATACTGTATATAATTTTTTCCAATGATATCAGTGAATATATTGTTATTATCTGAAAAATATTGTTGAATCCATTATCGACATTTAATATGGACATGAAAGACATATTGGTAAAAATATGAATACTTTGTACATATGTACTAATGAACCAATAAGTATGATATATAATATAACAAGCCTATGAAGCCATTCATGCTTTGTTTTCAGGAAAACACAAGTTAATGTTCTATAAGACATATGCATGGCAAATAAATTAACGAAAACAACAAACAACAAGTGAAACAATCTATCTATCCCCCCTCTCTCTTTCACTCCTATTGCCTTTGAGAAAAGACATTGATAACTGATATTGTATAAATAGTATACTTATCTACTTGCCCAGATGCCACCTTGTATTTCACATTCTTTAAAGACCCACTAAACGTTTAACGTTTGAATGTTTGTAGATACATAAGTGTACAATATACAAACTTGTATTTATAATGATTAATTTGTCAATGAATATTTTGCATTTTCTGTTGATATATCACAAAAATCTATTCGAATCAATCCTTATCAATTAAATTACTATTTTGGGACTCTATGATTCTATGAAATCATAACGCCGTTAATCTCAGCCAATCACATACGACGTTAAAAACGAGGATTGCATTTTGTAATTTATGGACTGATAAAAGTAATTTTTTAAGGAAAGTTTTAAGCCAATGAAATGCTTGTTGCCAGCAAAATTGTTTCATAATGTTGAAGCCGATGAAAAAGAAAAGCAAAATTGATTCATACAATAAGGGTAGCTCTGTCTATCCGTTTCCCTATCTCAATTCCTTTCTTCGTCCATATGTTCCTTATTAACAAGGAAGGAGATTCAAACGTTGAGTACCCCTTCTCAACAAAGTCTGTAAATCGTCATTGGACAGTTCGGCCACATGGAAAGGTACATCTTTCCACTTCTTCTTGCAGGCAGCATTACCGTAGACATCGACTATGCTGAAGCTGGCAATCTTGATGATAGGAAACTGCATGGCGTTGTAAGTACTGACATTACCGAGATCAGAGCCACATTTCCGACACGTAATTTTACCAATCCCAGACTGTAGTTGTTGATCACTGTACTGAGCTTTGTTGAGTCTTTTTGCAGCCACCCGATCAGTGATGTCATCGCACAGAACAGCGTGGTGGGCCGACATAATTGTTTTGACATCCGAAGACATGCAAATGAAGTCATGGCACTTTCCACAGCGAAGCTCAAACTGACCCTCCTGTACGCTTCTCCTAGTTCCTTTAGAGGCTTCCATATCACGGGCTAGTTTTTCCTCCATCTGTAGTTTCCGAATCCTCCTCTGAAATCCGTCTTTGTCACGTTGTATACGCTCTTGAAGTCTTTCTATTGCTTTATTCATCATAGCTTCCCTCATCAGATTGATCTCTTCCTTCTGTGCAGCCATTCCGCCCTCTGCAGCTACAAGTACATATTTGCTGTCTTCAGCTCTTCCTCGACCTGTGGAACAATTATAATAATGACAATTCTGTATTTGAATATTGCAGAGTTATCTGCCCTTGCAGCTAGGTATTGATTATGATGTCCTGTATATGTCAGAGTAACGTCATCCATTTCAGAGAAAAAGATGAGTCTCGCTAACAAAATAATGACGTCACAATAGATATCTACCCGCAAGAGAGGTAATTCTATTATCCCAAACAATACACCTGCGTCGTCTAAGACTGTATTACATGGCTACCCATGCAATGCAATCTCACGACGTCACGTCAACCGAAAGATCGAATTCAACGCTGATTTCAGAACCCAGGCTGACATTACTGTTTAGTGCGCAAACAGTTGGATTTACTGTATATTTAAAATATTGTTCAGTAAGTATGTATGGCGAATCGATTTGAAGTCGAAGTTTTGAGTTTCCTTAAAACCTATTGCCGTAAAATCAAAATGACGTAGTATCTAATAGCAATGTCGAGGTATGAAAGTAAAATACCCTCTTAGATGTAAATTGGAAAGACAGGGTTACTCTAACCTCGGGATGGATCACAAAATGTTGTAAACCCTTCGACAAGCCATGTATATAATTTCCCTATACTTCATATCCACCTATGAAAGAGTTATGACATTGCATCCAAATATTAATTTATTCAATCATGTAACTTTTATATCATAAAGTTGAATAATATACTGTAATTAATTGCTAATGATATTGCCTATGGTTTTACTTCGCTGAATTTGCGTATTCATCTTAATTTGCGAAATTCGCGAAATTATTCAATCAACACAATTTTACATATCACACCTTGTCACATGAATGGCTCGTTCAATTGCTACAAAGATAATTCGCGAAAATAAACCCCGCGAATGAGTTCCAAAAAATAAATCGCGAAATGTATTACTAGTCTTTTGCATTATACCTCTGAATAAAATCATTAGCATTCGATCAAAATTCTTCACTTTAAAGATACCTCCCCTTTCGGCACTAAATAACAGCACTATTGCCACTGTCATTCTCGATAATTCAAGGGGTTCCTATCACTGTCGTTATACTTATCCCTGGACAATGTATATCAAAACTGTTAGACAGATAATTTAGTCCTTTCATGTACACCAAAAAAAATCAAATAATGGTACATTGTATGACTTAAGAATTGAACATCACTCCCTGGGATATTGTGAAAGTGTATTATACCACTGAATGGAAACAGATAATTAACAAGGAACGTCCCTGTTCAATACCACGTAACGGTACCGTCGTTCGTATGTCATCATAGTATCATGGACTTTGGACTCATACCTCTGGACTGGACCATGGCTATCTCGTTGGTTACGTAATCATATCTGATGACAAGGTTACACTTTTGAATGTCGAGTCCTTCCTCGGCTACAGAGGTCGCAATTATGACCTTGTGTTGTCCGTCCCGGAAGTACTGGAGGACGTCGACCTGCTCATTCTTCGTCATACCTAAAGATAAAATGATGTTCTGTAACCAACCTATTTTTGTGTGTGATTGTGTTTTCGCGAACGATTAGAATTTGCAAAAATTAAAACAAAAGAAGTCTCCAGGATAATTTAAATTGCGAAGTTGAAACGACGTGAAAGTCATTATGTTTATACATTAATTCGCCGCAAAAACACGTTGTATACAGTATATTATTTTTACGTTTACTTTTTATGGTTTTATGTATTTGTATGTGAAAGAGGTTTTATGTATTTGTATGTGAAAGAGGCACTAATTAACAACATTATTAAAAGACATGACCGATCTCGCTTAACAGGTGACAAAGTCTGGTCTTTGTAATATTATTGTTGAAAATTTTATATTTGATATTTCGATGACAAGTACGACGATGTGTTCACTGTCTGTCATCTTCATCAGACAAACTCATGAGCGATCTATTTTCAAGATGATCTGTGCGGGTGATTGAGGCATTATGAACAGTTATGAACATAACGGATCTTAAGCATAACACATAACATACCTCCTCTCTGAATGGATGCCTGTGCTCCGACAAACTTGACTGGGTTCAGTTTCCTCAGAGCGATATCATCTTTCATCCATGATTCAATTGCCTTAACAAGGTCACGTGTTTTCACAAAAATGATTCCTCGTGAGTCCTCTTTTTGTCTGTATGCCTCCACCAACATTTCCTTCAGCTTCTCGAGTTTAGGGTTGACATGTTCCGGATTGTATAAACAGTTTTCGAGAAGAGGCCGGCTACCTGTAGTGACAGAACCCAAATTTTACACCAACATTTTCTGGCAACAATTCAATGTACTTAAAGCTGACAATGCAAGTTAAAAAATATACATTTGAGAATTACAAAAAAAAAATAATAAAGTTTTTTTTTCAAAATTCGGTTCTGAGACAACCCCTTGCGTTTCTAAGGACGGGCAGTCGTCATTTTGTTTTAACTCTGCTTGGATACAACACAGGGTACCGACCCCCTATATAAAGCGTGTGAAACACACACATGTGCAATCAGTCGAACGCTTGCTGTTCCAGGTGTAACATTACTAACACTTGACTGGCTCTAGATCTACTGCACTATATACCAAAGACGTAATGATAATAAAATGGTTGGTACTTTCAATGTTTTCTCAAATAAAGTTTCTAAGAACCATATAAAGATATGTACAGTTAAATTAAAAGTAATGCATGAATTAATACTTTCTTTCCACGTGCGAGATCCATTTTGATTATAACGTAAATAGACACGGAAATTCTAATAGGAGATAACAATGTCAAACTAAATATAAATACTGCACTCACCTGACAAGGTTTCATTGAAGTAATAATTTCAGCTAGATCCCAAAATATGTCAAATACGAGCAAATAAAACACTTCAACATATTAGATATTACACGCACATGTACACGTGTGTGCCTTTGGTAGTTTATATATGAAAGCGTCAGTTGTTCGGGGCAGGTGGTCACGTGCAAGTGGCCAGTCGAGTACATCGGGTACGATAGCATACACGGAGATATGTGGACGGATTATTATCAGGATTTTTAGCTCACCTGGCCCGAAGGGCCGGTGAGCTTATGTCATGGCGCGGCGTCCGTCGTCCGTCCGTCCGTCCGTCCGTCAACATTTCCTTTAAATCGCTACTAGTCATAGAGTTCTGCATGGATTGTAACCAAATTTGGCCGCAAACATCCTTGGGGGAGGGGGAACAGAACTTGTATAAATTTTGGCTCTGCCCCCCCCCCTCGGGGCAGGAGGGGCGGGGCCCAATGGGGAAATAGAGGTAAATCCTATAAATCGCTACTTGTCCTAGAGTTCTGCATGGATTGTAACAAAATTTGACCACAAACATCCTTGGGGGAGGGGAAACAGAACTTGTATAAATTTTGGCTCTGGTCCCCCAAGGGCAGGAGGGGCGGGGCCCAATAGGGGTAATAGAGGTAAATCCTATAAATCGCTACTTGTCATAGAGCTCTGAATGGAATGTAACCAAATTTGGCCACAAACATCCTTTGGGGAAGGGGAACAGAACTTGTATAAATTTTGGCTCTGGTCCCCCGGGGGCAGGAGGGTCGGGGCCCAATAGGGTAATAGAGGTAAATCCTTTAAATCGCTACTTGTCATAGAGTTCTGAATGGAATGTAACCAAATTTGGCCACAAACATCCTTGGGGGAAGGGGAACAGAACTTGTATAAATTTTGGCTCTGGTCCCCCGGGGGCAGGAGGGTCGGGGCCCAATAGGGGAATAGAGGTAAATCCTTTAAATCGCTACTAGTCATAGAGTTCTGATTGGAATGTAACCAAATTTGGCCACAAACATCCTTGGGGGAAGGGGAACAGAACTTGTATAAATTTTGGCTCTGGTCCCCCGGGGGCAGGAGGGGCGGGGCCCAATAGGGGTAATAGAGGTAAATCCTTTAAATCGCTACTAGTCATAGAGTTCTGAATGGAATGTAACCAAATTTGGCCACAAACATCCTTGGGGGAAGGGGAACAGAACTTGTGTAAATTTTGGCTCTCCCCCCAGGGCAGGACGGGTTGGGCCCAATAGGGGAATTAGAGGTAAATCCTTTAAATCACTTCTTGTCCTAGAGTTTTGCTTGGATTGTGACCAAATTTGGCCATAAACATCCTTGGGGGAAGGGGAACAGAACTTGTATAAATTTTGGCTCTGACCCCCTGGGGGCGGGAGGGGTGGGGCCCAATAGGGGATTTAGAGGTTAATATTAAAATTCCTTCAGAAAAGAAACAATGAACCTGTATTCAGAACATTACTTGGCATTACAAACCAGGTGAGCGATACAGGCCCTCTGGGCCTCTTGTTATTCATTTGTGTGGAAAGTTAAATTTGTGAAACCTCTAAATACAGCTTAGATTTGACATGTTTGCTTGCTAAAACCAGCCCTACACATATTTACAGGTAAGGTGTTTTGTTTATGTATCAGTAGGTGATACACAGTGGACAACTGCTAGGTGTATATGTAATGTACATGACTGAGCGCACGTGTGTCGATTCACGCGTTGATATAGGGGTCGGCAGGCGTCTCGTATCAAAGCTGAGTTCAAACAAAATGGCGTCTGCCCGTCCTTAGAAACGCAATGGGCTGTCTCAGAAACAAATTTTGAAAAAAGAAATTTCATTATTTTTTTTTAATCTCAAATGTACATTTTTAACTTGCATTGTCAGCTTTAATGTAATGAGCTTTTTCATTAGATTAAACATTTACATTATCATCATATAACTGAAATTCTCCAATTCTAGACACCAGTAGACTACTTAGAAGTTCATTGACGCAAATTATAACAAAAGTATAGTATAATTCTCAAATTATACCAACTGAGAAATCTCAAAATGTCATACAGTATTGATATTATAACTTATTTGTTTGTTCCTCTTTATGAAGGTGAAGACAAAACATGTTTGTGTGTTTACCTTCAAATATTAACTCCATCTTGCGATCCGTGTTATCTTTGATGCTGTGTTCATTGATGGCTCGAATACTGTCATCAAGGAAATCAAGAGCATCCTTTACTCTGGCATCGTGGTAGATTATCAAGCTTTTGTTGTAGAGCTGTAAAGAAACATCTAGTTCACGGTAATATTATAGAGAGGGGGTAGGGGTGATATCATAATATACTTTCATATGGGACAAGAAAGTAATTCCAACCGTGTGGACAAAACAAAATTGTCAAATTTTCGAGGCGATCTGCCCCTTTATCAAGACATACAAAACGAACACGATTACATAATAGGATACGAACAGTAATGCGGGACAAAGTAGACAAATATTAAACTATACAGCACAATGGGACGCAATATACGCTTCGGCAAGTGGAAGGCGAAGGCCGGATCTACAAAAATGTATCCATGCTGTTCGGCAGAACGCTAAAATATGAGTGATGACTGGAAAGCCTACCACGTGTGACGTCAAATGTGTGGCGAAATTGATTTATAGTGCTCATTAGTATAGGATGCAAATTTAGTCGCCTATCTCCTCGGTGTGTTGGCAAAGAAGCAAAGTCCCAAATTTAGTCGCCTTTTGCTAGGCAGCACATGTAAAGGATCAAAAACGCGTAGAACAGAACAGGAAAATGCTGGAAGTAGGGATATACTTTCATATGTAGATACATTTATGTATAAAACATAGAGTTATTCTACCAGAAGGTCACACAATGTAGTAAAACCAGAAGATTGCGGATGATTTTACAAGCATTTAGTAATACCGTGGATAGAATATCCTTATCCTTCATATTAACATACGAAAGATTATTTGTCTCTCATACATTAACGTTTTATTACATTTTACAACTATAATAGCACATGATTTGGGGAATTAAATTCGAAAAAAATGCAAGTGCAAGTGGATTCTCCATTCTTGAAAATTTCATGATATTTTAAATGAAAATCCCATTGTTTGCATTCTTTATTGTTAAACAAGGACATAGTCATTCAGATCCCCCGCCAATGGAGATATCAAAGCTGAAGTAAGTTTGATTGTGGAGACTTATGTGTAGGAAAAAACCCAGGAAAAGTGCAAAAAATGAAAACCTAAAAATAGCAAAAGGTACTACTAGAATGTGTCTATGAAGTGGAATTATCTCTGCTGGTTTTAGAGTTATGCTCCGGAAATGAACCTGCTACAAAAATATGATATTTTCAGCAATGTTTCTATGGTTACAGAAAAAAGCACAAAAAGTGAAAACCTAAAAATAGCAAAAGGCACTACTAGACCATAAGACTAATGTGCCTATGGAGTTCCGTGCATATATCTCAACCGGTTTTCCAGTTATGCTGCGGAAACGAACCTGGTACAAAAATACGATATTTTCAGCGATGAGTCCATGGTTACGGAAAAAGTGCAAAAAAAAAAAACTAAAACAAGAGGCCCATGGGCCTTAACGGTCACCTGATTTCAGATACAGAATGAAACAAAGACATGCATATAAACACTATATATTGGCCCATCAGGCCCTTGAAGTCGGTCAGTGATTTTATAAATTTGACTTTTTAATCTATGAAGATTATGTGAATTCAGAAGAAAGATTTTTGAAATGTTATCCATTTTGACCCCTTTTGGCCCCACCCCTCTGGCCTCTGGAGGTCGGCCAAGACCAATATGGATATGATGTTAAAATGCTATCTCAGGCTAATAATTCTAACCCAGATTGACTAATTTCCTATGAAAACTAAGCAAATAATGTTCCTAAATGTGTTTTTCCTTTATAAACTATAGTAAATTCGACCCCCTCCCGAGGGGAAAATCTGAGATCCCAGGACCATGAAATTCACAATTTTTTGTAAAGGGCCTTAAGACCTTCTAATCTGTCAAGAGTATCTTGTTCCATCAAATCTGTGAATTCAAAAAGAAGATTTTTGAAATTACCATTTTGACCCCTTTTTGCTCCGCCCCTCTGGCCCATGGGGGTCAGCCATGAACAATATGGATATGATGTTAAAATGCTCTCTCAGGCTAATCATTCTAACCCAGTTTGACTAATTTCCTATGAAAAATAGGCAAATAATGTTCATAAATGTGTTTTTCCTATATAAACTAAAGTAAACTTGACCCCCTCCCCAGGGGGAAACATGAGACCCCAGGGTCATGTAATTCACAATTTTTGTAAAGGACTTTAAGACCTTTCCATCTATGCAGAGTATTTGATTCTACCAGTTCCAGTATTTCAGAAGAAGATTTTTAAAGTTTTAGCCTATTTGACCCGTTTTGGCCCCATCCCTAAGGCCCCTGGGGATCAGTCATGCAAAATCTGTTGATAAGATTCAATGGCCAACACATAGGGATATTTCTGACAACAATTGACTAATTTCCTATTTTAATGACTAAATAATGCTCAAAAATGTGTTTTCCCTATATAAACTATTGTAAACTTAACCCCCTCCCCAGGGGGAAACATGAGACCCAAGGGTCATATAATTCACAATTTTTCATAAAACACCTTAAGACCTGTCCATCTATGAAGAGTATTAGATTCTACCATTTCCAGTATTTAAGAAGAAGATTTTTAAAGTTTGAGCCTATTTGCCCCTTTTGACCAGGACCAATATAGATATATGATATTAAAATGTTATCTCAGGCTAATAATTCTAAACAAGTTTGACACATTTTCTATGAAAATTGAGCAAAATATGCTCATAAATGTGTTTTCCCTATATAAACTATAGTAAACTTGACCCCCTCCCCAGGGGGAAACGTGAGACCCCAGGGTCATATAATTCACAATTTTTGTAAAGGACCTCAAGACCTTTCCATCTATGAAGAGTATGTGATTCTACCATTTCCAGAATTTCAGAAGAAGATTTTTGAAGTTATAGCCTATTTGACCCCTTTTGACCCCGCCCCTAAGGCCCCTGGGGGTCAGTCATGGAAAACTGGTTAATAGGAATCAATAGCCATGATCAAATAATACTCAAAAATGTGTTTTCCCTATACAAACTATAGTAAGCTTGACCCCCTCCCCAGGGGGAAACGTGAGACCCCAGGGTCATATAATTCACAATTTTTGTAAAGGACCTCAAGACCTTTCCATCTATGAAGAGTATGTGATTCTACCATTTCCAGATTTTCAGAAGAAGATTTTTGAAGTTATAGCCTATTAGACCCCTTTTGACCCCGCCCCTAAGGCCCCTGGGGGTCAGTCATGGAAAACTGGTTAATAGGATTCAATAGCCATCTCATACTGATAATTCTGACAATATTTGACTCATTTCCTATTACAAATGATCAAATAATACTAAAAAATGTGTTTTCCCTATATAAACTATAGTACACTTGACCCCCTCCCCAGGGGGAAACGTGAGACCCCAGGGTCATATAATTCACAATTTTTGTAAAGGACCTCAAGACCTTTCCATCTATGAAGAGTATGTGATTCTACCATTTCCAGAATTTCAGAAGAAGATTTTTGAAGTTATAGCCTATTTGACCCCTTTTGACCCCGCCCCTAAGGCCCCTGGGGGTCAGTCATGGAAAATTGGTTAATAGGATTCAATAGCCATCTCATACTGATAATTCTGACAATATTTGACTCATTTCCTATTACAAATGATCAAATAATACTAAAAAATGTGTTTTCCCTATATAAACTATAGTACACTTGACCCCCTCCCCAGGGGGAAACGTGAGACCCCAGGGTCATATAATTCACAATTTTTGTAAAGGACCTTAGGACCTTTCTATCTATGAAGAGTATTTAATTCCATCACATCTGTGAGTGGAGAAGAAGATTTTTGAAATTTTAGTCAATTTTACCCCTTTTGGCCCCTCCCATAGCTCCCTGGGGGGTGAGGATAATATAATTCAAACTTTTGATTGGCCTTATGCCTAAGAAGATTTGTGCAAAATTTCATTGAAATTGCTTCAGCAGTTTTGGAGAAGAAGTTGAAAATGTAAATTGTTTACGGACATACGACGCACGACGCACGACGACGGACAAAGGCGATTAGAAAAGGTCAATTGAGACTTCGTCTCAGGTGACCTAAAAAGCAAAAGGCACTACTAGACCATAAGAACAATGTGTCTGTGAAGTTTCATGGAAATATCTCTACTGGTTTTAAAGTTATGCTCCGGAAACCATTCGTCCGGACGGACGGAACCCATTTGTATATCCCACGCCAACTTTGTTGGGCGGGGGATAACTAGCGTATTTTCTGAAAATGACGTTAAAATTCACAGAAAAAAATCAAATTTTCGCTGAAGTAGTGACGTCACGATATTTTGCATAATAGCCATTAATACAGCTTCAGCCGGCAAGAGTGTAATGCATAGAATAAACTGCATCAGGTACGCGAGAAACAATGCTAACACAATATCATTATAAATATTATTTTGCTAATGATTTAATCGAATTGGCATAACCAGCAACAGAGTTGCTTTACATATTATGAATTTCGACAATTCAACGCATTTCAGTACTCTAATCCATTTGATTTTCGCGGGAAAGTTTCAAAGCGACACAGTCATTAGTTAAACTAATTTAAAACTATTTACTAAGATAGCAATGCGTCACAACTGAATTTGTTTGATTGTAAAAGTAAAAGCATGAAAATCAGTGCTTAATTAGAACCTCACTTAGAGCTATTCAAATTACATTATAAGCATTATTCTCAATAAATTTTGAGTTTTTGTAGTCATAGAATAAAAGCGGACGGAAATTCTCTTTTCATAGATTATTCTGTCATAAACCCCTAAAAGATATTGAGAATAATGTTTACATATGCTTTTGTAGTATAAGTGATTATCAATGGTAAATAATGCTGAGAGAGCTTCATCATATCTTTCGATAAGGTTTTGAGAAACCTAAATTGGATATGAACGCAAAAGCCATAACAATCACTAGAACACTAGAAAATAATAAACATGCGCAAAATAAAGATTGAGCGAAAGATGCTGGAACCTACTGTAAACCCACTTATTTTTCGCGTGCGATTTATTTATGTCTATTTTGTGAGTTACATGAATTCGTAAAAATAAATCGTCGCCAGTTTAATACACCGTTTAAGCTCCTGTCATATGAAAAACGTTATAAATGGCTACAAATCTAATTCGCAAAAATAAAACCCCGCAAATAAGTCCAAACAGTAAATCGTGAAAATGTACATCCCCAAAATGTAAATACTATACAGTACGTACATCAAGATAGTTCCGACACGTGGTGAAGAATCGCCGGGCTGCCTGGTCAAACACTTTTGCGGTCTCATTCCACAGGCGACTAAGCCATTGTGTATACGGATCGTCTCCTCTTCTAGCAGGTGCACGGAGAGTAACATGGGCATCTGGCAATGTTCTAGCATCTGTAAATAAAGAAGAGGTCCATGAGGCTTGAAGGTGAAATATAATAATTTATTAAAGCAGATATAGGTCACGTATCATTGTAAACGTTTTAAAAAGAATGCTTTCTCTAAACAACGAATTTACCATTGTATATTGTAAACCAACTTTCTTTCGCGACAACTAAATTCCGCGATTTCCGTTTCAAAGCATTTTTGCGAAGATAAAGTTTCATAGTTTTAAAATTAAATGGAAATACATTTCAATTGTTGAAGATATTGAGTGGATCGAGTTAAACAAATCGCGAATTCACCGTGATCGCGAAATTAAATTGCACTCGAAAGAATGTTGGTTCACAGTCAATTAGAATTAAGTAAATTTAATACTGTACAATGCTTTGGTATAACATTGATAAATAATTTTCATAACATTGTAATGAATAGGTAAAGGGAACGCAAGCTATCTCCGTGTACCAGTATTCACATTTTCAATTCAGAGTAATATATGTTCAATCTATAGTATCTTACGTTCAGATTTCTGCATGTACTGTTCTATTTTAGCCATCAAGTTGTTGATTGCTTGACCAAATACGTTACTTTTTCTGCCTTGTACCTGCTCTGTGCCTGAAACGGTAGATGGAAATCAGGATTATTTATATAATGTGATCAGACACATTGATTGGTTAATGAATGGGACTAAATCATGTACCACGTGATATCCGATAACGTTTGAGTGGAACTGATATATCCAGTGTTGATGTAGCGTAACTTTTTTGTTTTGTTACCTTCACGCTTGATGACGTATCCGCGGGATTTCACCTTTTAGCGCCATTTCATCAAATACAAAACAATAGTCTCTCATAAACGTTATCAGGTCTCACGTGGTAAGCGAGTAAGTTCCATTGGCAAACTAATAATTTTTTCTAAAAAGTTGGCTGTGAAATCAAGTGCAGTTATTTAAATGTATCCAAACTTACATTCTAATTTGGTGCTATTCTGTTTAAATTTACATACGATTGACGTCCACCTAAATAAGTTCGTTTCAATGGTTGACTTGTCATGCTTTTTCAACAATAAGAGATTATTTTTTGCTTTCTTTATGGAACTCACTTTGTTCCGGAAGAGAGACGTACTCTTGTAATTTTGCTGTACATCGCCGCACTGTACATAAATCTTGAGCATCGAGATGGGCCATGATCTTTTCTATCCACGTAATTGCATCTTCTTTCTTCTTTGCCTTGCCCACCCCAACCGAGGCTGTTAGTCCTACCACCTTTAACATAAATTGGGGATAAGGTTACATTTTTACCACCACCATTTTATCTACTCACAGCCACTTCCGGTATGAGCAGCAGTGACTGACTTCTATTTCTACGTTCAATACGGTATTGAAATGCCTTCTACTGCTATTGAAAAGCTTCTTTATATGTCATAGCGTAATGCTTCATGCTCTGTGAACTCTCCAAAAAGTTTGCAAACAATTTTATTTTCATAACCATACAGAATTAAACACGAGACTAATTCATGTACCACGTGTTACCTGATAACATTTGTCCGAGATCATTGTTTTTATTGGTGATGAAATGACGCTGTAAGTTGATATCCCACGCTAACGTCATTTCAGCGGGAAGATTACAAAGAGTTACATTCCATCACCATTGGAGATACTAGTCCCGCACAAACGTTATCGGGTATCACGTGGTACGTGAATTAGTCCCATTCACGCTGAATTGACTATAAAAAAAAACAAAATACCAACCTGTGGGAGGACTTTTCGTTCATCTGTGTCCGGATCGAGCTTAATGTCAATGTAATGATGCATGATTCGGTTGAAGGAATGCTTGAAGTTGGAGTGGTGACATTCATCAAACACAAGGAGCGAGAATTGTGTGATTTCCACGTTCTTCTCACAGAGGGCATTTACCAACAACTGTGCCGTTACAACCAACACCTCTCGCCTGTTAAAGGTTCAAAATCATTAAAATATACAATTTAGTACTGATAAGTCGATTCTAACGTTGAGCAGGGGAACTCGTCCCATCCAGAGCATAATGCATTGTCATATGGCACAGGTGTTATACAAATCGTATTGCCGCTTATTTTCGCGGGGAGGATATTTTTTTTCGATTTAGCGGGATACACTACTGGAATATAGTCCATGAAAATGCCATGAATTAGATTATAAAAAAGCAATGAAAAAATCATTGGCAAACCCCATGAAAATCGCCATGAAAAGGTAAAGTAATCATGATCATGAAAAATCAATGAAATTCATATTTCAGTATTTTTATGACCATGAATATTAATATATTTTCCTGGCCGTGAACATGATTATGGCCATGAATAAGGTAAAGTAATCATGGGGTAGTTGAAAGTTCATGGTTTTTTCATTACTAAATGAAATTATTTATGGCCCTGATATTTCTAACAACTGTTTCAAATCTTTACCAATGAAACTTCATCATGAAGAGAATTGTATTTTTCATTAATATACTTCAAGGCTATGATAAATTTCCATTTTCTCCATCCGCCTTAATTATAATTCACTACAGTAACTCCACATGGAAACCATGAGAAAAATGATATTACCAAGAAACTTGAACATGTATAATACAAGCTACATAGCATTTTTGTAAATATATATCCCTACATTAATATATAATGTTCAACAGAAGAGTTCAACTTAATTGGAATCACCAACAGTTTACTGTGTTCATCATGTTTTCATACTGCCACATATAAATGCCATGAAAATCTGTTATCAGTGACATGCAGCGATTGATGTCATTATACATTCTCAGTAAATTAGTATTTGTCCAAAATAAACTTACAGTGGTAAAGCATGACAGTTTATATGGACAATATAATTAAATAACAATTGACAGATAAACAAACCATCTTCATTGTGTACGTATATGAACAGTGCAAAGATTTCTTCTTGATAAAGAAATACAGATAGATTAAAACTTACCCAAGTGTTCATCTTTGCTTAAAGAAATTCAGAAATGAGATAATCCTTTCACGAATTTGACAAATCTTCAATTTTAAGACAAATAATGTTCCCCTTCTAAATTCCTGCAGACTCCACCGCCATTTTGGATTTTTACTGTTTTGACGGGAAATATATTATATGGAAGTCATGGGACTCATGTGGTCATGTGACAAGTCATGTGACTTAAAAGTTATAAGCAAAGAGATAGGAAATTATTTGTGAACTTTAGAAATTTCACTCAGAAGATACAGCATGTAAAACAAGTTTAGAAACTTTAATTTAAAGAAAATTAATTCAATATGAAAGGGTTTCTCATCAATGTTATTAATTGGTTTAATGTTAAGTTGAAGTATTTTGAAGTTCCATTTCATGGTCATGCAAGCTCTCACTATTTTAATTGAAATAAACTATTATGTTCTATTTCATGGCCATGAAAGCTAAAATTATTTTACTTAAATAAATGATGTAACATTTCATGGCCATGAAAGCTAAAACTATTTTATTTAAATAAAAGAAGTTATATTTCATGGCCATGAAAGCTTAATAACAAATAGAGATCATGAGGTGAAAAATTTTCCAAACTTTAAAGGAGATTGTAAGGCTATGATGATCACTTTGTCAACTGCATTTTCTCTTCATGGCCATTAAATTGCAAGGAATCATGGCTATGAATGTTGTTGTCACTGGAAATCATGACCATGAAAATAGTTCATGGGGTAACTGCTTGTATATACCAGCCATTTCATTGTGTTTTCATTGTCCCATGTAATATATTACAACTTTTTCATGGCACGATGAAAAATGTTCAAACTAAATTACATGGTATGTTTTCATGGTTTAATGGGAGTTTCATGGGATTTTCTTAAATTTTTCATGGTTTCCATGTGCAGTAGTGATACACCCTGGAACATACTGTAAACCAACTTCAATTCGCGTGCGATTTATTTTCGCAAATTTCGCGATCCAAGTAAATTCGCGAAAAAATATCTCCACAAACTAATACCCACAATCTAGATTGATTTAGAATTCAGTTGTTAAATCCGCAAATACTTAATAGCAGCGAAAGAAAGTTGGTTTACTCTGAAATTAAGATAGCGAAAATATAAACTCTTTCGATTTCATTTCTCCGTTTTTAAGTTAAACTACGAAAAGAAAATATTGACTTAAAAGGATCTTCTAAATAATGCAGATGTAAAAAGACAGAGGTGATATATGTTTTATATGAAGCTTTATAGTTAGTCTCTTGTTTTCTTTAACAACAAACAAGGAAATAAGCGCTTACATCTAACAAGCTAAGATTTTTGTCTGTTTCTTATTTAAAAAACTAGACAGGAGGCAATATTTTACCTTTTTATCCACTGCGACAAGTCCTGAAAGTTTTCTGTTCGTTGAGTTTCCCCAGTGATCACCTTGACGTTCTGAGAAAGATACTGACGGCACATCTTCCCTTGCTGCTCAGCGAGGGCATTCTGCTCCACTAAAAAAGCTACTTTCGGGTTCCTCCTACCCCTCATTATCTTGAAATGTTGCTGAAAAAATATACACCAACAACTAATCATGATTTAGACAAAACCATATCTAAAATCTTCAAGACTCTGTAAGGAAAGTGTGTAAAAACATTAGAATAAAGCATCCCAACTCAAGCAGTCCCTCTTTCTTTAATCTTTCTCTTATTGTCAGTTTTAATTACTCTTCCTATATTTGGTTAAAGATATCTCAGAAAATCAAAGACGCAATCACTACCTCTATGATTTTAAGAGCCACGTGGGTTTTCCCACTTCCTGTAGGAGCCACAATGATGCAGTTATGTCCTTTTAAACCAGAATCTGCGAGTTCCATTTGATAGTCACGCAAGTTCAGAGTCTCCCGTTGGATTGCAGAGTCTTCTTTGTCATCTTCCATTTGGTAATCGATATTGTCGACAGAGGACTCTGCCTCTGAAGAAAAAAATCATAGTTAACAACAAGTCAAATTAATCTTCTGAGATTATTCAATTTATACTAGAAGACTGACAAGTCAGGAAGGGCCCGACTATCACTAGCATCTTGATGCTGGGTCTTATTAACTTGAAATATATAGCCGTTAGTTATAAAGCCGTTTCCTCTACATCTGTCTTGTTATTGCCAAAAGAAGTAGTAGTCATATGGAATGATGCAAAATAATCACGTGAAATCACAATCACATTTATTTATTGCACTTCTTATCAACTCAAGTTGCTTTCCATGTAGTAAACATCCTAGTGATGAAAAATACTGATATCATTTAAGAATATAAGAAAATATGTTTTAACATTTGTTTCGTTTTCTCAACATAATGAGGAAAAAACCGGTATAAAGCTAGTATATTAATAATCCGAAATAAAAGACCAAAATAAATTCAAAGTAAAATCAAAATCATTTCTATGGAATATATATTCAGCCACTATAGGGCCTTCTTCAGTCCGAAATAACACTAACACAACGTGTTCATCTACATGTTTGTTTACATCTATTGTGTGCAGGTACGAAATGTCTCGGCCCGTTTGATGTATACGGCGGGTTATTTCGACCCAACATGCTATGTGCACTAAATCAACCCCAGTGTTATCAGATAGACTCGAGCTCGTGTAGCCATAAACATAACAATGACGTGACAAAAGGGGATATATCAGATAGACTCGTGTAGCCATAAACAGGAGACGTAATACACATATATAAATATAAAATATTATATAACATAAACATATTTATAATGAATGAACTCTTACACACTGATTGAAAATTGAATGATTTTCATCCGTTTTATAACATGCTTGGAATTCATGAAAACATTTAGAACTATCTCTGTTGTTATTTTTGCGTTAAAAACGTACCTTCATTTGCCTTCCCTGAAATGTTCCTTTTTTCCTTAAGCCCAAGAGTTTTCTCAACATCCTCGTTGGTTTGATTCAACTGATTCTCCAAATCCGCCCCTGTTCTATTCCTTGTGTTAAGTAATATATTTCCTCTACCGTGACCATTGAAAGACAATGAGGAAATTGAGCTCCTTTGTGAAAATGATGGCATTGAACTCGGACCATCAGTTCTTGGTGATGAAGGCTCTTGATATCTTTGGGGAATTGTGATATTAGAAAAATCCATTCGAGGAACGGAACCAGCATTAACATCCAGTAGTCGACTCAATGGACCATTCCTGCCGGACGCACCAGCTGAGGGCCGGAATTCCTTTACAGATGTCTCTCCGTCAATATTTAAGCTGTTTAAAACATCCGACAGCATATCTTGCTGATGTGCCAACTTGCCACTTAAAGAAGGGGTGGCAGACGATTCCCCCATGTGTGGTAGTTCGTCAGCAGTTTTACTACAGAGGGAGCCATAGCCTAAAGAAGATGGTGCGTTGAGATTGCCATCAGATACAGCTTCACCAAACCCTAACAAAAAATGTAAGTTAATGTTAACAATTGATATATCAAAGACTACATCTTTTTTCTTTAATGTTCCTTTTAGTTTTTGCTTTATTGTCTTCCCTGACAGCTACTGGATTTTTTCCTTCCTGAAATGTCTTCCATATCTTCCATATACCTTCTCTTACTATTCTTTCCTTTCTTGTCTCTTCAATACAACCTTAATCCCGTTCCTGTTTCTGTTTACAGTATATTTGTTTCTTTATTCTTCTCTTTCCTTCCAAATAATATTTTCTTTTCTTTCTTCGACATTTTCTTCTTTGCTTAAATTTGCTTTCATACCTTCCTTCTAAAACATTCATTGCTTTCCTGTTACTTATTTCCTTTTAAAATACCTTATTTGTTTTCTTAAGTTTCCTTAAGTTAACTTTCCTTAATTCATAAATAATGTCTTCCTTATTCCCCCCTTTATGTTGATTCCCCAGATATGTGTATTTTATGAGATTCCCTTGTCGTTTTATTAAGTATGGAAAATTTTGTCTCTGAATTTTCATGTTCTGATATTTGGTTTAATAACTTTTTCTTCTTCTTTTCGTATTTTTTCTATCACATTTCTATATAAAGCTATTCTTCCTTGGTCAGTTTTCCTTGTGTTTCTCTCTCATATCATAAGATTAAAGCTCTTTTTTGTATTTGCTTTCCCACATGGTTAAAATATTTCCTATAACCTTTCTTGATCATTATAATCATTATCATCAACGTTTGCTGGTCTAATAGTATGAGGAATCTTTAATAAGACAAAAGCGAAATGTACATTTTAAAATATATCCACGCTGATCAAAACATCATTGTTTACTGACCTAATAGCATGTTTTAAAATATAATTTCCCTGCTGATAAAATAACTTCATCGTTAACTGACCCAATATCATAAGGAATCTTTTGATATGATATAAGATAAAGGTACAATTTTAAATATTCCCATGCTGATCAAAAATTCCGGTTCATAAAACAGACGATAATCTTGAATTCCTATTTTGATATTTTTGATTATTTCAACTAAAAATTAACAAAATATTTCATGCGTTTATACTACAACTGCTAATAACTTCCGAAAGTTCCAGCCATAATGTCACTTAGAACAGGTTGTTGTTCTTTAATGTCACTTAGAAAAGGTTGTTGTTCCAAGAACCTTTTTCTAGTGAGGCATCTTCGCTTCATCCTTCCGTATTTTCAGTCATTTCATTTTCTGTCATTGAAAATCACTTAAATCCTTAAAAACATGAGAATCTATTTCTTACAACATGTTTAATCCTTCAATAGTACTTTAGTTTTGAAATTCATAGACTTAAAGGTATGATATGGTAAATAAAGACACATACCTGATGCATAGTCTTCCATTGTTCCGGCATCTGAACTGGCTGTTGAATCTAGACTGGAGTGAACTGGATGGTATTTTTGAATTGAAGGATCGTCTTTTCTCTGTGCATGGTATTCTGAAATATATAAACAGGAAAAACTGTACATAAAGAGCAACAGAGGGCAAAGACAAAGTGATTACATGTTCAAAAAAGTGGGATTTAACAGTCAATACAGATAAAACAAAGGTTATTGTTTTTAGAAATGGTGGAAGGAATTTTGAGAAATAATGAAAATTGGACATATAACGGATGTCATTTGAATGTTGTCAATGAATTTAATTACCTGGAAATGTTACTTAATTTTAATGGAACGTTTAGAAAAACAAAAAATAGCGAATGCAACAGTACTTATTGTATATTAAACAAAGGTTAATGGATATATATAAACAAGATTGTCTTGAACAGACAAGAACATCTTCAAAAGGATTATTTTCCTCGTGTCTTGACCACGATTTTGGTTTACAAAACTATTTCAAAAAAACAGTCTTAAGATTTTCTAAAAGAAATTTCTAAAATAAGAAACTCTGCACATAGTCTTAATGTAGAAAAGGGTCGCTGTCAGAATATACCACGTCATTTAAGAATATGTACTTTATGTAATTTAAATGATGTTGAAGATGAATTTCATTTTGTTTTGAAATGTCCATGTTACTCTGATATCCGTCAATAATTCACGAAAAACCTATTATTTAAAAAAAACCCATGTATAAACTAATACAACTTTTTAAAGCAACAGATGTGAAAGGATAACAGAACTTAGCAAAACACCTTAAAGCTGCAAACGCAAAACGATCTTTATTAATCAATTTGTTATACTCAGCAGTACTGTCTACCTGTGTCTTTGAACAATATGTATTATGTAATTCATTTGAATGCCATATGTAATTCATTTGAATGCCATTTATTAATGTATGTATGTATATACAACTGATGAGTCAGCAGACTCAAAGTAAATAAAACTTGAACTTGTTTCACATTCTAAAAAAATATCCTGTTGCAACCATTCATCCAGAATCTGATCGCTAGACATATGGTTGATATGCCAATGATGTTGCAGATCAAACATGAACCACATTCTTTCCTTCCTATCATAGAAGGATTTTATAGAACTTGCTATATTTCTGCTATCAGATTCTGCCTCTAAAGTTATTCATTCAGGAATCAGTTACACGCAAGATGCTACCATTCATTTGCTATATTTCTGCTATTATATTTTGCATCTGAAGTTATTCATTTGGAAATCAGTTCCATGCAAGATAATGTAATTTCTGTATTGAAAACAGAAAAGCATAGGCTACGTTTAAATTTCAATTATCAAAATCCAAAATGGCGGCATGTCGGCCATCTTGTTCATCGATCGATCCCAAAATGCAATATGCACAATAAAGGTCATAAAATGTGAAACAGATCGCTTAAGTACTTTCTGAGAATTGGCGGTAACAAACTTCAGCTATCAAAATCCAAGATGGCGTGCTGTCGACCATCTTTTTCACAGTTCGGTTTCAAAATGCAATATGGTAAACTAGGGCCCAAGGGAAATCTGGACAGCAATTTGAGACAGATCCGTTCAATATTTTTTGAGAAGTAGCGGTTACAAATTTCAACAAGGAGCCGCAAAGTGTGCCAATATCCCCCGCGCTCCGTACTTGGTTTAAAAACCCAAATACACCAAGGTCAAAGTAACAATTATTTGAGTATACTTAACTTAAAGTGTATGCGAGTATTGTGAATCAAAACAAATAACAGCAGGTAACAAAAAGAAATTGTAATTTGGTATTGCTGACCAAGTTTCCATGGTAACAGAAAAAAACCCTAAAAATGGAAGGTCCGCAATAGCAAAAGGCACAACCAAGGCACTTGTCTGATATATACTGAAAAATTCATGGAGCTGCATTGAACGGCTTTGGAGTTATAGCCCGGACACAAAAAGAAAACAGTAATTTGGTATATTTTACTAAGTTTCCATGTTAACAGAAAAAAGCATATAACATGGAAGGTCTGAAATAGGAAAAGGCACAACTAGGGCATTTGTCTGATATATTCAGAAAATTTCCTGGAGCTATGTTGAACGGTTTTGTTAAAGTCCGGAAACAAAAAGAAATAGTAATTTGGTATTGCTGACCAAGTTTCCATGGTAACAGAAAAAAACCCTAAAAATGGAAGGTCCGCAATAGCAAAAGGCACAACCAAGGCACTTGTCTGATCTATACAGAAAGTTTCAAGAAGCTGCATTGAACAGTTTTGGAGTAATAGTCAGGAAACAAAAGGAAACAGTTCTTTGTTATTTTTTACTAGTTTACATAGTAACGAAAATAATTTCAAAATGGAAGGTCCGCAATAGCAAAAGGCACAACCAGGACACTTGTCTGATCTATACAGAAAGTTTCACGGAGCCCAATACAATATCCCCCGCAAGTGCGCTTCGTCGGGGATAATTATTAAAATCCAAGATGGAGTTCTGTCAGCCATCTTGTTCTTCGATCAGTCCCAAAATGCAATATGCACAACTAAGGCCATAAAGGAATCTGTATGTAAAATTTCAGTATTTGTATCAGGAATAGCTGTAACAAGAATTTTTAACGGAGAGAAGGACGAACGGACGACAGGTATTTGGAATACTCTCTAAAAAACCAGAAGGTGGGTCTTTATAGCTGGTTCGTCTTTATACGGAGGTTGAATTGTATTGAAATTTGTCATTTATGACCCTAGAAAAGTGGTCTTTTAAGCAGGTGAACTTTACACCGAGACGGTCACTAAATAGGTTTTACTATACTTACTCTCCAAGAAGTCTGGGTCTATCTTGTTTATCAGGAGATCTTGTTTACCCTCTTCAGCCTCATGCACCGACTGCAGAAACAGTTTATACCAGTCTCGCACTCTCTTTGGAATCCGTTCCAGGAGTACAATAGATGCGGCAATGTCCCCACGACAAATTCTCTCAGCTTCAATTTCCTCCTTATCCTGCTTATTAATCACTTTGTAACACACAAGACTACCTACCAAATTGCTGGGATTCAGTTTGTTCACAATTTTAGGACCAAATGTATCTATAATATGTTTGTGATGTGCGACGTCTTCACTTGCTATCCTTTCCCCTCTTCTTAAAGCATCAGCCAAATACTCATAATCTGTAAAAGAACCATTAATAAAACACTGCTGAAATACTTCTCAAAAATATATCAGGCCTGCTTTTCTGCGAAACGTCTGCCATGAGGTGTCCTTTAAAACTTTACAGAGGATCAGTACATTTTATCATTTGCAATATAGCTTTAAAGGGCTTTTTCCGAACGGCTTTTAATTTCTAAAATGGGAATGTAAAACGAAATTGATTCATAGAGTCACAAAAGTTATTAACCTACTGTTAATATTACACTTACCATCACCTTCTAAAACAATTTAATTTAAATAAATTAAAGGCTAATTTTCATAACGCGGGTCGTTTTATGTTTCCCTTCGTCGTCCTAATTACCGCGCGTCGGTTGATTATGACAGCGCCAGACGGTAAAACAGCAACATGAATAGTCAGTGTAAACATAATCTACGCAGGGAATCCTGCATTTGGTTGGTGTTATAACATCCTCTTAGGCCATTAAAATACATTTTCGTATATTGTTATTGTTTAAAAGAACTTAATTTGATTTTTGTTTCGGAAAGGTAGTGGGCCTTTAAAAATGCATTCACTTCGACTATATAAATATATCATAATTTCATTGTTGAAAATTCAGCATAATGTTATGTTCATTGCCCTCCTGGATGTTGTCACTATATTTTAAGCTATTTATCCCAGCATGTTGTGTCTCTATTATCCCTCTCACAACCAGCATATCATCTCTATTTCATCTGTGATCTTTGTTTCCTCTCTCCCTGCTATCAGCATGTAGTCTCTTTATTCTCTCTATTCTCCTTTCCCCCCTAAAATCTAGTCTGTGTGTTTCATTGTTTTATCTCTCCTCTTAGAATGTGGCTTCTCTTTCTCCCTCTCCCTCTCAGCATGTTGCCTCTCTATTTTTTATTTTGTCTCCCTCCCAATATTTGATCTCTCTTTTCCCCTCTCCCTACCAGAATGTAGTCTCTTTGTTTCATCTCTTCTCTCAGCATATAACCTCTCTAATTTTTATCTCCCTCCCAGTATTTGATCTCTCTATTTCCCTCTCCCTACCAGAATCTGGTGTCTTTGTTTCATCTCTTCTCTTAGCATCTTGTCTTTCCATTTTATCTTCTCCTTCCAGCATGTTGTCTCTCTAGCTATTTCCTCTCTCTTCTCCTTACCAGAATCTTGTCTTTTTGTTTCAGCTCTGCTCTCAGCATGTGGTCTCTTTTTTTCTTTCTTTCTTTCCCATCATGTATCATCTCTCCCCATGCCCAACATTTGGTGTCTCTGTTCATCTCTCGCTCCAAACATGTGATCTCTAATTTCTCTAAATATTAATACCTGTTACTATAGATTATATATTCATCAATTGGCTTTTTGAAACATAAACACAGCTACATTCCTGGATTTGAGGTTGGAAACATCCTTTGAAACCAAAAAGAATTTTTTAATTAAAAAAAAAAACCTGATTTTTTTCTTCATTTTGCTTTGAATGGAAAAATGCTTTCAACTCAATATCTAGCTGGTAACTAAAATGCTTGTAATAAAAGAGGCAGTAAATAATGTTAAGCATTTGGGTATAATGAGAGTTTTTTATCCATATTGTTTGCTAACAATAGCCAGAGTCAAATCAAAGTTAGATTAAAAAATATATATGCCATAACTGTACAAATTTTTTTACCTGTCATTTTTCTTCAGTAATATCATGAAACCAAACAGTTATGATGCATTAGGGGCTGTGAAAATCATTCAGATGGACAAATTAACATATCTGAATACGTCTACATAATGATAAACATACCTCTAAAACAGTTCACAAATAATATAATTCATGAACTGTAAAATTAATGTTTCTGTTGTTCTATGTTTAGCTCAAGGTCATTCATTTTAACAAACTTGGTAGACCTACATCCCAGTATGCTACATGCCTAATATTAGGTCTTAATGCCTCATAGTTATTCACAAGAAACTGTTTAAAGATTTTAGCATATTTGACCCATGTGACCTTGAATGGCGGTCAAGGTCATTCATTCTAACAAACTTGGTAACCCATCATCACAGCATGCTACAGACCCAATATCAAGTCTCTAGGGCCTTTGGTTGTTCAAAAGAAGCTGTTTAAAGATTTTAGCATATTTGACCCCTGTGACCTTGAATGGCAGTCATGGTCATTCATTTGAACAAACTTGGTAGCTCATCATTAGTGGTTATCATCAAGCAAACAAATAGCAACATAAAAAACAAGAGCTGTTGGAGAACAGCAAAGCTCGCCTATTCAGAAGAAGTTGATGCTCAAAAACTTCAACATGGAAATATGACAAATTAACAGACTCAAAAACCCCCTAAAGGGCCCCAAATTGGTTGTATTATCACTTTCAGTATCCATACACATAAGGAAAATAAAATCATAAACATTTATGATGACTTAAGCTTAAACAATAGACAAAATAGAAACTTGCTCAAAAACTTTAACGTGGAAATATGACAAATTAACAGACTCAAAAACCCCTAAAGGACCCCAAATTGGTTGTATTATCACGTTCAGCATCCATACACATTAGAAAAATAAAATCATAAACATTTATGATGACTTAAGCTTAAACAATTGACAAAACAGAAACTTGCTCAAAAACTTTAACGTGAAATGGGACGCCAACGCTGACGCCGACGCCGACGCCGGGGTGACAACATTAGCTCCCCCTATTCTTCGAATAGGCGAGCTAAAAACCTTGTTTTGTACAAAATGAGAATTTTTGGTACAGATTATGTCATTTGATACCAAGAAAACTCTGAGAATCAAATCCAGGGTCTTTATAAGATTGAATTACTAAGGCTACATCAGGATTTTTCATCCAAATGACTGCCCCACTATATAATTTGTTGACTATCACTGCAAAAGACTTATAACAATAGATTACACAGGAATCTTGCATTTTTTTTTGGTATTCTAACCTCATTTTACGTCAACAATGTGAATTTTCTTATACATTTCTTATGTATTTTTAAATAACTCAATCCAATGGCTTTCCCTAAGATATACAGTATTAAAAAATATAATCATATAATTTTGAATATAGCATGCACTGCTAATATGATAAATGAAAAAAAAAAATCTTAAGATAAATTTAGAGAGTCTGACCTGCTGCTTTCAAGCTCTCAACAAACGCTGTCCACTTTCCAGGCTCCTGTGTCTCTTTGATAAAATCCAGTAGTTTTATTGTTGATTCCATATCCCCTCTTTGTTGTTTTATTTGTCTTATTTCTTGCTTTTTAGCTGTAAAATAATTTACTTTAATGCATAACATCATCAACATCATATACTCTATTTGACCCAATTAATGCCCCAAATCCTATATGTGTCTCCTTATTTTTAGGCCTCAATTTTACTTATCTCAAATTATAAATGCAGACAGGAAATATGAAAAACTGCATCTATAGGTTTCTTCATTGATTTCTTTTGCAAAATAATTTAACAATTATTTTGAGCAATATTTTATGAAAGGCTAGTCCAAATTGGTTCTTTTCAATTTTCCTTTATTTGTTTCAATTTTTAAGTGCTTGTGACACATATTAGGTCGAATACGGTATATTTGACTATTGTTTCCATTTTTTAATTTAAAGTAATAAAGGTATACATGTATGTCATGTACATGTTACATGCATTACATAAACACATACATAGATGGTCACATTGATTGATAACAGTAACAAATATCTGCATAGATAATTATACTGTATATTGTATATCAAATTTTAATTCATTATCAAATCATAACAAATATTTTCAAGTAATTTCAATATAAATATGTATTTAATACTGTACCTGTATAAATATATATATATAGTTGTAACAGGGTGCAGGATTTATAATAAATTTAATCACTGTTTTTGTCAGGGATCAAACTTGGGACCTCTGGATTCTCCCTAGCTTAGGAATGTAATAAATTGTGGCTAGTGTTGACCAGAGTTAAATAGTTAAAACATATTTACTATCAAAGCTGTCTGAAAAGACCACCTAGCTAGCAGACAAAAGAAAAATGATCTTTATAGCCATATGATTTTTATACAAAAGTCAATTTAGGTTGAAATTGACCATTTGGTACCTCAAGAAACTGGTGTTAGAACAGAAGTATACATATATAAGTGTTTATGCAGAGATGGTTAATATGGCAGATTTTATTGAAGAACTTGTAATAGAAGGAGCAATGTGGCAGAGATCAGGTCAAAGTTTTTCCTGCTAGCTGTGACCCTCAAATTTTTGGACTAGCACACAAACTCTGAGTAACATTACATATATACCATATATGCCGTAATTAGTGCCCATCCCCTTTTCTGGAGAAGAGTTGAAGTTGTATAAACACCCCCATCCCATGTATCAAACAATTTGAGAAATGCCTCTGTAGCGGCTTCCGCACATTGTACACCATTGACATCAAGAATTCTAAACTGTATCTACCCTTCTTTTTAAGTTTATAGGAGGAACAATGATCAAATGGGATTTGATAATGCTATATGTCTCGAAAGAGCTGTTTACAGATTAACTCTAACATTGTTCAGATAATAAGTTCTGGCTGACAAAATTAGTAAGCTGTCTTACTGGCGGATGGACCGGCTTACATATTGGTACATGACCCTTGACTGACTTTTTTTACAAATAAGTGCCCGGTGACCCCTGACTATCTGTCCGTCACACATAAGTGTACATATGTGTTGGGGGGAGGCGCTAATAATGCGGTACCTCAGTTGATCTTGGTATAGGACAAATGTTACAGTAGAAACTAAATTATTCTCAAAGTCTGGCATTAAACACTATGGTTGTTTATCTATGCAGAGAATTTGATACTCGGCTTTCTCATGGTTACGAGAAGAAGAAGCCTGATTATTCTATCTAATACAGAGTCTTGGTTTTTAGGGACACAGCTGACCCTTACACGGGTACTCTGGGGTTTAGGACTAAGACATTGTAGCACATTGGAGTAGATATTAGGTTCTTTGCGCTATAACGGTGTAATTAGTGCTGATTGATAGTTTGCAAGGTAAGTACCGAAGTATGAAACACAGAATTTCAGAGGCCATACGCAAGCCCGAGGTACTGATACTTACCAACACTCGCAATGACCTGCACCAGACAAAGAGCAGCAATAATCTTAGATACACATGGACGAAAACTGTAGCCTCCAGACTAGCTGAGACGGATAGCCTTAGATCAAGCAATCTAGTAAACATATCTACCACAAGTTGCAGAAAATATGGGCCGTACAGAGAGACGTTTAAATACTGATTGTAGTGCACAGTGAATGTGCACATATTTTTAGTCATGGACTTCCAATGAGGATATATCATTATCTTGAACTTCTACATAATGATGTACAGTCGGCGGATCATGTAGCCAGCCAACGTCGAAAGCAGTAGTCTAATCCATAACAATAAATAATATGCTAATTGAGTAAGCTTTTGCTTCTATTCTCATGAAATGAAACAACACTGTAGTTGCGCAAATTACCTAAACTACATACTGTATATGTCACAATGTACGTCGGTACGGAGGTTGAACCAGTATTATAGTGGGAACATCAACACTGGTTACAATAAGACCCGAGATAGAATACCTATGTATGTACTGAGTAAATGATCCATAGTTGTACAAGACATGGGCTAGTATGTGCAATATATGTCATTGTTCATCGTAAGATGTAAACCGATTACGGTTGATCAATGGCTATACAGACTCAACAGCAAACAGACTACACTGTAACACAGTATGTACTTTGGAACAATATTTCGACAGTTTACCCTGCGCATACTTCTATCCGCCAGTAGACAGTACTTCTAGCTTCATAATGGAGCAAGACACAAATATTTTTGAATATTTTACAATTGTATCTCGATAAATAGTATTTCTATTAGGAAAAAATTCTTAATGAAATCTAGCATGATTACAACACATGATGATACTTCATCACTAGGAGAGCTGTATGGGCAATAAAGAACAGTTTCAGCTAGTAAACAAAAGATACACTCTGGAGAGACAAGGAGTTTAGAATTGCAACAATCAATAACACAACTCGAAATTTCTATGTATTTTCGTAAAGTCAGGTAGCGCAGGGAGAAGTTTGCGTTTAATAGTAGTCTAGATCAAACTAAATAGCATGGCGACAATGGAGTCACTTCGCATGAGTTGGCGTAGCTTGTCTAAGATGCACGATCTTTACAGGTAATAGAATAAGATACATATTAGACTACCATGCGGACGAGTAATACAAGCGACCAATTTTGTAAACTTTTGTGATGCTTAGAGTTCTACAGTAACGAATATCTATCGCAAATCGGAAACCGTCAAAGTATAGCGTATACCAAGGAATAGGATGTCTTGAGATAAACACGAGGTACTACTTTACTGGTGCAAGGTATACTACGACGAAATGGAAAACTTGAACAGTTTCGAAACGACATACTCGTCCCAGAAATATAAGCAGTTAGCAAACGTGTATCATCAATTAGATTAAACCAACTGGATACACTTTGCTGTCGACGTTTACTGTTTCAGTCTAAGTGAATGTATACTGGATGGAAATCTTAAAGGTCTAGACAAGTCGTATTTTATAGCTTGCTATTTGAGAGAGCAAAGTGTAGAAATGTCTACTGCGTATGAGAAAGCGGCATATGATGGTGAAGTCAGTATTCGTAAGAAGTACTCTATTAGAAGGTATGCGACGGATGAGTACCCCTGGCAAATGGAGATCCAAACGGAAGAAGCTTATCGTCCTTTAGGTGCGAGGTTACACGCACTTGACACATGCCCTGATCTGAGAAGAATCTTCTAGAGTAGCATCACTGCGAGGTTGATTAGTTACTATAGAGGTCAGCTAAGAAAGCAAGTCCAAGCAGTAAGCTAAGAAGTCCGAGAGTACACAAAGAAGCGACAGACAATATATCTTTCCTCATATGGACCTTAGTCCTCTCAGTAAGAATAAAGAACTGTATGTATTTCATAAATGTTACCTTACTTCAATCTAGTCATATTGACTTGCTAGGGGATGTATTGTTAGGATCTTCAGAAGTCCACTAGAATTTATCAGACTCACGAACTAGACAGAAAATGTCATTAGGTAAGAAGCACAACCTCTAACTGTTCCCGTAGGAGAATCAAGAATCTTCATATCCTAATCTTACCGAATAAGAATGAAGAAGTGACTTCCTCAAAGAAGAGCGAATCCTCCTGGACTCCACCTCCTCCTAAGATCGAGGATTCCTCCTACAGTGGTTCAGGATGACGAAGGTAAGAAGAAAGAGCCATAGACGAAAGGTCTAACCCTAAGACACCTCCTCTCCTCTTATATTACCTAGAGAGAAGTCCTCCTCAGAAAGAAAGGAGCTGTGCCTCCTATCAATCTACGGAAGTAACTCCTCCTCCAAGAAATCCTCCTATAACCTTCTTTGCCTTCACCTTCCTACATCTACCACACGGAGAAGACTCCCTCAAGCTGGATCTTCCTCCCTAGAAAGAACCTTGGTCCTCCATAATTTCCTCCCCAGAACGTCCATCCTCCTCAAAGGCTAAAAGCTACCTCCTCCTCCATCCTCAATCCTCTGATAAGTTATGACACCTCCTCCTCCTGAAATCATCTACCTAGACAGTCTTCTCCACCTTCTCCTCCTAAATCCTCCAATACCTCCTTCACCTCCTAGACCTTCCTACACCTCCTCCTCAACTCCTAGCCCTCCTTCCTACACAAGTCATACAAACAACCTCCTACCTCCTCAGACTCCTTCATCTTCTCCTAAAGAACCTATCCTCTCTCCAGATCCTGTCCTCCTCCTCCATCCTCGATCTGCTCCGTATCCTCCTGACTAATTCCTCCTCTATCCTCCACTTCCTAAAATTCCCTTCCAGAAGACAGCCTACTCCTCACTCCTCCTCCTCCTCCTCACCTTAAGTTAAGTGCCTCTCCTCATCCTCCTCCCTCCAGTCTCCTCACCTCCTCCTCTTCTATGGCCTCCTCCTCCTACTTCCTTCTCCTCCTCCTCGCCCCACCTCCTCCTATCTTGATCTCCTCCTCCTCCTCTCCTCTCACCTTGCCTCCTGTCTCCTCAACTCTCATATCCTCCGTCCTCCTACATCCTCCTCCGATGACTCATAGCTCCTCTTATCTCAGCTCCTCCTCCTCCTTCTGTACTTCCTTCTTGAGAATCACCTAGACTCTGTCTCCTACCTCCTATCCTCCTCTAGCTCCCCAAACTGAAAAAAAGCCTCCTCCTCCTCTTCGATCTCCTCCACCTCCTCCTCCTTCCTTCTCCACTCCTCCATTGTCCTACTTACCTCCTCCTCCTCTCCTCTTACCAGAAGCACCTCCTCCTAGACTAAAGAATTCTCCTCCTTCCTCCTTCCATCCTTCTCAACTCCTCATTCCTAGCCTTGTCCTCTCCTCCAATAATCTCCTCCATCATTCTCCCTCTCCTACTTCTCCTCTCCCTCCGTAGTGCCCATCCCCTTTTCTGGAGGAAGAGTTGAAGTTGTATAAACACCCCCATCCCATGGATTAAATTATGATGTTTTACAAGATGTGATGCCTCTGACATCAGCATTGTATCCCATATCACATGAACTTGTGAGTCTTTTACACAACAATTTGATAATGCTTCTCAAAGACATATAAATGTTTCTACAACAGATTAATCTATCGTGAGTACAGAGAAGATTTGGCTGACTTTTTTCGTCCACAACTTATTTTGATTTTGGTTCATTAATAAGTGCCCTATAATTGAAATTATTTAAGCGTCCTGGGCGCTTATAATGGTACATGTTGTTGAAGTTTGAAACAAATCTATTCTACAGGGCTTACACTAGCCCGAGACATATGTACTCGTGCCCTGACACCAGACTTAGACATTATGACAGATACATTGTAGATGTCTGGTGTAGGGCCAGAATATCTTAGGCTAAGCTTACACATGATATACTTTATTGGCATTATTGTAGCTTGATACTGGGAAAATGATATATTTGAAGGAAAGTACAAGTTTTACAATCAACTTTCGCAATATAATATATTAAGCCTATTGATATACATATACAATGTATATCAGAGAGACTACATGATGTACATGTAGCCTGTAGCCAGGCTACTAGCCCGAGATACTCTGGCTCTGACACCAGACTTAGACATTATGACAGATTTTTTAGATGTCTGGTTTAGGGCCAGAGCGCAGTAATACTCGAAACCCTGGAATAAGCCGACACCTTTTGGTATCGGGCCAGGTACTCTCCGATTCAGACTGACCACCGAAAAGCACCACTAATCTTAGTCCATACAACAAACGAATATCATATCTACTCAAATATAGCAATCTGTAGAGATTAAAGATGATTTGCATACTACGAGAAAATGGCGTCGACGACGAGGGAAATTTAAAGTTGCGGAAAAGAAACCACTGTGTTGACACAATAGAATGTGCATGCGTGATGAAATGGATGGCTATAAGTAGATACATTATTTATTTGTTGAAAAGACCAAGGTAAGTGGCGATTCTGGGTGTTAATATTTTGTAAGTAGTCTGAATCGGAGAGTACCTGGCCCGATACCAAACGGTGTTGGCTTATTCCAGGTTTTCGAGTACTACTGCGCTCTGGCCCTAAACCAGACATCTATCTGTCATAATGTCTTAGTCTGGTGTCAGGGCCATAGTATCTCGGGCTACCAGGCTACAAGCCTGATTATTCCATATACCTGTAATCTGAACTGTTGTTTATGTTCTTTCAAATTCTTATTGCTATATTGTTATGTACATGTAGAGGAAATTATCACTAGACTATATATAAAAACAAACATCAACTTTTCACAATAACACATCGTATGCTAACTTATGCTGCAACGATAAAGGATCTAGGACACCGCGCACCTACCTTTGTCAATAATATGTAGTGATATCAGTAGTTCAGTGGCACAGACACATTCTACGATGTGAGCTTTGTACAAATTAACTCTTTCCTCTATTTGTTCCTCGTTAGACTTCCCCGCTGACGCCATTTTGTAGCTTTCACTTCTGATAGTTTCAGGGAAATCCAAAGTACAGCTGGAAACTGTTCACTGGTCTATCGCCCTGACGTCATTTTCTCTATAAAGTCAGGTATTTTTGTTTTCGTTTACACAAAAAAATGTTTTGTTAGCAGTTTCTTAAGAAAATAGCTAAAATATGTATATTTGTTGGATAACAAACTAAGATACATTATTATACAATAATATACAATAAAATTTATCTTATTTTCTACTTTCATTTTGTGGTCGGAGTTCTAAGTATGATATTCGGAACACCTCGTATTTTTAGATCGCTTTTGAGATGCTCGCTCAAGGTATTCCGAATGTCTACTGCGGATATCGAAACCGAAAGTAGTCTGACAGTTTACGTCATTCGATTCCAGAAACTGTCTTAAGTGATGTAACGGTATTGTGGTGTTGTGAGAGTAAACACTGGGTGTATTTACGATCATCATCGGCAATGGAGAACGACACAAGCGATGATACTCGTCTGGAAGAGAGGTTAGACGTGTATCACGATTTACTGACAGATCGTGTCATAGCCACGGATCTACTACCTCTGCTAACCGATGTCATACCGGGTAAGCTAGCTATATAGGTCTACTGTACATGTATAGAATCAAATTGTCAGACATTTTGGCAAAAGATGGGGATTAGTACTCTCTATATAAGGAATATTATCAATAAATGATTACCCTCTGCAATGTAATATATACTCTAGGAGTCATTCACTATAATTATCTCTCCAACAACTAGAGGTAAACACAACCATGTAATTTGTAAATATGTCATATCCAACCAATGTCATCTTCATCATCATCATCATCATCATCATCATCATCATCATCATCATCATCATCCTCTCCTCATCATCTCCTCCTCCTCTTCCTCCTCTCCTCCTCCTCCTCCTCCTCCTCTCTTCCTCCTCCTCCTCCTCCTCCTCTCCTCCTCCTCCTCCTCCTCCTCCTCTCCTCCTCCCTCCTCCTCCTCCTCCTCTCCCTCCTCCTCCTCCTCCTCCTCCTCCTCCTCCTCCTCTCCTCCTCCTCCTCCTCCTCCTCCTCCTCCTCCTCCTCCTCCTCCTCCTCCTCCTCCTCCTCCTCCTCCTCCTCCTCCTCCTCCTCCTCCTCCTCCTCCTCCTCCTCCTCCTCCTCCTCCTCCTCCTCCTCCTCCTCCTCCTCCTCCTCCTCCTCCTCCTCCTCCTCCTTCTTCTTCTCTCCTCCTCCTCCTCCTCCTCCTCCTCCTCCTCCTCCTCCTCCTCCTCCTCCTCCTCCCTCCTCCTCCTCCTCCTCCTCCTCCTCCTCCTCCTCCTCCTCCTCCTCCTCCTCCTCCTCCTCTCCTCCTCCTCCTCCTCCTCCTCCTCCTCCTCTTCTCCTCCTCCTCCTCCTCCTCCTCCTCCTCCTCCTCCTCCTCCTCCTCCTCCTCTCCTCCTCCTCCTCCTCCTCCTCCTCCTCCTCCTCCTCCTCCTCCTCCTCCTCTCCTCCTCCTCCTCCTCCTCCTCCTCCTCCTCCTCCTCCTCCTCCCCTCCTCCTCCTCCTCCTCCTCCTCCTCCTCCTCCTCCTCCTCCTCCTCCTCCTCCTCCTCCTCTCTCCTCCTCCTCCTCCTCCTCCTCCTCCTCCTCCTCCTCCTCCTCCTCCTCCTCCTCCTCCTCCTCCTCCTCCTCCTCCTCCTCCTCCTCCTCCTCCTCCTCCTCCTCCTCCTCCTCCTCCTCCTTCTTCTTCTTCTTCTTCTTCTTCTTCTTCTATGCCGATTACGTCAATCAGGATGGAATAGTTAAGGCTTCATACACGTGTAAGAGTAGGACTTCATATACATACATGTATGCATGTGTATATATCATAGCATGCCTTGTGTGTGACAGCATATGGGATAGATACATTTTGTAGATTTGTCCTTTGATGTTCATCAAAAGAATCGAATAACGGTATGGTGAAGTTGGTAATCTTCAAGGGAATTTAAGTCCCTGTTGACCTGTGAGTGGCCATGCAGTTTATAAATGTACATGTGCATGTATCTCCTTAAATTCTTTGAAATTCAATTTTATCACAGGATCAAGTTTGATTTTCTGTCATAATAAATACCATGATTTTATAAAACTTGTCCTTACAATGTATATACTAAAATACAAATATTGATATTCAACAACAGTCAAACCTGTCTATAACGACCGCAGAAGGGGAGACAGAAAAAAGGCCAATATAGACAGTTTATATTTATCTGTATAGATATATGTTGAGACTTTCATGCAAACCAGCGAGCCAATAAGAATATCTGAATTAAATTAATGCAAAACAGACCTGCTCTTGGATATGTGATATGAACAGGTTAGCCAGAAATTTATAGTATACAATATACATGTATGTTATCCGGATTATCTGTTATACCAGAAGATGTTGGAGTGAAGAGCGGCATGGACCATCTATGTTCATAAATTTGAATATGAAGATAATGTTATTGTTGCTATTGTTATATAAACTTACGTTAACAAGGTATTCGTCAGCAGTGAATAATTTCCGAAATATAGAGATACCATTTAAACTTGTATGTGCCGTAACTGGGCGAAAAATTTGGCATGCTATTGATTTTTCTTCATTAATCTATTGGTTTGGCATGTTACTTTTTCTTCATTAATCTATCGGTTTGATGAATCAAGATGTGCAAATCATTCAAATGACATCAGATGCATTATAAACGTTAGCTACAACACAGAAATTATGTACTGTAACATTGTTGTTTTTTATGCCTTATGTATATTTAGATGTAAACTTTCCTGCAGAAATCACTTTACAATTACTAATTATATTGTAAAAATATGAAATGAAATTGTAGACTACAATTTGGCTTCATGGTCTGACCTAAGATACTCATTTCGCTTTACTATAGTTGTATATATAATGATTTTTGGCAGTTCTGCTAAAATCATTTTTTGCTCTGATTTGTATTTGTAAAATTAAAACCAATGGATTAAAAGTACTGTAATTTTCAAAATATTAGTAACTTTTGGAGATGAATAACATATTAAAAGCTTATCTTGATTCACGAGTATGAAAACTACGGCACATATAACTTCAACGGTATATTTAATGTTCTAAATATCATCTCATGTTAAATATAATCAATAATTTACCTAGTGAATTGATTAGTTATGATTTTTAATTATCGGAATACTGTTCACTTCCACGAATCCATCAATAAAATTATCATTCAATCTTTAATGTTTAAATCTCTTGTTAATTAAACGTAAATAAAGTCAAGACATATACTGATAACATTTATTATAAACAGTACAAATGTTTCTTCTTGGCCATCCTCAGGTACAATGGAAACTAAAATATTATGAATGTAATAACACCTTTTACCACTTGGTTATTTTGACAGACTGACTTAGAGCTTTTTGTTTGTTTGTTTGATTAATTAACGTCCTAGTAACAGCTATGGTCATGTAAGGACGGCCTCCAGTGTATGTGGTGCGAGGTGCGTGTTTTGGGAGTCTGCGGTATATTCATGTTGTGTCTTCTTGTATAGTGGAACTGTAGTTTTTATAGTGCTATATCACTGAAGCATGCCGTCGAAGACACCATGCAACACACTCCACCCGGTCACATTATACTGACAACGGGCGAACCAGTCATCCCACTCCCTGTTTGCTGAGCGCTAAGCAGGAGCAGAAACTACCACTATTGTAGACTTTGGTGTGTCTCGACCAGGGGACAGAACCCAGAGCGTTCCTCACAGGGACGAACGCTCTCAACTCAAGGCCAAAAGTGAGGCGGTGCCAAAGGAGGCATTAGGAAAGAAGAGAAAAGATAAGATCCTAAATTTAGTCGCCTTTTACGATCAGCAGGTAAAATTCTAACGCCCTACCAGCAGGGCCATGCTCTACTTACATCAGAAACATATATTGCCATGTTTTAAAAGATTCACTTCAAAGTAGTTAGCCAAGGGGAAATGGCTATAAACATGAGTTTCCTCTGCCTGTCATCAAAGACAAAGAAGGGTTTCCAATCTCTATGTATATTTGTTTCTGCTTGCATGCATAGATAGGAAATGGTATGTGTGGCTAATAAGGCAAAGCTTCACGTGCACAGTTTAGTGTACTTTATACCAGTCCAGCACGTGCGTGTATTTTCTTTCTCTGCTGAAAAATACATACAAATGCCCCTCCCCCCTAGAACCACCACCATGCACACACGAAAAATATTAACATTGATGTTATTAAAGTTTTCAAGAAAACTTCATTTTTTGCTATTTTGCTACGGAAAAGTTAGCGGACCTTTAATATACAGACGTAATCCATCGACATAATCGTCGATGTTGACGGAGTCGAGGAACGATTGAATTTACTTCCTCCTGAGTGAATAATCTCTGATCATTCAGTTTAGATATTAATATGAACGTTTCAGATTCAGAAGCTCAGAAAATTGGGAAATTGACTCGCCAAGAAAGCTGCAAGTCCGGCACAGAATACTTACTGAAGATTATAGTAGAGAGAACCGAAGTTCCTGGGCGCTGGCGGATGTTACTGAATGCACTGCAACACCACGGTAAGTTTATAAATTATATAGAATGTATTTTTAGAAACATTGTATTTTAAACCAGATTATTTTTGAATTTTGCGTTTTTGTGAAACTTAATTCGCGTAAATAAATCGCCGTCACTAAATTTCCGAAAAATAAAATTATGAAATATCATTATTGTGTATGACTAAGTTAAGTTGATTGTACGTGACTTTTAGCATTTGCTCTATTTTATCTTTTACACTCCGTAAAGTGTACATGGTCATCGCTTTTAATGTTTGATTATTTACTCTGGATCTATCTTTTATGCATTTGTACCTCTTTGTTCTCGAAAATGTTCACCTCGCGAAAGAGGTTTAATCAGTAAATACACTTTTAATGTACTATAACTAATGAATGAATGCAGAATGCTGTTATGTATGTATTTTAAAGTTATATGTGCCGTAACTTGGCGAAAATTTTGACATGCTATTTTTTCATCGTTAATCTATTAAAAACCATAAGGTTTGATGAATAAATCTGTAAAAATCATTCAAGTGGCTTCAGATGACTTATAAACGTTAGTTATAACACAGACATTTTGTACTGTAAAATTGTTGTTTTTTATGCCTTAAATATGTTTAGATGGAAACATACCCACAGAAATCACTTTACAATTACTAATAACATTGTAAAAATGTGTAATGAAATTATAGACCACAATTTGGCTTCATGGTCTGACCGTATGTACTCATTTCACTTCACTATTGATGTAAATAAATGATTTTTGGCAGTACTGTTGGTAATTTTTGGTGATGAATAACATATTAAAAGCTCATCTTGATTCGTGAGTATGAAAAATTCGGCACATATAACTTTAAAATATAAACTGGAGAGGACTTAAAAAGGCGTAGCCTGATGTCCGATCCTTTCGATGTATATTATGTCAATAAAATATTGTTGAAATTGAAAAGAGGTATGGCCATATCGACCCTTTCGACCTAAAAGCGACAATTTTTTTTTAAAATCCAAAAACAGAGGTATCCAAATATGACGTTTCTGAATACAAATGCTTTACATGTATCGATCTTTTTTGCAAAAAGAGTAGTCTGTTGTAAATAACCAGTCAAATGACCATACAATTGCATCATCGTACAGTTAGCGAGTTTTGGTAGGGATTTTCCCAATGTAAAACCTACATTTAACATCACTATCATTTTATTCTGTGTAGTAAAATACAATTTCAATCCTATTCCTAGAAGGGGTTATCCGATGCGCTTGTACCTCAAAATGAGAAAAAATATTATAATTTAGTATCAGCTAGACTGTGTATGAAATCAAATCAAAACATCTGTAAGAATAAGTCCTTCGTACCCCATGCGGTTCAGTCTTTGCACTAGCTGTAATCGTAAGGTTCGACTCACCATCACGGCTCTATTTTTGTTTTGACAATAGAAATTTCTTCTGATTATCATGTAAGTAGAAATTTTTTAATTGTTAATTAAGATATGTGATATCAGATAAATCAACAAAAAAGATGAAACATTTTGTTGGAAAATAAATGTCCTGAGGTGAACGATACACAACCCCGGTAGGAAAAGGGAGATAACTTGTATAAAATGTATAAATGCACTTATTTTCACACAGAATGAGACATCATATTACATGCTATGATGCTGTATTTGGCTCAGTTATCAGCGACAAATGTAGTTCTATTTCTGACCAGGAGATCTAGAATATGTCACGTGACATTTCACCTTAAGCATATTTTAAGCTTGGACAAGAGCTGTGCGTGGCCGAGGTCGTGACAGGCGGAAAGTGATGGTACCTCGAGCTCTTTATGAATTTATGTATTACAGCCTGTCGTATTAAGTTCAAAGGATAAATCAAATGATTCGCGAAAATAATGCCCCAGGGTGAATACATTTCAAACAGCCCTTTGCGAAATTTTACTCCCTCGAAATTTAAGGTTGCTATCAAAAACAGGAACAAACGAATACGTATTTTTCTTCTGTTTCAAAAGCTATTTACTTAACAACATAACCACCATTGAAAAAATGATATTTTTTATGCTTCAATATAAAAGTATTAAAAACAATTGTTTACGTTTCAAAAAAAGATCCATTGCACTATGCCCTATATAGAAAAAAGTACTTTTTTCGCCTTCATCAAAAGCAAAATAAACTTTATATTATTTTTTTGTGTTAATTAGACATACACATGAGTAAACACCAATCATTGTTGAAATGATGAGTATAATTAATGCCCTGGCAGCGTAGGATCATCTCAAGAACTACATATGTTTGTTAATCGTAATTATATTATTTCTAGGTTATTCAGACCTAGCACTAATCCTTGAGGACGAAATGGAGATAGAAGATATAGATCGCAACAAAAGGATAATAGATATATTCTCTGGGGAACTGAGGCAAGGTCTCCAGCCGCTAGAAATCCTGCCTTCATTGGTATCGAATGGTGTTTTGGGACGAGAGGACAGCGAGAACATCACTAAAGAGTATTACAATCATGGGGCTATTACTGCGTCAGCCATGTTACTCACTCGCATACACCGCAAGAAATCTGATTGGTATAACATGTTTCTACACTCTCTGGTCGAAAGTAGATCTAAACATTTAGCCGAGAAGATTGATCCAGACTTCATGAAAAGTAAGGCAAAACTTAATTTGTTTGATTGTCTTCTATCATTTTCTCCAATTCTTAAAAAATAATCACGGATTGATCCCATGTTTGATTCCACGTTTAAAGTCGTTCAAAATTACATATTTTACATCCATTTGTATGTTTCTTGTTTGTTTTGTTTCTACCGCAATCGCTAATGCCTTCTAAGTTTCTACCCGTATCTTTGTAAACTTATTTCTTCATTTGGTATTCCGCATGGATTGAATAATAGATAATGAGTTTTGTATTAATACGGCTTTATCAAGCATCATTATTAAAAGATATATAACACTTTCTCAAAATTCAAACCAAAACAAACTATAACATTGTTAACTGAAGACAATGACTGTAAGTAACTTCACAAAGGTATTTAATCACAGTTCATATGATCCCAAATACTGGAGAACCCATTCTAATCATGTTGATTTATGTTTTGCAGAATTAAAACAAATTAGAAAATTTGTATTAGGATGTTTACTAATTTTTTTAAGTGAGGTTAGGGGAAATAAACAATTATAATTTTAGAATGAATGTTTTGTAATGCGTCTGTGTAATCTATTCTAATTATGGCTAGTATTACTTAATTATAAAACTAAATAAGTTTTATATGAAATGTACCTTTGACAGTAACCACATTATTTACATTGTGATATATAAACGATACAGAATTGAGGATTGCTGAAGAAGAAAATGAGAGAAGGGAGAGATCAGAACTTCCTTCGTGTACAATGGAAAACTATGATTCAGGTACAATTCACTTATTCTCTATTCTTTATTGAATCAATTTTTCAAGAACAATCGTATTATCTTTTATCTGGACACAGTCAAACATATATAAAAAGACTACCCAAGGGACAAAGGAGAACACATAGACTCTCTATGGTCTTCATACACATGTCAAATGGTTTGACCATTTTCTCCCAAGAGAGTGGTCGCAAAGCCTGCATGTTTTTAATTATTGATGGTGCATTTCAAATTTACAATTTTCTTTCTTTGTTCAAGTGGGTTCGATATTTTAGGAATTGTTCACATTATGAAATTATGTAATGAAGGTCATCATTAATAGATAAGTTACACTAGACGTATGGGTTCATATCTCAGTCATAATGCCTGATTTGTTTGATGTACAAAATGGCTTCGATCTACATTATTTCCAATTTTTACATTATCTAGAATTTGACGTACCGAGTGTATGGAAGATCGATTGATCATACAGAATTTATTAAGTATCCTACTTATGTAAATTATTCAAAACCCAAACAAAACACAAAATTGGTAATTGAGGGCACAGACTGCAAATAACTTCACAAAGGTATAAAAAATAAAGTTCATACGAAAAATAAAATATATTTGTTGAAAGCAAATATTGATCCCAAATGCTTCAGGACCCATTTCTAATCATGTTTTATGTTTTGCAAAATTGAAACTATTTAGAAAAAAAACTAGTTGCCATGTGAGTTCATACGCAGTCAAAATGAATATCAATACTTACATTTACATCCCTGTTCTGGTTTTAGACAGAATGAAGGTGGTATCTAAGGTAAAATAGATTGCATATACGCTATTGCATACACAATCAGTCTTCACAAAACTGAAGATGAGAACGATGTAAATATGTGAAGGAAGTCTTTTATCCGTAAATGATCTTAACTTTAAATAGGACGTAAAGTCTTATCAACCCACCATGACATTTTTGGTATTTGAATATTGTTAAGAATCTATGTACAAAACATATCCTATTCAATGTTTTTATTCATAAAGATACACATGTTGTTCTGTATAAAATAGCAATGTTGTGTGATGTTATTTTATTTCCTTCAGATTTTGGAGAAGCATTAACTGGTTTAAAACATTTGAATATGAGTCCAAATACACCCCAGAAGCTCAGTACTACGGATACATCAAAAGAAAAGATAGAAGAAAGCTTGGGACAAAATGCGTCGGATAAACATGAAACAGCAACGCAGATCAAACAAATTCTATCTCCGTCTGGGCAACCGAAAGATCACCAGTTCGAAGCATCATCAGCGTCGCGCCAGCCCACCGAACATGACGAGCTATGCGACGAGTCTCCGATCCACAATTGTCAGCAAGGTACATACGAACTAGCTTTCGAGCCTAAGGGAACTCTGGTCTCAAACACCAGTTTTTCTGTTGAAGTAAAAAAAGTTTAAAATTATACTTGCATCTTCGTAGAGGTTAAGAGTTCTTGAAGAAGAAATACTTGTACCATAAAGTCTAGCGAATGTGAAGTCTGTCCAGACTGTTCGTTCGACTTTCCTTTCAAAACGTAATTTGTCTACTTCAGAGTCTGTACAGTCTATGGTAATATATGACCGGGAAGAAGACTATGATTCTGAAAAACCTCTTGTGGTTAATCAGGATCGGGAAGAATTGGAGGAACCTGAAGATGTTTCTGTTTTATATGAACGAGAAGAACCTGCAGTGCTTGAACTGTACCGGTATGTACATGTATAAAAGTATGAGCCAACTTATTCCGTATTTACATATTACAGTGTTATCTGCACTTGCGGGTAGATATTGTTTGTGACGTCATGTGTTTGCAAGCGTAACGTCATACATTTCGGGGCAAACTACGTGAATTTGCGTTAACAAAATAATGACATAACAATCGATACCTACCCGCAAGGGAGCTAACTCTGTAATATGCAAAGACTGAATATTTGCGTTCGATTCATTTTCACGTATATTCGGGTGATTCGAAATCCTCCAAAATTAATACCAATGGCACAAAAATGTTTCAAGCACAGATGTACTAGAATAAAATGACGCTAAAGCTCGAATATAAAATCTCCTGAAAACAGAGTTGAATTACAGTATGAACCGTGATTCCTTTGCCTTTCTGTCGTAAGTAAACCAATATCAGCGACACTATAATCTACAACTACAGTTTATTTTGGTGCTGTAGAATTAATCCAGATATATTCTTATAAAATAATAATATCATTGTACATGACATCAAACTACAGTCGCACACAGAGCCTTTTGTCACGACAAATTCCAGGGTTGTAGAGATCGTAGCCCCTGGAAATCTCGGATCATTTAATGTCGATTTCTTAATATTTCATAGATACCAGGAGGAGCTTGCACGGCCCGGAATAGATGGACTCAATTCGATTGTTGTGGCTCCTACGAACAGTGGCAAGACACATGTTGCTATTAGAATTATGCAGGTAAAGCGCATAATATGTTTCCTTTGAAAAATGCCTTTATATGATCTTTAAACATCTTCTGATGTAGAAAAAAAGCATTTTAACCAAATATATACTAAAAAACCTATGAATCAATCGACTATAAAAATTCTTGCAGACTTATGGATAAATCCAATTTATATCTTGGTTTGTCAACAAGGGTGATAAAAATATCCCCTCCCTTTATTTTTTTACTGTGAAAGAAGAAATATTCATCAGTTACAAGTAAGTTGCCCCCATTGATCATAAAAGGCTTCTTGGCGGTATTATCTTTTCTATTTTTTCTGAATGACTTTCATCTTCCTGACATCTCTATTGGCACAAACTCACATTTGACCTTACATTTTTAACTCAGCACCACTTGACAGGAGGTCGTCCAGTTAAAATGATATTTCTGGTGCCCACCTCAGCCTTAGCAACACAGCAACGAGATAGGTGCTACGACCTGTTGAGATGTCGTGTGAAGGTGATTACAGGAGAATCGCCAAACAGCGATAAATATGTTGATCTGTCTACCCACGTTAAGAAGTGAGTATATTGCTGAGAGATGCTGATGTCACATACATATGTGTAAAAATGGTGTGTTGCATCCTCGGTACTCCAGGGGTTACTATCATTGAAGTAATATTCATCCCTGGACTATGTCATATCAAAACTGAAGGAAGTTCAGAAGAGGAAAAAAACTGACCAATCACAGGCCTTCAGACTTCCTTTTAAGATATACAGATAGCTACGCTCAATTTCAAAACCATACAATATACTGTTATTCGATTTTTGTGATGTTCATCAAAGGATCAAATTACTCGACACATCCATTGTCGAACACACAGCCTTCAGCTTTGCTGTGGCATATCCCAGGGATGGATACAATGTGTAACGACAGTGATAGTAACACATGCAGTATTGAGGATAGGTATGACCTAATGTGTTTGATCAGGTTTATGCAAAATGTGTTTTCAATGATATTGAGATATATTGTTTATGATACATATAAAACTTGATGGTTTTCTGTAGTGCTCTTTGATGCCTCTGTGTGAGTGTGTGTTGTTAATGCTGTTTAATGTTTATCCCGATTCTAAGGATGTAAAACCTTCCCGGGTCTTCCACTTCCCTCTTTGAATAACTCTTTCAAAGTCATTATCTCATTGCTGCTGTTGTGATATTAAATTGTTTTATTATAATTCATACAATGTGTTGGTATTTTAATGTTCTTTTTCTGTGATTATACTGATTGGTGTGTTAAAGTTCATTTTACGGCGTTATTTTTCAGTAATGACATTATAGTTGCTACGCCTCAGATTTTGGTGAACTATATACTGGATGAAGACGTATCCATGTCAGATTTTTCCCTCATTGTTTTCGATGAATGCCACAGGACGTATGAATATACTCCATACAACAGTGTGATGCGCCTATACTTAGACTTGAAGTTGACGAATGAAGCGACCCGTCTCCCACAGGTAACGACCATATTGTTGTGTGTAATCACAATGGACGCTGTATTTAAAACAGGCTTAATCGCTTAATATCTGATTGCAGATTACTAGTAGTATCGGCAAAATTAATTACTAGACACATGTTGCTTTTTTAAAGAAATTTTTCATATTTCGTTAATATTCAAAGTCCCTGTCATCTTTTGTCCACCACCTTGTGTCGTACGTCCGTCACCACTATACTGATATTGACTTCCTTTCCAGAACTACTGAGCCAAACTTACTGACATTTTGCAGAAACATTCCATTACCGAAGACCAATTCAAAATTCGAATAATGTAATCTCCAAATGTTTTAAAAGGTTGCAGTTAGAGTCTTTTGTTAGGACCAGCTGTTTGTTTCTCTTCACATTTTTTAGGCCAATCTACCACCTACCGATTTTATGTAGGATTTCTTAGCAAATATTGGTCCTGGCAGACGTGTAAGGGTCATAAAGAGTCAAAACAGGTGACCGTAAAGGTTTTCAGACCCACTATAAAAATTTGTTTCAGATCTTAGGAATGACTGCGTCACTGGGTTCCGGAAGTGCTAAATGTCAGACGGAAGCAGATGACTGGGTCAGACACTTAGTTGCCAATTTGGACGCTGAAAAGTTGGTAACAGTTAAGGAAAACAAAGCGGAATTGGAGACCAAAATAAACAACACAGACACAGGTATGATACGTCAATATACTTACTGTGAAACCAATTTATTTTCGCAGCGACTCAATTCTGTCTTTTTAGAAATAGAATGGCACATTTCTAGAGTCAACTACCACTAACATACGTTTTTTCAAAGACACATAAAATTAAAACCTACCGTAAAATTAGCATTTATTATCATATATGTTAATATACGTTTATTCAGCTTTCACATCAAGACCTGTTATATTTACAGAAATCATTCTGACGGAGGATCGACATAATCCTGTGTTTGGTAACCTTGTCAACAATATGATGGCTGTCATCGAAGGACGTATCTTTCGAGCAGACGGTAAGAATAAGTATCGATGTAAGACATCTCTCAAAGAATCTGGAAACATGATATTTAATTGTTTTGTGTCATAATTCAGGATGATTGTTTGAACAATTAAACCAGAGAAGTGAAGTGCTTTATTTACTTCAATCTACAGCAACGAATATGAATAGCTGCTTTGAAATTTGAAGGCGGTGTAATTCATATCAAGTAATATAACTACTATGTATGCTTTACCAAATCGGTGACATATATAATTAATTTTTATTTGTTTTCATACTTAATCCGACTTTCTGATTGGCAGATTCTTTTTCTTCATATACAATGTACTATGAAGAAAAAAATCCGAGAATGGCGCGAACCCTACGTTATCATGACGTCACAATAGAGACGTCGACGTTGCGTATTAAATCAATGGAATCGTACGTTTAAACGTATTTTGCGTTATCAAGTAGCCTGAAAAATTAATTATAAGCATTGATGTAACTATTTTCTAACTTCATCGGAACTTCATCGGATTTTGAAAGAAATTTTGTTTGCAAACTTTTGTGAGAATATACGCGGATTCACACAGTTTGCAAACAAAATTCTTTCATACCCCGATGAAGTTAAAAAAGAGTGACATCAATACTTTAATGAATATAATATAATATCAATTGTTGTAAAGTCTTAATTGAATGTAATTGACTATTTCAAGTGGAAAAGAATATACATGTAACACACTTTATCTAAATCTTGGCTTCGCAATACGAGGATTGCAAGTGTTGACAGCCAAGATCTTACAAGAGGGTCGAGATATCTCTGTCCACCTGACAGACTCGTCTTATGCTTCTGTGATACATTTATAAAAAACGAAAACATGTCAGTGCTTGAAAAGTTAGTGAAGTCGTTAGACGTCAGAATCGATGACGTCGTTGACCATGAAATACATGTATTGATGACGTCACGTTACTCAGATCATTGGTGAACGCATTAATGTTGCATTTTCCCTATCCCAGTAAACAAAAGAGATATATATTCCCTAGTATTGGAGAATGACACCTTTTATACCGCCTTTTTACTTTGATCATTTAGACTATGACCTTTTGTTTTAAGGTCAGTTACGTCGACCTCCACTAGAACGTGATAGTGTACGGTACACACAATGGTGTAGTGTGTTGAGGAAGGAGATTAACACCACTCAAAACGATGACGACCTTCATAGGAGCCTCAAGATCTATACTGACTATCTGGAGGTATTTGTGTAATTTGTGAACTCAAATCATAGTTAAGTGCGGGAGATATTTTGAAATCAAATTTTTATTACAATTTGCTATTACAGCTACTTTCGGTTGATCATCCTTTTGAAATCTAACCATAAGGTGTGTATTACTTCAGCGATTTAATTCCGCGTTTTCATGTCTAACGCCTTTGTCACGGTGATTTACTTTTGAAAATAATCATTTAGTTTCTAGTTTATTTTGAGAAAAAAATCGCTGCGATTGATTTTCGTGGTGTCTACTCGCACCCAAAAATAGGTTTACAAAAAATAGGTTTACAGTATTTATGTTTTGTCTAATGAGAAGTTTTTTTTCGTGTTAATTATTTATTACATCATACACGTACACGATGTACATGCTATTAACTTGAACAACACTTTTTAACGGTTAAAACATTTCGCGATTTCCATTTCAGAAATACCGTAAACATACTTATTAAAGCGCTGCTAAATTTAAGTGTAAATGCAAGCAAATACTAATTATGGTTTATTAGCGCGGATATGAATAAGCCCAATTCAATTCGGTTGTTCATTAATGCAAATACGTGTACTTCAAAGACAGCTCAAAAACGCTATAAGAAAACTAACGTTAACGCCAAAATAAATACTTTAACAATAGTTCAAAATTGAACTATCTTTTGCGATTTAAAAATTGAAATGGTATATATTTCGATTAGTGTTACTATTTGCGGAGACAAACATTCTCGAATTACTTTGAAACTGATAAGTGTAAGTCGTACGGGAATGCAGTTTACAGTATGTATTGACGTGTATCGATTGGTTTAACACTATTCCTTTTGGCACTCCAGGGTGAAAGAAGAAAAGGGTTAAATCCCAAAAAGAGTCTAGGAAACAGTCAATTGCATTCATTCTTTATTGCCCTCTTCTGTCTATATATCAGAATTATTATAATGTGAAAAGATTTTATTTCCATTTTCTATCCTCCAAATATTGTAATCCATCAGAAATTCCTTGTTTTTTTTCTTTCTACTACTTCCGAAGTGTCCATAAGCACTTCCTTTTGTATGGATCTGGTTTTGTAAAATTCATTTTAGCTGGTGTAGGGTAAAATTTCTTTCTTGCCGCAAAATCTGACACACCAAATAAATAATAGATAATTATTATGTATTTTTCAGGTTTACCATCGTGCTCTCATCATATACACCGACGCTCGTACTGTTGATGCACTGCGCTATCTAGAAGATGAAACAGATGAAATGTTCTTTGAAGCGACAGCTGTTGCAGCAGACCACGAAATGCATGATCTTTTCCTGGGTAAAAATTCTTAGAAAATGTTAAATACTGCCATTTTGTTAACAGTATTTTGATAAGTACTTCCAATCTATCAACAGTATTTAAATATATTTCTTGATATATTTTATATAGGTGAATGCCCAAAACATTTACTTTTTTCGCGAAATTTGACGTAATAGTATCTAAAACAGTCAGGTCATCTGTTGATTCAACTATGGTTAGAGGAAATTTACAATATTGTAATAAAATGTTTCTTTGCATAATCAGGCACCATGATCATAAAACAATCTTAAGTCTAAAACATTCGTAAATTTAGACTTAGCCAATCTCTTGTGACGTTACAAAACGTTACGTCATTTTTGATTGGCTGAGCAAAAACGTAAGTCAAAGACTGTTTCATGATCCTGGGGCATGGCTTCAGAGAATAATCATAGTATAATAACAATTTTATCGTTGTGAAACCACACTTTACTTCAGAGAATCGACAACTGATGGGAACGAATAATAGTCAGGACAATCCCAAGCTTCACCACGTCCAGAACCAACTTACCACCCAGTTCCGTAACGACCCTGATTCTCGAGCCATTGTTTACGTGAAGACCATAGACCTGGCCACCTGTCTTGAGATGTGGATGAATGAGAGTGACGAACTTAAGCACCTGAACGCCGTACGCTTCGTAGGAGCACACGCTAAAGTGGGGTGTGGTGGTAAGGATGTTTTCTTCATTTATCATCTTATCTGGTATCTTATCTTGATTTTAGAGTTATAACATAAATTTTCTATTATATACCGTAAATTGGGATATTTTGGCATCGGGAAATTTTGGCGTTTTTATAAAGATAACCCTTCGAAATATTGGCTTTCAATTGAAGTGATTAATAATCACACATTATATATACATGTACTATGTCATGTACATATTTCCACAAAAAGAAAGACACGCATGTGTAACGGTGATGTTACGGTTGACAGAACACACATGTGCATTTACCTCAAATGATGATATGTTTAAGTAACGTGAGAAATTTACCTGCGAGTATGTGTTCACATAAGTAATAATTAGTGTGTTGATGTGCAAAGTTAATGAAGTTAAATTTTGGTGTATTTAATTCTGGCGCTTTCATACCAAACGCCAAAAAGCCATAATATGACCACCACCAAAATATCTCAATGTACGGTTATTCAATTTTGCTTGTAACGAGCATTTCCATTGGCTTCAGAATTTACTTTATCAGCCCATAAAAGAAACAATGGCACTGTTTCTAACTTCGCTTCAGATTGGCTGAGAGAACGATGTAATGATTTCATAGAAAAAAGAGTCCAACAATGAATTTTGAATTGTGGAAAAAAATCTTTAACAAATTCACATTTTTGCTATTAAGTTATATATTTGTTTGTTTAATGATGACAGAATGTCTTTTGAGAGTTTCTTTTTTTCTTTGTGTTTACTTGATACTTCCGGACTTTTGCAGCCTTCTACCGACCTTCTACCGTTTGAAGCATTTGAAGCGTTTGAAGTGTTGTCGAAATGCTATTCTTACCACGCTATGACACTCATTTGAAATTGAAAGCTAATCTGTGTTTTAGACTTCGGTTTGCCACAGTTCAAAAAGGTTTGCGTTTTCTGTTCGAATTATTGAATTCATATTTGTTTGTTCATTTTGTGGTTTTCATTTGACAACAGGTATAACCAAAATAGAACAGGACACCATCTTGAAAGCATTCAGAAACGGCGACCATAAGGTGGTAATCGGTACGTCCGTCTTGGAGGAAGGATTGGATATCCCCAGATGTAATCTCGTCATCTTATACGATCACGTGACCAACGAGATTCAGAGAGTTCAAACAAGAGGTACGCACTCCATTTAAAAATATGATTTAGAAACTCTATTATCCCTCTGGAATATACAATTCTTCACGTTATGTTAAAGTGGCCCTGCAGGTTGAATGTTGGATTTGTGCCTACTGCCCCTATTATTTCATGATCATAAAATGCAACTAACTTTATTATCTTTTCTTTTCTCATTTTCCTAACTGACTGACTTTCTTATTCCTTACTCTAGACTTGCCTCACCTCACTTTTGTACTCATTGTATATTTGTTCAAGATATATCTAGGCCTTATTGATGTTGAAAGTATTCGAAATAAACGATTAAATTGATATAGCGCCTGATTGGCTTTATGAAGAGATAAAATGGGAGTCTCTGGCTGTCTTGTCGAAGGTCAAATGTGTACCTCGTTATGCCAACCGACACCATACATCGGATATACATATCCGTGTTACTATATATAACATGTAATATTATAACGTTATTGGTTTTTTTTTTATTATTATTTACAAACATTCATAGAAATTTCGTGTTGGTTTTCGAATTCACGCATAATGTCTTCAGTTTTACACGCAGATTAAAAATGAATCATGTTTTCAGGACGTATAAGAAGAGATGACAGCCATTTCGTTCTCATAGCATCTGTAACCGGAAAAGCTGCCCAGAAAGAGCAGGTCAACGAGGAAAGAGAGGGCATGGCGACTAAAGCTGTTGAGAGGATTCAACAGGAAATGGAAAGGGACCCTCACGGTTTCCGCCAGAGACAACGCCTGGAGCAAGAGAAAGACAAACAAATGCGCGACACGGCTAAGGCAACTGAACGAGAGAAGCTGGCGAATAACCCAATCTACGAAGTGAAATGTAACCATTGTAGAAATCTGATATGTCTGTCATCGGACTTTCGCAAAATTAAAGTTCACCACACGATTGTTGCCAGTGGTCTAAGGAATACATTAAGTTCCGGTCCGCGCGGACGACCCGCGTTTGAGGACAGAGACATGGAACACGGCGTAGCAGAGCTTCTTTGTAAAAACTGTATGAATCCCATCGGATCTGTAAATAAGTCGATGTGTCTGTATTTCCCGATGCCTAAAATAGACCAAATCGTATTTTGCAGAGGAGATATCATAAAAGCATACAGGAAATGGAAGAAAGTTCAGGGTCTATTTGCTATTAAGCAATTATGTCCCTTAGAAGATATGAGGTTCATCATGAACCTCTCTATTGAAGATAAAGAATTCTATACAATCTAAATGTTGTCTGTGGACGCTTTGTGTCGCGCTATGTCTTAAGTTTGATTTTAAATGATATGGAATGGTTAAGATGAAAAAAATGTACATGTATAGAAATGTTTATATGAATACTGTATAGCCATTTTTCATGGGAATGATATTTTCTTGATTTCTCGTGACAGTGCAATTATCGCGGAAACTTAATCGTCGGACAATTAAAAAACGGTTGAATCATATAGATTGTATTCCTTTAAAGCCAGATAGAGAACATGTTTTTAGGTAAACCACGAAAATTTTGACTCGCGAAAACAACCAGTTACACGGTATATACAGACATATATGTGTATGGATGTATGTATATAGAGCCATTGACGTTTTTATTTTTTGCAAAACATGTTAAAACAAAAATTGTCGTTAAAACAAATCACTTGAGAAAACAAATGATAAATCAAATAATTATTCAATTTATTATAATGAATGAAATTTAAAGTTATTTAAAATTTAAAGTTGTAATGAAGAAGTGAAATTAAAGATATTGTCAAATAAATAAATAAATGATGGATAAAAGATATTTTACTTAATGTTATTTATAATTTATACTTGTAATGAAGAAGTGAAATTAAAAGCTATTATCAAATAAATAAATAAATAAATGATAGATTGAAGATATTTTACTTAATGTTATTTATGATTTATAGTTGTAATGAAGAAGTGAAATTAAAATTTATTGTCAAATAGATAAATAAATAAATGGTGGATTAAAGATATTTTACTTAATGTTATTTATGATTTATACTTGTAATGAATTAAGTGAAATTAAAAGTTAATGTCAAATATATTTTATTTAATGTTGATAATGTACAGTACTGTTGTAATGAAGAAGTGAAATGAAAAGTTATTGTCAAATTCTGCCATTTTTCCTTGAGATATGTATTGAGAACATATCTGGTTTGCTGTGAAACTCTATCACAAGGAATTATGAATATTTCTTAAGATATGTTTTTCATATTTTCGGTAAATATCCACTGTAAGACTGTATATCCGATGTTGACTATTTTGTTATGTTCTGCTGACATTATTCATTGTCACATTTTGTTTTTGTTTTGCTGTGATTAACAATTGACTTTATTTTATTTTTGCCACGTAAAGCCATCGTTATACTTTATAAAGTTACTGGAAATATCAATTATGTCATTTGTCGTTAATACCCATTGTCAGATTCTCTAGACAACGCACATTGTACCGCAAAATCGTTTCAAATTGTTATGTTTCATATTTTGCTGAATTCAATTTTTTGTTAACGTTTCACATTTAAAAGGATGATGTATTAAACAGATAACAAATACATGTATGTACATAATTTTGCACCCTTCAATCCAGTCTATATAAGACTTCACTAGCATACCCATTCTGATCACATAGAGTTACCTCCCCTCCATTAACGAAGGGACGCAACTCTGATAGACCAATAGTATCAACAAATCTGTCAAACGATAGTCGTAATCGTTTGAAAAATTAGACTCGCTATGTATCGTTTTAAGATACTCATGATTTAGGTCCGTGGTCCTACCAAACTCCAACCCCGAGGCCACTCGACCGAATTCAAAACTGTTTACAAATGATCAATCCATACATATGAATCGCAAAACAAAACTTAGAACATTTTAAAATTGCTATCTGATTATCAAAAAGTGTCATTTAATGTTCCAATAAATATCTAGGATCTGGAATGGTAAATGGGCATTAGTGGTTGGAGCGCTCCCTACGGACAATTCACCCACTTCCATCTCGGGGCAAGTCGACAGAGCTCATATCAATATAAATACAAATGGCAGTATGAATCTCAAGCTTTAAAACCTATTATAATTGCACTAGAGGATTTAAAAAAGGTATATGAAATTAAATGTAAATAAAATATACATGTTGTTAAGTATGCTACGATTTTTTTAACTTACAATCTGATGATGATGGGGTATTCAATTCGCCTTTCGTCTGTCCGTCCGTCCGTCCGTCCGTTAATAGTTCTCAATTTTCATAAAATATCCCCTTTGGACCCTAGTTGTGCTTTTTTGGATTAATCGGCAATCAACATGGACTACAGGTTTCTTCAAAGGCTGAAGGATTTTTTTAATCTGAAATTGTGATGTTAATAATAGATATCAGGATTTCTTAAAATTTAACAATCAAAGATTATTTACATAATTATGAAGATTTTTATAGGAAAAAGGAGGATTTTTTTTGTTTTCAATTGAAATATATAAAATGTTCAATGTGAAGCGTCAATATTTCTCTGTAATATCTTGTTTAGACCATTATATATATGATAATAAGTCTACATACTCCATTTTGGGATAATCAATATTTCAAACCAGGCGCCATTTCGACAACTTAAGTTTGTTTCTGCTATTTCTCAGAAAATTCCTTTTGGTATTTATTTCTCATTATTGCGTATATAGATTCCCCTGGCTTTGTCCTTATTTATTAACGCTCGATTTTGTGATAGAAAAGCAGAAATTCAGATATATATCCATCTTGAATTTTTGGCAAAAGTCTTCATTAGTATTTATATCATATTTCTTTAGAAATTACTGCAACATGTTCAGTATATTGTCTATTGTTTTGTTTTTTATTTTACCTGAAAATGTGTAATAAGATTTTATGTATTTTTAAATCTTTCTAAGATTAGTGTGAATGGTCGCAAATCGATATGTTATATAATTATATGATTAAACATGGGACCAAGGAAATTATATACAAAATATATTGTCGAATTTTCGAAACGCTCTGTCCCTTTATCAACACACGTATGAAACAAACATGGTCACGTGATATTGAATTAATAATAGAAAATACAGGAAGACAAAGGAAACGAATATTATAATAAAGTTGAACGCAATAAACCCTTCGGCAAGCGGAGGACGAATGCGGAATCTATTGGTGTTTAACCATAAACACCTCACATACAGGCAGATCGCTTCGAAAATTTGATGATGTTTTGTCCATATTGTTTGAATTGCTTCTTTGTTCAATATTAACAAGATATTGATAAGTGTATTAATTTATCGCCATGTACTATTAAAACTTAATATCGCCATAACGATTTAATGGCCCGATTTATAGATATATTTTGCTGTGATTATTTATTTACAAATTAATATATTCTCATAAATCTATTGCCAAATGTAGATAAATATTGTTGTTGATATATATACATTGTATTTCAAGATTTTGAATACAGCTTTTCGTGTTTTTCTTTTTGATGTTTTGTTTTACTATTAAAGGCCCACTTCCTTTCTAAAAGTCTATAAAAAATGTCAGCTTCCGCTCTTATTTAGCGCGCAGCATAACGGGAGTGGGACGACTGGTTTGCCCGTTGTCAGTATAATGTGAACGGGTGGGGTGTGTTGCTTGATGTCTTCGGCGACATGCTGCAGTGATATATCAGTATAAAATGGGCAAGAGTTCTACTGTGCAAGAACACATAAAATGAATATACCACAGTCTCCCAAAACACGCACCTCGCACTACACACCACATACATGACAGGCCGTCCTTATATGACCCTGGGTGATAATATGACGTTAATTAATTAATCAAACAAACAAACAAACAAACAAAAACCTTTTAGAAACGGCTTTTGATTTTTGAATTGGGAATGTGAGAGTGATAATTTTGTAGAGTCGCAAAAGTTATTAACTTAACGTTGCACTTATCATCCCCTTCTAAACAATTCATTAAAAAAATAAATGTTAATTTTGATAACGCGGGTCGTATTATGTTTCCCGTCGTCGTCCTTATATTCTATATAGTTGATTATCACTGCGCCAGACGGCAAACAGCGAAATGAATCTTCACAGATTACTCAAGAAAACTTTCATTTGTTTGGTGTTGTAACCTCATCTTAGGCCATCGATAACAAAAATTCTAATGCTATTATTGTTTTTAAAAAGCTTTTATTTTTTTGTTCGGAAAGGTAGTGAGCCTTTAATAAATCTTACATGCAAATCACACACTTTCAAATTCCAGTGTCTATTAACTCAACTACGCTCCATTTATCAGACTTCAGCCTAGTCCGAAATACTTTGGCCCTGATACCAGACTAGACATTATTACAAATCCCCTTTTTCACATAGCAGTGAGTTCTGGCCTTACACCAGACAAGTATCTCAATCTAACCGCAACTTGGGTAACCATCCCAAGTCTACAGGAGTTACTTCCCTTACTTCTGGCTTTGGTAAGAAATGAATGTTAAATAAACGTAACGAGTGGGCAAAGGGAGACAACCTTAATAATATGAACTGTGAATTTGATTCCAAGACATCCCAAAAAATCGTGAAAACAATTTAATTTTTACGTTAACAATGTAATATTTGATAAAAAATAACTTTAAAAGAGTAATCGAAAAACCACAAAAGTGCATAAAACATATAGTTAAAATATCATGAAAAGACGTTACATGTATTCATGTAATTAAAATGCCCTTCTGGCTTCTAATACAATTGGAACAGGATTGGGCACAAGTTATCACAACTTATAAAAGCCTTCTGGAGGCGTATCTTTCAATCTGATTAATTAAAATACAGATTGCGTATCCTTGTATAGTGATCTATTAATAGATCAGATACATGTATCACTATAACAAAATAACACGATGTCTCGATATCAGTAAAACGGTACATAACATGCTAATTTGTTGAAAATCAACGATAGGAAAATTATACGTTAATTAACCTAGACAAAACATAAAACTGTGAAATGAAAATAATTTCTGCATTTATCAGAAGCCACGTTTTCGGGGGAATCGAGTTATATAAGGTTATGTGAGTTTGATTGTGAAGATAGATGGAAACTTCAGGAGAAACCTGTGTGTGGGAATTTTATTCCGATCGCACAGGGACAACCTATCGCTTTCAGTTCCGTGGATTACAGATACAGATTACTACTGTCATCAGATTTTGGAACATTGAACACCGATTTTAACAGGTCCTAGCACCTTTTAGGCTCTCAATGAGACACGTGAGAATTTATTACATGCGCGGGTCGGATTTTTGCTTTTGTCACATGTCGGATTTTTTATACTGGCATGCATATTGCTAGCATTGACGTCTGCGATCTTGATGTATATCCACGGGATATTCTTAATAGTCAGTCGTGGGGTTTGATTCATTTATCGCCATAATTTAACGTACGGGAGCCGGCTGTAAAAAGTAGAGAAATAATTTACCACAGTACCGCACATGTTTTACTGTAAAATCGTCGAAGGGTTGTGCATGATGAATACATATACGTTGTATTGATAGGTTTAAGTTGTAAAACCGCGGGCGATTTTAAATAACTTTTATTCGCTAAGGATCGAAATCAAGGCCTCTACTGATATAATGTAATTCAACATGATAAACTCATTTATATTGGTTAGACGGTTAAGACATATTTCCACATCAAATATTATGACGTTTTACAAGAAGAACGTTTTTCGCGGTAAATTTTAGGAGCGTCACAATCATTGTTCAAACTCAAATATGGATTAAGAAAGATTGATGTGCCATATCTGAATTTGTTTTATTGATAAATAAGTAAAAGCAAGAAAATCAATGTCTAATAAGTATCTCATTGAGGTATTCAAATTATATTAAGCGAGCGTCTATGAAGAATATCCTTACGTTTTTATTGTCTATGACATCATAAACCCAAACGATATTGAGAATAATGCTTAAATAGCTCAGAGTGTAAGAATTATCATAATGGATGTATGGTATTATTTATTGTAAGGTCTAAGGTAGTCCGCTAAACCTTTCTATATTATTAGGCTTTTAAAAAAAAAATTGCCTAATATATAGGGCAATTTTTTTAAGCCTAATAATATAGGCAGGTTTAACGGACTAGGTCTAAGGGAGATAACTAAGCTCTCGACTTACATGAGTTATTCCCCCATTTCACAAAGACAGCCGTGTGCGGTCGTTTCTCTGACTCTAGCATATAACTTATTCCGTCTTTGCGTATTACAGAGTCATCTCCCTTGCGGGTAGGTATCGATTGTGACGTCAGTATTTTGTAGGCACAATTCACAATCCATACCTACCTGCAAGGGCAGATTAACTATGTAATTCACAAAGACAGCCGTGTGCGGTCGTTTCTCTGACTCTAGCATATAACTTATTCCGTCTTTGCATATTACATAGTTATCTGCCCTTGCAGGTAGGTATGGAAATTGTGCCTACAAAATATGACGTGTACACTCTAAGGGCGCAAGTTTTCTAAAAGGAATACTTTCAGTTCCGGCAGAGTATAGGTTATTTCTACCATCAATGCAGTCATGCGTAGGAATTCGCATTTCCTTATGTTTTAAGTGTACAACATGTACTGGTACTAGAATAACATTCTGAATCGGGATAGGGCTATATTCTCCTTTCAAATAAACTTAATTTTACGGTGTAGTAATTATATTCCATGGATAACTATAACCCGTCGTGATGTCCGTTCCTGGACCACGTCATAACAAAACTAAAGGCTCCGTCTGTGTTAACAGATAACCAGGTAACTTGGTTCTTTGATATACACCAAAAGAATCGTAAAATAGTACATTGTTGTTGATTTTGTGGCTTTAACGTTGAGCTTCGCGCGCTGTAATATTCAAAGGAAATTTCTGCTGGCCTATAATTGGTCAGGTTTTTTTCCCCTGAACTAAAAACAGATATAGATTGATGTCTATATTTTTCTCAGTATTTTTTGCCACTTTTCCTCGTCAATGTTTACACAGAAGTTGAGTTTTACCAATAATTTTTAGATAGAGTTATTGGTATGCTGTTATTAAATCGTCGTTAACATTTTTAAGATGCTACACCGCTGACAATTGGTATTTTTTGCACTATCAAAAACAGAAGCAGTCATATTATTATTTTTCTTCAGTTACAAAAGTTTCTTACTTTACACCATTACCGCCATTGGAAAGTTAGTTCTTCTTAATTTACTTCAAGATAAAATCTTAAAAATAATTAATTGCGCCCCGAAAAAAATCACGGCACTATGCTCTGTTTACAGAATGAGGTACTGACTGCGCATGTACGAAAAGCAAAATAAATGATTTTATATGCATTTGTGTGTTTATTAAATATATATGAACACGATTGATCAGCAATTATTGTTCAAATGATGAGTATCGTTTATGCTCTGTTGGCGGTGGAGCATCTTTAAGATTATGATATTAAATGTGTAATCAACATCCCGGGTCAGTTAAGCCATAACGTGGTTACCTAACCCGGCATCTCTAGGTTAAACCAGGATGTCACGAACCCAGACGTTGAGACTCTTTCTAATCTTCTTTCATCCTACATGAGGACTAATTAAGCTTATACCATATTTCTATACGGATCATTACGCAAAGGCTAATGTCTGACGTTACGCACTCGTAAATCTCGATTAATTCATAATTATTGGGACAAAGATTATTAAAATATCAATCGTTTCGCATCCGTGTATTGCGAGAACTTCCTTCAGTCTTCGCTTGACATCATTAAGGGATCAAAAGAACATTTTCTGAAAATCCCGGTTTTAATGTTCTTATTTGTTTTATTTATGTTAATTCATTTTTTGAAAGATATTAAAAACACATATACCTTCAATGTCATCTGGGAAGATTAAGATTAAAATATCGTCTGTCGTTCCACAAAAGGTCGTAAAATTATTTTGTTTTGAAAGGTTGACATGACAACAAATTATAATACCAATTAAAATCCTGAAGCTCCCGTTATACTAATAAGGAAATAAACAAAATCAGTATTCCCTTGGTTGCCATATAAACATCATCTGTCTGGCTGATGAGAGAAGATATCCATTCATGATCTGATAAGCGTAAGGGTACATTTCACAAGAAAAAGCCAAATACAGCATTATGTGTTTACGGATATCGATACATTTTAAAAATGCTGTTATATTTCAACAGTATATGGGTATTTCACTTCCCCATCCGAGTCTTATTTTATACATAGAAAATGTGTTATTATACTTTGGGACGCGAAAATTGCTCTTTAATAATTTAAAGTGAAAAAATGCACGTCAATTTGTTTTACAATAACATCTCGGATTTCGACAAAATTGCAATCTCGATGTCTATAGTGAAACCATTTTTTATCAATAGAACATGCAAAAAAAATAAACAAAAAAACAGGATCTTTAATAAGTGTTTATTTCATATGAAATTTTATGAAACGAGTTTTTGTGAGTCTTGATAACATAAACGCAGCATTATATATTTTTCTCTCTCGCTTAAGTCGTTTTCATTCATGCCCAAAGAATACATTCACGCGCCAACATTCCAACACGTGTTCATTTTGACATGTAATCGATTTCACTGAAACTGCACATTGCAAAAATTATCACTTTCTGAAACGGATTGGAAGCTGACATATATAATTAGCGAAAACAATACACTCCCGGGACATTCGCTTCAGACAAGAATAGAATGTCGAACTCATATGCCACGTGCTAAACACACCGATTCGACTCTACAAGAAGATATTGTATAATTGAGATATCTCAAAGAATATTTACACCATTAGACAACTTGAATGTATTACATCTGAAAAATACATTGCATTATCTTAAATTTGGTTATACATGAATGCACGTCACGCTTGACTAGCCAATGTTACTGTGATCGCGATCGGGAGCCTTCATATTTTCTCGTTAACGGAAAGTGTCGATGGTTCCCGACTTGATTGTAGCTACGAAATGTCTTATGAGAAAAGAGAGTATCATTAGGAGTGGCCATATTGCATCAAAAATGATGTAATATTGTACGCAACAGATAATTTTTCTATTTATATGACGATTTATCATACAAAACCGATGATGGATTACTTTATCTAGAAGATCAGAACATCTGAACATGGAATAGTCGCCTCTGCATTTTTATGATCACGTGTGCGCTTGTCGTTAACGGTATAGTAAACAAAAAGATTGCTATTTTTGTGGTAGTTGATAAGCAATATAGACAGCGTTAGACAGCGTTTACACGTTCGTTCATCTTCTTATAGGAAATTTCACCGTCAACATATATCTTCAATAAAATCGATGTTGCGATGATAGTGTACATTTATTCAATTATGCACCAAAAAGATTGTTTTTTGGTTCATGAAACACTCCCAATATTCGCCCACATGCTTCATACGGCTAGCCAGACACTACAGCATCACGCTCATGGCGTTAAAATATCTCCGATACTTCGCACTTGATACTGGAGATAACTATGTCACCAACTACTCAACACGTGACATCTACAATTATGGACCTTTAACGAGGTCATTATGCTGTTATACTACCTTTGCAGAATTTAATAATGACAGAAGGCGTTGCCCGAGGTTTTAATTTTTTGAAGATTCTGCCAGGGTGGTATTACATTATATTGACCGAATCATTGACCCTTAAGTTTTTATTAGATGTGAAGTTTTTTTTTGAAAATGTTGCTATGATTGTGTGATTGGCATACTACTTACAATAAAAATGATGGCGATAGGACACCACCCTGAGGAACTCAATATTTGAGCAGTGAAGTTTTAACAAACGTACAGTGTAATATCGATCAGGTTGTGACATCACAATAGTAACATTAACTCGATGTTTCTAAAAATGAATGCACAGAAACATTATACTATATCACAATATTAAAGCACGTGACTATCGGTATTAACCAATGAAAGTATTGGAATATCAGATCCTATCTAATATTGGCGTAACGTCCCCAGTACTCGCAACTATAAAATTTTAATATATTCCAAACAATATCTTGACGTAATATGCTTTTCTTCCAACTTCTCCAATCATGATATCGATGTGAAACATGTCCGTAAAACTTCCCTGAATATAAAGGAAATCGCGAAAGAAAGGTGATTTGTAGTAAACTTGCTTGAAAAATAAACTCCAACTACTACCGCATTTTCCGGAGTAAAAGTCGCAACTTTCCCCCATGAAAATCGGGAGTGCGACCTCTACACAGGTGCGACTTATACGTGGCACAAACGTACTATTGACGTGATTTCTCAAAGTAGGGTTTTGATGGCAAATACACCCAACTGTGTTTAGAAATGAAACCAATGCCTAGACTCAAACCACAAGTTAATAAACTATTGGTGTTATGCAACTCTATGATGAATGTCTCTCATTTGCATATTTTTGACGTTATGTGCATTTTCAAAAAAGCTCTGATAAACTGTACAGATGTCGGGTTACGTAATATTATTTCGGTAATTCAATTTTATTTTATGTTTACGAACGTCATATCAACTTCTGGCGTGAAATTAAATTTTGACTCTTCAAGATAAAGCCTTAATTTGATAATCATTTTGAATTTATTTGCATAAATATTTATTGAGAAAAATCAATTAATCAACTTGAGGATGGTGTTAAATTCTTTGAAGGTATGGCAACGGATCAAATACATCGGATTTCTCAGACATCTCCAATTCGACAGTCGCATCTTATTCAATCGTGCATTTTAGAACTCTGCAGTCACGTCTGTTTGGCATTGGCATGAGTAACGCGTTTTATTATCAACTACCGATGTTAAATAATGCGCCAGAATTTGATTGCGGAAATTCAAAGTTGTCGGAGAAAATCTACTAATGCTCGACCAGTTTCGTTTAGTTGCTGAACTCATATTTATCATTTTCAACCCTATTTTTAAGGACTAACATTTAGTAATTACATGTTGGACTATTACTTCGGACCATATGCATATGAAGATCTAAATATTTCAACAAACAAGAGAAAATTTTATGAGTGACACTTCGGTATTCTTTGAGGTGATTGTCTTATAGGTTTACCACATTCAATGCACTAATTAAAAGTAAGATTAATAGAACAGGTAAATTTAGGTAGGTCAAATTTAAAAATAAATACACTGCTCTATATTTTGATTTCCAAACCGAAATCTCTTTAGTTCGCAGTCTTATAAGAAAAGATGAACATACTGCAGCCTCCCAAAACACATCTGCACTTCACACGCGCAGTGCACTGCATATACGAAATAGCGTCCTAGGTGACCCTAGCTATAAGTATTGTTTTCGTATTGAAGTGAACATCCACCTAACATAAACCTTATAACATTTTAAACAACGCTATTTATAATACTTCAGTTCATTACCAAGCGCTGCCCCCCTCCACTCACACACACACACCTATCCAGTCATATTTTTAGATTCACTGATGGACGTTTTGAGATGTTTGAATCTCGTTTATCTTTGCCTTATAAACAGTTATTAAAGAAAAAAAATATGCTTTTGTTTATTGTTACATTCAGTTAGTTAAGTGATTATTCATAGATTATTTTTGTCTCTAAATTGTCGTCATTAACCTATTCATCATGCATGTTAGATAAGAATGAAATCACAATTAATATGAGCAAAATAGCAAAGTAAAGTTGGACAGGAATTCGTTATTCGTTATTCGAAAAACGAATTACGAATAATTGTCCAACTTTACTTTGCTGAGCAAACTCAATGGTGTTGCTTGAGCTTATCACACACCGCTGTTTATGACATTTTTTATTTAATGACAGAAGTTTCCAGACGAATAGCCTGATGTCTTGTAGTAAACAGTATTATGTCTACATGCAACAGCGACGAAATAAAACAAAATACATATCGAGGGCCTTAATCAAAGCACAAGTGTATGTTTTACTGTTATTTTTGTGACGGGACCCGAAAGTGTATGTACTTCCTGGGGCTATACAAACTAGACGTATAGTAAGGTCAGACAAACTACCAATTTGAACACAATAACAACCCCTTGCGGGGCCTCTCGAGACAACCAAACATGTAAATCTAATTGAAAGTATGTGTTTTTCAATCTTTACATACGCGTTTTACACCGCGAGCAATACGATTAATAGTATTTGCCTGTTCTACTAAATAGACAAACATTAAAAAAGACAATAAATTGATCTAGATAGATAGGCACACTCTTACAAAATACCTAAATTAATGTTTATAATTATCTTCAGTTCCTACTTGTCTATCGTTTGTCATCCTAAATAGTTAAATGTGTCGACCAAAATTTTCTAGTCAGTTTGCGTAGCTTAATGTCTAAACTAATGTTTTTGGAGTATGTTCAATACGGAAAAAACTGCTTATTTAACCATATTGTTCATGTCTTGATATTTTATGTGTGTGAGGAAACAACTTCATTTTTTATGTCATAGTGATTAATGACTGTTTTCAGAATCTGTATAATCAACATTTTTGTCTGTGGTAAGGAAACAAAATGAATCAATTAAGTTTGATAACATATCTTGACCGTTTGTAACCTTGTAGAAACGAAAAATGCGTACCGTTAATATTCTATTTAGACATTCTTTGAAAACAACTTCCACATTAAAAGCGGTATCTTATGTAAACAGCTGTATGACTGACTTTAAGCACCCTCTGGTAACACGGAACCTATGATAGCTTCGTGTGTAAAACCTTACTCTTTCATATTCACTGTTTTCATGTACCTCATGTAGGAAACACAACTGGCATTGGATTTAAAGTACATTCATTCTGGCTGAAGCGTAACGTACATTCGTTCTGGTTGAAGTATACACTAAACGTATTGGTAATAGTACTAAGATTGCTGAAGATTGCTGATAGTTACTAGCGTTAAATACTATGGGTTTACTGGCTTGGAGATATATATCTCACAGGGGAATATTTCAATTTCAACAAAATTTTATTTCAATTGCATTGAAAAGGGATTGAACAACAAGCAATGCCTATATAAGTTATCTCCTTGGTAACAAAATGTATATATAAACAAATGAAGTGAACATTTTTAAATAGTATAACAGTATAATTTTGTTTCAGAAAGTCACTTAGGAATGCTGATATGACTGTGTAATGTTATATGTGTGTAATTCACTAAAGATTATTACACCATAATGCTGTCTCAATTAGGCATTATTAATTAATGGTATTATAATAATATTTTGTGTCTTATAATATCGAAATAAAAGTCTAACCTTTTGCATTTTTTTCGAGATAAAATTTTCGCGTAATTTCGTGAGAGAGCTCCAAAGCGAGTTTAAATGTTACGAGAATAAGTATACAGTCAAGCGACGCTTCTATTTTTAGCTTTTCGCAGTTAAATACTACTGACAAAAAAGATCAAAGGAAAAACAACAGACGTGTAACTGTGTAAACGTGTAATGCTAATTGGGGTTTACTTGAAAATAAATTTCTGATTTCTGATAACTATTTCAACGAGTAGTGGATGTATTGTAACAGTACCTAACATATAAATAAAATTAAATATAAACTTATCGTTGATATATTTAGAGATATTAATCATATTTAATTCGGTTTAGAAATTGCGGTTTATTTAAAGAACACTAAGATTTTTTGCGTTATATCTCCATAAGATAAAATATGTATTCACGTTAATCCTTGAATTAGTGTGATATGCATCATATTGATTGTGCAAATTTTTGTCAAAATTTTATCATCGATATGTTTTGACGACACGTCAATAACATTCCCAATATATCCTTTATGTCATATCAGCAGTAAATGATATTTTTTTTCTTTGTTTTGGCTTTCTGATTGGCTTATTCATTTTTTTTATTCCACGATGAAAAAAATCTGAGAATGGCGCGGAAACCCGACGTTATCGTGACGTCACAATAGAAACATTGACGTTGCGTATTGATTTGCAAAAAATAATCCCTTGGAAAAAATCAATGGAATCGTACGTGTAAACGTATTTCGTTTTATAAAGTAGCCTGGAAAATTAATTATAAGCATTGAAGTAACTTTTTCTTAATTTCATCGGGGTATGAAATAATTTTTGTTTGCAAACTTTTGTGAGAATCCACTACGCGGATTCACACAGTTTGCAAACAAAATTTCTTTCAAACCCCGATGAAATGAAAAAAAAAATAGTGACTTCCATGCTTAAATATATATCAAATCGAGCATATTAAGAAAACAAGTCATTTATCATCTTGAGAGAGACACAATTACCTTCACTGTTTTCACAATTTTTCTTTGATATACAAAATTAACGTCAGCGAAGATTATATTATATATAATTACTTTATTATGACAGTAATATCTGTCTTGGTGAGTATGATTATTTGTTAAAAATCCATAAGAATGATTAATAACCGTGTATTATTTAACTTTAAAAATAAGCAAAAACAGTGAAGTATATGGTATAATTTTGAAATGTAGATAATTGGTTTTAGAAATGTCACATGAATGACGAGTAGGCCTTATCATGATCGACAGATCGTCGAATTGAGTCAGCGAAACATTCATCATATTGATTTCAGGCGATATAGACCATCTAATTTATCATCATTTACAAGTCATTAAAGTTAAGTATGGGTTTTATTGTCAGTCCCGCTGTTGTTCTAAACATCTGCTACTGGCGATGTAGTTTGCACTTAATCATATGTTTTGTCGTACATAAAATGAATGTGACATGATAAATTACCAACCAGCTAGCTAACATTCTGTCATTTCAAATTTTAGATAATTATTGACAAGATCTTACAATGAGTGTACCTTTCATATGAAATTTTTATTTAACGTATCCTTGAAGACTTTATGCGAGTCTCTTTGAGTCTGAACGAGATCAGGACAAAAAAGTCTGACGAACAATAAACACAATCATAAGATACTTTTTTATCATATAACTCAGAGTATTTCAGTGTCAAGCCTTAAACGAATTCAGCCATGTTGTCATGTTGATCTTGAATCGTACCGTCATGCCGTTGCTTATATTATGACGTCACAATGGATATCCTACCTCGAAGAACAAGTTACTATAAGGAAAAGTAAATTAGATAAATCTAAAAAGGTAAATAAAAAATCGTATCGTGTTATGGTGTTAAATGATACAGCTTTTGTAGTCATAATTATGAAATGTATAATACTGAGGCAACATTCAGGACGATATTGCTCTTTTGAACCTTATTGCTTAAACAAAGAGTTCACCAGGGCGCCGTCAAATGACCACTGTTCTTCTTGTTATAATATACATATGAATCCTTTGAAATTTGTCAAAGAAATACATATGCAACATAATTATCAATTTGTCCCTTTGATTCGGTTCATATGGTGTTATGTCACCCTGAAAGAATCTAAAATAATGACTTAGGCTACGCCCTCGGCCATTATTAATTATGATTATTCTAATAAGGCGGTATAAAACCATATAGACATTAACAAAGGTCAGTAATTGTTATAAGTACATGCACATCAAAAATATATTTAAAGGCAATGACACATTTAAGGTTTCGCATCAGTGATTTTCATAGCTGTAACTGATGGTAATGTTACATAGTACAAACACATCAGACAACATATGTAGAGTTATGAAGAGCAGTCAGTTTTTTTTTTAACCTGGAGCAGATGCATACTAGTAACAAGCCTTGAGTTTTGGATTTTTTACAGTACATTTACACGCCTTTCATATTTTCGATTTTCCGTAATTGTGGCAAATATACAATTGCTCAAGTAAATTCAGTTGTCTATATATTAAGTTATTGGTTAAAGACATCCTCTGAATATAAAAAACCAGAGCCTAGTAAATCATCATCTAAGATGCAATATTTACGATTATTTTCAGCATGGAACCTTGAGTAAGCCCGTTATTCAAACGATTAATAAACTTATTATAACAGAAAAATTCGCGTATTTTTGCCTTAACTATTTACATTTGTGTATGTAAAGTCCTCGGAAATTATATCAGTCTCGTTCAATATCTGCCTATTGTCATGAAACCACACATGGACTTAACGTAATGACGACATAAGGGTTTCACTAATTGAATAACCTACCTTGTTCCTTCCTGAAAGAAAATCCTGCCTTTTGTGGAGGTTAGATTCTTTGACTTCAGTTCATGCAATTTAAGCGGGCATGTCGGAACAGAAGAGTGTTTCTTAATTCAATGAAACTTTACAATTGTCATAATGACGGCTTTGTTGTTAGTTCAATAGTCAATAAACACACATAAGAAGTCCGAATGCCTACAAGTCCAATAAATTCAATACAAACAAAACTTCATTCTAAGGAAATATTCGAAATGACATTAGAGATTGCAACCAACTGTAGATGAATGATCCATGGGTCTGCTTCGTGGCAGGAATATTGCTACTTTCATCTAACAGTGCATACAAATTTCTTTTCCTGTTGACGTCCAACAAAACATTTAATTTCTCGTTGGTACTTAAAATGCCACATCGCATATACTTTTATGAAATCAATTTATATTAAGACATATGTGAAGTATGCGAAAAAGTACGTAGTTTCAGTGAAATAATCGGCTGGTCAATACGTTCAACAAAACAACAATGATGAAACGAAAGGGATTAATGTGAACGTTTGCAATAGTGCTTTTAACACACATGTAATTTGTATCATATAAAACTGACATATTTTTTTCGGAGAGAGTTTTTGTAAGTCTGAATAGTTGCGATTCGGATTCAGAAAAGATTTTTTTTTCTTGACGAGCAATTTATTTCCAATAATTCAATATGGCGTGCTCAGTTTGATGACAGAAGAAAAATAAAACAGAGTTCCTGGATAAAAACCGTAATTATTCGGCGAATACATGACAGCTAGCTCTTTCAGTAGGTCGATGATGAAATCTACCAGAAGTTAGAATATCTTTCCATTACCGTCGCGACAGTATATATAAGAAAACTTGTCACTTCTCAGTCAGCCCATTTTTTGTGCCCCCTATTAGCTCTGATCGGTACATTTATGCCACAATGAACATCTTTATCTGTTTTACAAGCTTTCGTTTTCTGATGATGAGAGCGAAAACCATATGTAGTTATGAAGTCTACGGGGACATAAATTGATATCACTTAAGGCACGGGCGCAACAAAAACAAATAGATGAAATAGACTGATTGAACTTCATATCAAAAACATCTCCAAGTTTCGTGACTATCTCTTCTTAAAGAAAACCTACTGTGGCCCTCAGCTCTCGCTAATTTGTTTTGTTTCCATGCAATGTTGAATGTATTCAGAAGTGTTGATCAGATAGCTATGACCTTGAATGTTCATTTGCTGTTTTGTATCGATAGCTGAACTTGAAACCAAGCACAAATACAACGTACTCGGCATTAGTCGCTTTTTGTTCGGACGAAATGTTTAAAATGAACTGCATACATCATAATATTACTCCATGTAGTTATCCCACCTTTTCTGGATAAAAACATTTCAGCATCACGTTCCTACGGGGTTTATAATTCAATTTTGCTTGTTACGAGCATTTTCATTGAGTTAAAAATTTACTTTATCATCCTATAAAAGTGAAAAAGTGGCGTCGCCGTTTGTAACGTTGCTTCTGATTGGCTGAGATGACGGCGTAATGATTTCATAGACAAAATAGAAATACAAAATAAAGATTATCTTTAGCAAATTGAATTATAAGATGGAATGGAGATATAACACAAAGATCTGAGTGTATGATGAGAGTACACTCAGATTTTTGTGTTATATCTCCATAAAATAACAAATCTATTCAAGTTAATCCTTAAATATCCCCAATGAATCCAGTATAATAGAGCTGCCTCCATATGTTACAACTGTAATGAGAGGAATGAAGTGTTGACGAAGAACTTGTACAATGGTACAAAAGGGGTGTAGATTCTTAGGAATAATACGTATGGTTAAGTTCCAGGATTAACAATATACCTAATAAGAAAGTCTTTATTTTCATTTGTGACATGAAGTCAATATGAAGACGAGTTGGTCCGAATTTGACCTATATTTGTAGTATGATAGGGTATGTCTTTGATAAAGTAGAGAACATCGTATCTTCATATTTTTACTGATAAGCAATAAAGGAAGAGGTGTATCAAATCAAACAATTCATAAAACGTCAACGCTTCATATGTCGGTCCGGAGTCTGAAACCCTTTCTTTGGATAAAACTCCTTGAACAGAAATGCCCTTAATAACCACTACGTGTAAAATGTAAACTGACTGCCGTTCAAACCGGTCTGGCCACTCGAAAGCACTCGCTTTCTACTTTGTATATACTTTGTATATTGTCAGGAATGATATGCTACTTTTATCTTTTTTTAAGTTTATATACCTTTGTTCATATTAATTAGTTTTTTTGTAGAATGTAGTTTACATTTTATCTTAAATACGCCTACTTAGTATTTTTTCGGGATTATTTTGTTTAAGTTTTGCTTTTTTCTCCGTGTTGAGTGTATGTATATCTGTGTAGGTAATCATTATTTATGTTGTAGAATGATGTTAACATTTGATGTTAAACTCAAATACTTTATCATCTGTAAAAAATCTGTAGTTATTAAGCCTCAGAACAGTAAACAGGGTCTCAACTGGATATCTTAAAACTGTTATTCTGTTCATTGCTGGTTCAGATCTTAGTCATTTTAGTAGCAGTTGCTTGTAAGACAACAAATAGTTTAATATGGATTAATGAGGTAAGTTGACGATATTATTGAATCATCCATATTAATCATCTTTCATGTTTAAAATATTTTGGAATTTGATAATTTTAAGTTATCTTTTATTCTAATATTTTGCTGGCTTTGCTTGCAAAATTTTCACATGATTTTAACGTTAACCGATATTCCTGCATGTTTCCGAAGATTTTAAAGATACTCCACCGCAGACAGAGCATAAATGATATTCATCATTTGATCAATAATTGATGTTTAATCGTGTATATGTATGCCTTATTATCACACAAAAAATAACATAAAATAATTCATTTCGCCGTTGGTGCATGCGCAATCATTACTTCATTCTACATAAGATATAGTGCCATATATTTTTTCGGGATGCAATTATTTTTTTTTCATATTTTTAACTTGATGTAAAATTAGAAGCTCAAACTTTTCAACGGTGGTAATGGTGTAAAATAAGTAAGTTTTGTAACTGAAGAAAAATACAAAATTGTCTGCTCCTGTTTTTGATAGTGAAAAAATACCATTTGTCAGCGATGGAGCATCTTTAAAAGACCTTAATTAGCAGTTAGTAGTTTTAATGTCTGTCTTTTGTCCATAAAGCCTTCGTATTGACACTGAATAAGAGCCATAGTAATCCCAAGATGTGTTTTGTAATAGGTTTCTGCAAGTCTGTAACAACATCTAATTTTAAACAAGCCACAAACTAGAAACTATTAGTTTCGAAAAACACTTACGAGTGTGAATTCAATATCATAATGTGAGAAAGCAACATAATTCTGGAATAATGAAATTTCGTTCACACGCAATAGAATGGCTTTCCCTGATAATGATATTGATTTAAAGAGCACTACATTAGTTTATTTTTTGTTAGTGCGTCGAACAAACCATACAAAACAATAACATAAACATTGTTATCGTTGTAACTGTTGCAATTTATGGGGCGGGCCTGTTATTCATGGAGCAATGTTTGTCACACAACCAGTGGCAGTTTAATGTGTGAGTGACATTTTGATGTCTATCACGACTAATACATGTACACCGTGCAAGCCCTCATCTTCATCAGATATTTTCGATGACTACTGCAATGTGCACACTGACAAATTCATAAGATATCTCGAAGATTACAATACGGTTTGTACACTCACTGTAATCTTCATAAGATATTTCGATGAATAACAAAATCTGCAGGCTCTCATCTAAATCAAATATTTCGATGACTTGTACGATTTGCACGCTGTCATCTGCCCAGTAAAGTGTTCCAAGTCATTTTCATAAGATATTTCGATGACCAGTACTGTGTGCAGATCGTCGTCTTCATCATAAATTTTCTTCATAAAAGATTCATCGAAATATCTGATGAAGATGACAGCGTACATATCGAACATACACTGGTTGTATCATAACCATCCTTAAATATGCTCCACCTCCGACAGAGCATAAATGAAACTAATCATTTGAACAAAGTTCACAAAGTTTTGTTTAATCTCGTTTATATATGTCTATTTAACACAAAACATATAATAAAATAATATATTTTGCCTGTGGTGCATACGCAATCAGTATTTCATTCCATATATGATATAATGACACGGAATTTTTTCGGGATGCAATTTATTATTATTTTTTTTGTATTTTTAGCTTAAAGTAAAATTAAAAGCTCAAACTTTTCAATGGTGGTAATGGTGTAAAGTTAGTAACTTTTGTAACTGAAGAAAAATACTAAATCGTTTGCTCCTGTTATTGATAGTGAAAAAAAAACCATTTGTCAGCGATGGAGCATCTTTAAATAAACCATTCTTCCCACTGTGAGCAAAATATATTTAGATTTTAAGCCTGATATGATTGTCAAATATCTAAATTAATGTAGCTCGGGATTCGTTATCCATTCTGATCAACTGCTACGTAAAGGATTGTAATTTTAAGATTCTGCAGGGATTTAAAATCACGTATAGATACCAAGCCTCTACGGCTGTAGCGTAAGCATTGTGATGTGTTTCGGAAATAGCCCATCTATGTATGTCATCCGTGTACAACTGCAGTTGTAGACTATTGTCGGTGTTCGACATCTTCTACATCACTGAGATATGGGGACAGACGTCGATAGTGCAAGAAAAAAAAACAACGAAAGTGTTAACCATAACTATTACAATACACAGTAAACATGTCTGGCTTTTGACGATATTCGTTCATATTGTTTAGCGTCTTAAGATGTTGAGCTTGGGATTGAGATTGGACAAATGTTAGCTGTACTGTATAGTTCGTAAAGGAGGAGTGTCTATTTGGGCCCTGTAGGGGTCAATGCCACAGGAGAGCCCAAATTGACATCCTCTTTTCAAAGAATTTTGCGATTTACTGTTAAGGAGTTGTCTTTGTAGCATTTGAAAGCGTCATTCAAATGGCAGGATGAAATGTGTAAAAGATATGATTTGGATAAACTTAGCGATTTTGGATAAATCTGCGAAGTACAGTGAACTAATTTATTTTCGTTGAGCCCAATTATCGTTGATTATAATGTATTTTTTTCGCTAGAAGTTAAATTCGCAGAGAATACCTTATATAGTATATATAAGAGAACAACCAACTAAATAATTTTACATAGACCACAGTGTTAAAGCTTGTCAAAGTTTTGTAATGTATTATTAAAACAAAGGAATTTTAGTTAGTTATTGTGTTCTATAGTTAAAGTCTAGGTTCTCATATTACCATAAATAGAAAAAAAAGGTCCTTCAGCTCAAACTCCAAATAGGGTAGACATGTTGAAATCAGGCGCATTTTGCACTGAAAAGTCCTGAAATCCTAATGTTTTTACCTATTCATTATCAAAATTGATATTTTGAACCTAAATCTCAATTTGAATTTCCAAATTCATCTCAGAGTTATCTAGGAATAATTACCTGCCAGAAAACATTTTTTTTTCCTTTGAAATTAATAATTAGCTAGCCAATCAGCGGCCAGGTTAAAATTCTATCCAGGGCTCAATCTTGTATACACAGGGGCTATTTCGAAGGTCTTTTTTTCATTTAGTTGGTTGTTCCCTATAATGCTGATGGTAGCAGAGTGGTACTCATATTCAATCTGAATACCTTAAAATTATACAGTATATGATATTTGTTTGGTAGAAGAGTAGTTTCCATTAGTATATTTATAATGTATAATGGTTAAGGAGAAATGACTTGTATAATGTCAATGTTTGAAGTTACAGTCTGTTTGTATTGCTATATATTCAGTATTACTGTGTGTTGAAAATTCTTCCTTTTGTCTTTTAAAGAGTTACATCCATTGCGGTTGAATATACATTGTATATGTTACGTCATTATTTTTTTTATTTTGTGGGCAAAATTCAAGTTTCGCAATCCAAAGACTCTCGACATTCGTTCGGTTGGTTAGCAAAAGTTATTCGTTCGGTTGGTTAGCAAAAGTTATTTTGTTTTCTCTGAAAAGTATGACGTTACACTCGCAAACACATGACGACACCATCAATATCAACTCACATGGGCAGATAGTTTGTGACATGCAAATATATAATATATGGCGTGTTTAGCCGTCATAAAAAGTAGGTGGTTTTGGTCGAAAACGAAAGGCAAGAAGATTAAACCCTTATGGATTTGTTTGTTTATTTGATTAATTAACGTCATATTAACAGTCAGTGTCATGTAAGAACGGCCTCCCATGTATGTGGAGTATAGCGTGCATGAAGTGCGAGGTGTGTGTTTTGGGAGACAGCGGTATATTCGTGTTGTGTCTTCTTGTATGAAAACTAATGACTTTGCAGTATAGGGTAAAATGTTGAATACTTAAACAATTTGTTCTCTGTGACCACGAAATCCAGGGCAAGTAGAAGTATCTAAGAATACGTTACGCCTCAGTCTTCACGACCAGACGCATATGTAGTATTCCTCTTCCAGGATCGTCTTAAATGCATTCTACTGATATCGTTATACATGTACTCTGCCATTCAGTACATGTGTACTTTTGTTTCTGGTATCTATATATGTGTATGTAATTACATGAAGATAATTTGGTTAGAATACTTCATTATCATAGTTTTTTCATCGCAATAACAAAATTTGTTGTTGGGTTTATATTTTGTTGTTACCTCCGTACCTTTACGGAACTTTAAAAAATATCAATTTTTGTTTCTTTACATTATATTATAATTTCCTGCTTATTGTCTGCGGGTTTTGCGATTTTTCCCAACCAGAAGATGTCTAATGCGGGCTATCTGCCAATGTGGGCTATATTGTACTTTAAGTCGCTGTTTGCGAAAGGTAAAAAGACAAAAATACCTTCAAAATTGCTTTTACAATAATAACAATATTTGTAAACTCATACAATCAATTGAATTATGACTTTAATTTCAAGATTACATCAATATTCGATTCATTCTTTTCTTTAAAATCAATAATATAAATACACAATGACTAGGACGAGGAAAAACCAATGCATTTATCACTGACATTCGGACGGTAATACTCACCAGAAATTTATTGCATTTTACACTAACACAAATACTTAACATTTGTAAAACAACTTTTTTCGCACCTAATAAATTTCGCGATATTTTTTCATGAATGTGTGAATTGAAAATTGAAAAGAAAATACATTGAAATACCTTTTGATATCATAAAGAATATATCTATTTGCGATATACACTTTCATGGATTTATTTGATCGCGAAATGCGCGAAATAAAATCACATGCAAAAGGAAATAGTTTTACAAAATATTTATTTTAGCGGTTTATGTAACTTGCATTCTACAACATGATAACGCGTTTGACATTGTTTTTCTACAAATTATTACACTAGCTTAGTTAAATGACATTTTCATTAAAATCGGAGAAGAACTAAAGCGAGCACATTTTAGAAAAGACTGAGCTGTCTTAATTCAGAGAACTCCTTTAGATTGCTATTTTATCCAAATTAAGATAACATCAACATCAATAATCTGATGCAGAATTAACGGCATTGTTGATTTTTCAGGGGTTACTATCAATGTCGTTAAATCTAACACTGACCTATATCTTAGTATAACTTAATTTCTGTCATACCTACGGGTGTAATACTGGCTGGTCTAGGGCAATAAACTCATGCCGCCTGAGGCTGTGTTGCATGGCTACCCATGCAATAAAGCCTCGTGACGTCACGATGTCAACAAAATTTCTATTACCTCGGTAAAATTTTAACAATTTTTTCAAAACATTTACTGGTTTCACTATAAAAGATGCAAGCAACGGAATTTTTGTTAAAAATATCACATAAATTTCATGTAAAAAAATTGAATTTCAGCCGTGGATTTCTTCGAATTTATTTCAAAATGGCGGGATATTATAGTTGTAAAATTGAAATAAAACGTCGAGGTATGAAAGAAAAATACTCTTTCATAAGTGGATATAAAGGATAGGGATATTCTATCCTCGGGATCACAAAATGTTGCAAAACCCTCGGCAAGCCTCGGGTTTTACTGCATTTTGTGACCCTCGGGTAGAATATCCCTTTCCTTCATATCCACATATGAAAGAGTCTTATAGTATTTCAGGAGAAATAAACTGACCAATTAGAGGCATACAGAGACTTCCATTTAAGATCATATATAGAGAGCTACGCCTAACATCAATGTCACACAGTGTACCGTTATTTTATTTTTGTAATAAATTTACATTAATGGACCACACCACCTTCATTCAAAATATTCATTTTTAATATGATAGAATCCAGGGATGGATGGATAAAACGACAGCCATGATAGCCCATGGAATATCGAGGATGCGCTAGCGGTTATGCATTGGCTTAGCTACATTTCCCATGCAAATCTTAAACTCGTTAGAGCTAAAGCTAGAATACAGATCTTAGGTATGATACAGCTATCCAACGTATCTTACGTCACTGGTAGTATTTACGTTTATGGTAGAATTAAATACACTGGAAAATCAAGTTTGCAATCAATTGCTTTGATATAACTAGTATAAGGCCTTAACAGAGTTATCAAACACTGAAAACATTCAATTTTAGCATAATCTTAATTTAGCGTTTCGCAAAAAAAAAAAAAAATGTGTTGAATGAAATTAACGCTAAAATATTTTTCTGAATTATGATAACAGTTACTATTACATGCATGCGCCAATTCCATATTATGTATATCATATATGTTAAAAAATAGTTTTGAGATGAAATGCAATTGCGCCAAAATAAGAACATGTTCAGTATCTAATGTATCGTATAGAGTTAACATACATATTTTATTATGCAAACTTGTATGGATATAAATCAGTCTGATTAATTCCAGATATTCGATTACACTCAACTGGAACGCAGGGTATCGGAGAATGATCGAAGACCTAGTTTTCATCAGATTGGAACTTAAATAGAACTAACGCCACAATGTTATACTCAAGAAAACCGGTATGTGTTGATCTTAATCATGATGAAAATGCTAATGGACAGATCTACACTTACAACTAAGATAAATATCAACCCATATAGAAATAGCACACGAATTTCAGCTGTCTTATATATATCATGAGTTAATAATGTACCATCATTTAATATAGTACACATATCTCTGCCAAAACAGCTAGCGTTTTACTCCAGAGATGACACAAATTCAAGATTTAGCTATAGTGCAACTATCGTTCTAGATATGACTACCAATATTGCATGAAGTATATAGTGCATCGAAGTTTACGAAACAGACCAAAACCAATATGAAAAGGCAATATTTAATAACTTGGGTGGTTTGAAAGCATACCAAGAAATGAAGACGTTTTTGTGAAATTTTTCCTTTAGCGCACGTGCGTACGAGCGTCACAGTTTGGTCGTGGTCGTTGAAAGTGAAGTGTTGGTTGTTGTTGGTGTGCATCCGTTTTTCTCGGCAGTCACCACACCAAGTTTTCGCCACCCAGGTCTCCTCTCGGGTATACAGCTACAGAAAACTTCAATAAAAGTCTTTCGAAATTGAGTACTCATGCCGCAGTACAGGACGAAGTTGATTGCATTATTGCAAAGAGCTACTATGTCAAGAAGATCTCCCAACGGCATATAAACAGACTCAAAGAATCCTTCGATAGAGCTGCTTAATATTGTCAGAACGCCCTGTGGCAACTCTGTGATGAGAAAGAGCACGACCACCGCCAGAAGCATTAGGGTTGTTCTGTTGTGCTCGTTATGTTTGTCCGAATCGTCCTTCTTGCCTTGATTCTTTAGAGCCATCCGACGTTTGTAGGCGCGATGCATTGCGGTGATCAGAAGAAGTGTCAGTAACGTTAACATTATACATGGGACGAGTTTGATCAGAAGTGCCTGTGTCCAGTAATTCACCGAATTTATTGTAGCGAAAACTCCGTCTTTCCTCACTTCCAGCGAATAGATTGCTTCGCGGTTTCCGCCACAATCGTAAGTCGTAATTTCGTTTGACATGTAGTTAGGTATGCATATAATGATTGTGTACAATATAACGCACAATACTGCTCGCTTGGCCTTCTGTTGGTTGCAGTACAATGCTCCTTTTGTTGGAAACCAAATGAATATAAAACGGAATATGGCTAATTCTATAGTCAACCATATCGCAATCGTATGACACACGATGCTGAAACTTGCGTGGAACATAAGAAAACAAACCCATCCGTATCCTTTCGTCATTGGAAACGGAAGCATCGGGTCCTTCAAGATGTAGAAATGAATTGCGAACGGGAAATAGTCCAACATTGTGAATAGATCCGCCACGGCAAGCCATGTTAAAATATAATTTGTAGATGTGATCATTTTTTTACGGGTAAGTACGACAATATTCGCTGTGTTAGCCAACATCCCGAACAGACAAACGAACACACTAATGTAGCCATGCACCCTAGCGTAGTGAACACTGAACTCTTCCAGTGCAGTCTTTGCAGAGGAGTTAGATGCCATGAAATTGGGACAGTTGGACTCGGCAGATCCGTTCGTCAAATTCCAGACTTCAGTTGACATAATTTCAGTACTTCCAATCAATGTCAAGTTTGCATTGTAATTAATCATTGTCCTATTTTCGGTATAGTTCAGCATTGTCAGATTTTCACTGTAATTCATATCGAAGTCTATCTTATTTCAGTAAACAGAAGGTAGATACACTGTAAGGACCATTTTCCTGGAATGCATTTAAGAAATAAATCCTTTGGAATCGTAACGTGTATGTATAAATGTGTCTATGTAAATAGATGAGGATTCATTATGAATTGCACTCTGTAGGTATTGTAACGTACAGCGACTTTCTTTGAGAAGAAAGCCACTTTCGAACGGATTGTCTTGTCACATCCAAGCTATTGCATCATTAGAATTGCATCACATATCCGCTCTATTCCATTCGATCACAGCATCCACCAAGGTTGCATCGTCTCATCATCAAACCAAATGGCACCATTCCAGAATTAATGTACTCTTAAATGCTTCGTACATTGAACATCAGTCTGAGTAATAAGCCTGCAAAAATGAAAGAAAATCAAATAAACAAACAGCACGTTTCCTTATCTTTTCATCATAAAATACAAAAAATTGTCAATTATTAACATTCATCAAAAGTAACCTGAATATATAATTGAACATCTAACGTAAAATATTCCGGTCTAACGAAGTAATGAGTATTAAGATAAGCATTCTAATTTGCTAATTTTGCAATGAAATCGCACATGTTTTCTTTCTATAACAAGCATGATTAAACGATTTCTGGAGAGGGTTTGGTAAAATGTACCGCCTATCTGCTTGAGCAGCGCCTATATTACTGTCGGGGTTGGTGGTGGTGGTGGGGTGGGGATGGGGGAGGGGGTTGACTTCCCCACACCATTAACGCTACTCATTGAAACTGCCTCGAAACCCAGAGATAACTGACGGTATCCCGGGGATTCCGTAAAATGTTCACTGACAGGTTGTCTGATCAACCATAGCGAAGCGGTCGGTGCTTTTCTCTAATGCTTATCGTAAAGAAAACATGGAATTGGCATCAATGCTAATTGACCTGGAAGTGATGTGTATTATCGAAGTAACAACATACACACTCCCAAACAACAAGTATCATCTCGCATCAAGCCTATTTTATCTGATAAAAGAAAATGTGAGATAATGCAAACAGAATTTTACTTGTCTACTTGTGAAAGGAGAATAGTTCCTGCGAGATATAGTAGACTGCGTTGAATTGTGGAGTAGATAAATTTCTTGTATATGTATCATATCTGTGGATAACAGACAGACATCTACGTTAAAAGACGTTAAAATAAAATACCAAGAAAATAAAAACCTAAAAAACTCCGTCAGGCATAAACAGGGTTATATGTTTAGCTTTAGATATAAATGTCCACTTATTTCAATAAAATGAAACGTCCATGGCAAAACAATGCAAACGCTTTCATTCTTTTACACTACAGAAATAAAACATACACGGAAGCTGTTTTTTATTGTTTTGTTAAATATAGGAATTCATGAGTGTTCAGCAGCAATATTTTCGGGTTCGCGTTGTTGATGCAAATGAATACTGTAAACAAATTTTCTTTCGCGTGTTATTTAGTTTCGCGAATTTCGCGAACCAAGTAAATTCGTGAATTATTCGTGAGCGTATTTCCGCGTATTAACATGTACATAATTGATTTAGACATTTCAGGACATATCAGACATTTATTGAATCTGCGAATGTTAGGCTAATTTTCGCGAGCTTGTTTTTAATGGAAATTTAGTAGCCGCGAAAAAAAGTCGGTTTACAGTAAATGTTGTTTAGATAATTTGTACATCGAGAGCTCTTTCTCGCCCAGAAAATTATTAATTCTTTACGCCCTATTTCAGAAAAGTAACATTTATAACAAGATACTAATTTACGTTTTGATAAACATAAATGCTACTGAATAACTGTGCGATTATCATATCTGTTAAATTTGTATTAATTATATGAAATATCTTCAATAATTTCACAAACTCAAATTAATGAATTATAATTTTATATATCTAAATGAGTTCAACCACGAGCTATACCCACTTCAAAGTCTAATTAGCTTTAATTATGTTTTGTAAAAATATAAATGATTATTCTATGTGTATGTACAATTGTTTCGAAAACTGTTGACAAATTGTTCTATGACGATTGCATTAGAAAATAAATGGGTAAATTAGAGATATTGATGATTACCTTATCCAAAATTGCCCTTTAGTTAGACACAACCACTGACAAAAGAGATTATAATTTAGTAGGTATCAACCAAAATAAATGTTGCCGCCAGTAAAGGCGACTGGCAGCCCTAGAATACATGTCTTTTTTCTTTACAAGTGATATATCGCCTGTGTTGTAGATAATAAAAACCACGTGATCATTGACCACGTGACCTAGGTTTTCCCGATAATCATTGATCTTGTGAGCTTTTCATTTCTCTCTATCCATTGATTCACAACAACTTCTACAATTACGCTATAAAATAGTTGCAAGAGATTTTACGAGAAGCATCTACCGTTCTTAACGGAGACCCAGCCGAAGTGTAATCCTACTCCCACTGGCGGTTGATACTTACAGAGGATAACATCTACGGAGAGATATGTGTTTCTGCCTAAAATGTTTGTTTTACAACTTTAGATTTGCTAAGTAGATATACAGTTTTGATGTCAGTATCTACCATTGGTATCGCTTGTCTATAACTGTAAACCGCACGACCAAATGGAATGCAGTTCTCTTTTGATTGGAGAAAATGTTTCTTTTAAAACATATATTTTAGTTATTTTTATCCGAACTGAAGCATACCGCTCATTCAGTAAATAAGTAAAGCAAGTTTCTTTTGGCATCCGCCTGACCGACACATTAGTAAGAAATGGATGTATGTATGATCCAGTAGATATCATCAATACAGATTTTGTACTAATCTTTTATGTTTTCAACCCTAAAGACGCAAGTGAATCCGTCCGATTCTACGGTTTGGAACAGTCTATTATGAAATAATAGGTGGAAATTAGTAAGTTGCATACCCAGTGATATGGTCTTGTCATTACTAGATAAAGAAATCGTACATGTATATAAATAAATAAAAATAAATAAAAAGTAAATAATACATGACATATCAAGATTGATGTATCATGTTAGATGTTTTCAATATGTGATTGATAAATTTGTGCCATAAGAGATATGTTACTTCTGAATTGAATATTTCAAACACACTTCAGAAGAATAGTTTTTTCATCAAAGATATTGGTATTTTGTTAAAGATATATTTATTCGTTTGAAGTGAAACTAGAAGAGGGGTAATATGTATTTTATGTCTATGTAAATACAACACTGATACAATCGGAAAGTTAAAGAAAGATGAAAGCGCGCAATATTTTAAAAGCGAACAAAACATCACTCAATACCGCATAAAAGAGAGAGACAGAAATAAACCCGCTAAGATTGTCAACGTTTTTTTTTTTATACATGTTTTATATTTATGTACGTTTCATCAATTCAATTAGTATTCGGTAATTAAACATTCTGCCATCATATAACCCTCATTATATCAAATCAATTCTCACATGCTATACTTTAGCATATGTAATATAGACTACAGTGCTTTTCCTTAGCATAGCCGGGCAGGAAATCCATTGCGAAGTCATGAGTTAAAAATTACGTGATTTCCGGCTTTGGGGAAAGTACGACAAAAAGGCAGCATGCGCAATATTTGCAGCACATTTTGACGTAGAAATTAAATGTGGATGCTTCAGTTGTTATATGATGTAAATGATATGTTGAATATTTGTTCATATTCATTGTAAGAGATATAATATTTATCACCAATGCCTGCAAATACACTTTGTATATCATATAAAATGAACATTCATTTATTAAGATCATATTCTGTATTTGTTTATTACAGAGGTAACTGCCCTTTGGGGTAGATATTCATTGTGACGTCACGTATTTGCGAGCGTAACGTCATACATCTTAAAGAAAACAAATTGAGTTTTACTCGCAAAATAATGACGTCACAATGTATATTCTGTAATATACTGCAAAAAAACTAAATATGCAGTACATCTATCATATATAATACCCGGTGTGCAATACACATATCTACTTCAAGAGCCTTTTAAAAGTCTATGATTCTGGTTCATTCGTAAGCAAAGGTGAGTTAGTTAATTGCGCTTTACGGTAGTCAACGTATGTACATATCAAACTGGATGATTCAAACCGTATTGATTCAACGACATACCAATTCAAATGATATTGATTACTCATGGCTATGCATCATATTACATCGCAGCAATCTCCAGCGTGCTATTTAAAGCCATAAGAATACAATATACACAATATTCTGACTTTGATTAAGGTAATCGTACAACAGAAGTCTGAACTGATTAATGCACAGCTGCTGTGGCTCTTTATAAACAAACTACAATCGGTCATCAATAGCCGCTGGTAGGTTGAAGATCAAAACAAACTTTTTTAGAAGGTCAACGAGGGTATGCGATTCTACATGCTCGCAGGGCAAATCTTGATGGAGTGTTTCTATTGTAGTGTATATCTGCCATGTCTTTGATTTTTTTAGAAAACGTCAAAGACGGTCTTTTGTATATCAAACCTTACATGTTTTAAGGGTGAATAATTACGCAAATGTTTAATTTCGCGGTTTGCATGCATTTAACTTTCGCGGGGTATTATTTTCACGATAGATACTATGTCTTACTTTTGACAACAAATTTGATACATGTACATAATCTTACGCGATGGGGGTTAGAGGAATATTCACGATCAAGCGACGTTTGTGTAATTAGCGAAAATGTTCCCCTCGCGTAAATTTCTACGTTAACAGTATGCACCTACAGCAAGTTTGTATAGAAACTAAGTTCTAGTTCTTAAAAGTCAATAGTATACCGTTGTGATAAAAAGATGTGTTGGTTCTTTGTAATTAAGCACTTCGATTGAAAAACAGGAAAACTATAAATATAACAGATGTTCATTTGAATTTTTGAAGTCATTAAAACATTGAATGTCATTTTATTTAAATCTTGGTGTGTTGCATACATTGGGTGTTCTGATATACTGTAAACCGACTTTCTTTCGCGTGTACTAAATTTCGCGATTTCCATTTAAAAAAAAAACTTCGCAACTACTAACATTCGCGGATTTAAAAAATTGTCCTGAATTATAATTTCCTTGGTTCGCGAAATTCGCGAAAGTAAATCACACGCCAAAAAGGCTATTTACTGTATCTAATGTTGCGCCCTAGCCCTGAAATCTGGTGAAGGTATTAGTATGCCAGAGCCTAACTGCTTATGTAAATACTGGGAATTATCATGGGTTTAGTAGTAACATCAATGTACAGTAGAGTGGTGATGTAAAAATTCACTAATGAAATAAAAAAAGCAGTTTGAGTAGAGAATAATCTCTAGCATTTATGTGGGCCAAAGATGTTATATGAATATTAGGTTTATTCTTGATAACACTTTGTCCTTTTAAAGGGATACTGAGATACGATTGAATTGACATGGTGAATATATAAAAAAGAATTCAGGGACCAACAATATTTCTGTCAAACTTTTGAGTTAAACTGTCACTTAGTCAAAGCACACAGAACACCTCAAACGATCACAATATATGAAAATATGATTGAAACAAAGGAAGATATGTCGAATATTGCATAACAATTAAAAATGCAATAAAGCAGTCGATGAGTTATCGCCGAAGGCCGCTGGTTCTAGCTAGACTGTTTGTTAATCAGCAGAACACGATAAGTATTGTAACCTAAAATCCCTATAATTGTTGTCTATGTCTTGTGCCTATGTGGTAACCATAAACATAGTCTTCGTTGCCAACATAGTCACCAAATACATTGATAAACTGTCACCACTGTTTCACAATCAGCAATAACGCGATACATATTGTAACCTGAAATCTCTATAATTGGTGTGTATGTCTTTGGTGCCTTTGAAGTAACCATAGCCATTGTTGCATACATAGTCACCAGTTTTTGACAACCAACAGAAACACGATGCATTTTGTTACCCAAATTCCCTATAATTAGTGCCTATTTCGGTGTTGCCTTTGTGGAAACGAGAGACGTTGTCTTTGTTGCATACATTGTCACCACATACATTGATAAGCTGTCACCACTTTATAGATTATCATTGTATACGACAGACCACGCTCGATACATCTTTAATTAACAGCTCGTATAAACCATTGATTTGATCTTCTATTGACATAGTAATGTTTAATCAATTCGGAAACAAAATGTATTTTAACGCCGCGTCCAATATTTGACTGAGTGAATGAATCTAACTCGGCCATTAACTATGAAAAAAAAGTTTACATACATCAAGCAAACGCTGGTAAATGGACCGGAACACGTTTTCAACCATACCGGAGAACGTTCCAGACACACAAAGGGACACCGGAAACTCTTTTGCTTCATTTTATTACGCCCATCCATTACGTTTCAAACGAAAAAAGTATGTAACCATTTTAGCGCGGACAATCTGTAACCGTTTGAGCTTAAATATTTGGTTAGATAGTATTTGAACAGACATGGTCTTGATGCGTTTGTCCGCTCAGTGAGCAATTAGTTTAAATAGAAAAACTACAGAATTACAAAATCAATAGTAATCGATGGCGAATCAGCTATTTCCGGCTTTATGTCCAGACACATTTGGTGGTGTTATTTTCCGTACATTTTCGTTGTCATGTAAGTAGATGCGTTTAGATATTAATTAAAACGATCCGGTTTGAGTACAATCCCTTTAACTTTTACTGTAAAGTAAGTGTTCAAGCACTGTAACAAGAGACTGCTGACGCCAAAATCAAACAGGATGTCAATTAAGCTTTAAGCATTGAACAATGTATTTTTCTGATGATAAAGAAGAAACGATGGTTATAATGATATGATGGCTCCACCAGAAAACCTGTCTGAGCGACCACCTCTGTATAAAGACAACCTACGTTATATAACATTTTCTTTGAATTACGAACAGCTAGTTTCAATACAATTTGCCCTTTTTATAAAGATCATCTGGATATAAAGGTTTTTTTTCCTTTTGGTTTCTTTGCTGATTATTATAGACAGGTTTGCGCCACTTTTGTACAACAATATTAGATGCTGTCAACCAACTTAATTTCGCGATTTGCGTTTCAAAGCATTTTCGCGGAGATTAAGTTTCGCGCTTTTGGAATTGAATCAAAATCCTTCAATTTTGCAAGAATTGTGGAAGATATTAATTCTCGAAGATAAACTTTTGCGAATTCATCTTAATGGCAAACTTCGCGAAAACAAATAACAAGCGAAAGAAAGCTGGTTTACAGTTTACTTTAATAGGTGATATATCCTAGTATACTGTGGGTTGATAACTTAATCTTCAAGGTTTATATTAATCATAGTGCACGCTTTTATCTACTGTATAGCGGATGGCAGGGCGAGGGCGTTATTTTATTTATAGTTGAGGTTTTCCTGAAATCTGTGAATTCAAAAACACCAGCGAAATACTATGAATTTCACTACTGTATTTAGGAATCGGTTTACGGCGAAATTAAAACCCCGCGAATATGTTCCGTTGACGAAACTGCAAAATATGCGCCTCACGAATTAAAAGCGCTATACAGTATCCAAACAGTGTATATACTAAAGCTTATTTCAAAATGCGATATTGAAAATGTTAAAATTTATCGTTTTTATGTTCACAAACGGCATTTCTTTCTCACATTTCATCAATATTTCTGCATTTCAATTTCAAGTCATGGGTTGTTTTATTTGAAAGACAATAACATCTAGCTTTATATTGCTGACCTAGTTAGGGTATATAACTTTAAGACTATATAACGGAAACACGTTTATAGGCTCTTCGACCCATTCCTTTTCAATGAAATATTGTTGTAATGGATTGACCTAGTTAGTTTGTGAGTTTCAATAGAATATATCATTTCCATCAACTAATTTAAGAACGGTTGACGCTTGAGTTGTTTGTAATTTCCGAATACCATTTCCGATACTTGATTTGATCTCTTTTCGGTGTAGAATTTCCTTACTTCCATTCAATTAACAAGTATTTATCTTTCCTAGATCATTGACGAATCTTGAAAAGCAGGAAACAATCATTGCAGGTTTCATATTATTATGTATTTTGTTTCAACATTAGTAAGATACGCGTTGTGAAAAAAAACACGACGGTTTTATTAACCGAATTCCGCTTGCATGTCATTTATATATTCAGACATTTATAGCAATAATGGCCCATGGAAGGCATTTATATGTTCAATAATGTCATTTGAAATGTACAATGAAACAAATGATACAATGTAGACATCACCATCTAAACGTGACTACATTTAAAGCTCTATGCAAATCCAAGTTGTAATCATGCCGCTTTCGTGTTTGATGTTTTTAGGCTATGATATAATTGTACGAATCATGACTTTATATAGTCTTTATAAAAGATATAATGCAAATATACATTTTAGTCAAACCTGTCTATAAAGACCATTCAAGCTATAGAAGAGAGTGGTCTTTATAGTCAGGTGGCCTTTATACACAGGTCAAATTGTGTTGAAATTGATCATTTGGAAACCTAGACAAGTCTTTTTAAGCAGGAGGTCTTAATACACAGGTTGAATTGTGTTGAAATTGTTCATATGGGACAATAGAAAAGTGGTCTTATTAAGCAGGTGGTCTTTATACACAGGTTGAATTGTGTTGAAATTGTTCATATGGGACAATAGAAAAGTGGTCTTATTAAGCAGGTGGTCTTAATACACAGGTTGAATTGTGTTGAAGACCCTGGAAAAGTGGTTTTATTAAGCAGGTGGTCTTTATACAAAGGTGGTCGCTAAGACAGATTTTGCTGTTTATTTACTTCATTTTTCATTTTTTTTTTCATATGGAAATAGTTGATGTGATTCACTTGCTATGGTACATTTGTATGTCAAACATCCATTCTAAAATCCCATGTTTGTCTGAATGTTGTCTAAACAATACTCAGTACTTACGAAAGCAGACATACCATCAAAGGATAGCCCATAAGGAGTGTCTACTTAGTACACGTGTACCTGGTCATAGAAAAAATCGTTTACACTTAAGTGTAAAATCAATTGTAGTTTATGGAGATATTTGTGTAAATTGAATAGTACGTTTGTTTGTTGTTCAAATTGAACATACATATACGTTCGGTTGTTGTACATACGTTGTTTCGTTTATCTGGAGTACAATTCATCCTATTGTTTATGATGTTTATTGTGATTCTAACATAATTTGTCTATTATCATGTAATAATTTTAAACTCTATAAATATATTTTGATATATATTTTTGAAATTGGTAGTGTGTTCATCAATTTTCTGCTTTCAATTATTTGTCTATAATTAATCTTTATTTTAATCTTGTTTTGTATAAATCTTTATATATACATATACATTTTTTTTTATTGGTGGTGTATTCATCGATTTACTACTTTTAATTATTTGTCTATAATTAAATTTAATTTCAGTATTTTTTTGTATAATATCTCTCTTTATATCCATATCTTTGAAACTGGTGGTGCATTTATCAATTTTCTACCTCTTGTTTAACTCACAATATTGCTGTTGTGTTTATACTGGCTTCATGTGAGCAGACGTCAAGCTATTAAATGAGTCGGCCACATGAAAGCAACACGCGGTGTTTGCCAGTGGTTATTGAATAAGCCCTCAATAGTCCTATGAAATAAACATCTGACTGTGTTCAATCTAATAAAATGTACGTATATGAAGTATAAATGTCTTATTAATAAGAAATAGCATTAACATGAATGAATTTATTACACGTATGATCATAAAATGTTTAGGTATTTAGGAGAAGGGCCTTCTGCCGTCGCCAGAGGGGGCGATCATTTACATTACATTTGCCATAAGTCATTCGATAACTGCAAAAACATAAACGTCATAATTACAAACCGATGTTCCCCAAAGGAATTAAACTCTAACATAGTGTAGTCGGTGTATTGGTAAAAACACCGATACAGTCACTGTAATATAATGTTTATCTATACAAAATAGTTAAAGCGTCGGCTACCTAGTGAATTATGTTTTTGGGCGCGGTGTCCGAGTGGTTAAGTTTTCCTCTACGCCTTCACTTCTGGATTACGAGTTCGAAACCCACATGAAGCAGATGTTATGTATTCACCGTAGGTCGGTGGTTTTACTCCTTAAATAAAAGAATACAAAAACCTCAAAAAAACCTTTCCACATATGGTGATGACCTCTGTGGCGGAGTGGCTTAGGTATCTCTACACTCCGATACGAGCGCATCTTTAAATATTTTGGATATGGGTCAATGTAGACAATTTTTCTGTTATTTATACTAGGTCCGTTAGGCGCTGGCTTTCTGGAGGGAACTAGGGCTTTCGGCCACTCTTTAAAAATCTGTTGTTACGCCCTAGATAATATAAACCAGACTAAAAACATTACAAAGGATTATTAGTTTAAAATTCTATTAACAACAAGGGTCATTTACGTGCCGAGTTTGTTGGTTGAGTGGACAGTCGGAGTACCTGGAGAAAAACCATTAGCCAGCGGTAATTACTTGGCAATTTTCCCATATGGGATTCAAACACACGCGATGTACACTAATGTACACCAGTGTACGTGCCAGGTTTGTTGGTGGAAGAAAGCCGGAGTACCCAGAGAAAACCACCGAAAATGGGTCAGTACCTGGCAATTGCCCCACATGGGATTCAAACTCGCGTGTGGACCAATGTTACAAGTTTACTTGCACAGCAAACATAACAGTATTCGTGTGATTAAATGCAACAGACACATTTAATCTCACACACTCGTATTATGTATACAATTTCAGCATCGATTTCACCTCGAACATCAAATGAAAGCTGCACACTTTTATACTTGAATTCTATTATAATTTCAAGCTGATTGATACGTGAGCTTAATTGTTATCTGGAATCAGTCCATTAGCAGGAGAACCAAATCCCATTTCTGTGTACCTCATTCCGAGGCGATTTAATTCTCTATCTGCAATAAACAAGTGTATGTGTAATTTAAAATCCTGTTGCTATGCTCGATGAATTTGTTTCTCTGTCTACAATGTACAGCTGCATGTATTGTTTCTCATTCTGCTGATATATACGAAGAATCTATTTCGCTATCTACAATATACGTCAGATGTAATTTCAAATCCTGTTTCCATGTTATCAGAATTTATTTCTCCATCTGCAATAAACAGTTGTATGTGGAATTCTATTTCTAATTCCAATTCCTATTACCGAATAAAATGAAAATAGTTCCACAGTGGGAGATACGATATAATATCAATAACAAAATAGTCGGCGTGGGATAATTACAAAAGCATGTTTGCATGTAAATGCTCATTTATTCCAACTGTATATCGGCCTTGATCACATTTAATTTACTACTATGTATATCTATTACCTACATTCTGTCGTTATGTAATATTTTGTAATCTAAAGCAAATGAATGACTGATTAGCACTTCTCTGTGATAGACCACTACATCGTATACTCGCAAATCCAAAGATTATCCATTCAAGAAAATATACATCAATGGAAAACATTTCCCAAACGAATATTGATCTCAATTACGATGAAACGCGATAACCTCATTGAGCACATCTTTACCTACCATGTATTTATCGTCAAATAACATGATACCCTTACGGTCTACCCAATGTTGATGGGAATGCTAACCCAACGCCCATTATTTAAACGAGGTTTGTCCCTGAAGCGATTTACCTACAAACCCCTTCGCTAAAACGTAACAACTACTGTTGAGCTGGACTTTTCTGCTTCAAGTTGTAAGGTCGAAAGTTGATTTTAAACAAGACACCAAGTCATTCGAGGATAATGTCAACAGTGCTATTAAGGACGCAGAAACCAAGATATATCTGTATAGCAACTAGGGAATTACATCAACAGTCAAATGAAAAAAAAGTTGACCGGGTATGAATAACTGTTTTTCAGTGCTTGAATAATTTGAATATATAAGTCTGATAAACATATTTTGTATATCAGCTATGAATATTATGTGTTTTGTTTAAGGTTCAGCATGAATAGTTTTTATGTGAAACTAAATGATATGAAACTAAAATCTTACCTGAGTGTACCGTGAAAGGATTTATAATAAGAGTATTTATATACATTTTGTTATTACTCTATAATATAATCTAATAAGGTTTATACTTATGATTAAATCAAATCGAGTAAAGAGCAAGATTTATCGAGGGATTATTTTCTCTGAGATATCACTCCGCCGCTGCATTAATTAGCCAATCAGATGTTATGTTACAAACGCCGATATCATGTGTGCGTTAGGATGATAACTTATTTGTTAAGCCAATGAAAATGCTTATTAGACATCAAAGCAAGATTTAATAATAAGTACACAAGTGAGTGTTTTTATAAAGAATCAAGTATTGCCATAATTGTGAAAAATATCTTGTGGAAAATACGTTTCGTACTAGACCAAATAATTGGCAGCACGATGTACATATTGTATATGAAGAAACAATTTTATCGATTTCGATTTTAATCGTAGAGTCTCAGCCAACGAGACCACCGAAGTAAATACTCTGATTATTCCCTAAGTCCCAACTATCTGGTTTTTATTATCTTGTTTACGTAGTTTGTTCCGAACAAAAAAAATAAACAACACATTTTCTTCAATGGTTTGTAGTTACGAGCGTCATGTACATGTTCAGGTGTACTATTAAACATCCTCTTTGTTCCGGAGGCTCAAATTCCACAAAAAATAAATATGAACTAGATAAGCTGTATCACAAAACAATTCGAAGAATTATAAACCAAAGAAAAAACCCAATAATGAAAGTAAACATGCTCATATACAGGAAAGAAACATGTATTTTTACAATAGTGTTCTAAAAAATAAAATAAAATGTAAAAAAATCATGGATCAATGTATTTTAAAGGAGTAAGCATTCATATTGATGCTTTTCGTCTGAAAAACCTTTTCGATTAAAACATTGGTTAGAAAAAATATGTAATGAACAAGCTATAAAAACAACAATTAAAATTGTTAGATATTTTAAAAGAAATGTTGAATATGGTGTTCTTCATTTGTAGAAAAGCATTTACAACAGTCTTAACACAGACACAATTTACTGGTACTCACATTATGTACTTCGTTTGAACACATAAACTCCCGGCTTGGTAATAGTTTTAGTATAACTAGGCGTTATTTCAGTGAAAATATCAACCGAAAAATAGTCTTCTCCGGCAACTCTTTTTTAACCATAGACACATGAGGACAAGCTACGATAGTGAAAAATGCACCAAATATATTACCTTTGCAAGGTAATGCGTTCTACGTTCAAGCAATATAGAATACCCGATGGTACTAATTAAAGTCAAGCGTATGCTTCAGCGAGACATCGCGTTAGCAAGAGATATACATCAAAGGATTTTTTTACTGTGATGTACAAGCAAATATCACTATCAATCAGATACTCTTAAAGTAATATAATGTACATAAATTGTTATACAAGATGAATATAGTAACCTTTTTTCTAGCTTACTGAGCCGCTCAATGAGATAGCCCAAGGTAAGCAAGGTCTAGAATTTCAAACTAATTAAGACAGTCATTAGCTGTTTTATGTCAGGTTAGTCAGATCATCGTCACTGGTGACATGCTTCAGTGAAATAGCTCTATAAAAAGGACAAGTGGTCCACTATTATAAGGGGTCACCCTATACGAGTATACTGCAGTCTCCCAAAACACACCCGAATTTCACACACATACCAAATCGCATACATGGATGGCCGTTCTTAAATGACCCTAGCTACATGTTCAATAGGACGTTACTCTAACTAACATACCTGAACCAACTAAGCGATATGCTTGCTCTTACAAGGTCCCTAGTTGTCCGGGAATACAACATAATGCTTACTTATATTGTAAGATTGTCTTTATACTTTCTGGTACTGTCCTGATAGTTTATCATGATGGAAGGGTTTTGGTTTTATCAGTTTATCCTATTAACATCCAGGGTAATGAAAGGAATAATGGTGTTCGAACTCGAGACCCAAAGATAAAGGACACCGCGGCCCCTTATCATAATTAAAGACCGTATACGTGTTCTGGAAAGCAAAATTTTAGTTGGTCAGTACTTGTCAGTGTTACTGTACACCAACATATTTTCGTGGTGACTTTGTTTCCGCGTTTGTACGTCACAAGACTACTGCGCGACAATTTTTGTTACGATTTAGATTTGTATATGATAATATTCTAAACATTCAAATCATTTTACTTGGATTGATTTTTAATTTCGGGCGAAATAAGTATGTTTACAATATGAAATTATATTTATGACAAGTTGATCTTGTGGCAATTTCACACGGTTAAGAAATGACATAATGGCATTATCCGATAATGCGATAACCCGGAAGTCGATACCCTGAACAAAACACAGTCTGGACGAAATTATCAGGGAACAGATTTGACTAAGTTCACAATTCGGACAGGTTTAACTGGGAACGCAATTGTCCGGTTTATTGATAATTCACTTTATGAAGTATTGTGCCGTTATGTTCTATGACTTTTATTATATATTTATTTGCCGACAAATACTTACGAAAGCAAATACAGATGTAATTGAAATATGCCAGATTTTATACAAAGAACAAGGTCTTCCAACCCGTTTATATGATTACAATTTCAAAAGTTATTCTAAAGTTATTTCCATAAATGAATTAACAGATGTGAAACACAATATCTTTGTGAGAAACTGCAACAGGTGCTTCCAAGCAAAACCGTATCGCAGCGTTTCTCTTCGCTTCAGATGTAAACCTTTACATTCTTAGGTTTTTTTCTCGCACCTTTTCATTTCTTGGTCAGAAGCAAATACACTCGGAATCTGACCGTCTAAATATACCACACTAATATAGAGTCCAGACTAAAGCTTCTTGGTCTTCATTTTCGTTCAAAATATATGAAGGTCTTTCATATACAAACGTGTGAAAACTATAATAATTGTTCTTTGTCTGGATCCTATGATTGTTTTATATACTGTAGAATTCACTGTAGAATGTTGTGTGTAATTTACATTCACGAATTTCGCGATGGAAGAAATTTCGAAAATGATGTTATATAATAATAATAATAATAAGCTACAAATGTGTATATAAAGAATTAATATCAACATTGCCTATATTGAAATATAGTTTCATTCTATTCAAATATCCCCGAAAGAAATCTTCGCGAACTTAGTTTGAAATGGAAATCGCGAAATTAACGGTCCGCGAAAGAAAGTAAATTTAAAGTAGTTCTTATACTCTTAAGAGTAGATATTATAATAACCGAATATAGTGTTGTTGTAATATTAAAATGTAAAATTCAATCTTAATTCTTCAAAAGACAACGCCTAGTGTATATATAGACAGTTCTACAAATAACTCTTATAACACTATATATTCTGGACAATAGATGACAGGTATTAGAGATAAGAAATATATGTTAAAATCAAAATAGATTTAACTAAGGCAATATCCACCGAATTTGATAGACATGTCTGATGTCTTCTACAGAAAGTGCGCTTAATCTAGTACCTTTGGACAGCTCTCGCAACATATTCCCCTTGTTCTATTTTTCAAATTGTCTACGCTGCAGTTTGACACATTTTGAGTTAATACAAACCATACGATACGGGGATTTTCAAAATAATGGAAGGGTCTCGATGGACATTTATTTTCAACAGATTTTAAGTGTTACATTCTTTCTTTTAAAAAAATGGTGAATGATTTATAGTAACATTAACGGCGTATGATAACCTGCCGAAGTGAATGAAATTTGATTCCTGTCAGAATGTTGATCGCATCTCGTTCTTTTATCTATCATCAGACATACTGAAGAAGCATGAGAGGTTTTAGACAGAAAAAAAACGACAAAAAACACCACTGCTTTAACCACTTTGCAGTTTTAAAAACTTTAAATTTCCATCCGTGACGAGATCTCCCTCGTTTACCTAGATTTGTCTATTTCTCTACAGGTTTTCTTAATAAATGTTTTCTAATTCAATTATTTCTAAGCATAAAAAGTAGAACTTAAATAATACCGCAACCTAATTAAAGTTACATTAATATCAATACCACATTCAAGGTGGATTTAAAGTAAATGCAATAATCATTAATTAATATTTAATATACTCACCTATATATCGTTTCCATTACTTTTTGTCGTACATTATATTAATAAGAGTATTAATGACCAAAATATAATACCGAATTCGCTATGTAATGATCGAAGTCTTCCTTTCCATGATAAACGGACTGCGATAATAAGTTACAGACTCTACGCCAGCATATTACGTTAAATATGTGACTGAAGCTAAAAAAACTTACAGAAGATAAATTTTGTGAACTACTGAACATTTAGTTGATGATATGAATTACAAACTGAATTGAATAGTAAATGTGTTCTGTTACTGCCACTAGAGGTTTATCTGTGAGAATAAAAAGTATCCTTCTGGTGGTTTGTATTTTTATCGCCATAATCATATCAACCCTTTAGAACGTTTGGAAACGTATTACACATTCTTCACTGCCAGATGCGTGTCTCGATCGTATTCCCATTACAACCGGATGCGTGTCTCGGTCGTAATGCCATAACTTAATGTCTTGCTAATATAACGTGTTATATAAACCATATCATCTTGCCTGCACCATACTGTAAAACAATCTACGTTCGCGGCGTTTAAACATTATTTTATTCATATAATAATACATATAATACAGTAAATAAACACATTTCGGGATCGGAAAACAAGCTTAATTTAGCGTTATCAAATCTATCAACAACATTTTCAGCGTGAATCTAGTTTCGCGATACACATTACATGTATTTATTTTTAATTAATCCAAATAAAAAGGTTAGGATTTTGGTAGAGGCGCACCAAAAAACATAGACACTAGGTTGTGTTAATTATTTAGATGCTGGTACAGTGTATCAAGGAAAATATTTCTATTATCGCCTGCGATATTCGCTAAAAATAATCGCACTCGAAAATAAGCTGGATTACAGTAAGTCTGTGAATGAGAAAGCGCTTGTACTGTGCTGTAACATCTGTTCTAACTACCGCTGTAGTATTGACGATTTTCAGTTCTAATCAATATATTCGATTTTGTATTATGGTTTTACTATTCTTTGTTCTCTTAGCACCTTCTAACAATATAATAGCATTGTCTTAAATATTTTCTGGGCAATTTTGTTTCATAATTGCCTTAACTGAAAGAAATCCTTGTATTAAGAATTCTTCATAGGAAAGCAATACTTGAGGTAAGGGAAACTCCTTAGGTTAAGGAGTCTTCCTTAAAACCAGTTAATTTAAAGGGATTTCTTAGAGTTAAGAAATGTTCGTGAAACTGGGCCCTGTTCGATAGGTTGATATTGTGATACAAAAAGGTTTCATGAAAATGGTCCCAGAACATACAATACAGTTTAGCGTGTGAGAATAGATAGTGAGTGTATCATCCGAATAGACATTTCACAGAGTGTCCCTGAAGATTCATAAACTGTCCATGACTTTTGCGATTATGACATTGAGTATCAAATCCAGAGAACATCATTTATTCATTTGATGTTACTACTCTTACGCTCAAAATAGGTTTCAAACCCCATTCAATACAAAACAAACCGCCCTCATTTTATTAAATAGCTTAGCAATTATAACATAAATGTTTGATTTCCCTGTGTGTATATAAATACGAACTAGGATAAAAAGGCAGTGTTAATTACTCTATTTCGGCTAGTAATAGCTTAAGCGTGCTGATACTATCCCTACCATAACACCAATTAGCTAAAAGAAACATTTAATAACGGTTTGATTCCTATTAATAAAAAAGATAAAGAGAGGCGAACCAATCCCAGACGGCTTGTACCGTTCGCTCCCCACTGATTTCTGATAGTGAGCTCTACACAGAAACACGAGTGTTTTATAGAGATTAACATGGTAAAGACTTGTATCTGTAAACCATATCGTTCCATATTCAAGCCACAGGAAGAATTAATACAGCACATTAAATGGTAATGACGAGACCTAAATATACCAAGCGCACAACGGCTAATAATTACCCATACGCCATTGTTATGTGATATATGGAGTCTGGTTTAGTTTACGTAGCATTACTAATTAAAACTCATTATATCGTTAAATTACAACATCGGATCTCATATGAGATAATAATGAACAACCACAGTTGTTACTTCATTAGTTTTGCATGTTGCTGTGGAAACGACGATAAGATTTTGGGAAAAATTATGTCATACTATTTTCCATTATATGAGTAGCAATGGTCGTTCCATGCCATGTCATGTGCGAGGAAAGCTGGAGATCCCAAAGAAAACAAATCGACCATTAGGGTCCAATCATCTGGCAGCATAAGTATTACATTCGTAATTTCACAATAGAAAAAGGTAGTTTTACGAATATTGATAAAAATATATGTGAATTTATAACTTACCTTACAATGTTTCAAGTTAACAGAATCCCAATGCAACAAGCCAGTGGGGCACTGCTGTTCTGATAAAGCATCTATCAAATGTATTGAAGCATGCTTACATTACATCTCTTTCTTTAACAACGTTGAAAATTCGAAATGAAAACGAGGTGGCGAGTTGCAGCTTTTAATACATACACAATACTCGCGTACTTCACCAATCCGGCGCCTCAGTATACCCGAGTCTCACTCAAGCTGCCTGTCAATCATTCATCGATCCCTAAGCCAATTAATTTGAGCTCGCTAAAACACTAGTATGTAATACAATCATGTTGCTGTTGTGGGAGGCTGTCGACGTAGCATCACGCGCCAGCACGTGCTTCCGTCAGCAGTTTTAATTACAGGTTTAATTGCCAGACGTTTTCAACTGACCATTCCTGTAATATTCAACCATAATGGTTGTTATGTATCAAACATATCATTGTGTATCCACACACACAGCAGAAGCCTCACAGCGTATCTACGATATTGACAGACCGCGTGCGAACGTGCTCCGTCTGCTGTCAATGCGCACGTGCCACTGGCTAATCAAAAGGGGAACGGTTTATAGCCTTTGCACGGAGTATTCATATCTTATAGATATTGCCTAAGGCAAATTACAAAAGTGATGCCCTAGAACTGTGACGCTACGACGTCAATGTATTGGAAAATATTCGAGTCTACATTTCCTCGGTTTATGTTTGTTGCTAATTTATCCAATATAAGAATTATCAGGAAAACGAGTCTTCATTTCCTTCTTCATTTCGTTCTATTTTGTAACACATTGTAAACAAATAGGATGAGAATAGTTCCTTCCTATCTTGCTTCAGCGATAGCTAATACCTAGTCCATTTTTGAAATGCAAATGAAAAACTGCCAAAGCCACCGAAATGTTAACGTTCATGTTACTTAATCGCTTGAAATTCATCTAATTTTCCCAAACAACAGGTGAACATATATGTATATAGTTGCATTCCTGTTGTACATTTGCTCTGTAACATTACCTAAGGATTTTTGCGTTTGGTTTTGTATGAACGTTATTGTGATGCGCAGGAATACATGTACCTTCAGAATGAATGAAAATGAGGCACAAATGAAGCACATATTTGTTTCCGAATTTTATATTTTTTCAAAAGTCAAATATATCATAATGAGAACTACTGATTCCAATGTAAATCAATATCTAAAATTCAACGTGAAATTATTTGAAATATTTCATGAACACCGGAAAAAAAATATGACGTCATTGTAGAACTCATTTTTGTTGAGCTCCGGAAATTAATACGATTTTCTGCGTTGGCTGTATTATTATTCAATCAGCTTTCTTGCTATTCGGACCGTAAGTTGCTTCAAACAGATATCAAATATATCATCGAAATTTAAAGTATTATGATAAAAAAACCCACATTTAATGTAAATATGAGAAATAATTGTAATTGTTTGGTGTTTTCTTGTGTATAACATCTGTTTTTGTCTGGTAATTTAAATGACGCGCGTTAGAATCATTTTTAAATTGAAGTAGTTATTTGAACAAAATATTGTTAAGAAGGCAAAAAATTTACACAAATTATGATGTATATTTGAGAGAATTTTTGACGAGTTTCTAATATTTGTTTTTATGGAACAATACATCTTGATTAAAAATAAACAAATATACACCATTGTTCATGTTAGGGAAATTAATAAATGATCTGATTTCCTAAATAAATCATACATTTATATCAAATCATATAAAATCTGACGACGTAATGATATTGACAAAGCTTTAGGAACCATTCTCCCCTAAACAGTCACATAAACACTTGCTGTAATGCAGTGCGGGGTTCGTAGTTTATGAACGATTCTCTGACCCCCTGATGAAGATGATGATGGTAAGGATTAGAATTCGATGATGATGATGATGATGATGATGATGATGATGATGATGCACTTAATGAGTTAAAGACGATAATCGATTTCGTATACCAAGATGACGATGACACCATTATGGTGGCGAGGTTTATTGGTGATGATGAGATATATTCTAATTTATGATGATGATGATGATGATGATGGTTATTATTATTATTATTTTTTAATTATCATAATTTTTTAATAATATGATGAATAATGATGATATGATGATGATGATGATGATGATGATGATGATGATGATGATGATGATGATGATGATAATGATGGTTATTATTAATATTATTATTTTAATTATCATAATGATTATAATGATGATGATTATGAGATGATGATGATGATGATGATGATGATGATGATGATGATGATGATATTAATGGTGATGATTATGATATGATGATAATATATATAATAATGATGATGATGTGATGATTATGATGATGATAATTATATTAATAATGATGATGATGATGATGATGATGAAACAAAAAGACAAAAAAGCCTCTGTTTTGTTTGTCTTAAATTAAGGACAGTTTTCTGTTAGGAGTTTATGAATCAATAAAGATAAGTTTTGTTTATTTTCTTTTGTCTTCATTTTTATTAAATGTTTTTTTTCTTGTTAATGTATCTTTGTGACCACCCCATTTTGCATTTTAATTAGATCAATTTGTTTTGAAGATATCATTAAAAATCTTTTTTTTCAAAACCATATAGAATAATTGAGTTAGTGACGCAAGGACGTAATTCAATTCAAAAGATTTTAACAACACTGTAAGCCATATTGGTCATCTTATCAAAGCCGTTAAGTTCTGATATTATCGTTAATACTTTAGCTGTAACGAGTGTGTTCATTTAATGCGTCTTTAAACGAAGTGAACATGTTTGTTTCATTACTAATTAAATTCAACTTCTTTACTTTTGCTTTTTAGATCGATGGCTCTTGAATTTTGGAAAGCAATTTTCTGAAGAGGAGTGGATCATAAATGAATTGAATAGCGTGTTGGTTTTCAAACTTTATTAAATTCACATTAATTGTTAAAATGCTTGGAAAACATTCCATATCTTTTCCATTCTTCTTCTTTATCATGTCCTATATTTCCCTAATGGATGTCTTTGAATGCATTTTTGAAACGCGAGGCTACCACAGTGCTCATTTACTTATCTTAATTGTCAAATTTTCTTTAGCTCTTAGAAAATAAATAGGTGTTTAGATATGATAAAGTGCTCTTATTTTTTTTTATTCTTTGAAAGTTATTTTCAGTCTTCAATAAACAATTTCTAGATTATTCAGATAATCGAAATTTGAATGCAATGATAGCAACTATTACACGTGCGATTGTTCCATTGCCGCGGGGAAAATTATCGGTTCAAATAAACAAACGTATCATGTGACAAATATATCACGTGGGCGGGCAAGGGGCGTGGTCCTTCAAGCGACATTGATAAGAAAAGAAAAACAATACAGGGAAATGAACGTATTGTAAGGATTTTTTGTTTGTTTCTTCATCACAGATTACAGCAATAGAGATGATAAAATCCCCTTTAACAATATCATTTGGACATGCATTTCCGATAACGGCATTTAGGTAGAAACCAATAATTATATTTCTTCGAAAACTCGCGGCAAATGATCTGTCGGTTTTTTATGTCTTTTTACATTTACTAAAAATGTGCTTCAGCGGGAAGAACTTCCTTATTTTAGTGTTTTCTGCGATATTGATTTTTTTTGTTATCATGTCTTTGATCTGAAAATAGGACTAAAATAAAGCACGCACACTGGAAGATAATGACTACAGCTTCTAGAAACCAGAATGTAAAACTGTATTCTGAAGTAAGCAATATCTATACAAAATCATCACGTTATACTTTCTATCTATCGAAAGAAATTATTGTGTCGGCTATCGTATTGGCCTGATTATTAAACTATTTTAACAGTCCCTTCTTGTTAAAGATGATCTGTATTATTTTGCACGAATATTATATAATGCTTTCTCTATGTGTGATAACGAGGAAGCACTGTCTACCATACAGAAAAAAATCCCACGGAAACATACAGCCTTGAGCTTCATTGAGCTTGATATACTTATATCCCTTGTTTGTCACATTACACTTGCAAGAGGGGCAAAAGCTGAGCACTTATCATTGACACTTCTGTCTCATCCCCAATATTGCAGGAGTTAATATCACTATAGTAACATCCAATTACCCACCACTGAACTATGAGCATATATACAGGCCTTTTGGTGTTCCACGGTTAGTAGTAAAATGTCAGACACTTCATTATCTCAGACACTGCAATTGGGAGGTTCAGTGACAATGGTAGGATGTCAGATACCCCATTGCCTCAACTTCAACAATAAGGAGGTTCAGTCACAGTAGTAGAATGTCAGAAATATTACCACCTCAGCTTCTACAACCAGAAGGTTAAGTGAGAATGGTAGGATGTCAGATACCTCATTGCCTCAATCTCTACAATTAGGAGGTTCATGGAAATAGTGGAATGTCAGATACATCATCGCCTCAGCTCCTACAACCAGGAGGTTCAGTGAGTGACAATGATAGAATGTCAGATACCTCATTGCCTCAATCTCTACAATTAGGAGGTTGATGGAAATAGTGAAATGTCAGATACATCATCGCCTCAGCTCCTACAACCAGGAGGTTCTACAATGTGACAATGATTAGAATGTCAGATACCTCATCACCTCAGCTACTACAACCAGGAGGTTCAATGACAATGTAGAATGTCAGATACCTCATCACCTCAGCTACTACAACAGGAGGTTCAGTGACAATAGAATCAGATACCTCATCACTCAGCTTCTACAACAGGAGTTCAATGACAATGGTAGAATGTCAGATACCTCATCACTCAGCTACTACAACCAGGAGGTTCAATGACAATGGTAGAATGTCAGATACCTCATCACCTCAGCTACTACAACCAGGAGGTTCAATGACAATGGTAGAATGTCAGATACCTCATCACCTCAGCTACTACAACCAGGAGGTTCAATGACAATGGTAGAATGTCAGATACCTCATCACCTCAGCTACTACAACCAGGAGGTTCAATGACAATGGTAGAATGTCAGATACCTCATCACCTCAGCTACTACAACCAGGAGGTTCAATGACAATGGTAGAATGTCAGATACCTCATCACCTCAGCTACTACAACCAGGAGGTTCAATGACAATGGTAGAATGTTCGATACCTCATCACCTCAGCTACTACAACCAGGAGGTTCAATGACAATGGTAGAATGTCAGATACCTCATCACCTCAGCTACTACAACCCTACAACAGGAGGTTCATGACAATGTAGAATGTCAATTCATCACCTCAGCTACAAACCAGGAATGACAATGGTAGAATGTTCGATACCTCATCACCTCAGCTACTACAACCAGGAGGTTCAATGACAATGGTAGAATCAGATACCTCATCACCTCAGCTACTACAACCAGGAGGTTCAATGACAATGGTAGAATGTCAGATACCACATCACCTCAGCTACTACAACCAGGAGGTTCAATGACAATGGTAGAATGTTCGATACATCAATACCTCAGCTACTACAATCAGGAAGTTCAGTGACAACGGAAGCATGTTCGATACCTCATCACCTCAGCTACTACAACCAGGAGGTTCAATGACAATGGTAGAATGTCAGATACCTCATCACCTCAGCTACTACAACCAGGAGGTTCAATGACAATGGTAGAACGTCAGATACCTCATCACCTCAGCTACTACAACCAGGAGGTTCAATGACAATGGTAGAATGTCAGATACCTCATCACCTCAGCTACTACAACCAGGAGGTTCAATGACAATGTAGAATGTCGATACCACATCACCTCAGCTACTACAACCAGGAGGTTCAATGACAATGGTAGAAGTCAGATACCTCATCACCTCAGCTACTACAACCAGGAGGTTCAATGACAATGGTAGAACGTCAGATACCACATCACCTCAGCTACTACAACCAGGGTTCAATGACAGTAGGAAATGAAAGAACTCATCACCTCAGCTACTAAACCGAGTCATGACAATAGAGTCTCATACCTCATCACCTCAGCTACTAACCAGGAGGTTCAATGACAATGGTAGAAAGTCAGATACCTCATCACCTCAGCTACTAAACCAGGAGGTTCAATGACAATGGTAGAAAGTCAGAAACCTCATCACCTCAGCTACTACAACCAGGAGGTTCAATGACAATGATAGAATGTTCGATACCACATCACCTCAGCTACTATAACCAGGAGGTTCAATGACAATGGTAGAAAGTCAGATACCTCATCACCTCAGCTACTACAACCAGGAGGTTCAATGACAATGGTAGAACGTCAGATACCACATCACCTCAGCTACTACAACCAGGAGGTTCAATGACAATGGTAGAACGTCAGATACCACATCACCTCAGCTACTACAACCAGGAGGTTCAATGGCAATGATAGAATGTTCGATACCTCATCACCTCAGCTACTATAACCAGGAGGTTCAATGACAATGGTAGAATGTCAGATACCTCATCACTTCAGCTACTGTAATTAACTATATATAGGTGGTTCATAGACAATATTTGAATGTCAGATACCTCACCATCTCAACTTCTACAATCAGAAGGTTCATGGACAATTATAGAATGTCAGACATCTGAATAATTAGATAGACGTAATTCCGATGAAAAAGTTAGGTCAGACAGTTTATTATCTTAATCTTTGGAATTCCTATTAGAATCCTGGGGTAGCGTTAGACCTCAACAGGTAACGTTTCCTCCAACATAAATGGAATATCATGCCTAAGCGCTATGGTTTCTTCATGAAAATGATATTGAACAACGGGATTGAAAGAGTTATATCTCGGAGCCACAGCTCCGTGCACTCATAGTAATCCATCTCCAGACAATCCGATTTAAAGGTGCGTGTACAAGATAAACGATAGCACTGAAGCGTAGGGAATTCTTCTACAAGTGTTTTCCTGTAGTTTTTCAATTCAATCGCCAAGTGCAAGTTTGTTTCTTGCTGTAAAGAAAGCTAAAATATCTATTCATCTCTCGCTGTGTCCAGAATAAAGTGTGGGAAAAGGTTATTGCTTTAGATTCAGTCGCTTTTTGCAAGGCTATTACTTTCTTTCAAAGAAAGCGAACATTTCTGTTTGTCTTTACCTGTGTCCAAAATAGACGATGGAATATTTTGTTTTTGGTTTCAAGCTCTCATCAATTCCCAGCTTTTACTGTAAACCAACTTTCTTTCGTGGCTACTAAATTTCGCGGTTTCAATTTCAAAACAAGTCCGCGAAAATTAACTTTCGCAAACTTTGAAAATTAAATGTAAGTAAATATTATCATAAGTGAGGTTTATATGCCTTCGCGGAGATAAACATTTGCGAATCTACTGTGATCGCGAAATTTGCTAAAGTAAATCGCACACGAAAAAAAAAGTTTGTCTTAGTGTGAAGATCAAGTGTGTTTAGGGAGGCTGCGGTAAGGTTTCATATATTATAGAATAAAACACATAATTCTGTCGAAAGATGCCGAATCGGACTTTGCACTGACAATTTTTGGTATAATCAATTAGCATCATGATCAATGTGTCGTTACCATTGCATATTCTTAAGTTTTGGACACTGGCGCGCAGATTCTGAAACGGTGCTTTGTATAAACCTATCGTGCATAATGACTTGGTGAGTTTAAAAAATGCGTTATTTAAATAACTCATATCTCATTTACAAAATAATGCCGTGAAGCCGGTTATTTTCGTGGGGATGATATTTTCGCGATTTTGCGGCACTTTGCTTTGATCGCGAAAAGTTATCCGCGAAATGTTGAAAAAGATTAAACCATTTGTACAGTAATAGCCGAAATTTTAAAACCGCTAACATTTCAAATGATGGTGGAAAATTTAAAACTGCTAACATTTTTAAACTATTTAATTGAAAATCGCGAAAACTTTGGCACGCTTAAACAAGCAGATCTGTTTGGATATTGTTAAAATCGGCTTTGCCTCACGCTAAATCGATTTGGGTTTTGCAATAAAATATGATGAAAATGGAACAGTTAAGAAAAAAAGAAGAAGAAAACAAAAAATCAAAATCGAAACGAATGGTGTAATAAAATGTGGTAATGTTTGGTATACCTTAATCTACTACGTATATTATCAGAACGAATTGAACCCAATGACGACATCTACATACGCTGTTCGCGAAAACTTTGGCACGCTTAAACAAGCAGATCTGTTTGGATATTGTTAAAATCGGCTTTGCCTCACGCTAAATCGATTTGGGTTTTGCAATAAAATATGATGAAAATGGAACAGTTAAGAAAAAAAGAAGAAGAAAACAAAAAATCAAAATCCAAACGAATGGTGTAATAAAATGTGGTAATGTTTGGTTTACTTTAATCTACTACGTATATTATTAGAACGAATTGAACCCAATGACGACATCTACATACGTTGTTATCTATCGATGTTAAACTACAATTGCATATACATGCACTCACAAGTACATAGTAGGAGTAGTAAATACCAATTTTAACGCACTGTGTTGTAATTCTCTTTCTCTGGGGAATGAGTTTATACAGTACAAAACATTCAAATCAGTGCGATATGAATCCCAAAAAGATGATGAAAATATCCTTTCAAAACACAAATTTATTTCCTTGTGCCCTGTCGTATTCCGTCTTTGCATATTACAGAGTTAGCTCCCTTGCGGGTAGGTATCGATTGTTACGTCATTATTATGTGAGCGCAATTCACGTCGTTTTCTCCGAAACGTATGACGTTACGTTCGCAAACACATAAAGTCACAATCAATACCTACCCGCAAGTGCAGATGACTCTGTAATATGCAAATTCGGAATAGCCGGTAGTTTCGCGAGTATGATGTTTTCGCAATTTCACGGGATATTACTATTATCGCAAAAAATTGTGTTCTGCTAAATATTGAAAAATTGTTAGAATATATATAGACCGAGATTCAGATGCTGACATTTAAAATCTTCTAGATTTTAACTTTCTAATTTGATTTTAAATTAAGAAAATTTTGACCCGCAAAAAAACCCCAACAACATTATACCGAATATATTGATTTTCGGGAAAACGATAGTTTCGTCAATGTTCATAATAACCGAAAAGAGCACAATTATTGAATTGTTAATACGATAGTAATTAAATATAAATTATTCGCCCATTAAAATCGGATCACACAAGCCGCTGTGTCTCATGTGCTGCGAACAGTCGTTTGACGAGCGTTCCTTTTACAGATTCGTACTTGTTGCATTGAATTAATACGGCACCGCCTTATGGAACGCGATTTGGTTTTTTTTTCCAATATGGCGGCACCCATACGAAAGCTACGCTTCAATTTAAAAAAATATTTATTAGCTATATTAAAAGCATTACAGATATAAACGCGATACCTAAAATGTTTTATATTGCATTCAAATATATAATCAAATTTCAATGAATTATTTGCATCAATTAATCTTTTTTACATCAAAAGGTAAATTTAGATGACATACGAAATACATCGGATTCGCCATCTTGGATCCAAGTGGTACACTTCAAGAAACGAACCAAATATACAGGTTCGGTTCGTCTGACACAGCGCGTTACATTACAAATGGCAGATCCGTACCGGTACAATTGGTACGAACCTGCAAATGGAACGCACGTGCAATTTGGATCTGTTGCAGTTTGTTTTTCTTAGCGCGGTATTTAAATGCTGACACAAGGAAGTTCATTCGTCAAATTTGTAGTTTTATAAAAGCATTAATGTTGAATGCTCGTTATCGATCTTCGGTAATGTACTGTGATGTACTGACGAACATAGAGCGATTGGATTACGATCTGACGCCTGAGTGTTTGTCTGGGAGTACACAATGAAACGTGAGACCGAGTATCGTGTTATGTCTTTAACGACACACAGCATGTTCTAATTAGCTGTACAATCCCCATTTACTTTAAAACAACTCTTCATTATCGCGTAGATCATGAGTAAACACGATACTGAAATAGGTTAAGTGAATACTCATGAATATGTAACAACTTTTTAACCAGCCCTGTCGCCAGAATCATTTTCATTCTCGGATGCTACAAAAGCGTCTTCCTGGCAATATACATGGTGGATTGATGTTTTCGCATTTCCACTTGTAATTGGTACACCTATTAAGATATCGTTTCCAACCCGATAAAAAGTGAAATTATCTTAAAAGCACTTTAAATGGTAAGTTGTGTATTTTAGCAAAAGGTGTTAAAATGAAATAGGCTGGGTCAAATCTACTAACCACTTTGATTGAGTGAACACATGATAAATCAATACACATTACATGAAAGTTAAAACGAAATATCAGAGAAAAAATGACCTAAATTCAGGAAACTCAAAACATCGAATGTGAATAAACTTATCATACCGAGTTTGATTTAAACATATTTTATTGCAATAATTTGCATTTTTTTCAGTTGTAAAATTTATATAAAACCTGTTTTCCAAATAATTTCAAACTTTTATATTACGCACAACCAAACTAAAAATTCACAATTATACCAAATCCATGCTAATCTGATCAATTTCACGATCGAATGAAGCATAATAAATCAAGCACTGCCAAACAGTCAAGCTGAAGTTGTTGAAGACCAATATACCACTGCATAGAATTCACCCATAATGATTACGGCTTTTATACTTTAATCTCTTAAAAATCAAAGCAGCATAACATCGCCTCCAAAACACACACAAATATTATTTCATTCATACGTCAATAACCTTTCTTGTCCATTTCTGTTTAGAGTCCATCTGCTCAATTACACCACTTATCAAATTGCCATTTTTAACAAATTGTGACCTTTACAAATGTCATTTCTGTTAATTTATCATTATGAACTGTCTTCAGGATCATGAAACAGATTTTAGTCCAAAACTGTCTTAATTTTAGTCTAAGCCAATTAATGATAATGTCACGAAACGTTACATCATTTATGATTGGCTAAGCTAAAACATATAAGTCTAAGATTCTTTCATGGTCCTGGAGACTTGTAATAGATTAAACAATGCCATAGAGTTAAGCGGAGGTTGTTGAAATACTCTTAATTTAGGTAAGATAACCACCTGTGTTCCGGAACTGGGTAAGTGTGAGTTCCATCAATGTCCAGTGGGCTCCTGTTTCCTCTCCAAAGAAAATAAACATCCATCTCAGAAGTAAACACGGTTCTGAGACTAGCAGGTTCTCTGGGAAACTCAACAGCTATGTTTACATCTTTACATATGTATAAACTGCCGAAGATATACTACTTAAATCCTGTATGTAAATACCGACCCAGTATTGAGGGATATGTTTCGACTCGTACTACATTGTTCACATACTTCCTTCGCGTCATACTTCCTTCGCGTCTTAGATATCACCCTATCATAAAGTTTAAATAACATCGTTGGTCTCAATTAGCTGTGTGTTCATCGCACACCTGGTGCGACATAAGCTATGTTTTGCATAGATTGCATTGATATGATACCACTATCTGTTTTAGTTTTAAAGGGGTATGAACAAAAACGTGTTTACAATCACAAACATTTTCAAATATTTTTTATAACCCGATGAAATAAAAAAAACTAGTAAAATAGTAATCAATGATTATAAATATTCTTAACCTATTTGATAGAATAAAATACGTTTCAATGTACGATTTCAGTGATTATTCAAATAATTAATTTTACGAAACGATACGCAACTTTAATTGTGACCTCACGATAACAACGTTTTTTGTGCTAATCACGGATTTATGTTTTTTCACGAAAAAGTGAAAAAATAGAATTGATCAATTAAAAAGGTATATTTAGAATGAAAACAAAAAACTGAATAAATATTCATAAGATATCGGATTGAATCGATCAGTCATTAAAATATTTATAAAAGTGGAGTTTGAAATATGTTATTTTCTTGTCGAATAAGCAAAGATTACATATACATGAAGATATACCGACTACGAAAGACCTTGTCAATTGCCTTAGCAAACAAATGATCGAAGGCATTTATTTTCTTTTATTATCTTCAAGTGTTGTCTTAATATTGGTTTAAACTGCCACAGCCTGACGATTTAACGTTTTTAATGATACTATCTAAGTCAAATAACTGTCTCCTTTTTAAATAAAATTTTCGAAAATAGCCTCCATTTCAACGAAATCGGCGAATGTATAATTCAAACTGAAGTGTCGTCTGCTCTTCGCAGTTACTTAACTGTCATGATCTAACAAGTAGTTATCTCCCTTTGGGGGAATGAAAAACGCACCTAAACACGAACCAAATAAAGTATAAACTATACGAGATGTAACGAACGCATATCATTGCGTCTAGACAACATAAATCGGAAACGTGTCCGAGAGTTAAGGAGACGTCCCTCGTAAACATGGACAATTGCACACATAACATTATATCAACCCTGTAAGGCAGCCACTGGCTATGTCTAACTTTGTCACCTTGATTTTAGACTTCTTTATCCATATCGATTTGACTTTTTCACAAGTTTAAAGTTTGACTGGGATGATAAAAGGGGAAGGTTCAACATAAGTAACACATGGTTTAGTAGTTTGGTTCAAGATACATTTTTAAAAGAATTATCTCGATACTTTTTTAATTACTTTATTTCATTAGTTTGAAACAATTTTATTGTAGGATTTGTAAACTTTAACATGAATTAATTAATGAATATAAGATTATTCTTAAGTATGAATAGAAAATTAAAACAACCTATCACTGCCACCAAATACACACAAAACGATTACGTCATCATTTTGTGTTCATAACAATATTAGAAGATTGAATCAGTAATGTCGCTGCTACACAAAGTATCAAAATGAAATGAAATCGGACACAACATACTTTAGATGTTGATAACATTAGATAAATATAGAAAAGGTTAATCGGACAGCGCTGAAACAGGAATGAGTAAGGTCTTAACGACTAAATTATAGATCGAAGATCAAAAATTAAATTCCGGATCGAATTCAGTAGGTCATGCCCATGAAGCCAAAACAATTAAATCCACTTCCGTTGGTATTCCAATTACATGTATATGGAAATCGTTGCAGAATGATTACACTTGAACTGGGTCCCATGATAAGATAAAACGGTATACATTTTAATCTGCGATGTTTGATGCAGCTAAGAAATAAAGTGAGAAATTGTCTTCTTTCTGTCCTCAAGAACCTGTTATTGTCTCACGTACATTGTTTTGTTTGTGTATCCGGCAAATCTAAACTCAAATACAGTACTATCTGTAGGAAACTTGTCTCACATGAACCCGACTATAAATGTATCTTTAACACTTTCCCACATATGACCTTGACATTGATTTTTGTCAAAGAAACCTGTCGTCAATTGATCTTTGATATTTGTCCTCACATGACCTAGACACTTGGTGTCTCTTTGACGCTTGTCCTCAGATAACCCCGTCGAGAGGTCGCCATTTTTGTTTTATTTTGTAAAGAACTTTCCTTATTAAGAAAGCATATGATTCAGTATTTTAATGTAAAATACCAAGCCTTTGAAAGAGAAAGAGTTTGTCAACAATACATGTAGCTCGAAGCAAGTTGTCTGCATATCAAGAATCACCTGTTGAAGCTACCTCTATAGAGAATCTATCGATCTCTGTCATTGATTCGATGTGATTAACCATTACGTCCTAATAATCACATTCTCTAGACGATTTTACAGTCCAAACAAGGCGACATGTCTTCATTAATACTGTGATATAACCGTCTAAACACTTAAATGTATAAGGCTCGTAAGTGTTCCTATTGATTAGGCCTCAATGTTCTTGTGGAGAACAAGCAATTTAATTACCGAAAGTCACGCAATGTCAATCCTTCTAGTTTAGTCCTTAGCTCAGGATGACCCTCAAAATAAACAATATTGGCCTTTGAAGTCACAAACTTCAAACATACGGTCTACTTATGTAAATAATGCAGAAAAATAGAGAGAACTCACTTTTGTTCGATGGACTGCAATTCTATTAAAAACCATATCAATCTCACACTGTACGGATATTTAGAGAGTCATTCATAGCTTCAATATATTTGGGTCATATATGCCTTTCAACAAAACTCTGACTCGTCGTTCAGCCGAAATGCAAAACGCTTTCGACATTAGCTTTCATCGATTAAATGAACTGAGATGTTCTCTGTACTATCATCAAAGTATCGATACAGTCCACAAATCGTGTTGCTGCAAAGTTCATCTATTAAGTCAAGGCACGTTCAAAGTTTGTGCAAAAGATGGAAAATTTTCAGAAAATGACAAACAAATGATTGTTTATAACTTACATTGATATGTGACATCGTGAAAAACGTTAGAAGACGGGGATTTATTTTTAAATGTAGATTTACATTTTTTTCTTTTGTTTTCATCTTAAACGAAACTTGATCAGTTTAAACGTTTAAAGTTGTTTAAAACCTGTGACTTGTACTTATTGTTCGCTCTCAAGTTACATCAAATTTATTATTACTGATTATCTAGCTATGTTCAACGTCTCATAAAATGCCAAATATTGTGTATAAACGACCGAATTCAAATGATCGATCCTGTTTTCTGGAGGCAGTTCATGGAGAGATTAGATAAACCTTTGTTAGATTGACAGTTTACAATCCATGTAATACATCTTCAACATGCAAACGACACATTTCTTTAAATGATAAATGAAACTCAATTCAGATCCAGTTTCTTGCAAGGCCATTTATCAGGCAGTTAGAATATGCAGTCTTTAGATCGAGAAGATTTTTAATACGAACCAATTGTCAGGGATGAAAATGGAATGCTATGTTATACATGTAGAAGATTCCGCGGGATAATACAGCCTTCAAAATAAATCAATGTAAACTGCTTCCCTCTCGGAACAACACTTCGTCATATGCAATATTGCAGACCCGGAAAATGTTGACGATGAATGTTTATAAGTGAACTCTGCTATAAAATATCCCATTAAGAGTGGCAGGGTAGCGAAGTTACATTCTTTTAAACACATTTGTTATGTCATCCGGCTCTTAAATGAATTTCCTTCTGTTAAAACCCCACTGCTCTTTTGTAATACATGTATTCCTGATGTTTAGAAAATGGAAAAAAAAATATTTGAAAGTTAATACATTGAAAATACGACATGAACAAATAAAACTTGATATACAAACCAGACTAAAATTTCAACAGGGAGCCAAGTGAATTTCCAAGGTGTGGTGACGGAGGGTTGTATTTAAGCCACTGTTTTAGCTAGTAATAATTCATATGACTATATATCACTTCTTAAGCATTCTTAACTTATTTGATAAAACGTGTGTATGCATCGGGGTTAACCTAAGGTATTACTGTTGACTCGTAAATTGTTGTGAAGGGCGAAGACTGACGCAAAATATGCGAAAATGCACATTTCAGGAAAACAACGTCACAGGGATGACACATATTTCACGCTCCAAATAACCCTACCACTTGGTATACTAGTGTTTATACTTAGTACAAGGGAGCGATTGTAGATATACACATCGAGTTCGTTTTTACCGTTTATGAAAATGGCGGTGGTAAATTTTACTCAAGGATACTCAGGATGTCAAGAAGACAACGCAACAAAATAATTGGAGTAAAAGAGTCACGGCGACGCAAACAGGCGGTGTCATACGGGGAAAGAATCGTAATTACACTTCAAATTGATATGATACTGGTACGTGTAGCATGGATACATTGAAAGCTGGGGTGATATATAAAAAAATAACTCATTTCTATATAAAGAGAGGGGTTGGTTGGTAATTTGACATATTACAAAATAATTACTGTGACGTACAAATAGCATATCGTTACCCAATTTCTGCATATGGAACGTGCCCCGGATATGCCATAGCATTATCCTAGCAGAGTGACACGAATGTGGCTTTGGCGTTCGGCATACGGTTAAATTGTTTACGCCACTTCTAAAAACAACGCAAATTAAGAGCTTGTCTATTCGTTTCATTAAACAACCATATTTCTCCATAAACGAACTAATCTGGATTGTAACGATTCTTTTCCTTTTTTCGTGCAGCGTTGGTATTTATCAAACTTTTTATTAGGAAATTTTATTGCACTTGCCTGAAGCAATTTCATGGGGTCCCGACATAGGGTAACATACTTCACTTCTGTATATACTCGGCATAATGGCACTTAAGGATGCCGTCGAGAATCGGGACCAAACCCGGAACTATTGACTCTCGCGTGATTACGACAGAACAGCATTGTTTTATGATAGCCCACGTTTATCTTTATAACTGTGTCATTCTTGCTGTAGCAGTTTCTCCCAACAAACTTGGGCTATTAAGTCAAGTTTACAGCCGTAGAGGAATGGATTGGGAACAATCACAAAGCTTTAAAATATCACCCGCAATTACACACAGGATATGTTAGCATAAAATCGACATATAATAAATAAAAACAATATTTTGTGCAAGGATGGTTATAACATTGGCGCTGGTACAGGATTTTCGTATTACTTCATAAAACTTATTTCTGTTTGCAATCATTGTCGATGGTTAAAGTATTAAATGTAATGAAGTAGCTTGGCATTATTTAATAAAACCATATTTGGCGAAACGACTATCAATAGTTATATATGTCGGCGATTGTAAAAGGAATATGGATCGGACGAAAAGTGTGAATGATTTACAATCGGAATATTTAGTGAAGATGGTGGGATGTTTGTTGTGTCAATGGAGGCATATGGTACCATAAAAACAGTGAGACGGTCGGTATGTTCTTCTGACGTTACAACCTATCGCCGAGGCAAATCAACGGTATAAAACTTTTCCCAGTATAACTGGGATTCAGGAACTTCAGATGAAAGAAGCAAAAGTTGTCTGTAGTCTACGTTTTATTCAAATATATTATCATTAAAAGACGCATAAGGTTTTCTTGTACTTACTAAAAAGGAAAACTGCCAAGAAAAAAAATTGACTATTTCTCAAATAGGTCCCTTACTTACGATTCAAAAATGAAGATGTTTTGGCAAAATGCAGCAGCACTGCGGAATATGATGCTTTAACACGAAACTAGAAGACTTTTACTTTTGAAGAGCTACATAGAGTATAAACAATAGGATAAGTTGAATCAAGAAATAGATTTCAATTATTGTTAAACCTCACTTTCATTTAAAATGTTCTGATTGATTGGATTAAACTTGATCACATGTCATTGAATAAGTTAGATGGAAGGTGAGGGAAATAACCCCAGGGAAATATTCCCCGAAGGAAATAACACCAGGGAAATAACCCCTTGGAAGCTCCGCACGTGACCGGAAGTTGACGTCATCTGCAACGTCAACCAACAATGGCAACGCTGTTGCTTATTTTTTGCAGCCCAACGAATTTAGCAACGTAGAAATATCTTCATGGGTTCGTTTAACAGAGATCGTTTTCTTTTAATTTTGTTCGGTATAAAAAACAATTATGCCCCTATGTGTCGGGATGCATCTAGAATTGTCTCCCTGGAAAGAGTTATTTTCTTGAGGGCTTCGCCCTCAAAAAATTAACTCTTTCCACGGAAACAATTCTAGATGTATCCCTCCACAGAGGGCCATAATTGTTTATTATATAGTAGATAAATATTATCCACGTTCGCAATATAAACAGAGAGAAGAATATGGAAAAGTACAAAACACCAAACACACATTTCGCTTTAAGTATTTTGTTTAAGCATATATGTTTTGTGTCGTGTATTACGTTGCGTGTAAACACTATTAATCGTTCTTTCTTTACAACTGGTGATTTCTAAATATAGATACGCATATGCCCCTTGGTGCGTTATGCTTTAATCACTTTGTTTCATCTTTAGATATTTATTTGTTTTGTTCTTCCGCTTGTAAAACGTTCCGCCCGAGGGAAAAACAGAATATGGTGAAAGTGTACCTGATGATCTGACCGAATCGTAGGTCCTTCATACAAAACATGTTATTTAGGTATATAAAACCTTTCATCAACACGAAACAAAAAATCAAAAATTAAAAATCATCACTTATTAATGATATAATTATCGTACCAAAATATTGGTTGTCATACAATTATCATAATTGCTTTATATTTCTATTCAGCATTATTAATGTGAAGCATTGATTTGAAGGGGTACACATCTTGCCATTTTCATTTCAACAAGTTTTATTACATGGAAATGCATATACATACATGGATTAGATAACAGGCTAAGCCTGTAAGATCTTGCTATCTTGCTAATATAGTAAGTATCTTATCAAAACAATGAATACCCGTTTTATCAAGAGTACTTAATACCCCCTCACTAATGTTTATCTATATTTTTTTTTATTAATTTCTGTTCATTATCCATATAACAGATAATAGCATATGTGACGATTCATGTAGAACAGACGAAGCCCGATGACGTGGTTTATCTTTAAACATCAATATTATTCCTGTGGCGGGATATTCCTAAATTGTAGATTGTCTATTGATGTGTTAAACAATTAAATATTAGTATTGTGTTTTAATTAATAAAATTGGTAAAATCTTTAATGTCTATGTAGAAATGTAATATTAGTAGTTTGGTAATTCTTAGCAATTATAATACGGAAATAGAAAAGTATTGTATGTAAAGTAAATATGTAAATTCTCAAAATATAATTTACAATGATATATATTTGTATTTCAATGTATTATAGATAAAATTACTTATAACTACGAATTAAGAGTTGTCGTTCGTGCTGTGGGAGTGTCTGTGAGAGAGTACTTGAATGCTAGTCCTGTATATATTTTCTATTAGTTTTGCAGGGTGTTTTACACCTGATATAACAGATTTATCTAAAAGAACCCTCTGGCCTTGTCATATTTGACACCACCATGCTACATTACACGTGTGATATACATACTGTAAACAAAATTGTTTTCGTGTGCAGTTAATATTCGCATATAACCCGATAATTTAATAAAATCGCGAAAATTAATCAACGTGAAGATGCTTTAAACGCAGATAGATTTAACCCATATAGATTTCACCGCTAACCAAATCTAGTCATTAGACAAGGAAACGCGAAATTGAATTACCGTGAAAATGAAAAAGTCAAGGAAACGCGAAATTGAATTGCCGTGGAAATGAAAAAGTCATTATGCAAGGAAACGCGAAATTAAATTGCCGTGGAAATGAAAAAGTCATTAGACAAGGAAACGCGAAATAAAATTGCCGTGGAAATGAAAAAGTCATTAGGCATGGAAACGCGAAATTAAATTGCCGTCAAAAATTAGGCAGATTTTAGTAGGTAGGCTAAACAAGGCTTATGGTCAACACTAAAGACCACTTTCTATTGTATACCAATCCCCATTTTAAACACATTTTGACCTTAAAGATAATTTTGACCTTAAAGATAATTTGGATCGTCTTTATGGACAGAACTTGTAAATGAAAGTTCCTACACGCCAAAACGTTCCAATTGAATGTCTTGTACGGGAAATACAATATTAAATTCCTATAAGAATTTATCAATCCCTTATTGATTTTTTTCTTATCTATGAAAAATTATCAGAATCACTTTATACATATATGTAAAAAATAGCCCTGAATGCGTGTCGAACAGCGCAGAAGCAGGCATGCGTTAAGTCAAGCAAACTTAATTAAAGGTACATGTAGGAGCAAATGCTTGACCGAGTAAGTCATGTCTATTAAGCAAAAATATCTAAATCCTTTTACGTTGGTATTGCAACTACGTATATATAAATCGTTGCAGAATCGTTAAACTCGTGTGTCGTAAAAGACATAAATGTGGAATTGCATTGCGGAAGTCTTACGAAGAAAAATGATGGTATAAATACGCATCTATGTAAAAAGACGTTCCGAAGATGAATAGGGCTTGACAACTTATCAGGGGCTTGATAGATTATTTTCACGCTCTCAAAGACATTTGATTGCATATCAACTCCGATAGCAATGCTGTAGACGAGTGATGCAGTATTGCACTTCTGAGGGAAATCTTAAATTAGTGTCACCTACCAGCGTGTAAGTGAGTAAGTATGAATCCAGGATACATCCGGCAGACGTCATAGCCATTGTCTGAAACACGAAACATAACGACCTTGTACATTTATATAAATGGATAATGAATAGAATATATCATTATAATGACTGTTGGGCTTGTTCAATTCACTGTCAACAAAATTCTTTTCGCGCGAAAAAGTCGTCTGTCTTTTAATCACGAATGAAAGTATTCCTAAAAATATTTATATGTTAGATAAATCTGAAATATAAGTATATCACTTTGATATCAGTGTTACTAAAGGAATAGTTCATATATGTGGCTTAAGTTTAATGATTTATTGAATAAGCATAGGGAGTGAGTCCCCTGAGATTGCGCTTAGTGCGAAGTTAGAAGGCGATTAAATCACAATTTACAAGTCAAACCTGCTTCATCATGTCTGCAATACATCAAGCGAGACCATCAAATGTAAATAAACGGAGTTTGCAAATATTTGCGTATATTCTCACATGAATTATTTACTATTATGTGGTATACTATACCATATCTCACAAAATTTTAAAAACAAGCAATTTATAAATAAAAATGATTATAGAGACATCTTGATCAAGTTACCGAAATATTCATTTCATTCGTAACCATTCCTCATTTTCCGTGTAAGCAGATACTGCCTTTGCTGTTCCTATTGACTGGTTTTATGTGCTAATGTTCATGCTTTGTCAATTTAAGTATTCCTTTATTTATGGTATTTCCAACAAATTCGCTCTTTCAAGGCAACAATTTGAACGATATTCCGCAGAAGACTTCGGGGTCCACTGCTATAAGACAGTGTTCTTGAAAGCAAACGAACGGTAAGAATTATTGAATATTTCGTACAACACATAATTGTTAAGAAAAGCATATCAGCCAAATTGTGCATTTTATACGTAAAATGAATGTGTTGCACACTCAAGATTATTCTATATGACAAAAGATTTATGTTTTAAATAAAGATTACTACAGTTGAATATACATAAACTGAGAACTGATTATAAAACAAGTTTCGACAAAATTATATCAAATAATGTCCCATTTGAATATATTTCACGTTATTTGCTATACGCAAGAAATGATGTATGACGTTATTAAATTTACATAGAGCCTCGTGGAGTGACAGATTGTGTCTGCTATTATATTACCAAATAATGTTAACCTGTTTACATTATTCTTACACCAAAACCGCACACGGACAGAATACAAAGGTATGAATTTCTGAACAAATTAAGCACCAGTGAGACAATGCGAAGACAAAAACGTTTGGATATTTTGTTAACAAATCGATTTCAGAACATCAGTATGATTCGTTTGTGCTTTCACGCGATTTTCTCCAATAAATAAAATAAATCGGATAAATAACAGAAATTAACTTGCTTAACAAGGGTGGTAGTTATATCGAGATTTTGTTTTACGAAGAAAATCAATATCTGGTTTTACTAGAATAATCGATATATTATTTTACTAAAACATCGATATATCGTTTTACAACAAATATCGATATATTGTTTTACTAGAATATCGATATATTGTTTTACTAGAATATCGATACATTTTTTACTAAAATATCTATATATTGTTTTACTAAAATATATCGATACATTGTTTTACTAAAATATATCGATATATCGTTTTACTAAAACATCGATATATCGTTTTCTTGCAAATATCGATGTATTGTTTTACTAGAATATCGATATATTATTTTACTTAAATATCGATATCTTGGTTTACTTAAAATATCGACATATTGTTGTTTTACTAAAAATATCGATTCTTGTTTTACTGAAATATCGATATCTTGTTATACAAAAATAACGATATCTCGTTTTACCAAAACAAATCGATATATCATTTTACTGAAACAAATCGACTTATCATTTTACTAAAACATATCGATTTATTATTTTACTAAAACATAACGATAAATTATTTTACTAAAATATATCACTATATTTTTTTGATAAGAACATATCGATATATTATTTTACTGAAACATATTGATATTTTGTTTTACTTAAACATATCGATATATTGTTTTATTTAAAACTTTTCGATCTATTGTTTTGCTAAGATATCGATATGTTGTTATATAGAATTATGTCGTACCTAATTAATTAATTAATTAGTTAATTAGATTAACATCCTATTTACAGTGTCATTGAGGATGGTCTCCGTGTATGCGGTATGCTGCATTGGTGAAGTGAGTGACTGTTTACTGAAACATGCTGGCAGACACAAAACAAGCACACCCAGTCCAGACACATGTAACTGAACAAAGAGCAAACCAGTCCTCCCACTCCCTTTTTGTTTAGCGATAAGTAGAAACAGAAACTACCACTTAAATTATAAAAAAATGGTGCGTGTTTGGGCTTGGTTAGCCGGTGTCAAGGGAGACGTTAGGAAGACATACGTTGGGTAGGAAGAGTAAAAGAAAGATAAGATCCAAAATTTAGCCACCTTTAGGAGCATGGAACTTCAGCAGCAGGTACAATGCTAACACCCTACCTACGAGACAGTCGTCCCATAATGACAAGGAACACACATACACTGTTTTCATTTGTTAGATAAAGATGAATAAGGGTTCATTCAAAAAGATTTTTTGAAGTTTCAATTCGACTACTATGTCAAAATATTACACACATTGAAAGCTGTCGTGCAGTTTGATTGTCGTGTCACAATACTTATTTTCCACATTTTTCAACCAACACCACAGTCCCTTGTGATTAGCTTTAAAACAATGATAGGTATTAAAGTCTAACTCAATGACAACAGGCAATTGTATTTGAGGCTTCAGACGATCCGTGTGAATCATGTACATTTCCTATTGGCAATCGTTTCAAAGGCTGCAATCACCTTTCTAAATATTTTCCTAAAGGTATTCATCTCCTGTCTGCCTTTTGCGAGGTTTCTTTAACGATGTGTGTAAAAATTCTATAGAATTACCATCACCGGTAGACCGTAATATACAGTTAGCTGTCGAAGAAACTATAGGGTGCGTAGAGACATTTTTACGACATTGTCAGCGAAAAATATGTTTGTCTTGTCGATCATTGTGTTGCTAGCGTGTTTTAACAAGGAATATTTCTTTGTCTAAAAATTGTCGTTGTGTTCATGGCTGCAGTTAGATTGACGAAATTACCTGTACACAAGGTTGCAACCATTTATTATATTCGTAGCCATGAATTCTGCTTACCACCAAATAAATTGAATGTTATCATAGCCTTGTTGACCATTGGAGCAGCGATTTTAATGATTTCTAAAGCAAATTCTTTGTTTTATATATAAAGAGGTTTCAAAAAATAAACAATAAATCAATAAATATCATGCAGAACGAACTTTTACTGAACATTTATTTTAAACATTATTTTTGGATACGAAAACTTATTTATCATCATTAACATTCCTTTAAGTTATTTGTGAATTAGCAAACATAGCACCAATAGCATCAAGGCATCTATGGGTCTTTTCTCTTTCAACTACATTAGTGGACCTAAAAGTCTATTGCAGATAAAAGTGGAATGCAGCCGAAAGCCATATCATTAATGTTTATAACAATCGTTATAGGACATTTGGCAATGAACAAGTACTTTTTAACACACACTAAAACAAAAGGAGTGCAAGACCATCAGATTTTATACAAAAGCTTTCGGAGTTCTCCGGATATCTATGTAAAGTGTCAACACAAACGCTCCATGAAAATCCAAATCAATCCGAAATGCTTCCAGGCGGTATGTTAAGGCACGCAAAATGGCATTCTCACTCTAGTTATTGGTAATAATGTATAACATTGTTTTATCGGATGAAACAAAAGAATGATTCACTAATGAAGTATAATGGATACATCACATTGTTTATCACTGTATGGTGTCTTATCTGGTACAAAAGTCTTTGAAGTAGTTTTTTTTTTATAAAAACCCCGTTTTTACCAAAAAGAAATCGGTAGATTATTTGTTTAACACATTACAAAATGTTTTTTGACAAAAATGATATCAATAATCAAAATATGGCAACGGTGTCATAATGCTGAAGGTTATTCTACACTATATCAGATAATTTCTAATTTTCCACTATTTTCATTGGCTAGTACATGGTCACATGGCGTTCAATATATAGCATATTGACTCGGTGTTTCCATTTTTTGATAAACATTGAGTCAATTTTCCTTTGCGAACGTCATTGCCAAAACGCTGCACTCTTCAGCATTGCGTTTAATATACGCATTAGAAATTGCTTTTGTCATTTTTAAAGAAACGGCATAGCTATTATAAAAATTAAGGTCCTTTGTTTCAGCCCATATAGTGTGATATCATACATCTTTTTATATCATTTTTGTAGAAACTGAAAGAAATAATACACTACGCGGGTTATATATCATTATATATGTACATACGCATTTATACCAGCAAGTGCAATTCTTTGACACGTGATTAATTAGACTAAAAATGAACAGCGTAAACACTGTCACACCACCAACAATAGGTACCTTTCAAAACCTTTCTTATCTTAAACGGACATTGGTGGCTGAAACATAATTTAAGCAAAACAGAAGAAATTGAAAACCAATTCGATCAAGTAGATATTGTAATAATTGAAAATAGGGCTGTGAGAGTGGAATGAGATTAGCTTATTTGAATTACATCATACCTGTTTCAGCAATCTATCAATTGATTTAGAAATCTGCTTCAAATTGCATTACGATTGAGTGCTAAAACCAAAACTGTATATTACAGAGTTATCTACACTTGTTAGGTATTGCTTGTTAAGTCATGTGTTTGCGAGCGTTACGTCATTCTTTTCAGAGAAAATGATGTGTGTTTCGATCACAGAAAAATGACGTCACAATTAATAACTACCTACAAGGAAGGTAACTCTGTAATATGCGAAGACGGAATATATAAGTAATGTAATGTTCAGATAGTACGCATTAATTTACATCTCAACGACGTATCATTATTTTTTTTACTTCATCGGATCATTTAAACATGTAAAGAATATCACGAAGCAAATTCAAATGTAGACGGAAGTAATAAAAAATACCCTTCAAAAGCCACAAAGGTTTTAATAGAAGAGGCTGGTTATGACTGACACGAAAACAATTCAACACATGATGCACATATTGCATGTTATCGTGGCTGTACCAGTCCGGCTTCGTCAACTACACCATTTTGTCTCCGTACCGGAAGTGATGGCAGTCAGCCCCGTCTTATGAGCGCGTGTTGTCGACAGTTGCTAGGGGTAACCCGATAAACGCTAAATGCATAGGCCGCACGCCTTATTTGTGCTAAAAAACCTGAAACCACATCTCGTTTGGCATTATTTTGCTACTCTTTAATTATAAATATTGTACAAGCTATCATTTAAGAGTAAAATGAATCACTGTGTTACATTATATCACAGTATTAGTCAAGCATTTTGCCACCAAAGAGATACGTACAGTGTATAAGGGACGTCGGATAGCACATCATTGAAAATCAATTGCACCGTGAAGCTGTTTCTTTTCATCCTTCTAGAAAACGCCATTGCTAGGTGGAAAACGTATCTGAACTACTATTACTGAAACTTTGAAATGAAAGGCCTACAACATGAATGGCAAAGTAGAAAAGACTACAATTAACACCAGTGTTTTCCATTTAAAAATTAGAGAGAAAAAGAAAACCCAAAAAGTTTACTGTTCGAGGAACGAATAGCCAAATTACTTTATCCAATGCTGTCGATATCGATATAACAAGCTCTATCGGATTAACTTGTGATGGGTGTCTTCGGAAGTACACCTTAAGTTTTTAGTGTCTTCGCCACAAGTCACACGATACCCTTTCTCACATATGCAGAAACGACCTGTCCTTGAAAGGCCATATTATATGTCACTTTTAAAGGTCGCTTAACGTTAAAATCCAATACGGTGCATACAGCCGTTGATAAAGCCACAGAGGCAGTAGTGGAAAAGCTACTCAGAGTATCTAGAGCATGGTTAATCAGTTTGACAACCCTAAAGTGCTATATGCATTTATTTCCGCTATTGTGATGTGAAAATCGTAAAAATATGCTGTTACGAGCACAACCATCAACAGCTTCCAAATGAGCCTTTTGTCTCCATCTCACATTACTTTTTGACTAGAAATTCCACAGTTTTCAATCCGACTAATGTTTAAGACGGGTAATGTGTTTTAGGTCCTTGGCATTTGTTGAGCATATTCAGCATTTTATGTGTGTATTTATTTTACTTTCCAAATGCTAATATAAGACTTAAATAAGACATTATACTTGTCAATGCCGAACTTGAGATAATACAATACACAGAAACATGCGTTCCGGAAGGTAATCGTTCTGTGTTTCTTGATCGATAACAAGCTTTATCAAATTTACATTTGGTGATGTCATCGCCTAAACGAGGATTGACAAGTGACGTCATAATGTAAATCTTATTTATGTTATCTACAAATCTTAAACCTCATCTGTGTTCCTGTCAGTTTCGTTTTTCATGACCAACCAATATAAGCATGCGTATAGATATGATATTTATACCAAAACGAAAATGTTAATATCATCAACCAGCTCATCCGGACTGTGAACTTATCACGACTGCATAATCCCCCATTCCTTAATACCAACGTACAGTTATAATCCCTTTCTTTTTTGAAATATCGTAAGTGCGTCATAACTGAATTATTTTCCATTCATAAAAATCGTTATGCTTTGTTTGCTGGCAAGTGAACAAAAATTTAAATTCCAACAATGTTACAGTAAAACTTCATGTAAAAGTACTTTTTATTTGAATTCACAAACTTCTTCACTTCAACTGTAGTCATTATTTACATGTAATGTTGTTGAAAGTTAGGCGAAATTCTCATAAAAAGCATCGACCTACCTCGCACTTTATAGAAGTTATAGAAGCATATATTCCGAAATGGGAGTCAAATCAAATAGAATGCATGATAAGGTCCTAAATAGGTCAACTAATAAATCAATACATGACAGTTATTCCATTTGGATTTATATGCTTTACAAAATTTTGGGTTAAATATTAGATTTACAATTAAGTATGTATGTCGAATTTGTTAAAAAAGTATTGATAAATATTTGTTTTAAGCCCTCAGCATCCCCAAATTAACAGTCAGTCTCGTTTAAGGACATACCGGGTTAACGAAGTGAAAAAAAGCTGGACTACCCGGAGAAAAACCACCGCCCTTCCGCCCTTATTGTGATAAAACCACCGTGGCTCTATCACATCCTTCAGGTTTGTTCGTCGCTACCCTAGACATTGATTCTCCTTTAATACTCCTGACAAGCTTCGGTTTCCAAATCCCCTGGCAAACAACTATCTTTCATGCAAAATTGTCCATACGTTTAATTAAATACATAACTTGATTTCACGCAGACTAATATGATAGCTCTAGGGATTTCACCGCTAAGCCCGTGATCCGCTATGAGGACTGGGCTCCGGGATGTAGTCTGTGACAAATTTCCCGTTATCCCTGACTCTGCTATTGTTAAACGTGTGGAAAGTAAAATGAGGGTTCTAGTTACCACGGTTTCACCATGCTATATCGGAGATCACTGTATTCCCCGTGCCTTAGCTAAGGATAGAAGATTTTAATAGTGTGTCTTAGGGCCAATATTCCTATGCCATTTCTTTTAGCAATATCGAATATATTTTTCATTCTTTGATTTCTGTCCGTTTTCATTCGAATTAGTGTTTGAGATATAAAGTGTTAATATTTTGATTGAATCACGTTTTCTCATTTGTAAGTGCAGTTAGGTCCGATATAATACAGTGAAGACATGTGCTAGGTGCACTGATAAAACAAATTTATTAGTTGGCGGGAGGTTAATTTTCTCATAATTCGCGGTCAAGTTATTTCCTACAAAATTAAATGCCCATAAATAAAAAGTAAAAAACAAAGTGAAAGTAAGATAACATGTATAGCTCATTGCTGTTAAAAGTTAACGAATGCACGAACATTTCTCCTCGAAAATTAATTGAAAGAGGACATCGCGAAATTCTCTCCTCGCAAAAATTAAACAAATATACAGCGTGCGGATAATAAAGAAATTCAGGAAGAAAAACTAGTACAGACAAACACAAAAAATGTAGAATGTATTTAAGCATTATATCCATTCATGGGCGAATGGCACCATATCTTTTATACTGGGACTGAGACGTACATTGTGAACACGATCGCGATAACAGGGACAGCCAATGGACTCGATCTAGATAAGAAATTAAGGCAATGTATAGGCTCGGATTATCAAGACTTTCAGTCGCTGAATCATTATGTCACATTAATTTCCGTATCATTTAGATACAGGAGAGCTGTTTGATTGCGATGCTAGCTGGTTAGTAGGCCATTTCCATAAGTACGCGCTTATCTGGAACAATAAATGACATTTGTCTTTGTTCTTTACTTTGGATAATTCTTTTTAAAAATAGAATCTTTCCTTGAGAAATCAATGACAAAAATGCTAATAGAAAAGAATGTGGCCAGATTCGTAAAGACAAGGGACTGCGTAAATCTTAGAAAATTATAAGAAAGAAAGATTGGCCATAAAATATTTTTAAAAGTTCACTTAGCGTTATTTTTGTGATAACTCGAAGTTTTAAATCAATTTTGTCGACTTGGGCATAACCAAGTTTGCGTGTATGTGAATGTGTGAAACTGAAGTTAAACTGTTTCATATTCAACAGTTAACATCTTAAAATATTTAAGTACAAATATGTAGTTATATCATTTTAATAATGAAAACGACCGCAACATGGAATCACCAGAACTAGGACAAAAAGAAAACTAAGTTTAGTGACAACCTTGGAATATCGATACATTGAACGAAGCATTACTCATACTCGAATCGAGAGAAAATGAAATAACAATATGCATTGTAATAATTTCTCATGAAAAATATAACATTTAGAAAAAAATCATTTACCTTTCTTTTGTTTTAATAACAACAACACCAACTACTATTACTACAAACATACTCCAACTGATGACATAATTAATGTAGAATGTGTGATTATAATTTAATAGAAAAAGACATAAATAGACGTACTGGGGTACAATCAATTTGATGAACCCACTATCAAAATAACATCTTGTTGAATTTGAAACTTAATTACTCCAAACAAGTCCAAGATATATAGAACCTTGTACTCCTAAAGTGAAAGCGTCCCCAACATCGATGGTAACCTTCATTTCAATGTAGGTCATGTTCAATTGATCATAGACTGAAACGGAAATCGGCAGATGATGCCTGAAATACACATTAAAATATATCGCGAGTAGTAGACAGAAATTTTAACGATATCGTTGAGGTACAAACCAAATTGACCCGCGAACAATCTGTTTTCCGAATCTATCTTCCATTCAAGACATAAGTCAGAATCTCATATTCATAGGTTCAACCTTGATGGTACCAAGACAAATTTAATTTGGCATAACAAAAAAAGTATTCAATAGTCTGTCTTCAAATCGGAAAACTGAATATTTCCAAATCAAATCATCGTCTACAGAGAATTTTCAATGAACGTATGTGGGTATCGAAAACTTGATATTTCTTGCTCCGTCGATATCTAATTTCTGATAAATGCTCCTAATATGAAGTACGATGTCTAGGATATTGAACATCTGGTACATTTAAATAATTGAGCCCATGTTTTCGCGACCTAGAAACGAGATTTGGACATTTTAATAAAAATGCCTCTGTTACTATTCAATATCTGTGACAGAAATCCTGATGAAGGAGAACGACTTCTAGCATATCAAACCATCTGGTTTATTGAAAAAGCGTAGGCTGATTTATCTCGACCAGAAATCAAGATTTGAACTCCCTGACAGATATGTGTCATACGAAGCCAGAGTTGTCGTTCGTTTTGCCCGACATCAGATATTTTTGCATTAAAACAGAAATGTTCTAGCTTGATTTTCCTATGACCGATTTATATGAAATTTCTGTCAGACCAACACCATGTGAAAGCTGACGTTCCTCTATCGAACCGGACTTAAAACTTTTGGGATGGAGTTCAAGCAAGCATCATGACCTCCATATGCAGTGATATGAGTTACTGATCACAACAAGAGCTACCTAGGATATAAAGTGTTTGACAGTCTTCATAACACAGTGATGAATTTAGCTATTATTTCATACCCCCATTATATATTCTTCCGCCTATATTTTACAACCGTAATAATTATCTCACATGGAATCAACAGACAATGGATAACGAAGATGAATGGTTTATTTTCCGCACGAGTGGTTTCAGAGGTCGGCCGTTGAGTGTGGATACATGGCTATTGCGTTTTCTAAGTCGACCGCTGGGACTATTTTTCTCGGTCCTATTAGCATTGTTATCGCCAAATGTCTTGTTTTCCATTCGATATGCACGCTTGATAAAGTAAAATGCATCAAATGAAGCAATCCATCATTGGCGTGTATACTAAAAAGCCGTTATCTGTCATTGATTGCCAATGTAATGCGACTATGTAGGGCTCGGAATGGATCGTTAGGCTGTGCCGGTCTCATTACCCGAGCCATTTAGTTCCAGAAGAAGAATTCATGAGGCTACGTCACTGATTCATGTGCACATATATACAATTTTGCATATTTGTGGATACCCTTGATGCCGTTTGTGTTCAATTATTTATAAAGACTGTAGAATTTGTTGCCAAAATATTTCATTCTCTTATCCAAAGTGGTATTTTTTCTGTTATGTGTGACGCTAATCGATGTAAAATTTAAACATAATGTGTTTCTTGTAGCAATGTTTTGATTTTTATGGCTCCTTGGGAATATGCAGCATAGGAATACTTATGTAGAAAAACAGGAAAAAATCCTTCCGAGTGTCCCTACCAGGATAAACCCCGTGTCTTCAGTGTGGAAAAACTACAGCTCTACCAGCTGAGCCAAAGAAACCTGCTCCGACAGCTGAGCGACAGGAGCTGTATTTAACATTATATAAAAATCATACCGACCGGCGATTTTTACAGATACGCTGCATATCAAATAAGAGCAATGTACAACATCGTTGTACGAGAAGGAACAAACTGTTAGGATGATAATTGTACTGTATAGCTGCTAATATTCGCGAGTGTTTTGATTTCGTGGATTCATCCAAATTTGCGAAATTTGATACCTCAGCAAAATGTATCAAAATCATAATTTTACATATTGCATCACGTCGTAAGGGTTATGAATGACACTTGCAAATGCTACAAAAATAATTCGCGAAAATTAATTAATCATAAAATCTAACAACCATGAAATTTACGAATTATCCAGTATTAACCAGTGGTACAGGTAACAACAGAGACAATAAAAATAAGCTCATTGAATATTGTCACAATTGGTTTATTTGTGGCGAAGAAGTATATTGTTACTAATTCAAAATAACGAATGCAGTCTATTTTTAGATTAGGTGCGTTCGACGGCATATATTTCACTTGTCTCCATCATCAATACTCCAGGGATTACTATCACCGCCATCTTATAATCCTGGATGACCTGTCCTAAATACATTACACGCTCTACCGGCGTCAGATTGGGCCTGTGTGATGTCCATGTTTTTGAGGTTAATAGCAATTTTACACGACACAACAACGACCGACCATTGTCTCGTCAGGTTCCACGTACATTTCACTCTACACCTTTCCATTTCTACGACCAATTGTATAACGCTGTCAACCGTGCAAATGTCAAATTTCGGCTCCTTACTCGTCAGAGCAAAGTGTGGAACGGCAGCATTTACATAGAAGAGACATTTAAGTGGAGTCTTTGGAGCCGAAATAGTGTGCCATTATGACGATTGGGATAGAAGTGTGTCTCTGGTAAATGAAACTGTGAGAGTGTTCCAACTTAATGAAACCTCTTAAAATGTACATTTCCGATGTTATTGTAGAAATAATATATTGTGCTTACTGAACTACAGTTTGATGTTACTAAACAAGCAAAGCATTTTCATAAAAAAGAAAATCAAACTGTCATGGAGAGTTGAATGCCATAAGATAATAATGTAATACGTGTCCCGCGGACCTTTGACACCATTTACTTTTTTCTCTGAAATGTTCATTTCATCGAAATTTTACCAGCATTACAAATGCAATCTCATTATAAAGGCAATACTGCTTTCCTTGAATTTTTATTTTCATTCACAGTGATTCTTTATTTATCGGATTTTACAATTAGTTTTTTTGATATCCTATTATCCGACACCGTATTTACTTCTGTTTTATTCGTTTATATGCAGTCAGTACAAATATGTGCACATAAAATAGTGACGTAGCAACAATTATTGCTACGTCATCGTTCTTCTCCATTGTGTTAAACTTTGTTTACCGGCGTAGTTACATCACAGTATCACTAGAGTGAAGTGTAACGACGACTGTTTTATCACGTGGAATTAAAACCTGCTACAATTTGTATATATCTAAATGGATGTTTGCTTTGTACCTTAATGTACATTATGAGTGTAAAATTCGGCTTCTAAACGACTTTTCATTTATTGGTTTGTTTAACGATATACATTTGCAACACAATTGATGCTTATATTGTATAATGTTCAGAACCCTTGAGAAATAATGTATCGAAATATTTCAATCATCCTGAAATTAATTAATACTATACGCTACTAAGTGCACCATTGCAACCGACGTAGCCTTAATAAATGCTCGTATGATATGTCTCAGAAAATGGTCGTCAAGGTAAACATTATGTTACCATGGGGACCGCCGACATTACGTTGACGTCAGAAGACTGGTATTGTGCCAATAAAATACTTCAATTAAGCTGAGTACAGACGTTAATTTACCACAAAGGGAAAATGCAACCTATTTCCTTTTACTAATTGTTTTATATGTGGCATTAATGTTGTGCAACATTTTTTTTCTCAGATGAACCAATCGTTTTGTGCACGACAACCGTCTGATAACAAGAAGTAATATGCCTATTAATAAACGATTCCAAATCGACATTAAATGCAATTAAATTATAATCAGATTTGACCGGGTGTAGTGGAGACACGATTCGGTGCGTGGTAGACCTTCAGACTGAATAAGTGCCGTTTCTGTTATTTCATATGGTAATATACCAGTCATTGACATTTCAATCTTTTTCGTGAACATATTCGCTAATATGAAAGGTACTGGTTGCGTAATTTCATTATAAAAATAAATTGACGACTCATGTAAGTCCGAAATGGCAATAAGACGCAATCTACTTTTCTTAAACATCAATTATACAATTCGGTCAAACGTGTTAAATTAAATCATTTCTCTAATTAATACATTTCGGGAAAAGATACAATTAATTAACGTTAACTGATATGTATGCATTAACAGGTTCGCGGAATCAATAAATGTGTGTTCTGAATGTGATTCCAATCAAATGCAAGGTAAATACACTCAAACTGTAATCCATACCTAGTACTAGTACATTACTGGCAACATATTATTGCATTATTTACACTTTTTTAGTATGGCTCTATATTTGATAACTCCTCGATGCATTTTATTATAAACTGCTTTAAAACAGGCAGTTCTTCAGGCTTAATACATAAACATACAAAAGTTGCATCCGCATTCTGAAAATTATGAAAATATTTTACAAAACTACTCATAAAATTTACAATAAGTTATTAAGACCATTTGAGTCGACAGAAACGGACATGTAGGTATATTTTTACACTATTTTTACACTTTTAAAAGTTCTATCTAATAAAAGCTACAAAGGAAATAGTGTCAAACCATCTACGTTAACTCGAAGCTGACGAAGTCAAGAGTTACACGCCGAGTTATTAGAGTTCAGTCATAATCTCGCTAAAAATCGGGTGAAAACCTTTCTACATATTGAGAAACAAAAAATAAGTACTTTCTCACATAAAACAACGGAATTAAAATCAAACTGCGTTATCTCGAAGCCACCGAATAAGAATTCTTGAGTTTTTACTTGAATGTGTAAAAATGTTTAGTGGTGCCCAATAAATCATAAAAATTTTCGAATTAAACAGGGTGTTTGATTTATATGTTTCGAGTTAACAAGGTTCGAATCTAATTGATTGCCTAATGAGATCATCATGATCGTTCAACTCTTAGAACATTCGTCACTTTCTATTATAACTGTTCGTGAGCATATAATTTCCGTTATAGTGTAAAAATAATGCCTAAATTTAATCAGAACAAGAAAATTGCATGCCATATAGGACAGAATTAATCTGATATTTCCTCCATTTAAACAATAGAATAAATATCAACTACAACAACTACAAAGAGCGTTAGAAACTAAAAGCACAGAATGGCGATGATTTTCAATTTACATATTTAAATTGCTTATTTAAATACGCAGTATAAAATAAATGTTTGATAGTGACGTTTATAATTTTCTAATGTCTGTCTTAGCAAATCAAACCTTAATAACCACTATCATCATAAACTGTGCACTTTGAACAAGCAAGAGAACCGAATTGATGCTTACTGGTATGCCTCAAAAGTGCAAAGTATTAAATTCAATACAATTACATTAATCTTCGAAAGATATCGCTGAAATTGTCTTTCATCGGAATGTGGAATATAAAGTGCAAATGTGTTGGTATTATGCAGGTAATTGTTTGTTTTTGGTAGCAAAATGGATGTTATTTAAAACGAATTGTGGAAAAAATTAATGTTAAATGTAGCACGATATAATTCATTTCCCCAACATTTCCATTATCCATAGATAATTATTTTTTAAAACGCCCAATGGATGGAAATTTGATTTTTATTTTGTATCCTATTTGATTGCTATCAGCGGAAAGGTTCTTCGATAACCATTCGGAACTCCTTGGTTGTACTAGGCAACACGTAGCGACATCCAAGGAGTTCCGAGCCTTCCGATAAAAGCACAATGGACTTCTTTCTGGTTATTTCAAAATGAAACATTTCGCCCTGAATATTGCGACGCGTATTCAATGAAGTACCGGAGTAAAACACCTACTTTCCGCGGATACTTATTTCGCGTTTTCTTGCTTCACGACTTTTTTCACGACAAATTAATTTCGTGATTTACACACTCGCATGGTTCTTAAAATATACTTATGTTTGGAGGTGTACACATGTATGTATATATTTAAGCATTGAACGTCTTTCAGTGGGCTTTTGAATCTAGAATGAAGCATTCGTTATCGTCAAGGATTGAAAAGCCATTCGAACAGCCGTTTTCCGTGATCTCTGGCACGACAATTGTGATGTCACAATGATAATGATGTCATAATAAGCCCTTGGAGTTTATAGTCTTATCCTTTGGACGGCCGTAACGTATTTATACGTAATTATTCATTTGCCCCATTTCATGCACCCTTCTGGAGCCCCACTGAGACCGTTGAAAACTAAATACTAGTTTTTTTGAAAAGAAGATATTCATCCTATATAGCATGTCAATATCGATTCGGTCATTGCATTAGTGACGTCACAAATCACCTTTGAACATGCCCAAATAAGTCAAAAATTGAGGTCTGAAATCCGAATTTTAGTGTGTGCCCGGAAACCTGTCGTTGTGAGCTTAATTATCAAGCAAACCATGGGCTTTTGAATCTAGAATGAAGCATTCGTTATCGTCAAGGATTGAGAAGACATTCGAACAGCCGTTTTCCGTGATCGCTGGCACGACAATTGTGACCTCACAATAATAATGATGTCATAATAAGCCCTTGGAGTTGATAGTCTATATGACTGCAAACTGCACTTGGTAAGATTACATAGTTGGACGTCAGTGGAAATGTATATATACATATGTAAATTCAGTTGGAGTCATTTGGTTCTAATCTATGCGTGATGATTCATTTTTTGTGATATGTTTTCGGTTCCGAAATTCGCGTTTTGTATGCAAAATCAGTTGTTTTACAGTATTATTTTTTTTGCTGCCTTCAAGATATCCACATTTGCCCCAGAATAAAACACGTAGTTTCTCAAAAACTCATAATTAACACTTTAAATTGATTACGATCGCGCTCAGGACTTTTTCGATAAGACGTTACGTGTCAAGTGACCATAAATGACGTTGGCACATTCATAGGGAACCACTCTACTACCTATCTATTAAAAATAAAACAAAAAAGATTCGGTCAATATGAGTCTGATCCCTCTTCTAGGATTTTATGTCAATTTTATGAGATTTTAATTTATAATGCGAAAGAAGAATATATCTAATTTCAAGAAAAAAAAAGATGATATAGATACAAAACAAAAGGGGAAAAACCGGAAAGGTCATAAGCACGGGCAGATTTTAAGATATCAAAAACACATAATACAAAAAAGATTTTCTAGTTTCCATAAATAAATTGATAGGTATTTGTAACGATATCAAATTTCTAAGAACTACTTTACTATGAATTCAAAGCGTCACTTTTATGAAAGTTTTTTTATAACGCACACGTAGTTCAAATGTCTTAATAAGAAGAATAAATACATGTATGTATGCTGAACTTTATGTCTTTTACAGTAACAAGGGATTAGCTTATAATTAACAAACATAGCAAGTGTAAATAAAGCTTGTAAGTAATCTAAACCAATGTAATGTTCTTTTTTATGTTGTAACTTGGAAATGATTAATAGCAAATTGTTTTTGTGACTTATTTTCTTCTTCGCGTCATTTGACTATCGGTATCACCAAACACTTCAATTGAGGAAAAAGTATAATAAAGTTCGATTTATTTTACACATAATAATTTTACTTTCAAGAGAGTGCTAATATCTTCAAATAGTTTCTTCAATCTTTAAAAAAAAAACCTAGTATATTCACAGATAACAGCTGATATTGTTAGATGGGATGGAATGGGCTGGTGATTATTGATTTTATTCCAAGCCTTCCAAGACAGAGAGGAAAGGCATGGTTTCCAATGGAACACCCATAAAAACTTGGAGTAACGACCTTTTCGGTCCAGTCCCTAATTAACTCGCGTTCTGGAACACCTGACCACGCTGGCCGAAATGGGCAAACATCGCCAGTCTCCCCTGAAAAGTGATTCTTCACAGACGAAACTTACAGCTATTTTATGACCTGATCAGTCGTAAAACATTATTCTTACTAATGTATTATATATGGACATGTAACCCCTTTAGCTGCTTACTTATCAGGGGACTGGCTGACCTACTGTTAGGTCAACTCAGAATGCTGGTCAGTGTTAGGGTGTTAGAACTATTCTGCAAATGACGAAAATGTAGGTCATTATTTTTTTTCAACAGTTTCATCCACTACGCTTGTATATGAGTCTAAGGTTATTGGTTTTAAAGTGATCGCATGGACTACATGGTTCACTGACATTTCATTAAGAAGAGAAACAATTCTTATCGATCAGAGTTTGTTCCCTTGTTAAGGTACACTATCATATAGCTGGTAATTTCATTCTTCTTGATTCTATGTATATTGTTGAGTTCGCGAGAATGAAATCCGCGAACAATAAGTAATGAAAGTCGGTCGCTATTGTGTTATGCTATCACGCATCCTGAATAAATGCAATGAAAGACAGCTTCGCCGTAAGTGAAAGTAAAGTGATATTGGTGTTTGTCTTGAATGCATCTTAAACTTCTTACAGCAATACATGTACATTAGGCCCTACCCTAACCATATTGAACTGTATAGCTACGACAAAATCTCATTACGGTATAGTTTTTATCTTAATGAAAAGACGCGTATCCAACAACAATGTAGTGATCTAGTAGAATGTTTGGGATTACAGTCATTAAAAACCTTTCAAGTCCTGATTGCATATATGACTCTGATGAAGCTTCTATGAAGCTTAACATTTAATGGAAGTACAAAATACGATTACATTATAATCCCATAGCAAAATTAAAAACCACGGATAAAACAAGCAAACGAAACTTTCAGACACCCATATAGCTTCGAACTTAATATAGATGTGTTGCTCAGCATCAAAATTTTTGTTGTTATTGACGAACATCGGTAAATGTTACATTGTTTTAGAAAAGTGTTTACACTATTGTCGACTCAAAGGGTAGATACCCCATTTTCTAGGAAAATTATATAAAATATAAGTATATGTTTATGCCGTTCAATGATAATATTTTTCAATTTACCAAAACTATGGTAATAGCATTGACCATTTCTAAAGGACATGATGATATGAACAAATTACTTATTTCCGTCACTGATGTTATTTCCCCTTTCAGGTTTTGACGGCAGGGGGGATGTTGGCAAGCATAGTCTATTCACGGATGCAGTATGCACAAATGGTCAATACCGTACGCGTAATGCATAAAGAGCCCGCGCCTATGCTCTATTTGCGTATGCGTAATTTAGTCTGACATGGTTTGTTCATTACGTCCTGTCAAAGCCATACTGTAATAGGGTAATATTATTCATTAGATGATGCAAAAGGTTTTTACCATAAAAACCGATTTTATTCCATCATGCAATATTTGTTGTTATGAGACTAACTATGACGTATTTTATTTCATCATATGGTGAAGCCAATTATTTCCGCGGTTCAAAGTTTTCACGATTTTCGCAATCTGTTAAAGGTGATATAATATTCCACAATTCCTGAATAATATCCCTTGATCCAAATTTCGCGATCGAACCAATGTCCCGCGAAATCGCAAAAATATCATGCCCGCGAAAATTACCAGCTATAACGGTATGCTGTTATGAGCATAACTTTTAAGACATAAGTTCTGGTTTGGTTTACTTTATTTATGTCCTATTACCAGCCAGGATTATTTAAGGACGGCCTCCCGTGTATGTGGTGTCTGCTTGTGTGAAAAACGTGGAGCGTGTTTTGGGAGACTGCGGTATATTCATGTTGTGTTTTAAGATAAAACATGTACTGGTGATTATAGTATCATTTTCTGACATGAACCTGTACTGTTAAAGTGTAATATGTTAGCAATTATTTGTCATGTACTGTTTTGAACCTTTGATATATCACAAAACCCCGCTAACTCGAAGTTGATCATGCAAACACTTTCTGATTTCGTTGAATTCGAGTTAAGCTTACTTCAACATAAGATCAAAGTTTACTCAGGGCATTAAATGATTTGATTTAACGGGATCCTCGAGTTATCGATTATTCGACTTACGTTTCGTTGAATGTATGATGAAAACGAATACTTCTAATCTAACTTGATATTCGATACTTGCTACTCGGGCTACTTAACAGGGGTAGGCTGCTCGAAATAAGGAGATTTTATTCTTGACTGTAACAGTATTGTTATATGATGGCTTCATTATGAGTATTAATTAAAGGAACATGTTGCAAGTTATTGGCTTACCGTAAATACTACACTCATCACACGTTAATTAACAATTCAAAGAAAATCATTAAATGTTAAATTTCATAACGTGGGTCGTCTTATGTTTTCGCCGCCGTCGTCATAATTATCATACAGTAGATTATCACTCACTATACCACACGACAAAACAACGGAATAAACTTCCATTGTTGATATATATTTACATAGGGATTCTTGCATTTGTTTGGTTTCATCTCAGGCCATCAATAATGATGTACTGATTTCTAAGTGTTATTGATAACGCTGTGGGTAAGTGGTGATTTCATTAAGTATTTGCTAATTACAAAATATAGAATTGAAATTTTAGTGGTTACTTAATCCCATAGATTCCCAATTGTGCACCGTGCTACACTTTGTATTTGCCAAAATCAAGAACCATTAGCGAAGCCTAATGTGTTTCTTTCACACTAATAAATGACATAAAATCGATACATGTTATTTATGTTACCTTAAAAGATTCGGTACACGTAATACTTTATATTAGATTTACATTTTTTTTTAAATTTCATTTTCATTTTATTTTTTATATTAATCATTTCATGATTTCATGAAATTAGATCAGTCGGTTTTACTGTGATATGCCAGAAAAGCCCATGGTGGTGAAATGTTAAACTCGCTCGCTATCTGCCATTACACATTGTGGTCGAACATCTTGTTTGCCGAACCCTGTCCCTTGCTCGTAGAGTAGTGCAACTTTTGTTTAGAACTGCTCAAATCGCTCTCACAGTAGTGTGTTTACCTTACTAGGGGAATTATCTTGCCTCAAAATCATTTCATCACCTCCTTAGTGGTTATGTAGTTCATTTGTTAAACGTGCGTGACTTTGGCTCGGGTATGGGTACAGCGTCCATATTGTACCTGCTTAATCGTATTGATCAACGATTTGTAATTACAACGGTATCAATTAAAATACTAAACATTGACGTGGAATTTGTTAATATTTTGTGTTATATGTTTCATAAGAAATGTAGAACAATACGTTTATGCCATAGTTTGCTTCTTGGTTATGTAAAAGAATTAACCCGAGTGAATTTTCTCTTTAATTTATTTATTTTGTAAAATTAGGCAGATGCCTATTAATACGCTATTTTAAAGGATATTTAAACATGGAATCTTGAAGTCATCTATCAAACACTTGTTTGAAATATTACGGATCTTTTTTACTTTGTCATACAATGTGAAATAACATACGACATGACATATTAAATAACATTGAGCCAATGATCACCCCAGATATTTAACTGTATATAATAGGTGTTTACGATAGCAGTCAAAGTAACATATAAATGATCGATAACTAACAACAGTGGAAAGGAAACAGCTCGAAAAGAAAATTAATTAATATAAATCATGAAATAAATATTTGTTCTATAAGATTAAGTATAATCATTTTTTGTTGTAATTTTCAAACAAACAATGAACAGTGTAAATAGACAGAATTTTTGGTAAACATCACGTGATTTAAAATAAATTCACGTGACATGTGATCACTTTCAAGGTAAAAGTCGCTTGTCTTAATGATGTCTGCAGTATTATCAATTTGTTCATCTTCTATCCACTCGACTGATATTGTAAACACACAAACCACGTGACCTGCCCGAGTTATACCTTGTGTGTAATAATGAAGATACACCAGGAAAGTTCGCCGAGTCCATATTTAAACATTACAGGAAGACATTTTTATACTAATATTGATTTATTCGAATTCATAACACGACATATTCATTACAAAAAGAACGATTAAAGCTATTTTTATATTTATCATAATGTTATATCTAATCTTGTGTATAATTTGAGTATTGCGATTTGGTGACTCATTCAGTTTTTGATAACTCATATAGAACTAAAAATGAAGATAAAAATAATTGTGTGAAATTCGAGTATTACGATTCGATGATTAATCAGTTTTTGATACACCATGCAGATAGTGATTTTGAGTAGTATATATTTTGTCTAGTATATTTTAAGTTGGTCTTCAAATTATGTCCTAGATAATTCACAATTCCAACTCATCAGATATGTCCTGGTTGACTGCTGTGTTGGACAATTAAGAATATGTAACCTGAATGACCCCACCAGATATACCGACTGACCTGTGAGAAACCCTTATTGACCAGTCGAGTAATCAAATTAATCACGTGTTTGACCACCAAGACCTTCAGATAAAATGGCATATTAAGTCGAGCCATAAGGATGATTATAATCATAGTGAAGTGACAGTTCAGGCTTTTTTTCATTTTCTTTTTTGAGCAATTCATGAAACAAGCGTCACAAATATTGTTTGCTCGCGTACATTGGTCGAATTATCGCAATATAACAAAATAGCCATGCATAGTTTGTCATAGGTCACGCGAGTGTCTGCAGATAAAAAATATGTGTACGTCCTGGCGTTATCTAAATATAACCTGTCACGTACTTTGTTATCAATGATTTTAGAAAAGTGAACATTAAAATTCTTACCTTGTGGTTTTGCACCAGACTGCGGATTATGCCAGACTTCTTAAAGACGCTGTCTTTGATGCGGAACAGGTATCGGTCACGCACGGAGAACTTCCGTGCCGTCTGCTCCGGGCTATCGTGACCGTTACTTTGACATATTCCTGTAACATCCAAAGAGATGGAGTTGATTCTAGTGGCTGAGCGGTCAGTGGTCACGAGCTATGTCAATCAGTGAGAAAAAACCATATAAACACAAATGACCGGTCCAGGAAATTCGACTGGGAGATAATTCAAAGACGACACTTGTCCGGACACAACATTCGATTCACCGTTATTTCAAAAAAGCCATTCTAGAGACTGGACCTTATAGGAGTTTGTGCGGTTTCCTATTGTATGACGAGGATTTATCACTACAGCTCCTACCAAGATGAATTATTCTGTTGAAATCGAGCGATTCTGGAATCAATCAGATAAAAACAGTTTTACATGTGAATAATTTGTACCAAAAATACAATACAGGAGATGAAGGGGGACCTATCGACCACGTGTTCGTGGTGGATGCAAGAGAGGACAGTGAATATTCATAGTCCTCGCTGTCTGTCTCATATACATTAATTCCTGCAATCATACAGACATACCGCTGTCTTTTGTTACGCTAGCAACCGGAGATACACTTCTCTATATCCATCAGTGAACAAACGATGCTTCAGAGATGAGATGGCAAACATTGTTAGATATAAATATTTATAGCCCGCCGCGATACCGTTCCGTTGCGTTCCATGTCCAGGCGTTTTAACCTAATTGCAAACAGTAGAAGAACCGCGATATTAATCAAATGTTTACTTTAAGTGGCTTTTGCTTAGCTTAGAAAATCCCAGAGAGCGAAACAGGTCAAAGTCATTAAGAGCAAACTTTGACAATTTGTAGAAAATATCCATAAATATAATGCATTTATATTCAAACTAACGTCTCTTGCATAACGGCTTACATGAAACATATTTTGAAGCAGACAATGAAATTATAGACAGCAACATGTTATACCGTGACCCTAATCTCGACTCAAGGCCGAGAAAACAAGGCTAAATATACAAAGTATTCACGGACTCAATGATGAAGCCCGAGGATAAATAGTTAAAATCTCCGAAAGAGTGTAAATGTTATTTGATTTACTGACATTGCGATTCCGGTACTAAATAAGAGAATAACCATGACAAAAATCACTAGACATGGAAATGCGATGGTATATGTTACCGTCAAAATAAACATTATTCCCAATCATGTCGTTTGGGTTTATGAAGTCATAGACAAAACGGAATGACAAAGAAGCAAGGAAAAAGAATGTCCGTCTGTGTTTGTCTATGACCTCATGAACACAAAATATATTGAGAATAAAGCTTACAATTTAATTTGAATTACCCAGTGAAGTACTAATTAAGTATTATTTCGCAAAACTTTTACAATAAAACAAGTTTGAGCGTATTGATATCTTATCGAATAGTTTGGCTAATGACTGAGCCACTTTTAAAAGTTCCCGGGAAAACGTTCTGTATGCATGACGTCATAATACTCGACGTACATTTGTTTCAGTCTATGAAAAAAATCCTGAAAGATCTAATCATTAGAAATAAGTGTAACATGTGAAATTAAATCATATATGAATGCACTTACCATGGCGGTCTAAACTAAAGCGTTTTAACGGGAAATAAGGCAACTTAAAGCATGATTTGAATTTATCTTCGTTTGAAGATATAACAAAGTTAAGCTGTTTACTTTTATCAAGGGTCGGCTTAGCATTTTCGTGTAAAAACCACAGGTAAAATAAAGTTACTTTGATTTCCTTTTTTATTCATATCATAGCAGTTCATTATATATAATTTTATTTTTTTCATAACAATGTATGTGACACAATAGTTTAAGAAATCATGTGATAATCTCTAAAACAGTTGAGAATCATTTTCATATGTACACACTCTGTGCAAAGTGTATTCACCTGCCGTGACTCTTGAGGCTATTTAAAATTAACCCTAGTTTGATAAAATGTATAAACAATAACTACTTGTTTCGGAACCTCTATATCTTTAAACTGATATCACCCCTTTTGCATATGCGATAAATCCCCAGGTTCCACAGATTAATATCTGTCCGGGTTAAATCATATTTTCCTTAAGTGATATCACACACCTCGAAGGTCTTATCACACACCTCGAATTGATATCACACCACTCGAAACTGATATCACACACGTCGAAATTGATATCACACACCTCGAATCGATATCACACCACTCGAAACTGATATCACACACCTCGAAATTGATATCACATACCTCGAAATTGATATCACACACCTTGAAATTGATATCACACATTCTCGAAAGTATGACTGTACTATTTTGTATGATTTCTTATATAAAACAACATTTCATGAATACCAGTCAATAGTTACAAATGTTTTGGCATTATTTAACTATGATATAATTATGCTATAAATATTTCATTTACATGTATCTCAGACAAATCACAGTAAGCAAACATGATTAAAGAGTTTATAACATAACCATTTAGATTTCACACCCTAATCATTCCATAGGTCTTGATATCGGCCCCAGGCCTTCAATCCTCCAGCTGATATCTGAAACTTTGGACTGATAAGGGGGTGATATCAAAATATCAAAAATTTCTAAATATCAAAATGATCATGTAATAATCTCTAAATCTCAAAATTATCATGTTATAATATATAAGTATCAAAGTCATCATGATTAATCTCTAAATCTCAAAATTATCATGTAATAACATCTGTATATCATGTTTTATCAACACATTTAATCTTAGAAAGTTTCGCAAACTTCAACATGATTCATGTATATTAGTGCATTCATGCCTTTAAATAGCAATGATAAATGAACGGATTCACACCATGTAAAATAATTCCAATAATTGCTAAATACTTCTGATATTGATTTGTGTTGCTTGTTATAATCAAAAGGCTATCAAATCATTAACACATGCCCTCTGGGCCTCTTTTTTGTCTTTTCATCAAGTACATAGCTACCATTGAAACTGGACGCCGTTCTATAGGGTTTTCCCACAGAGACCACTGTGGCGAAGAAATACGCCTCCTCATATCAGTGGACAATATCGGTGTTGAAGCCCGTGTGTCCACGACCTGTAGACGATAGCCGTCGGTCAATTTCAGCATTGGATATCAATAAATACGGATCAGATGTTTTCTGGATGAAACCTCGATTTATAATGAATTTCTTGTTTACCGGGAGAAATGATATTATAAGCGCTCTAGTGAAGCAAAAAATGGTCCAATTAGTCCCGGCATAAATTTGATACCAGTGCAGGACACTGGGACGCTCCTATACCTATTATCAACAAAACTGTGTCTTATGCTGATGGGATAATTCTGGTGTCGCTTCCCTTTTGTCTGAAATCTCTTACAACCCTGTGGCATATATATACACGTATTGAATTCTTACTTAAGGCTTGTGTTTAGTATATATGTCTTCTTCGGCTAGATGTGATAGGTCAGGCATACCAGAACAAAGTCTTTGTTTAAGGCATTGTTCTGTGAGAGCCATTGACATTTTTTTCAAAGGAACCCAGGGAACCTCGGAAGCAATACAGCGGTGGAATATAAAGTACGCTTCTCGAAACGTAATTACAAACAAGCACATCAATTTCTATAAAACCACAATACCGTACTGGTGGCACAAAGCCATGCGGTCACTGCTAATATTTCGTTCGTAACGCCAGTTTCATAAGTAGATTTTCTTTTTTGAGGTGGAATATTGATTTATCTTAAACTAGAATATCGATTTGTTTAATCATTTGCGTGTGGGAGGTAGTGCAAAACACAATTTAATCTCAGGTTTCCTTCAGTCGATTTCAGGATAAAACAGAGTTGTGTTACTTCAAAGAAAACAATCGAAGAATAACAATAGCTACACAAATATTTAGTGGGTTGGACATATGATCGATCGCAAAAGGGAAAATTAGTCGTGTAGGAAAAAAATCATTATTTCGAGTTAGACAATTTTATAACGATTTCTACTTTCTTTAAGAATAAAAGAAACAAAAATAGCTATAATGTATGACTTACGAGACGCGAAAAATGTAAAAGTACACTTTACATTAACTAATCGTTAAATAAATGCCTGAAGGCACATCTTTAACCGAAACGGCTTTTAATTTTTAAAATGGGAATGTTGAACGAGTTTGATAATTTTGTAGAGACGCGTAAGTTATTAGCTTACCAGTATTACTACACATGTCATTATCCCCTTCTGCACAATTTAACTTGAAAAAAAAATCACGTTAATTTTCTATTTTTATTTTCAATTTTAGCGCCTTAGTTGACTACGACTGTGCCAGACGCAACCCAATGAAATTAATCTTCAATCTTCACATAGATTATACAGGAAATCTCGCATTTATTGGTATTGTTACATTGTAGCTCATGCTGTCCTATGCTATCATGGTTTTAGGAAGCTTTTGATTTTTGTTTAAGAAATGTAAAATGTAATAAGCCCTCTACCTTCATCGAGATATAAATATTATCATTAAAACGTTTAACTAAATAAAACAACTAGGAATGACAAGATTCAGATCTAATTTAACATTACCTATGTTTTTAAATTTTTAGGTATTAGCCAATATAGTTTTCCAATAATGTTATCTCAATCTAACCGTTTGATAATAAAATCTAATTCTCAAGTTTTGGACACGTTAATGATAAGTTTAATCTGAAATGCAGATTTTTCATGATTACGTCATATACTCTATAAAGTATATGACGTAATCATGAGAAATCTGCATTTCAGATTAAACTTACTTGTCAACTTCCACGAAAAAATATACCGTCAAAATACTGAAATGTTGGAGCCATTGTTAACCTCAGCATCAGTGTACTTGCTTCTTTTTTTCGGATTTCATCAGTTTATCCATTATTCTCCCTAAAGACTGTAAATTAACTGTACACCATCATAGCTATCTGACACGCATCAGAAAAAGGAAAGAATCCACTGGATTCGAATAAATAACTTCGGATGTATCGGCGCCAAAAGCAACTCCCAGAATTCGTGTTGTTGTTGCTGTTGTTATTGCTTTTTGTTTTTGTAGTTTTTGTTGTTGATGATGATAATGATGTTGTTAATGATGATGATGATGATGATATGATGATGATGATGATGATGATGATGATGATGATGATGATGATGATGATGATGATGATGATGATGATGATGATGATGATGATGATGATGATGATGATGATGATGATGATGATGATGATGATGATGATGATGATGATGATGATATGATGATATGATATGATGATGATGATGATGATGATGATGATGATATCATGATAATGATATGATTATGATGATATCATGATAATGATATGATTATGATGATATCATGATAATGATGATGATGATGATGATGATGTTGTTGTTGATTAATGTTGGTTGTTGTTAATACTGTTGTTTTTTCGCTTTTTGTTTACTGTTGTTTGATTGTTGTTGGTGTTGCTTCTGATGTTGTTAATATTGTTGCTGCTGATGTTGTAATTGTTGCTTCTGGTGTTGTTATTGTTGATGTTGCTTCTGATGTTGATGTTGTTGATGTTGCTGCAAACTGTTGCTGTTGATATTGTTGCTTGCAGATGTTACTGTTAATACAGTGCTTTGTTGCTTTTGTTGTTGATGATGCAACTACTGCTGCTCTTGTTGGCATACTTTCGAGTTTGATTGTATTTGTAATTTCCTTTGTTTAACTTAAACTTTAAATTAAAACCACGATATATTCACGAAACAATAACTAGTACGATTAACTTCAATTCAATTACATTAAATAGCGAAAACTTCAATTATGTGAATTAAAGCAGCACGGTGTACTTTTCAAATATATAATAGCAAGCGCCTCAGGAGATTGCTGTACTTTAAAACATTGGATACTTTTACGTTATATAAATCAACAAAAAAACTAAGCCATTTTATCAAGTCGATTAAATAGGTCATTTTACGGGAATATTAATGTCTTTACTAGTTTCCGAGAGACAAGATGCCGGAAAACACATCAATTTATGAATAATGATTCAATTATTGTCTAGGATGAATTGGAATTGAAATACGTAGACTGCAAAAAATGTGTGTCATCACAACTCTCATGTCTCATATCACCGTAAATATACTAATACATACCTAACTGTATCTGTCTCTCCCATATCACTGTAAAAGCACATAATTATCTATCTAAGCATTAAACTATCTTTCTAGAGAATTCATGTGTATGATTTTGTGAACTCGATTCCGTTAACACCAGCGTTCCTTGTGCATGCTATAGGCACTAGTAAGCATAGTGGCATATTTATTTGGTGACAGAAATATGGACGGTTGACTATTAAACTGAAATGTACATGTACAAATGAATGGGATATTGTGGAAGATATGCATACTAAAGTTATGGTAATGTGTTAAGGCCCGATGTATTCACACTTTTTATCGGTAGACTGGAGTTGGTTCCGAGTTCCGAGTTCCGAGTTCTGTTTATGCGAAACGGAACTCGGAACCAGTTCCAAGTTCCGTTTAAGTAAAACGGAACCTCGGAACCAGTTCCGAATTCCGTTTAAGGAAATTTTCTATCACTCGGAACTCGGAACCAACTTCAGCCTGCCCTTTTGATCAACATAGATATGTTCTAGTATAGCTAAGGAATTATGTATACGCATACAAAATATCACTAGATTAAAAAGGGTCTTAAACATTGAAACATCTACAAGAGGACCATAATACATAAAGCATGTATTAGTAACAAATCATTTTAACAATGAACAACTATTCCATTCATTTCTCCTTACCGAACGTATTTTTGGATATAGTTTTATATAGTTACTTCTTCTCATGTGGTTCGACAACAATATGTGTTGTCCAACCACATGCGACTGGCATGTCTACAGCAAAGTTCATTGCGATCCCCACGTTCATGAATTGTAGGGACCACAATGCACTCTTGAAGAGATTGGTCACAACCGACATCTACTCATATGGGAAGTACCTCAGAGAAGGAATAGTGGTACAACGGACCTATTTTCAGAATTATAGTGCTATCTCACTGCAGCGAACTATTGCTCATCAAGCAGAATTTGATAAATCGGTAAACACGATACACTGTATAACGTGAATGTCAATTGTATAAATCAGAGGTAAAGAAAGGTAAAACCAGATAAAAAAAAGACATAAATCAGAAGCTCATAGATATCTGCATATTGCAGTGTATAATTCAAACCACAGCCGTTTGCTGTTGGTATATATTTTAGAGATGTTACACTACTAAATAAATATAGTATAAAATAATTATCGTTTGGTCAATAATTAATGATAAATCGTGTATATCTATATATGTGCGTGTGTCTAAATAACACAAAAATGCATATAAAATAATCTGTTTTGCTTTTGCTGTCAGCTCTATCAGTACCTCATTCCATACGGGACAAAACACTGTGCTTTAAATGTTTTTCGAGACGCAATAACTTATTTTAAATGCAGCTATTCTTCAGCAAAATAAGAAGCTTAAACTTTTCATTGATGGTAATACCGTCTTTGCATATAACAGAGTTAGCTCTCCCGCGGGTAGGTATCGATTGTTACATCATTATTTTGTGAGTTCAATTCACGTCGTTTTCTCCGAAGCGTATGACGTTACGCTCGCAAACACATGACGTCACAATCAATACCTTCCCACAATTTACAGCCAGACTACCCTTTTTAAAGTAAACATGAAAACTCATACTTTGACAAATTGAAAGGTTCGTGTCAATTTCCTGTACTCCAAAATATCCCGGCTGTGCCAAAGTATACGATGGGGCGGTCTGTCTGATCACTGCATATGGATTCCTAAAGACTAAAGCGAACATACGCTCTGTATATGAGATCGCGTGCAACATCTCATTCGACACTTAGAACAAACGCGCGTGACTTTAGTCCTTACCATACCAGTGACAGACAGCAAGTTTTCCAGTTTCTGAAGACGAGTCAATTCACTAGAACAGTTATATATACGCCCCTAGACTACTCCATGTAAACCTACCACAAATTGATACGTGTGAGCTATCACTGAGAAACATGCTATATGCGTGTCATGGTAGACTATACATTTCAGACAATCATGAATCGAGAAAAAAATACATGGAAGATTAGGCTCTCCTGATACCTCGGCCATACTGATCATATAAGCTTTGCGCGAATAACCGATCCGCACTCAATAGATATCTTATCATTAAAAGCGGACCGCTTTTCAAAACGACAAATTACGTTGTAGGAATTAGATTTTGTCATTCATTAAATCAGTTTTAAGCAATATGGTTGATACAGATATTAGTTTGTAAGGATTTCTGGGGACAAGTGTTAGGAACATTTGTTTGTCACTATCCTATAATTTTAATGGCGATAATGTAATATGGATTACAGGTTAATGTAAAACAGTATGTTCGCCGCTTGAGAAGAAAAACAAATAATATGTTGTTTTTCCCGGGAAATAAACAATGTAAGATGCTGTCAACCATGATGATAAATAAATGGAAATAACTCAAATGAAAGATTTGTTAATATCTATATTTTGCTGCTAACGTCGTGTAATTTCGAGATGCGTGGCTATCTTGGGATTACCTTTTGTCACAAGATAGCGACTAGAATACCTTACAAAGCAGATAACAATAGCGATCCCCCCCCCCCCCCACCACAACTCAGCCCCCACCTCCACATCCTCAAAATTTAAAGATACTCTACCGCCGAGAGAGCATACATGACACTCATCATCTGAACAGTAATAGGTGTTTAATTGTGGTGATATATGTATGTTTAACACAAAAATATATATAAAACAATTCATTTTGCTTTTGGTGCATGCGCAATAAGTACTTAATTCCATATAGGTCATAGTGCTATGGATTTTTTCGGGATGCAATTAATTAATTTTATAATATTTTATCTCGAAGAAAATTAGAAGCTCAAACTTTTCAATGGTGGTAATGGTGTAAATTAAGTAACTTTTGTAACTGAAGAAAAAATACTCAATCGTCTGCTGCTGTTTTTTATAGAGGAAAAATACCATTTGTCAGCGGTGGAGCATCTTTAACGGGCAACTATTTATGCCGTAATACCATGAAATATATCAAAATGAAGGCTCTGTGTGCGTTAACGATTGAAATAGATATTTTGGTTCATTGAAGTACATCAAAAGATTCTCGAATAACGGTACACTTGTTGACTGTATGGCTTTGAAGTTTGACGTTGCTCTCTACGTAATCTTCAAAGGATCTCTCTATAGGTTTGTGATTGGGTAGGATTTTCTCCTGTAATAGCTTCAGTTTTTGCCATGACATATTTCAAGTGGTGGATATTTCGACACTTATAGTAACCAATGGGATATCGAGGATGCTCTCCCCATCTACCTTTGATATCATCGGCTGTTAAACTTAAGATAAAACTAACACAAGTTTTGGAGGCATAAGTATGTACTGTGCAATTCATTGGATATTTTTTGTTAAAATATGATCACATATTTTACTATCGAATATTATTTCACTTATTCTAAATGGCCAAGACAAGAATGCCAAACTGTCGACCGTGATTTCATTATGCAGTCTGCCACGTTGTCCACATGAATGAACGATTCAAATTGCATATTTTTATCATTAATATATCCTTCTCAATGTGGTATTATTTAAAGCATACGATCGGTAGGCTTAAATCTATCCAATTACCTTAACCAAAGTAATATAAAATCGACGTCTTCATCTTCCCAAACGGAGACATAAGAATTTCTACTCATAACAGAAATTAATTGTAAAGGGTTAACTTGTAACCTCGGTAGACAACTTGTTCTCGAACGCGGCTTTACGGTTCGATAATTCTCAGATTGAATACTGCTGCAATGGCGTACGAAAGGAAATATAAAGGGGAACCCCCCCCCCCCCCCCCACCGTCCTTCACTACCTTCCCCTTTACTTTTTGACAGATGATGCACACACATCTATGTGGCTCTTTTCCCTATTTAACAAACAAACCTACATTTCAGAAATAATATTTTTTCTGAAAATATCAGTAAGTTATATATATATACATGTATATACTTTTTTTTATAAATTTTGATTTCATGGATACAAATACAAATACTACTCTTGGGTTAATTTACAAAGAATAATAACTATTTGTTTATTATTCATGTTAAATGACATAATCAAATGTAGGAGAACATGGAAAATAAAGACGTTTCTTCGTAGCGCGTAATACTAGAAAGTTAGTGAATATGCATATGGAAATATGCGTTGACTCTTCAATCTCTTTACACGTGTATATTGGTTTGGTTATAGATGTATAACGATTACTTCAAGGTAGAAGAATATTGGAAAAGACGTGTAGACCTACGTAAGTCGTATTAATGGAAGGTAAGTGAGAATATATGCGTTGACACTACCCCTCCTCTCCCTCCCCCTCCCCTCTTCCTCCCGGGATTGAATATTTAGCCCTCCCCCTCCCCACTTTTCTTTTATTCCTGCGTTGAGAAGGATCTAGATCGCGTGTTGAATTATTAACTATAACACGGATGTCGTTAAACTGATACTGTATTTCAAGATGGCAAGAACTGATACAGAGATTGATTTTCACATAAACCAGACTTTGATGATTCTAGTACTTATGCAGTGGTGGCCTATGTATGACGACAGAAACCTGATAATTATTTATCTTTTAAATCATGTATACTGTATTTTTGCCTATATTCGCGGGAGATTGTTATCAAGATATTACCGATATTGAATTTCACATAATCTGTAATTTGATGATAGTAGTAGTTATTAAGTCCTAGTCTATATATTGCAACATTTTTTTTTATCTTTTAAGTCCTATATTTGTATACTGCATATTTGCCTATATTCGCGGGAGATTATTATCAAGAGATTAACGATATTGAATTTCACATAATCTGTAATTTGATGATAGTAGTAGTTATTAAGTCGTAGTCTATATATTGCAACATTTTTTTATCTTTTAAGTCCTATATTTGTATACTGCATATTTGCTTATATTTGCGGGAGAATATTTCCAAGAGATTACCGAGATAGATTTTCACATTAACCCAACTTTGATGATAGTAGTAGTAATGCAGGATAGATGAAAATTAAATTTCAAGTGAATTTTCGCAAACAAAATTAATCGCGATGGCAATGGAAATAATGACAAGAAAGATAACCTGTTAAATTTAGTGCAATTTAGTTTATTTGTTGCGTGCGATTAGATTTCGCGTACATTATTGTTCGTTCGAAATCGCAAAAAAAAAATTCACGGAAAAACGGAGAAAGATCTATCTGCGAAAAAGAAAGCCTAAACAACTTTAAAAAGGGTTCTTTTCATTTGAGTCTTGGGAACTTTATTACGTTAACGTAAAAGGAATTGCCTTGATTTTGGTATCTGAAAATGTGCTGAGACTCTGAACATGAAATGAATATTAGTATTTTTAAGCATGTTTAATGTTTGTAACAGAATAGTTACGTAATGGTGCCGGGGAATGATCACGAGTGACAATTCAGGAAAGATTGGATTTTCGAGTAGATTTGAGGACTTGATACATTGATAATTTCCCAAATGTTGCATTCATACAAGTATTTGAACTTTTTACGGTTAGGTGAAAGTGCCTTTCCTATCCTCTTTACTTTTATCTTAACATTGTCATACCGTTTCAAGCTAAGTACTTTCACTTTAATGTGTTCTGAATTAAAACGAAAATATATGACTTCTTAACGATTTTGAAACCATCCTATTTTCGAGACCCCATATATACGCGCTTTAATTCATTTTTAATGGCAATTTGATTCCGCGATTTAGAGACAAATTCTTATAACTCTCTCTTTGTTGGAAACATTATCGCGGTGATAATTTTTCGCAGTTTCCAATCTGCTGCGAAACGCGAAATTCAAACGCACACACAAGAAGCTAGTTTGCAGCATATCTACCGATTGGATCATTACAACGAGGATAGGTCTCTAAATGGTCTGTCCATTTGACCTGTATACGGCATTTCAGGACGGCAACCTAACTATGAAAAATCTTCCGAATCGCGCAGTATGACATCGACCGGAGTCTTCGCCGATCTACCAGACAGGCCGTTATTGGCATTGGTATTGTAACAACTCAGATCGTCACGTTCCTCAAATGCCAAGGCCTTGGGGTCACAAAATAGCCATAACGATAGGAAAGTCTGGTTCACGTACTAAATAACACTTTAGTCTGAAAGGAAACTCCGAAATTTACTGTGTGATGTCTCCGACTCTAAGTCAATGCGAATGATAGATTTGTAAATGTACGTGTTTTTTCAATAGTCCAAAAATACGTTTTACATTTATAGTATTCGTCTTGGTCATGCAAGACCATACTTTTTTGCACGATATTTTACACACGTTTTCTTCAAGTTAATGCAAATGATACATTTACAAATGTCGGTGTTTTTAAGCTGTTGTTGCAATAGTGCCAAAAGAAGTTTTACACTTATACATACATCTTGGGCATGCATGACCAGAGGTTTTTATACAATGTATTTATTTTACACTTTTTTGGTTTACGTTTAAACGCTTATTTTTACAAGAACGATAGCTTTATTTTAAAAAATGATTGTTTTTAACACCCTTTAACATTTACGTGAATAGGTTAGTACAGGCATGGCATCTAGGTCCTAACGTATTTAACTGAAAATATACACCGGTTCATTTGATTCGTATTCAAATGTATCCTTCATTGTCTTTGAGCCATGTCAGTCACGCTCTGGTTCAGATTATTTTAGGTCACAGTTTATCATTATACATAGTATTGGGTTTTCGGTGTGGGAGATTTGAAGTCGAATATACTGTTATGCGGTAAATGGGTCTATCGTGGTTTGTTTCAGTATCTCATAACTATATAGGTGACACAATTGTAAGTAGTTTATATTCAGAAATATTTTTGCCTGAAGGATGTTTGATGTTTGAGAAAATGGCAGTACCGGGCAAAACCCCATGAGACGTTCAGACGATTCCCTGTCCTTTCACGTGGGACATTCAACTTAAAACACAGCTCCTTCACCTCATTTTAGACCACGTATCCTGACAATTCATTGAATTTAGGACTTGAAAGGTGCTACAATATCAACTAAGTGTTAGATTACCAGTGTTATATCAGTTTGGACTGGTACGTACCGCACGGCATGACAGATAATTTGCATTTATTCTGCTTATTTTTGAAATTATTTCATCAGCAATTTACAGGAAATTGTCAAAGACTACCAAAGCACATAATTGCTTGTTATGATATAATTACCGATAAATATTGACCCGTGGGGCTGATGCAGCATTTCCGCTTGTTGTCGGTGATTGAATATATTGACGTCACTTCCGCTAAATTGAACCATAAAACGGTTAGAACCAAGAGCCGGAACCGTTTTATTGACAGACGTATCGCCCTACGGTAATGGCGGTAGTTAGTGACCATCGATATATTTTGTATTTAACTTAGAGCAATTATGCAGAAAACGTATTAACCTGCTTTGATTATGCTTTAAAAGAAACACCAGCTTGTACAATATTTTTCTACCTTAACTATTTATCCTTTTATTATTTTATTTTTTTAGTATTTTTTTAGCTTTGGTTTCTTCACAGTGCAGATTTAATCGTTCTTTACCCTTTTATTACGTTATATTGTAAAACCTGCCTTAACGGTCACCTCTGTATAAAGACCACCTGCTTATTTAGACCACTGTGTAGGATCCAAAATAACCAATTTCAACACAATTTAACTTGTGTTAAAGACCACATGGTTATACTGGCAATTTTCCCTCTGTCCCTTGGGTAGATGCAATATTGTAGCTCAAAAGACTTTTAGACAGATAATGGTTTCGTCTTTAGAGCTACAATTGGTGCCTATTAATGCTAATGGAGCAAAGTAATGATTATGCAATCCATTATAAAACGTTTGTTTGCATTTTATCGTACTTTTTTATATCACTTACCTACTAGGGAATAAAACTGAACTATATAAAATATCAAATTCTGATCGATCATTCTTTTTTTTTTTACATAATAATATGAAGGTCTTTCTGAAGGGAATTTATACGGCAAGTCCACAAGTTGTGAATTTGACGTCTTGTGAGCGGTACGGTATATATTAAGAATGGTAGTTATATTTGTTTTAGACAAAAATAATATGTAAATGCACGTATACACTTAAAATGATTGGAAACCTACAAAAAAGTATAGAAAACTTGGCCCGAGTGATTTTCGGAGGCAGTGCTCCACTACGACACATAGGGACCAATTCGTACCCGACCGAAGGGTATAGTAGGCCGGGTACGTATATTCGGTCTATCCCTTGGGTAGTCTTTATAGACAGGTTTGACTGTATATAATTATGCTGTATAATTATAATAAATTCATTCTGACCTTTTGACAGTGCATTGAAAAGTAACGTCAGGAAAAATAAATTGGCATCAGATTTTGAGGAGAGCGGCACAAAATGACCGTCTCTGCTGTATTTGTGCAGCACATTTTCGTTTTGACATCACATCTTTGAAATGAAGATGATTAAATTTATGTGATAAAAAGTATCTTAAATGTGTGTTCATTTCAAATGAGATTTTACAAAACTCGCCTCGAAGAATCTATATTGGTTTAATCAAATTTTAACAAATTCACGATTTTGAACAAGTCAGCGAAACGATGAAAGCATTATAGCGTCTCACTAATGCATAACCAATAATTATTTAACGACATTGAGATAATGGAATCAGTGCAATCAAGTTTTGATGTGAAATCTGGCTCTGACAGCACGCTATTAATATTATCGCTTGAATAAATGCACTTTGACAGATTTTTGATATTATCTGATTTAATCATGCCTCTTTACACTGCAACATACTGTAGCAAACAACACCATTGGACATCTTCTCTTATCTATTTACGGATTAAGGAAGTCACGAAGAAGACATATTTACCGATTGCTTAGCAGGGTTAAAAAATACAATTTATTACTTCCGCATGTTAAAGTATCTTGAACACAACGAAACGGCAGAAATATGGTTACATCAGCACAAAATATTAACATTATAAATTTTGTCGGTTTCAAAAACACTACCTTTGATTATGTCAGTAAAGATGCGACTGAAATAGGGTTGATATAAGTTTGTTTATTCTGAATCGGAAATGTTACGATTAATCAGGAATTTATAGACATGCAATTATGAGTAAGGCAATATCACTAAGGTGGGCAGAAATTTACACAAAGTGCACAGAAACGCTTAACTAAAACACAACAAAAGAAATCCATGTAATTTTGATAAACGTCCGTGAAAATGTCTCAACGCCAAAACATCCTCAATTACGGTATCATTATGTACACCTCGATACGTTTGGCACCGGGACAAAAATCGAAACTTTGCATACAGCCTTGGCAAAATACTTAACCGAAGGCCATAAAAGAGGAACTTGTTAAAAATAACTTAAATGACAACCACTGTTCTTTTCTTCCCAAAATCAATCATGCTGTCACCAAGAAAAGTGACATCGATTTTACGAGCTTGATCAAGAAACTCCTGTCAGCTAGCTATGAGAGCTTATGTTGTAAGTACTAGTGTCATTCCATCAATCAGAATTTGCTCTTCCGAAAAAATGGCGAATGAAGCTTAGCTCTCCGATAAGTATAATGTTTTACGAATGTACTTGTACAAAATAGATGTGATAATTACTATTGACGAGCAAAATTATTTAAACATCACTCGGACAGGGCGATTATGTCGTTATTATAAGGTGAACTTTAGGCACTAATGTGTCTTCGGCAGACAAAAACAAGACTTCTCTCTGAGATCATTGTTAAAAAACAATCTATAGAACTATGAAATTGCACGAAACAAACAAGTATGAAAATATATTTATTACAGTTTAGCAAAATTATTGATAAATAATATTTTAAACGGTATGATCATTCAAATTGCATGTTGCACTTTTGTCATTGAATTAATTCGTAGAAGCCATGGTTGAGACCATCATATTCATAGTATTGTGCATTTAAAAAAATCATGAGTGGTCATAATCGTCCCGAAATCCAGAAATTGTCTTAAGACCAAAACAATATAAATAGTTTAGACTTAGCCAATCAAAAATGACCTTACAAAATGTTTAAGTTGTATTTGATTGGCTAAGTCTAAACTTGAGTCTGAGATTGTTTCATGATCCTGGACCCTGGCCTCAGACATACAAATATGTTGTTATATCTATATACTAATGACTAACGACTAACGCTAATGTCAAACCTGATTCACAAATTAAACCTAATATTTGACAAGTTAAAAGCTTTCTACAAAATTGATGTGTCCGTACTAGGAGACCGGAAGTTTACTTGCGGACCGGTGCAATGTTAGGAACAAACCTGGTGGTTTTTTTTTACACTTTTTGTATATCCGCCAGAAAATAAATTGTACTCTCGCATATCTTCAGGTGTTATAATATGTAGTTTATCAAATGCAATACACTCGTATCGAATGCAAGTCTAAGGTTTTACAACATTTGCTGATTCTAGGATAAAATATCCCCATCCGTCATATAAATATGTCTAACATTACGGAATTTTCCCACAGTTTGAATAATACTTTCAAAATATATACAAACACATATCAGATACGGTAACAAATTAAATATATTTCACATTTTAATCCAAACACTATGAAATGGGATTGTATTTTCCAACAACACTTTATCGATAAATTCATTTACTTATACGAGAAACCTTCAACGAATAGGAACTGTGATTGTGATTTGGAAGTAACGGTATGATATCAAAGAGTCCAATATACTGTTATGGTACCTATTTTAGCGGTAGTATCATTTTCGCGTTTTTTTTCTAAAATATGACAATAATAATTTGATTTTCTATATATCGATGATATAGCATTGATTAGATTTGCGCAAATTTATCAATTAGTAAACTTGTTTGAGATACAATGTATGTTTTGCTCTAAAATGCGTTTGGCTAAAATAAGCATGTCTGCATTTTATGCGTACAAATGCACTTTACGAATTTCTAACCCTGCTTTTATACGTCTATCTTATTATGAAATCACTTCAGAGAGTACAGTTCAGTTCTGAAAAAAACCCAGGTAGCTGTTCTTCTTGGTTCATCTGAGGTGTAACAAATGGCTTCATATGGTATAAAGTTGACATCGGATACCTGCTTTATTGTTACACAGTTATAAACTCATTTACCCAAGTGAGACAAAAAAAACAATGAATCTAAAACGAGCATATCATCCCAAATGTATAATAGCTATTCACATAGAACCAATAATGACCAACAATGTTTACAGCCCACGAAAACAACAACCATTAAACAATAGCCGGTATTTACAAAAACAATTAAAAATAGAAAATAATGCACATTAGCGATACAATTAACGCCCATTCAACGCACATGGTCGATAAATGAATATATATATTTTTTATAATTTATTCATTATTTCCTGAAAAATGGTTGCTGACTTACATTAGCGAACGGAAATGCGCCACAATAGACGGACTTGTCAGTAATAACAACGAATTTATCGGCGTGTTTCCATTTAGTGGAAAGTTCCGGTGCTTGCGATACGAAGTCAACGTTCTCCTAAATCGAACGCGACGCCCTGACAGGTTTCCGATTGATGGTTCCATGATGGAGCTAATATGGCGGCTTGGGTAAAAAAAATAGAGTTCAGTTTTTCTTCAAAATGTGATAAATATAGAAATAAAATTGAACATTATCCTTATTCTTCCTTATCCTATTATTTTATCCAAATATGGAAACAGTAATTGTTTTGCATTGACCCTTATAGTATTCGGATGAATAATAATATGGCGTTGACGCAACCATATTGACATCTACCAACATGTTGGATTACGTAAGCTTAGAACTTCATTAGATCATCATGTTTTGTACCACACGAAAATGTGATGAAAAAAACATTTCAATCCCAATTCGGAGCAACCAGAAAGTTCCGCTCAATGGGATGCGACATCATGTCAGTGTACGTACATCACATAGTTTTTATTCGAATCAGTTTACATTACAATTATTTTATCCGCCTTTGCAACAATAGTTCTGAAATGGTAATTATTGTTGTGATGCTGTAAAACTATCTTATGCGTCTTATTTTGGAGCATATACTAGCGTTTGACTGCGGGAGGAAGTAATATGTTATGTTTCATAACAGGGACATTTTAAAGTATATCAACGAGAATTTTAAAGATGCTCCACCGCCGACAATCGGTATTTTTTCACTATCAAAAACAGGAGCAGACGATTTAGTATTTTTCTTCAGTTACAAAAGTTACTTACTTTACACCATTACCACCATTGAAAAGTTTGAGCTTCTAATTTTACTTCAAGTTGAAAATATAAAAAATAATTAATTGCATCCCGAAAAAAATCCGTGGCACTATATCCTATATGGAATGAAGTACTGATTGCGCATGCATCGAAGGCAAAATAAATTATCTTATATTATTTTTCATGTTAATTAGACATATATATACAAGATTAAACACCAATTACTGTTCTAATGATGAATGTCATTTATGTTCTGTCGGCGATGGAGCATCTTTAAACTATTATACTAGATTAACCTCAATGCTGCTTTTTCGGCATGTTTATATCTTTCTGGCGGTGCAGCGCCATTTTCGTAATAGTGCTATTCCACTGAAATATCTGTCTAACATTTCCAGCACCTCTGACACATTATACGGGAAATTGACTAAGACATCTCCCAGGCACATAACGAATCGGGACGCAGTTTTACGACAATTCTTTATACTTTAGGTAAGTCCCTAACATGACACTTCCTATAGGAAAACATTACAGATTTTCAAGGAGGCTCTTTAATGTTTTTTTCTTAACTTCTGTAATGTTTTCGCATGCGAAACGTAAAGTAAATCAATTCCTTAATATTAAGGAATATTCGTAAAGCAGGGCCTTGATAGTATCATAAAGTAAGAAAGGGATCTGTACCGTCAGAAACAGAAGAAAACGGATAAAAACATACCTCAAAAACAAATGGATTCAAACTTGCATGTATGACCTGCATAGATGAAAATCCGACTTTATTTGACCTTAACAATTAAACTGTTGGGTGAAATCGAATGCTGATGCTTGTTTCAACCATATGAGAATAATCTTATAACCAACTTCGTTTTCGGTTCGTTGTATTTTCTTTTCTTTTCTTTTTCTTTCTTTCTTTTTTTTCGCGATTTAGCGATTAATACAAATTCTAATCGTGCACGAAAATAATTTGGTTTTCAAATAAATGAGCAATGTTGATATCGTATGTACTGCCGGTACCCAATGTTCACTTTTATAACAACTTCTAACGAAATGATAAAGAACACTACCGTAAAAAAGATAACAATGAAAGAAATACATATATTATATAGCATGACGATAACGACAAGGAATATAAAAAATCTACAGACTTCTGGCACCACACAAGACAAACTGTCTGCCATATCAGTCTATATCACTAAACAAAGTTATGTCTAAGACATATAACTACAATGGCTGCTGATGTCTGCCGCATAAAATTGTTCCGCTACAAATATAGATATATATATTTCCTAAACATGGTAACGAAACGGTCGCCATGCACGAACGCGCCGTTTAATCACAAAGGCTTATCATATTTCAGAATTGAAAGCCCACTGGGGATAAAGCAGTTAAAAAGACAATTAAAATCCAATAATACGAAGCCTCCATTGACTAGCGACAACCATAAAAAGTATCATCGCCACTCGTTATACCGTCTCATAATTAATTCACGACGGCGCCATTTTAATTAGTCGTCGCACTTTTAAAAGCGCGTGTGAATTATTTATTCGGCGTTGTCTCTCGTCCGTATTGTTGCCGTAAGGACGAATCTATACGCGACCCAGACACATTTTTAAACAATATTATTGAGCGATAAATTAGAGGTTTGAATGTCATTCTATGCTAAAGCCAAGGCCAGACCGCCTGAGTAATAAAACATGGGGTATATTACCATGTCATTTTCATTTTTCTTTTTTTTTTCAGATTAATGCATTTGGCATTTTAACAATCGATCGGCTCAGCATAGTATATTGTATATGTTAATTCAATTCACAATGATATCAAACAAATAAGTGTAGTTCCGCCGTGTTATATTTGAGTATAGTGTCACTATTTGCTAACTTCTTCGGGGTATGGAAACATATTTCTTTCCAAACTGTGTGAATCCCCGTAATTCATTCTCGGATTTTGTCCTTGACGAATTTAAAACTATATATGCCGTATTTTTTTATTTTTTTTTTACAGTCGCGAATAAAGAACACCTTTTAATAAATTAATCGCCAACGAAAGTTACCAAGATTTTTGGAATTACAGTACTTTCAATGTACAGGTTTCAATTTTACATGTGCAAATAAGGACTGAAAACGATATTTGGCAGTACTGCCAAAATCATTGCATTAACGTCTAGAGTGCAGTGAAATTAATACCAACGGTCAGATCATGAGGTCAAATTGTTGAGTACAATTTCATTTCACCTTTTTTACAGTATTTCTAGTAATTGTAAAGTAATTCCTGCGAGTATGTTTCATCTAAACATACATAAGGCATAAAGCCATGAATTTTACAATGCATAACATCTGTGTTCTAACTAACGTTTGCAAGGTATTATATATGTTTCTCTGTCCATTTAAAAGATTTTCACAGCTTTATTCATCAAACCAGATGGTTTTTGATAAATCACTGAAGGAAAAATTACAAGTCAAATTTGTATCCAATTACGGCACATATAACCTTAATATAAAAAAAAGCTTGATGTCAAATAATCAACCCTTATGATCAAGGAGTCTAAACTGTTGTGTTTTATCCTTAAAGTGTGCACCCCTGGGTCACAAATTCTAATCCAGGGTCACAAATTCTAATCCATTGTGGCACAGTTACAGGGTACTGGTTGTAGGTCGATAGTTTTCCTCCGGATTTTCTCGGTTTTTCCCATCTCCTAAACCCGATATGTCCTTCATTCACTCTGGCTGTTGATAGGACTCTAAGCCAATCAAACCAACCAGGAGTGCATGGGGTAGCCGGAATTGCAAATAGTCTATTATTTACCGTTTTGCATTGAATGCATCATATTCGTTCTTTATTAGCGATTCAGAAAATTAGGTTTATATGAATGTATTAACATGTCAAGGCAGCGATATGCGAAAACTTTTTCAATGAATAATACAACAAAGACTGTTTGAAAAGAAAGAGTTATTGCATAATTCGCTGCATATTTATGAGATTTTGATTAATTTTTGAGTCCATAAATAAACTTTTATTACAGACCGACGAGAGAAACCGAGCATGAAAACCAATAAACTCGAGGCATGTACATCAAGGACTTACACTGCGTAGCGAAAGGGAGGTGTGTATTGCATTTAGCGAAAGCATTACGAACAGAAGATGTATACTCCAACATGGCATAGGCCGACTCTTGTTTCATTTATATGTCTATTTTTTGCATTAATACAAATGAGGAGCTGTCACTTTCGGAATGCAATATCGGAGGTCTCTATTGTGCTGTGCCGAAAAGAAACAATGAAAAAAGCATACAGATGTTCCGGAGGTCTGGGATCTTGGTAATATTGGCAAGCATTAATCAATAAATAAATGTCTATTTTGACATGACGACAATGAATTTTACACAAAATGAATGCGTTTGTAGCATATTCAATTTTCAAGGTATTAAATAATCATTCAACATTTGCAACAAATGTATAATACTTCAAAACAAATAAACTATAGCCATATTGTTTTTGGTATCATTCATTTCGCCGGGAAACACTGCCATATGATTTATTGTCTTCTTTTTACCGTAATGTGTCTAGAAAGCCAACGGTAGCTCGTGATATTCTAGGCTCAATGACAGCATTCTAAAATAAGTTTTTCAAGGTGATTGAAATATATTCATCAAGTTCAATTATAATTCAACTTTCATTGGGAATCAATACCGTACCGCTTAATAGGCCATTTTGGCTTAAGCTGCTTGTGTATTTGTAAATGATAGACCTTATAGTTCTTAATAATGGTATTGGGAAAAAACAGAAGTCCCGGTAAAAAAATCACCGACAGACAATTTCTGAATGTTTTTAATCGATAAATTAAGAGTTGGAGGTTAGAGCTATAGTATCAATGTAAATAACCCCACATAACAAGGAAATGTATTTACAAACAAGATGCATATCTGTCATTCAAGAAATCGCAAAAATGTAATCCCCACAAAAAGATATCGTAAAATTGGTTATTTTCGCGAAAAGTTGTTGCGAAGAATATTGAGAAATGGTTGAATTAGATCTACCTTTAAAGTCCATATCGCAAATATTTTAAATCGCTAATGTATATAATTTTCTTGTTTTTAGGTCAAATCGCGGAAATTATGGTCCGCGAAAATAACCGGCTACATATACATGTATAAGGTAGGTTGTAATTTATTCCTTTTAGGGTTACAAAATGACACCCGATATATATATATGTGTGTGTGTGTTTGTCCTAATTACATAGGTCGGTTAAGAGCATGTCAACAGGTACTCTATAATAACTTCTGTAATAATTGGTATACAGTAAGCTCTATGAAAAGTATTTGTTAAAAGACGGTTTGGAAGACCAGTAGGAAAATGTCAAAACATATTTTGAGCAAACCGCTGACCTCAGCATAATCGGTCTATTTGCAAGACGTTTCGATGAAACCCTTTGATGACCTCCATATTTTCTCGGAGCAGACGTCCTCTTCATTTTTCATTCTTGCAGATTACTTCATTCACTGATATTTGTTGATACGTGCGCTGAGAATGTTTGATCAGGAAAGGACATATGCAATCACATAAATCGTGAACAAGCAAATATTTCATAGGACGACCGTGCCATATCTTCTGGAAGCAGGAACCTGATTGGTTAGCTGTGTCCTATCTAATGGGAACAGCACATCTGGTGGTTGATGTCTCAAGTAAAAGTACATTTCCATCACCGCTTGTTGACTAAATGTACGAAACACTGACTTATGATACAAGTAGCATACACACTGTAGCATTTTTCTAGCTGAACGCATTTAATAGAACGATACAAACGGGAAAGATACAATTGAAAATCACCTCATTTTCGCGTATAGAATGTTTCCATTCCATTTCAACAATTTTCATCGACAAGATGGTAATATGAAAAGGATTGAATAACAGGCAAAGTCTATATAAATTCTTTCCTTGGATAGATCAAGTGATTAGATATATTTACACCTATTTTGAAATGAAAAATATAAAAGTTTCGGGTCAAAGTTATATTCACAATATGTCCACGAATACAAAAAATAATTAAACAAATGAATAAGTTCAAAAGCCCTAATAGACAATCGTGTTTCCATATACAGTGGACTTCCGATAATCTGGACTCCAATAATCCGGAAAATTCTCAGCCCGGACGGAAACGTTAGGGAACGGATTACCGTAGCGTTACATATTGACTAATTACCGTAGCGTTACATATTGACTAAGAGTAAAAAATTCGACAGTCTGGAAATTCTTAATCCGGACGTTTTAGTCTGGAATCAAATATGTCCGCATTATCGACGGTTCATTGTGTACATTTTTAGAATCATTTGCTAATCATTTGAAATTACGTGAAAATTTGAATATCCCGAAAATGGTTTTACAGTATATAGATATACATGTGCTTCGTCCTGCTAGGAAGCGTAAAAGACGTAAAAGTACTGATACCCATATTTGGAGTTAAACAGAACAGCGAAGTAGACCAATAAAGTGCAAATACAGTTCAAAAATTGAGTTATGATTTTAGCACGTTACATCGCGTTCCTTAAATGAGAAAACAACATTTTCTGATTGCATCCAATGAGAAATACATGTAAGTTCTATATTGAAAATATCATCAACTGAATATTAGGTATTCAATATTGTACAAGTCAGAGCACAGCATCAATTTCATTTTTATTCCTAATAATGTGATAATCTTATTGAAATATTTCTTCACAATTGTTTACATTGTGTGATCGTTAAAAGCTGCTCTGAAGTAAAGCTACTTCTCCAACATGAGACGTATTTCACTCCATCGCCTCACTTTTGATCTACAGTTGATCGCTCACATCTATGCGAAAGTAGCACTTCTGAACTCTACTAACTTTTCGGATGTTTGTTGATAAAATTGAAATTGAATTAAAAAAAAATGTTAAAAAAACAACTTTTCGGATGTAAAATCTCTAAAATCTAACATTGGTTGGGTAGGAAAGATGATGTTTAACAGGTACTAGTGGGGCGACACCTGAAGGATTGTCGCAGATTAAAATGAAGAGACTTGCGGAAGGGAGATAACTCTTGGAGCTATTTCATGATGTTAGGAAATCATATTACAATTTGAAATACATGGAAATTGATCTGATTAAAAAATACCTTCCATACCTTTCTTAGTGTATACTGAAAATACATACGTGTAAAAGAATCAATAAGAATTTCTATGTACTAGTGGAGCTGTTGTAGATGAACACGTTGTAGCTCTCGGTAATTTATCAACAAGAGATCCCAGAGGGATCTTGGCGTCCACTTGAGATCTATGTCTGACAGATGGAAGAGATTCTTTTCTCTGATTTTTAAACTTTGGCTATCAAAATCCATTTAACAAGTACCTCTATCTCCTAGATGAGATATATTGGAATTGGATATATAAATCCTATCATCCCTTGTTACGTACTTTTTAGTAACACGACAACTGGCTTGATTGTTTTCAGTATATTTCGGTAGGTCGGTACCTTTGTCTTGTTTCCATCAATATGCGCCAGAGCAAGGGTAGGACTACATAGAGAACTCAAAGATACTTAACAAAAAGGACTAGGCTGGAGAATTGGAATGTCCATCTTCACTTGTCAAAGGTTTTAATAAGATACTGAAAGAACTACATCGTCGCTCTTAGTTAGCAAAGATTGGGAATGTCAGAATATCCTTATGCATTTTGTAGTATGCATCGATGAGGGATATCGCTATAAACGAAATGAAAGCTCCGCCACTAGCTTGCATGTCGAAAACAGGGGAAGACCGTTTCACCAGACCACAGATAAAGCTAATGTATGAGTCTCCAATCTTAAACTCGTCAATCACTTCAGCATAGTACATTGGGCTTCACAAGTTTACTCAATAATCCATGATTGTACAATAACTTGTATATTCACTTGGTGTTTTTACATGTTTATTTTTTTTTAATTAAGAGAACTGTCAGAATATAATTACTTGATCTGATGCAGGTGTACTTCGTGACATAACACCAGATTTCATACTTCTTCCAGGAAATTGTTCCGCGTCTGCTGTTTGACAGAAATGTCAACTCAATCGATACTTTTCTTTTCTGAGACACGATTTTTGTCTGAGAAACAGTTAAGGTAATTCAATAACTTCTTGATGGCTTGATACAAAATGCAATTGCATGAACAGTCTGCGTAAAAGTTCTGAATCAAATGAATCCGAACAGCCTAGTTCGACGGCGTCGCCATATTGCATTATTTTGACCAATTTTGATTAATCCTTTCTGTTGCCGATATCACGACAAACGCGCCAAACGCAAACCTTCTTTATTATTAAAGCAAATGATTCAATTTATATTCATCGCATTCGTGCCGGGGTAGGATTTGGCAATTTCTGACGCGGATTCTAATCGAGCACGCTTTCGGCTATCTAGCCCAAGTGAAACTTTTTGATTTTGTTTTTTTTAGTTCTAGATATCTACAAATTTTCACATTTGGGTCGATATACTTTGAAATGTTGCCGTATTTCGTGTTGTGCTTCGTATCTCATTTGAGTTTGATGATTGAAAACTGAGGGTACGCATCGATGGCATAACAATTCCTGGCGAAAATGAAGTCATACTTGCAAATTGTGTCATGATATGATGGAATATTTCTATTCGATTAATGTTTACTTGCTCTCTATACGGAGAAAGGTTTACAAACGCAAACAAAAAATATCCCTAACATAAATAAAAAAACAATAAAATGAGTTTTTGGTTCATAGTATTGTTCGGTATTGTTTGAATCATATTTGAAGGTCACGGCCAGAAAAATTAACATGAAAAAATGTCAAGGATCCCTCTAGCTCTATAATTATGTATAAATACAATTTTCAATACCAAAGGAGTCGTTCAATGTTTGGCGAAAATAAAAAGACAGTCGGGTTATCACCTAATTGTAACAAATGCTCGATTTAGATCAAGAATTCGTTAAATCTTAAGGCCTCGTCATTTACTTGTATACCTTATAAAGCGAAACTGATAAACGTAAGAAGTTTTTTTTTTCATTTCTTTATGGGGACCAAGAACGGAACAGACATGTAACACATACATCCAAATACACTGTTATGATCTGTATATGTACAATGTATGTGTATGGCGAGAATCTAGTATTGATATATGCATGATATATATATATATCAAAATATTAAAACCAATTCCCATTTCAAAGATTTTCAATTCGCCTGAAGAGCGGCTGAAGCTGAGAAAGTACTTGAGAAAACAGATTATTTGTGTTACTATTGGTTTCTAAAATTTAAGCTATATATTTGTTAATGCTTGCAATTTTAATCTTTTCCTTTTAAATCGAATTTTCCTTTAACAAACCACGACATCTCGACACTGACCAATGAAAAAAAAACGTTATCGGCAGCGGCGTTATTCTTAATTCGCGTCATATATTGCTTGGTAATGTTTTAAGCCAATGAAAGCGCCAGTAGCTAATGAAATTAGATTATAGTCTGTCAGGAAATCGTAGAATAGCTTTGCGTTCTAACCGTTATTGTACGCCTCGAAGCAAACGCCGATGGTCCCATAAAACCATCCACATTGATTCCCTAAAGTCATCACAGCCATGTCAATTTTATTACTTTTTAGTTGGGAAACATTTATTCCATTGTTACAATGTGCGATAAAATCAAATATGGCGTTTATCAAAACTTATTTTTATCTTTTGTCCAAGTGAATTAGGCGTGTATGGTTATAAATTAATTGTTCAGACCAAGTCCCTGTCTATTTGAACATGATTTGTAAATGTCTACGGATAGATATAAATTTATAGCAGTTTTTGCTATTTAAAGTGGGAACGTCGGAGATTAGTTTTTCTTTTCGGATTCGTAACAATGAAACGGTGCTTTGTCAATAGTGTCGTGGACGTCTGTTAGCTATTTAAAGTGGAAATGTCGGATTTTCTTTTCTTTTCTGCTTCCTTTCAGGGATAAATAGCGTAAATGTCGCCGGTTAGCTATTCAACGTGGAAACGTCGGAATTCATTTTCCTTTTTGGCTTCGCTACAGGGAAGCGGTTCCCTGTCTTTAACGTAGTGAACCAGCAAGTCAAAGGTTGCTGGTTCTCTTCTGGCTGGTTGCACTAGTTTGCCCCCCTTTACAGTCGGTGCTGATGTCCACTCGGTGTCCATGCTGTTTTAAACCATAAAATTCCATGAAAATCTAGGTTTCTGCGTGTTTACATACGAATAGAGAATGGTCAAAATATCCTAAAGGTTCGGTCATCCTGTAATTTTGCGCCAAATCTGTAAAAATATCGGTTCTAAGAGTCACAGGGTTGATACCGACCGGTATCAATTTACACTATTTTCTATTTAATGATGAGCCATGGGACCATGGCGGTTGAGTGGTTAAGAAATTACGACATGCATGTATTTAGCAGAGGTCATGGGTCACGAGTTTGAAACCCGTATGGAGCAGTTACATGTACATATGCAATTACGGCCGATCGGTAATTTTTCTCCGGGTACTACATTTTTACTCTACCTCCAAAACCTGACATGTCCCTATGTCATTAAATGCAACTGGCTATTATAAATGATGAACGTATAGAACTTGAAAATGAAATAAAGCCGGAGTCTCACAAGAGAAAATCGCTACCAGTGACATTCTTTAATTGAATGTGTATAGCGGTGGTGATTCGTTTTCATTCGTTCGGCTGCGGTAGTGTGATAACAATATTTATATTCTTGTTTCCCTCGAGGGCTCTATTGAAACAAGAAAACATTCAATATTACAATGTTAATAACATGGGCACCAACATAACATCGTTTTAAATAATATATACCATAAGTGACGTCACAAACCCCATGAAAAACATGTTCAAATAGATCTAAATCATGTTTCTGCTATAAGCCCGGAAGCCATTAACAGTATACACCAGTGTGTGGTAATTTTAAAGGCGTATACCGCAGTTTTATACTACCCGAGAATGAATAGATACAGTGAAAAAGAGGAAATGACAATTCAAGCAGCAACTTCAAATAAAGCATTTATTTATTGTGTGATGACCTTGAGATCGAACAATGTTAGGAGTGATTCTTATTGATATCAACAAAAAGTAAAATAAAGATCATTTTTCGCATTCTGTTGCATAATGTATAATTGTTAAATTTCGCGGATGTAAAATTTCGCGATTAATTGTTTTGAATTTTTTCGCGGTGGCTTATTTTCGCAAATTATATTGATAGCCTTTGAAATCGTCATTCACTCACAAGACAGGCTCTGATATGTAAAATCATGACTTTGATTTTTGCAAGATATTAATTTTTGCGAATTTGGATTAATCCGCGAATTTAAAGGAATCAAAACCCCCGCAAATATTACCAACTTTACAGTTGACGATCTTTGACCATCCTACTGCTGTCATCACTTAATAATATGAAACTCTCTGTGCGTTACACTCAGAGAGTTAAGAGCGAATATTCTTTCAAGGCGAGTTTCTTTGCAGAGTAAAATTTTGGCGGTGGTATTATTTTCGCGATATGTATACCTTCCTGCTTTTGGCTTCACAGTTCGTACGCTGACAAAATAGGAAAAGTTTCCGCAATTAAGCGACCTTTGCTTAATTAGTGGAAATTTTCCCCGACCATATTTTTCACATTTTCAATCTATAGCCACTGAATAGTCTAGACAAAACAAATTCCGAATGAACAGAGAGTAACATTGCATACATGTGTGTATTGCGATATGATCGATGTCGTATCAGCTTACAGCCAAATAAATATAAAGGTAAACTACAATAAAAGCAGACGGATTCTCATTTCTGATTACAATCTCTTGTTAAGGGAAGAAATGTCTTTGTCATTCATGTATTTTGTTTATCTCATAAGGAATATGTGACCAGAGTCAGACGAGTCGAAATAGGAAGCCAGGTGTATAGAAACAATATCAAAATCAAGTGTTTTCCTTATATTGCCAAGTCATCCCTTTGCGCAGAGCAGTCTGACATAAGAGGAAGGTCGTGATAGGCCGAGAAATGGCAAAGGTCAAGGTTCAGAACAGGAGCAAAAGACGTGGAGTCCGAGAGGCAAAGGGGTAGAAGACAGACTGCGGACAGAGGTAGAGGCAGTGGCCGGGGAGGGGTGGAGGGAGAGGAAGGGTTGGAGGCAATCGTTAGCCAATCAAAATGCAAATACGTTATTACTTTTGGAGAAGCCATCTGTGATAGGTTAGTCTAAGTTTGAGAACTGTTGGATGATCTTGGTGACTGGCATTTCTGTTTTGCATTGGCTGTATCTAAGAGAAAAGTTAATGACAACTTACGGTACATATCATAGTATTAAATAGTAATTGTAAATAGTAAATTAGTATTAAATTAAAGAATCGATGGTTTACTCAGGCAGTATAATACATAATGTTAATATTATTGATATAGTATAGTAAAATAAAGTTAATGTAGCAGAATATTGCTCGACTGCCTGATAATAAAAGTTCATTATAGCGAAGAAAATATTTTTTAGTTTCAAAACTGAAGGTTACAATATAAGCCTAGATCAGTGTTTATATTTAAATACATCATAAGAGTGTTTTGTTACACTTACATAAATGTTGATTAAAAGGTAGTTTAAAACATTATAGACCTTACGACGTGTAAAACAAAGTTTTAGAGTAATACTTAAGAATAAATAGACACATGCATTAATTAATTAATTAATTACAGTATTATATAATGACACAATGAAAGACTTTTTCCTCTTTGAGTGTTTAAAATCATGAAGAAAAAACAGTTTTTATAATTTGATTGGTTTAGTTTTATGTCCTGTTAACAGCCAAGGTCATGTAAAGACGTGCCAAATGTTATGATGGAGGGAAACCGGAGTATCCGTAGAATAACCATAGACCAGCGGTCAGTAAGTGGCAACTGGTATATAAACGTCTTTTTGTGACGCATTTGCGACAGAACATGTTCAAAAACGACGAGTTATCGAACCATAGTATCACTGATATAGGCAGCGTGACGTTGTGCAATCAACCGTGGAATTCGGACAATACCGAAGAATGAAGTCAATGAACAATTTCAAAATTGTGATAAGACGTCATGAGGAGAAAGAGCTTAAACACTGTTGACGATCATATTGAAATACAAGAAAACATCAAACTAGACCACTGTTATTAGAACTCAAAGAAATACTGAACTCCCATACATAAAATGACCATTTATTTGAAACGTCTCTGTGCAGACGGACGTAAGGCAGTATGTTGCTCTTGGACTGACATTTTCATGATTGTAACAAAAATGTATATACATTTTTGAACATATGCATCATCAGTTTGTACGAAAACCTAAATTGCATTATTTTATGAGAATGGTGTCATACTTTTTTTTCCTTTTCGTGGAACAAAATAAAACTCCAATTCATTTTGCGGATTACAGACGTAGAAAACACTTTATAATCTAGTTTACCCTTAATGGTGTTTTAATGTTCAATTTGATCGAATTATCGTTTAGTTACGATTTCATCTATAGCAAGTTTACGTATAACTCAATGTAACGATTACGTGAATCAAATCGTTTACAAAAAGATTAGCAACGGACAGATCTAGGGAAATTACACATGTATGCATCAAAGATGTAAAATTAACTGAAACTGTTACAAAATAAGCTTATGAAAATACATTTCATACAACCTTGTATAGTCCAATATTATAAAAAGTACTAGCCATTGATCAAGTTAATAGAATGTTTGTTAAACGCATGATACGGTACCTAAAATAGTGTCGTTACAAAAGTTAATTCTGAGGAAATTTCTTCATGGTGTGCTTTCGTCAATTGTAACAGGACGAGAGTAGTGTGAAATTCCCTCCTGTGCGAAGCTAGAGGGTAGGGTAGCCGAATCACTAAAACTAAAACCATTAAAACCTGCGACAATTCTGAATTCAACCTCTCATAACCTGTATGTTTTACTGTATCCTTATTGAATAAAACATTGTTTAAACTAACCCCGCTACACATGTTTCAATACATACTGTAAACCAACATTTTTTCGGGGTTATTTAATTTCACGATTATCATTCAAAAACAGATTCGCGACATTTAAAATTTGCTAATTGAAATATTAAATGGTACTTCCTACCAATTTCAATCATGTTGATGGTAATTTGCAGAGATGAACTATCACGAAATTACCTAGATCGCGAAATTCGAGAAAAGAAAATCGTACGCGTAAGAAAGTTGGTTTGCAGTTTTTTCTGTAATGATGCAATTGACAGGAATTCTGTTTTCAAACCGTTGAGTTCCACAGTTTATGATGTGCGTGTGATAAACTATCCATGAACGTGTGAGCATTTCTGGATTTTAATCAGAACTGACTTAAGGTGAAGACCTATATTGATTAACGAATTAAAGTATTCTAATCGTAACTTGTGCACATGTTGAATATGTTTGAGATAGAAAAGTTCATCTTATCATTAAACCTAGAAAACTGAAAATAAATACTTAGTGATATATACCAACATTATTCAAATTCAGTCGATAATACCTTATATAAAGCCATGAACGCCATAATCGATGACATGATCAATAATAACAAGGAAATGAAAATCAACAATCACTTACGTCATTTGATAACTAACTTGATGAGAAAACTTGTCTATTCATGTTTTTGACTGAAAGCTTTTTTTACCAATTCATTGAACAACAAAGCTCAAATATCCTTTAACAAATCATTTCAATATCAAAGATCTGAAACAAGTAATCAAGGGAAAATCTGGCTTCATTCAGGTATAGCACAGAGAGTTGCAGAAGCCTGCAGCATTAAGGTTGCGAGTTCAATGCCCACTCGTGCAGCAAATCATCGTAAATATTCGCACCTCAGTTGTTTTCACATTCCGCACCCTTAATGACTAAAATTGTTTACGGTACGTAAAGTTCAAAATCATTATATGTTAACCTGAGGTACTAAATGTATATTACACATAAACAAAAGGTACTTACCGTGCAGAATCACGCGCATGCGTCGCTAAACCTGGACATCAAATAAGTATTTGATTCTGTCGTGCCGACATGTCGAGTAGCGGGGACCACACACGGAGAGTATGGGCAATATTCTATAACAACCACACATAGCATGTTTTATTGAAGTGTGATCGATTCTAAGTATTGATCGTGTTCAATGATAATATCCTCATCTACAGCTATAGTCTTTACAACCGTGACAGACAATAACGCCGCGTTAATGACGAGATGACATGTTCCATAATGCCGGTAACTCGTTCAAAACTTTCCATTATTGTGCTGTTAACAAAGGAGTCATTCGTCCGTAACAATCTGTTTGTTCAACCGTAGCTTTTACATCGTTTGTTATAAAGTACAAACATCTATTTTTATTTAATAAAAAAACCACGTAGCTAGTCAATAAACGTGTTGAAAAAACATCTAAAATACCCGAATATGTAACTGTTCATATTATAATGATAACAAAACCAAAAGAGCGCAAAATGAGAGTGACTTCGATTCCCTTTCCTCTTCATCCGTCATTCTGGTCTACCTGCGAGTTACTTCCCTTCGATTCAATCCGTCAGTTCTGAAGAAGGGAAACGAATGGAAGTAACCATGGAAGATCAGAATGGTCATAATATGATAGGGAATATTCTAAAGAGTGAATCATAGAGCAAAGACGCATATCCTTTTGGCGAGACTGACGGTGAAGATTGAAAGAATATTTTGTGTCAAAGTGATTTTCACCTTTTGCATCAACAATTTTGGTTACCAATCCATATATATTTAGAAACTTCAGATCACACCCTTTTCAGATTTTTTATGAAAAAAACTGTTTTCGCGTTAATGACGTTACTATAGCAAGCGCGTGCGATTTAGCTTTGCGGCGATTAAAGGAAATTCGCGAAAAATAAATTCGTCTCAAACACCAACTTCGGGTCATAATGAGGAAGGTTATGATGAAAAAAGAGTCACTAGGACAATGACGAACCTATCTTGGATGGCCACTTACAAGTGCTGTAATCCAAGCTATTTTCACGGAGCTTCAATTTCGCGTTTTCATTCATGCCCATTGATTTAATTTCGTGTTTTCATTCATGCCTATTGATTTAATTTCGCGTTTTCATTCATGTCTATTAATTTAATTGAGCTTTTTCAGACTGACTTTGTGTTGTAGTAACATCTATGTTTGAAGCATTTTTCGTGACAATTCATTTTCGCGACGACTTATTCCCCACGGGAAAAAACGCGAAATTCAATCGCACGTGAAAATGGTTTAGTTTACAGTAACAAAATAGGCAATGGGAATTGCTTATGTGATATCGGGATTCAAACAACTACGCGTAGACATGATCAACATGTTTATCCTGTCTGCCCGAAGTTGTTCTTTCTGAATGCGGATGACGTCCTTTTTCATACACAAAAAAATATAATGGAACTTGACGATTGAGTCATCCTTTTAACTGCTGGAAATCTACATTGAATCGTTAAATGTTTGACGCTTGCGGCATATCATTGATGACATTCTATTGTTATACAGCCATTTAACCGTAATCAACTTTTGTATCGAGTGTGAGGGAAATCCATGAATTATTTAACAAACTGTGCATGTGTACAGCAGCAGTGATGTTACAATCTTATATTACGATTTTTTTAAATGCTTTAAGAGAGACAAAACATTATATTCAATACCTGAAATTTGAATCAAGCAATAACAATTTGCACAATACAGCTGGTCCACTCTCGTAGACCATAGAAACTCGTCTGACAATGTAGACCATAGAAACTCGTCTGACAATGTATGTCAATATAAAATCAAGGTAAATAACTCGATTGGTCCGATAAAACGACCCGATTTCGGGGAAAACGTATCTGTGAAATAACTGTTGAAGTAATGCAGCTGGGCATAAGTCTCGATTGAAAGACAGATGATTTATTTTTAATTTGGTGTATAGTTCACTGTAGACCATAATATAGAAGTGTTGTTATAATCGATGAAACATCGGAAATTTGCCGAATTTCGGTTAGTTGGACACTTATCTGTCCGGCGAACCACACGACATGACTCAAGAGCTAAAGGAACTTAACTGCAAGTGAATGTCAGCGTCAGTCCTTCGCAGTAATGCATCTTGGACTAAAAACAAACTTACTTGCATCTCTGTCCGCTTTATAAAACTATCCAGTCACTTTACAAATCTCAGTAAAGTGTTCAACATGGCGAACTGTGTACAAAAATGCATTGATGGATGAGAAAACGGCGAGGGGCGAGCCACAGAATAGTTAAGTTTTTTTAGTCCTTGGTGCACTGCTGCGAAGAACTGGCGTTGACATACACTCGCAGTTATTTTTCCGCTTGAGTCATGTCGCGGTGTTGCCTAATGAGTGTCCGACTAACCCAAATTTGACAATGTCCCAATGTTTTATCGAGTATACACAACACTTCTACATGGTGGTCTACGATGAACTATATACCAAATTAAAGATAAATTATCTGTCTTTCAATCGAGACAAATGCCCGTTATATAACCTCAACGGTTATTTCACAAACAAGGCCAATCGCCTCACCTTGGTTATATATTCACTTATATTGTCAGACGAGTTTAATACCTATGTCGTAAACTGGTCTGTATTCTGATATATCAGAATTACTTCCCTTTGTTTCATTTTGTCAGTAATAACAGAGTACACTCGGACCTCGGATGTAATGGGTGTACATGTAACTACGCGTAAGAAAATAAAACGTTTGGGAAAAGAACTATAATAGCATTATTTTAAGAAACCGCATGTATTTTTTCTCCTTTGTGATGCAAAACACAAGACATCGATAAATAGACGCTTATCAAAGGATAGTGCCCGAGGTGGCAACCATGTTGCATGATTGTATAAGTTGCATTTTAGGATCGTTTCTTTTCTTTCTACATAACTTTTATCTTCTTCCTAACGGCTCCCTCGACACCGCCTCACTTTTGACCTTCTGTTTAGCGCTCGACTCCTATGAGGTAGACTCTGGGTTCTGTCCCATGGCCGAGATACAGAAAAGTCTTTAAAAGTTATGGTTTCTGCTCCTGCTTTGCTTTAAGGGAGTGGGACGAGTGGTTCACCCGTTGTCAGTTTATTGTGACATAATGTGACCGGGTGGGTATGTTGTATGGTGTCTTCGGTGGCATGCGTCAGTTGTATAGCACTATAAAAAGGGGGGAAATACCACTATACAAGAAGACATAACATGACTATGCCGCAGTCTCCCAAAACACACGCCACACACTTCATACACACTACACACCGTATACATGGGAGTCTGTGCTTACATGACCCCGGTTGTTAAAAGGACGTTAACTAATCAAACAAACAAACAAAGTATTGGGGAATATGTGATTCAAAAAGTTTTGAATGTGAAACTGAAACGGGGCCAAAGCTTATCTAGGTCGCTATGTCACTGTGACCTATACATGTACATACTCCAATTTTTGTATTTTGTAACTGAAATTTATCAAATTATTTATGCGTGATATACAAAAACAGACAAATTTTAGGAATTTAAGCAATGGAAATTAAATTGTTTACCTTTTGAAAGTTGGCGTCTGAAGTTACCATGAGTCTAAAATAAAGTGGACTTTTTTATTATCATACAATGTTCAAAATATAAAAGGTCATTCAACTAATAATATAAGATTATTGGTTAGTTTTTAACGTCCTGTCGACAGCTATGGTCTTTTAGGGACCCCTGTATACAATGTCTTTAACTTGGAAGACTGCGGTATATTCATGTTGTGTCTCCATGTGATTGTGGAATCTCTTGTCCATTTTATAGTGAAGTCTCACTGAAGCATACCAGCTGAAACACGGACAGCACACCCCGGTCTGTCAAACTATACCGACGACGGGCAAGCCAGTGGTACCGTAACGCAGTCTCATATTCTAATTGATCATTATTTTGATTGAAAAAAAACACAAAGAAGTTACTGTTTTTATGATAAGAGTTAAATGTGATAATTAATGTGGCGGAATTCAGTAGAAACTAATAGAAAATAGTTTTATTTTCCCGTCACAATCACCGCCTGATTTATCCCTTTGTGATTTGAAGTTAAGGCTACATTTTAGATTTATAAACCTTTTAAATCATATTCCAATTGAATTAATACCGACACTTTTATGTGAAAGTTCTATGAAGATAATAATTTATTTCTTATAGATAGGTGACGTAATGATTCAGCGGTGAAATGGAAAACACATAAAGTACCCGATAAATCAGATAGCCTCAGATTTCGTGACGCATACAAGCCATTTATTATCCCTGCCTTTGAAGTATGACGGTCGCTTGCACGTGCACCGTAGGTAGGGCGGAAGAATTTATCTGCTGCTGACCGAATATCAAAGAAGGTAACAAGGCGGAAGAATTGGATCTGACGTCAAAATGAGTGTTTCCTTCGTTGACTGAATCTGAAGTGTAATATAGGCAAGGTGGAATGATGATACCTGATTCTGACTGAATATGAATCGAGGAAGGGGCGAAATAATTGTTGACTGAATATTAACCATAGAAATGGCAGAATAACTGTTGTCTGGATATTAACCATAGGTAGGTCAGAATAAGTGTTGACTAAATATTAGCCATAGGTACGGAAAAATAATTGTTGACTGAATATTTATAGGAAGGGCAGAATAATTATTGACTGAATATTAACCACAGGTAGGCCAGAATAATAGTTGACTGAGTATTGACCATAAGAAGAGCGAAATAATCATATTTATTGTTGACTAAACATTAACCGTTTGTAAAGTTTGTCATGCCGTTTCATTCAATGAAAGTAGTGTAATGTACTCTCGAAATCCTATCATACCCAAGCATTTTATAGTCTGATGGATTATGTTGGATAGTAAATGAGTAAATGATATTTATGTACACATACAAGTTAAAGTTCTTGCGTGATTGTAATGTACATGTACAATGTCACCATTGCATTTGTAATTGTTGAACTAGACAACATTTTTGACTTCCACAACATGCCACACTTTCACAACATCAGACGAAGTCACTAAACATTTTCTTGTAACTGTCTATAGGCGACAAAGAACATACATTTTTAAACTAAACCGATACATAAACAAATCTATTCTTTCCATTCTTTTCATTAAACTGTATCGCAATAAAACAAATAAAGAAACGGCATGTTGTTTGCAAGACAAAGGCAAAAAAACCCACATATATGTTCATTTACAATAAAGACGCAAACTATATTTTCAAATATGTATGTAAATTATTAAACTAGTTTGGCGGCATGCTGTTAGTTTGTTTGCAAGCATAGGGTTGCCTTATGTGTTAAACATAATCATTCCAGAGTTCCTGATCCAAATACAAAGTACGCACAGTATTTGGTCCATTTTGATCTATCCGAGTTACTTCCCTTCGTTTTACCGCATCGCGAGATGAAACAAGGGAAATCACTCTAATAGATCAGAATGCTCCGTAAGGCCATGGTTGTGATTTTTCTTCTTTGCGTCCGCGTTCCCAAATATGCTCAGTATTTGATTTATTTTTATCTATCATAGTCACTTCCCTTGTTTCATTTTCAATTATTCTGACCTACCTATGGTTTCAGTTGTTTTATCACTCCACCACGAAATGAAACGAAGGAAGTAACTCCGATAGGTCTGAATAACTCGTCAGGCCGTGGTTATGTCTTTGTCTGTTTTACGTCCGCATGATGATATGCTTTAAAATCAAACACAAAAAAAATGTTAAGGAACTGAATCGACTGTGCAGCAGGGAAAGGAATGATTCCAACCATTTTCAAAGATGTGAAATTAGGAAAAACAAAACTTTTCCCCAAGTTTGATCAATAAAACAATTTATTTTTTGAGAAAATTATACATAGTCTTGGTCAATTTGAATGCCTTATAGGATTTAGTTCGTTAAGAAAATTTTGTGTTTATTTTTTATGTGTGTGTTTCATTCACCTTGCTAGTTAATAGGTTTCAGAAAATCGAAAAAAGGACGAAAAACAGAAAATAACAAAACTATGGCCTTAGGAATGAAGGAGTACAACATTGATGTCACCCTGTCACGTGATCACGTGACCTGCTTAAACCGTGATCACGTGACCTGCTTAAACCCATCCCACATACATACACGGTTTCATTTACTAGCTGTTGTGACACGGGCGGACAACAATATACAGCGCCTGGGGAAACAGATCCCAGTGTTAAGCGTTTAATTTCAAATTTAAAAGCTTTTCGATTTAGAATTCCAGCACATGACAAAGTGAAATGAACCCAGACATTTCATTTCTCGATCTATGTTGTTTCAGACGTGCGATATATAAGATAGCTACTTTTACGAAAGAACTTGTTATTCGCTCGTACACGTGAAATAGACAGGTTTTATTTGCCGGTGGGAAGGAATAGCTAGAAATCACGACATTAAATTCTCCTACGAAACATTTGCTTTCATCGATTTTACTACATTTTTTTAAAGAAGAAACTTATGTTTCGTACATAACACAATAAAAATCGTATATCCAGTATTTTATTATTAAAAAACAACACAGTTGTTAAAATTGTGTTTTTATCATATAATAATTATACAAATATGAACCAGTCTTTGAAGACACACATATTTTTGTGTTGCGTTTTCTTTGTCTAAATATACGCGAGCGAGATCTCCGCCGCATTCTCACGCTGACAGAAATAAAAAGTTCTTAATCTCCTTTCGGGACTCCTCGTATTTACCTTTGATGTTAACCCACACACCAGAGACATCCGTTAAAAGGGACCATGAATTTCAACGGCGGGTTGAAGATATTTTTGTGTCGTAGTTGTTGAAACAGTTCTGTTATCTTCCTAAGTGATGACGGCACTTTGTTTAGTTGTGCAGTATAATTTTCAAAGGAACATTATCACTCTTTTCAACGGTAGTAACCGTAAGACTTACTAGAAATGTGATTTTAGCCACTAAAGCTAAGCGAGGTTGATGTTTCATCTCGAGGAACTTTCCATCCTTTGCGTGTTTAATAATGTAGAATATAGTTATATAGAATATATATACTCGAACTTGTAAATATTAACGTTCAAGTATTTCACATGAACTGATTCTACACTGCAATTTTTCCTATGTTCCTTGCTGTTGTAATCTCATAAAAATGAGGAAATAAAGAATATCTATCTATCTATCTATCTATCTATCTATATAGTTCTCAGGTCCCCGTGTTTCCATGGAGTCATTTTCATATTACTTCTGTTAAATACTTCTTGCTAAATACTAAATACACCAACAATTTCGAAATATTCATGCAGTTTCTACTGGAAAGTACTTACACGGTGGTCCAAGCACGTTTCTACTGGAAAGTACTTACACGGTGGGGAATCACGTGGTCCTTGCAGTTTCTACTGGAAAGTACTTACACGGTGGGGAATCACGTGGTCCATGCAGTTTCTACTGGAAAGTACTTACACGGTGGGGAATCACGTGGTCTGTAGTTGGTGTGTACTATGAATCAAAATGATTCGTGTAACACACCAACTACAGACCACGTGATTCCCCACCGTGACTAACACACCTTCAAACATTACCCAAGTAAGCAGGCTAATGTGTAAGTATATGTATAAGTTGTTTGGTAATTTTATATAAAATTACAAATTAGAATTGTTTTGCACGGGATGATATTGGACAATGTTGTTGTAAATAAGCTAAAGCAAAAATGCAACGACGTGCTGTAACGTTATTTGTTATTTATTTGAATGTATCTATATTTTATGTTGAAGCGAAAATGATGCGAAATAAGCTTAAACACAAAACTGACTTTAATTTTTAAGACGGCATTGACTAAAAATAAATCAGCTCGAATCATGAATGCGTTTATAAAGTTGAAAACTTTAAGACGCCTGAAGGGTTGCGAATTACACGAAGAAATAAGTGGATAAAGTGAATCAATTTATCGCAACAAGGAAAATAACATAAAAAAAACATCAATTCTGTAGCACCGTAGCTCCAATGAGATGCCATTGAGAGCAATCTGCCATCATGTGTATAAAACCTACAAATCGACCGATATTGTCTATTTCACTTGCACCTAAAACCCGCGCACACTGAATATGATACATGTTTTTACATTAAGAGCGTTCTATGAAGCTGTTAATTATTTCTCTGTAGAATGACACTTGTCGCCGAATCTCCATTTACCGAGACAATTTAACACTTTTGAAAATGGCTTTAACCGTGCCATTATACATCGATTAAGGATATTTGATCTGATCTGACGAATTTCTATTTCTAGTTCTAACACTGCCATTTCCGTATAGTAATGACATACTTTGTAAACACTATTCATTGAATCTTAAAACGCCGAGAGGGGATATTTTTTATGAATAACAGTAAAATTACCAAATTTTTATCCGTTTTATCAGTCATTACACAATTGTCCTGACAGTATTCAGAAAAAAAACCCACAAAAATAGCGTTTAGGAGTTCAAATTCTCACACTTTGTATAAAATACTTTCAAACTATTTTAGAAGCGGTTCCGGTAAAAAAGAGACTTTATCGATATTTACAGCTTGTACATAATGTACATGTACACTGATGTATTTTTGACATAGAAAAAGTGTTTAAAGTATTCTACATAATTTTCTCTGTCTCTCTCAGTTTTAAACTTTCGATATTTACCGAATTTCTTAAGTTCGTATTTGTTATTAAACGTGTACACGTTTATAATAGCTCGGAAGTATCCGATCTGTACGGGTATTGCCGATATTGACCACGTGATACTGGTCGGAAAGTTCCGATCAATACGGGTATCGCCGATGTCGGTCACGTGAAACAAGGCTTAGCTGTACGTAGTAGTTCTTACAAAATGTTTGATATTTAATGCGACATTTACCGCAATGTCAATGGTATATTGGTGCTTTGATGAATCTGAACCGTTATATATAAGCATCCATATTCACACATTGTATGTCTTATGGAAGTTTTTGATGGCAAAAATTAAAAAAAAAATACAACTTTAAAGATGCTCCACCGCCAACGTATGGTACATGTATTTTTTCTCTAAAAAAAAACAGGAGCAGACGATTTAGTATTTATCTTCAATTACAAAACTTACTTAATTTACACCATTTCCACTATTGAAAAGTTTAAGCTTCTTATTTCACCTCAAGATAAAAATATTAAAAATAATTAAACGCATCTCAACAAAAATCCATAACACTATGCCCTATATGGAATGAAGTCCTGATTGCCCATATGCAAAAAGCAAAATAACTTTAATATTTGATATGTATTTTTGTGGTAATTCGACGTATATATACACGTTTGAACACCAATTATTATTCAAATAATGGATATCGTTTATGCTTTGTCGGCGATGGAGCATCTTTGAACTGTAAAGAGAATACAATGAAAGTAATGCTCCGCTACCCTTCGCTTTACTCCGTCAGTAGGCGAGGGGAAGTAACTCTGATTGACCAGAATGGGAGTTAAATTTGAGTCTATATATACTGGATGTAACATTTATCCGTATAATGCATAATGTCTTTTCATGTGACACTTTGATAAAATATTTAAATTGAATTGAATATACATATAGTACCTCAAACTTAGTTAATTAATTGTTATATTTTCAAAGAATCAAATTCCACACATCGCCGTATCTAATTGTGTTTTTTTCCTCAAACATAGAGTTCTAAGGGGAAAATCATATATTTTTTTATCCTGTATTGCGTTACAGGGACTCCAGTCATACTTTGGATAATAATTTCTTGAAACATTTTACATCGACATGATGCATGACAAATTTTCAACTTTACGTTTATCCAATACATGTAAGAACAAAAACACAAGATACAACTCTATGACAATGATTCTGTTTAAAGACAAATAGGAATTGCTCAAGGACATGAATGATGAACGGCTAGCTAATATTGATTCGTTGATCCGCTTTAACAATAAAAGATGCTGCACCGTTGACGAATGGTATGTTTTTTTCTTTATCAAAAACAGGAGAAGGACCTTGAAATTAGACAAAGTATATCATTTTTGGCTTTTCAAAATTCCCTTCTCAGTTTAAGAGATACACAAATACCCTCTTACTATCTTTTAGGTGATAGAAAATACAATATATTTCATGCCAGACTAAGAAATAGATCAAGCACTCTAAATAACGATTTATATCATGCTAATTTAATAAATTATAAACATTGTCAATGTGGTTATAGTATCGAGGATGCACATCATTTCTTTTTCGTATGTATAAATTATGCAGAACAGCGTGTAAAATTATTTCGCGAGCTTAATAACTTTATCCCGCTAGACCTAAATCTACTTCTATTTGGAAATTCTATGTTGTCAAATCAAGAAAACAAAACTATTTGCCAATCCACTCAGCAGTTTATTAAAGATTCAAAAAGATTTAATTAGAATACTATATTACTATTACTTAAACATTCTAATCAGGTCCTTCCGGGTCGGGTGAACAATGTATAGTGACAAGTTATTCAAGAAGGATCAGCGAGTGACAAGAAGAGAGACACCATGGGCACGGCATGTGATAGACATTAGATCAGAGTGTATGGCATGACATGAGGATTAGAGTTACAGATGTGATTGTCATCTGAGCTGGAAAAGACCCATTACTCTAGTATTATAATCATTATAATTTTATTATACTTATAATCTCTCTCCCCTTCTCTCTGTCTCTCCCTCCCCTTCTCTTTCTCTCTCTCTTTCTCAAGTAAAGTTTATCTGCATATAACTTAGGTCATCCATTTGCTTGTATATGTTAAAAAATAACTGGAACGGGCTTAATAAAAGTTTTTTAACTTGTGCCCAATCCTTTTTGTATTGTAAAAATTGCAAATAAAATATGTTTAAATCAAAATCAATTTAAATTAAAAAAAATGAGCAGACGAATTAGTATGTTTCTTCAGTTACAAAAGTTACTTACTTTACACCATTACCACCACTGAAAAGTTTAAGCTTCTTCTTTCAATTCAAAATAAAATTATAAAAAAATATTCATTGCGTCCCCTAAAAACGCCATGACAGTACTATGCCCTACCTGGAAGGAAGTACTGCTTGCGTATATACCAAAAGCAAAATGAATTATCTTTATATGTATTTTTTGTGTTAATTAGACACATGTATACAAGATTAAACAACAATTATTGTTCTAATGATTGGTAACGTTAATGCTTTGTCGGAAGTGGAGCATCTTTAAACTATGTCCGCTCGTGCAGTATTTTTGTTTATTTCCAGTTTTTTTATGTTTCAAGATTTTTGAAGACAATTACCATCTTTTTACACATTAGTTTATAAATACATCTGTTTGGATTCATTTCTGATTAGATAGACGTATAATAAAACTTGAACGTCATTTTTTAATGAATTATTTTTTCATTCGTACACTTTCATCGAATACAGTGTAATTAGAGGGAGATAACTCGCATGAAACATGCAGTTGCTGATTTGTACAATTACCACTTATATTGAATTCACTTGAGATAAGTCGAATATGTTTTGCCTGGTCCCGTCGACTTCGAGATACCCATGCTTTACTGTTTGACTTGACAAAATACTAATGACTAGAGCAGACGAATTAGTTGGTGTTTTGCTGTAACAAAACTAACTTACCTTACACCATTAACACCAATGAAAAAATGAACTTCTTGTTTTAGTCGGTCAAGACGAAAATATTCTAAAATGATTAATTGTGCCTCGCAAAATTTTATGGCACAATGCACTTTATGGAATGAAGTCCAGGTTGCGCATGTTCAAAAAGCCAAATAGATTAGTTTTTATACATTTCTTTTTGTTTATTACACATATATACACGATTAAACATCAGTTATTGTTCAAAGGACGGGTATTGTTTGTGTTCTGTTTGCGGTGGAGCATTTTTAAAAGTCGTGCAATCAGACTAAGATAACATTATCTTTTTCCTGTCAATTCTATTTTATCATCTTTTATCATAGGCATTATTTTAGAAAAAATACATTTTCATTTCTTCCAATGGTAGTTCTATCTTTCTTGTTGTCAGAGTCGCCTCCCTTGTAATACGGAAAAATGAATTTAGCTTAAGTTCAGCGTAAGTTTGTCACTATTTTGAGCACACTTTTAGTCATCCTTACAAAACAAACGTCACCGCGAGAAATAGTTTTATTCTAATTGGAATTGTTTTACACGAGCATGTGTATCGAACACGTGTGTGTCCTTGATAGTTGACTCTACTACGTGTCATGTACTATAGACACGAGTATATTTGGAACCGATAAGTCCGATCGAATACGACTAACTAAATAATAGATTACCAAGAAAAGATGGTCATGGAGTAATAGTTTTGGGATTGCTATGACAATGCGTATGAATTAATCATTTTGAGAAACATAACTAAAAGACAAAGTCTAGAGGTGTTTGTACCAGTTTTCATTGCAGAAAGTTACAATCCCAAAAACGATTAAAAATAGAAGGTTATATCTACTTCCTATACCCAAGTGAGATATACTGAGGACTGCTAGGTTGTGCATGTACCTGAATATGACGCACGTGTGTCGAAATCACGCGCTTTATACAGGGGTCCGGTGAATCGAAGGAATGTAAAAACAAAAAGGTCAGCTTCATTCGAGTACACTTATTTAAAAAAATCATTTTTAATAATTTTAACTTGCATTGTCAGCTTTAAGTTCAGCGTAAGTTTGTCACTATTTTGAGCACACTTTTAGTCATCCTTACAAAAGTAAACGTCACCGCGATTTTTATTCTAATTGGAATGATTTACATCACATCCTCTTGACCAGTTCACTTGGGGGTAAGTGAAGCAATGTTTTCACGAGGGAAAGATTAAATCGAAGTCAATCTTCATATGTAAGCTTTTACATGTACATGTTAGGTATGCGCTCATGCCATTGATTGATTGAAGTAATTCATCTCGTGTTCAAACTAAGATTCATTATCTAATCTCCTGTAGATTCTTGAAAAAATGACATTCTATCCCTTACATGAAAGATCCAATTTAAATTAGATTGTTATATGTGTATCTGTTCATTTAATGTATGTACATGTAGTCCTAAGTACAAGTTCTCCGATAAGTCCACATTACAACTAACTAATAATAGATTCCATATTGGTCAGTGGTCAAGTTTTTTTGCAATAAATGTGTACTGGTCAGTTTTAGCCAGTCTCTTGTGATGACCAGTTCTTGTTGTTACAGCAGATTAAAAATAGAAGGATATCTATATATACCCAAGGGATACTCTTATAAGTACATGTATATATATATATGAAAGAGTCTTATAATATTAATCCACCTGTGCATGCCTATATTGTGGTCTATAATTAAAGCAATAGAAAAAGTGTAATAAAAATCAAAAGCCTTTACTTAAATTAATTAGTCTATAGTGTCAATTGCATATTTTGTATCCATCAGGTCTATCATAAAAGTACCAGCTAAAAATGGATGCCGACGGGATGAAGGGTTGGATGGATAAATGGGTAGGAAACACCATCCCTTAGCATTTAAACTCCGTACATGAGGCTATAGAAAAACATGCACAGATACTCATGACGTCACCAAAAGCGAAGAACAAAATATTCATATCACTTTATGGGAAGACTCTCGATATAAAATTTCTGGCAGACCTCGGGAATGATGTTGTCGGAGTGGAAGCATCAGAAATAGCAGCGGAGGATTTTTTCACGAAGCATAATATCGAATATACCTACGAGGATGTCCCTGCTGTGAAAGGGAAATTATACCGATAAAATAATGACAAAATCAAACTTTACTGATGTGATCTGTTTTTGTTTTCTGCTGAAATTGAATCTGGCTTCAGTTGTATATGGGATCGAGGCTCCTATGTCGCCATGTTGATACCGGACCGGGAACGATACACCAAGGTCATGAAAACGCTTGTTTATCCAGGAATTGGATACTTGCTGGAGATGCCAGATCGAGATTTAGACAAAGGACCGCCATAGTGTGTTCCTGCCGATGTCGTCGAGAAAGATTTCGGGTCGGGGTGTAGTGTTGATAAACTGATGAAAGTGATGAAAAATCCACCCAAGTTACTTTCTCTACCTTGAGTGAAGGGGGTCAATGTATTTCGTCTAAACTTTCAGTAACGAAAAAGTATGATTAATTTCAGCATTGATATCACTACTCTTTATTTTATAAAGGGATGACAAATAAATGCTTTTGCAAACATTTTTGAGAATGCACTACACGGATTTCCACAGTAAACACAATTTTTTCAAACAGTTTTTTTCCCATAACACGATAGTATTAAAAATAATGGCATCAATACTCATAAATATATTTTAGACTATTTTATAAAAAATAAATACATATTTCAATTAACGATTCCATGAATTTTTCAAATGATTATTTTTCCTTAACAATACACAGCCTAATATCAATATCTCAAATGTGACGTCATGATAACGTCGGATTCTCGCGTGATATAACCCCCTGGCGCATGAGGAGCGGGTCTAAAAGGGGTTAGCAGTGGTAAACCATCTAAATCGTTAATAGTTATAGAGTTCTGCATGGCTTGCAACTACATTTGACCCGGAAAATTCTTAAAAAATGGTGAACAGAGTGTGTATAATTTTGATCTAGGTCTCTAAAACGTCTGAAAAAAATCATTTATGGTCATTATTGGTGGTTCAAAAACATGTAAACTCTCACTACTTCTCAAGTTCCTGTGTAACAGACAATGAGAAGCATTGAATCAGAAAATAATATTTATTGTAAGGAATCATTTTAAAAATATTCATTTCCCCATTTTCATATTGAAAATAAAGTTTTAAGTAATATCCTGGATATTACCGCCACCGAGGTATAACCGGCCGGAAGCAGAATCGGCCATTTTCTATGATTTTGAAAAAAAGAAATAACGGATTTACCGTGGTTTACCCGTCGATATGAACTAGGAGTAGATAATAACATTAACCATGCTGCATTTATCAAACATTCTTACTATTTTGTAATGTTCGTAACATATGTGTATTTATGATGTGTCTTAAAATAGAACTGAACTTTGTGCATGTAGACCGCTTTTCCGCAGGATATACATAATGTTTCGATATATCTACTCCTACGCCGATTGCTTGTCAACAACTTGATACATCTTTATCCTGGTGGTCGGTGGCCGACTTTAATACTACATCTGAATGTCAAATTCATTTGTAGAGAATGTATATACAAAATAAGTGTTTTAAAAGAGTTCTTTTTGATTATTTGTGAAATATGAGTGATTGAAATCTAATCAAAATTAGATGAGACATGCTTGTGGAAGTTTTTGTTGATTTCTTTGGTGCAGCGAAACAACGAATATAAAAATACTGCATGTTTTTACATATATTTCTGTCACTATAGCGCCCATCACCTAACCACGACTTTCTGTATCTACGAAATTATTTCAAAGCTCCAAACCACTAAATAATTTCATAGGCAATAAACAGTTGACAAAGTGTAATACATGTACATAGTCAACATGAATACAATTTGGGTGAGATAAATTGATTATCGTCCGTTAGTTTTCGCGTGGATCTTATTTTATTTTTATTTTATTTTTTGCGAAAGACACTTTGTACTGTAGGATATAGCAAAAATGTAGTGGAAGATTAATGAAGATGAAACACTGTGAATGACATATAAATCGATTTAAAAAATGATATTTATGAAACAGGATATAGCACAATTTTTTTCATAAGTACTACATCGGTACACCCAGTTTACAGAAAGTTTTTAAAAGACCTCAAAATCCACGAACTCAACCCAAAATAATTAATTTTTCTTTGTTTTCATACCAAATCTGGCTTTCTAATTGGCAAATATTTTTTTGCATACCACTATGAAAAAAAAATCGAGAATGGCGCGAAACCCCGACGTTATCGTGACGTCACAATAGAGATGTTGACGTTGCGTATTGATTCGGAAAAAAGAATCCCTTGAAAAACCACTACAATGTTACATTTAAACATACTTCATTTTTAACAAATAGAGTATAAAATTAATTATAAGTAATGATGTCACTATTTTTTTAATTTTATCGGGTTATGAAAAAAAAATTGTTTGCAAACTTTTATGAGAATCACACAGTTTGCAAACAATTTTTTTACATACTCCGATAAAATTACAAAAATAGTGACATCAATGCTTAAATATATCGTTTTACTGCAAAAATAATTATAATAAAAAAAAAAATTAAAAAAAAAAACGTTGGGAGCCGAATTACTACAAAACATTATGTTTTTGCGAGGTGAAATTTTGCTCAAACAAAAAATATTTCGGAAATAATTCTGTAAAATGTAATTACAAATTGCCCTTGATTGCGAATTAAGGTATTCTCGAATATTGTATTTAACAAAAATGTGAAAAATAGTATTCACAAAAAAATTAAAGGGGTTTACCGTTCGCTACGTTACATATGTTCCGTGCATTCCGTGGTAAATACTATATCACTGATACACCAATAAAGTTATAATCAGCATTCGGTGAAATACCTTGATGAATTTTGAAAACAAGTAATGATATACGGAATACTGTCAACCATATCTCTTTCGCGGCTACTAAATTTCGGGATTTTCATTTCAAAACAAGTTCGCAAGGATTAACAATCACAGAATAAAACATTGAATGGGAATTCCTGTCGACATATAAGTAGATATCAATTCGCAGAGATAAACATTTGCGAATTTGCGAAATTAAATCGCCCATGCCCAATAGAAGGCCAAAAGTGAGGCGGTGTAAAGGGAAACGTTTGTAAGAACAAAGTAAGTTAGGAAGTAGAAAAAAAGAAAAATACTAAATTAACGCACAAACAGGTTGGTAGGTACATACGTAGACGCATGTTACAGGCTACGCCTTATTTGCACGAAATTCGCACACATTACTTGGAGAGAGTGACTTTGATGCACTTGTCAATGCACGTCCCCATTTGATATGCGAAGTGGAAAACACTTACTATGTGAACATAGAGAGCCAGTCACGTCCCTGTTCTTCATTTGCACGGGAACTTTCGCGCTGAGACACAAGCAGCTTTGAATACACAAGGGAAACAGCGGTAACTATGCTGAATGTCCTGGTAGCTCTGATTTTCTTGCAGGTAGATTTTAGTCTCCAGCAAAACATTCTCCCTGAACACATGACAAGGCACTGTCGTGCAATCAACTCTGCAGAAATTATGGAAGACATCTTGCCTGCGGTACGAACGTTAATCAAAGACAACATGGAGGATCTCTGGCGTCGCTATGAGGAGAAATTGGCCACAATGAAAGGTAACTTTCATAATATATAACGAAGAGGCAGTATATTTCGATTTTGTATATTGCTGAGTTACCTTGCGTAAAGGTATCCATTGTGACGTCATTATGGTTTGAACGAAACTCACGTCGTTTTTTTATTTCTCTGAAAAGCAGTATATTCATAAAGATGTTATAATGTCTGTATATGAGAAAAATAAGATAGGGATAATCGATACTCATAATCACAAAAGCTTTGTGTTTAAAACATAATGTGACTCTCGGGTAGAGACCCTTCATATCCACATAAATGTATGAAAGAGTCTTGTAATATTTCAGGTGATACACTCCGGACTTGTCCACAGGGATGGGTGTATTATAAAAACTACTGCTACCTGTTTCGTGACACCACTAACACGTGGGACGTCTCTAAGGTATTCATTCCTATTTTTACAAATAAATGCATCATAATCAATTTTTTTTTCATACCCAAATCCGACTTTCTGATTGGCAGATTCTTTTTCTGAGAATAGCGCGAAAACCTACGTTTTCATGACGTCACATTAGAGACGTCGACGTTGCGTATTGATTTAGAAAAAAATTCATTAGAAAACCAATGGAATCGTACGTTGAAACGCATTTTATATTATAGCAGTCTGAAAAATTAATTATAAGCATTGATGGAACTATTTTTTTACTTCATCGGGTTATGAAATAAATTTTGTTTGGAAAATTTTGTGAAGCGGATTAACACAGTGTGCAAACATTTTTTTTTCATATCCCGAAGAAGTTAAAAACAAAGTAACATCAATGCTTAAACAAAATTATGGACCTCTGAGGGTGATACGTATAAATTTGTTTTCCTAGAAAGATTTATTTTCTAGAAGGAGAAAGGAGAAGGTTTTTATAAGCATTTTCTGTTGCAAGTTTTCCTTTGTATTAACATCTTGTAATAACATTCTGAAAAAGAACATCTTTCCAGGGAGACATTCTAAAATTATCCAGACATATAAAGACATACTTATTTCATGACTTCAAGAATCCAATTGCTCATGGATGTCAGCTAAGATACTTATTACAATTAAAGTCCATAATATACAAATAGAGCATTTTGATGAGGTCGATACATGGTTATATCGACCTAAAAAAATATTGACCGAGGACGTTGTCCGAGGTGGTCGATATAACCATGTATCGACCTCATCAAAATGCTATATTTGTTTTATCATTTTTCTGGATTTTTTTTATAGTTATCTGATTACCGAGAGTGTGAAACTAAATATGCATCGCATTGTATATTCTGCTTCGTGATGACATATACAACTTATGATTTTGTAGCATGTTTAATTTAAAAACAACACATGAAAACAGTATGAATTGATGAACTCCACGCTTTTATTACACCCGGTGCATGCGTTTTTGTAAGTTGCATACATGTGCATGTACTGCATTATACCTGTCATGTAGCTCCATGTCTGAAGGACACAGTCAATTAAATGTATATTTTGTTCTCCGTTGAAATAATCCACTTCGACTTCAAACATATATTAACAGATCCAGATTGACATTAAGATACATTCTCTTATGCTTAGTACTTCATTCCGTAAAATAAAAATCGTATACATACAGTTGGATTAGCCTAGGCCTAATCTTGTAACTAGCCTAGGTGGAATTTTAAAAATAAACATCAAACGTATTCACTATTCATTGGCTCCAGATGCTTAATGGATGTTATTCGATTATTCCCTACTCTCCAACCGTGTTTATGTTGAAAATTTAAAAGTTTAAACTGTAGTTCAGCTGGAAGTCATCATCATCTTTGATAAAAACCGAAACAATCAACGTCGTCTGTCACATTTTGTGGTTACGCTTCAAACTCAGGTCATCAAAGCGTTTTTTCAAAGCGCCAGGAACACGAAGCGTTTTGGTAACGTAGACGATAACTTGATCTAAAATAACCGTACAATATACTTTTTCTATAAACCACTTCCGGAAAAATCGTGCAATATAGTTTTTTATCGGTGATCACGTGGCGTGTTTTTGACCAATGAGAAGTGACAAAAAATCCAGTAAAATAATTATTTAAGATAATTCTAGATATATCCCAACACACTTCTTTCAATATATGGAACAAGGTTAAAAGAGCTTCACCGCTGACGAATGGTATATTTTCGCTATCAAAAACAGAAGCAGGCGAATTTCTATTCGTATTTTTAGTCACAAAAGTTACTTACTTAACACCATTACCATAACTGAAACATTTGAGCTTCTTATTTGAAAAATTCAAAAATAATCATTTGCGTCCCGAAAAAAGTGCATGACACTATGTCCTATATGGAATGAAGTACTGATTGCGCATCTTATGTTATTTTTGTGTTAATAAGAACCAATATTGACATGATTAAACACCAATTGCTATTCTAATAATGAGTATCGTTTATCCTCTGTCAGCGGTGGAGTATCTTTAATCGTTTGTTTTACAAGAAGTAATATACCAAGTATCTATAAATGTGCTCATAGTTATATTATTTCAAAGTTCTTTATCATATCGCGCTATAATATGTTACCTATACAAAGATCAAAAAATATTCTGCTTAATTGAGATTAAAAATGGGATTTGGTATTAGCGATGCATTAAGATGAAGATGGTAAAATTAAGTATAACATTGGATGTTAAATGACTTTATGTTTCGCATCCAAACAAAGGCGGAATGCGAGTCAAAGAATGCGTACCTAGTGGAGATCAAGAATGAGCCAGAAAACGAATTCATTGTAAGGACCATACGGAATATAGATATACCAGGTAGGTACTATAAGTATTGCCATCTTTCAGAAATTTGTCTAAATCTAGAAGAAAGATGCATACTTGTATGATATTCTGTGACATTTCTAATGCCTTTTGACAGAACCTGGCGCAAAGGTCTTTTAATTAAAAAGACAACAAAAAAGTATATATATTAACTGTTCTCCTGATATTGGTATGATGGGGCAGGAGTGCCTCAAGGCTCAGTTCTTGGACCACTTCTTTTCCATATTTTTATAAATAATTTAGCTGATGAACATGAATCAAAAGCACGTTTATTCGTAATGTAAAATAAAATATGCCAAATAAACGTGTAAAATAAACGTGTACATGTACAAGTCGTACAAATATGTAAAATAAACGTGTACATGTACAAGTCGTACAAATATGTAAAATAAACGTGTACAAGTACAAACATGTGAAATAGATGTTACATGTACAAATTTCAAAAAATGTACATGTACAAGTCGTACAAATATGTAAAAAAAATATGTAACTGTACAAATTAAAAAAAAAGTAAATGTACAATTCGTACAAACATGTAAAATAGATGTGTACATGTACAAATTTTAAAAAAAAATGTACATTTAGAAGTCGTACCATCATTACAAAATAATGTGACGGCTGATATCGGCCATAGTAGGAAATGCGAACCATTTCTTTTTTTTTTTTTTTTTTGAATGTCAAAATTATGCTCCTGCCCGTACAGATAAGATCCGAGTTTAAATGATCTAAGTATACAAGTGAATTAAAATTTATTTGTCTACGGAAATTAAAACTTGGCTTTGGAAGTAATTTGTCAAAAATTTGAACTTAAGCAATCATTTATTAAGCCCAGTAGAAGATTTTGAACAAGTGAATTAAAATTTATTTCTCTACGGAAATTAAAAGTTGGCTTTGGAAGTAAATTGTCAAAAAATTGAACTTAATCATTTGTTAAGCCCAGTAGAAGAATTCCATGTGAAAAAAAATCATGTGAATTTAACGTGAGGAAATGTTGCTAATGTATACGTTTTACACAAGTATTTGAATGCGCGTTCAAACTCTCTCGCGAAATTCCCCGAAAATTTGAATCTCTCAAAAATGTAATGATTTATGGTATTATTGGTGCATTTTTAGGGTTTCCACTAGAGGATAGGAGTTATTACGCAGGGGGTACAGACCGTGACACGGAGACTGAATGGATCTGGGCTGGATCGAAAGAGAAGATGACATTTAAGAATTTTCAACCGCCGGAACCGAACAATAAGGCATATTACGAAGATTGTCTCAGTCTGTACGGACCAATCAACTTCTCCTGGAATGATGACAGCTGTGATGAGGAATACTTCTCAATATGCAAAGCCAGGTGAATACAAGTACCTTCTTCCTACCATTTTCACGATCTGTAGACCTAGGATATTCCAGTAGATATCAAAACGCATCTCGCTGTATTCCCACAGAATAAGTACCGTAAACCAATATTCTTACGCGGTCACTAAATTTCGTGATATAAAAAACCCGAAAGTTTCTACGTAAAGAGGCAAGATTGATATGCAGTATTCAATGACTTTGATAAATTAATGTTTTGTATTTGCAGTGTCGGCCGGGTTCGTAATGGTTGAAGAAGAAGAGTAATGTGGGGTCGGGAAAGTGGTCGCTGTACGGGAACAATCTCTGTGTTGGAACATTAACCCATCGACGAAGATTCGGATAACTGAAAATAAACTTTTTTTGTAGTTACTTCATTTCGCGTTTGTATGCCTAACAATATTTTGACGCCAAATTAAGTGATTTAGAGTCATGAGATTCTATTTTATCTATCTATCATCTTTTATTCATCATCATCATCATCATCATCATCATCATTCTTCTTCTTCTTCTTCTTCGTCTTCTTCTTCTTCCTCTTCTTCTTCTTCTTCTTCTTCTTCGGTATCAAATTAGCTTTTGATCATGATATCTCTATCATAACATATTTTTTTCTGCTTTTTCATCATCATCATCATATCATCATTATCATCATTATCATCCTCATCCTCATCCTCATCCTCATCCTCCTCCTCCTCCTCCTCCTCCTCCTCCTCTCATCATCATCATCATCATCATCATCATCATCATCATCATCATCATCACATCATCATCATCATCATCATCCATCATCATCATCATCATCTTGTTCAGCAGCAGCAGCACAACAGCATCATCATCATCATCATCATCATCATCATCATCATCATCATCATATCATCATCATGTTTTGTTCTGGTTTAATCATCATCAACACATCAATCAACAACAACAACAAAAACATCATCATTATATTGATCATCATATCTTTTTGTATCACATAATTTTTTCTGCCTTTTTACATCATCATCATCATCATCATCATCATCATCATCATCATTGTTTGTGTCATTATCGTATGGATTGTTTATCATGATATCCTATCTCATCACATAAAAATTATAAACAAATTATTGAACTCGATTGATCATGATATCCTATCATCACATAAAAAGTATAAACAAATTATTGAACTCGATCATTGACATCACAATATCCATTTTTTGTTTTTTCGCTACTTCAGATTCCTACAAAATAACTGTTATCATTATAATTTGCAACATGACAACACAAAATAATTTCTTAATCACGTTTGATGAAAAGAAGTTATCAGTATAAAATAACCTGGTATCTAAAAAAAAGTTTACGACAAAATTAATGATATCTGAATAAAATTTTACCTTATTAAGAATATCTTTGCACCAAATAATTTTTAATTTGATTTAAAATTTGTAAATTTAAAAGTTTTAAATATTTTATTAATAAACAAATATAAAATCAAACATATATATAATTACATAATTGTAAATTGTTTAATGCTAATAAGCAAATTTTAACTGAAAACACTTACGAGGTTTGCAAAATAATATTATTACATAATTCTAAGATGTAGTTTTATATATTAGCATTGCTCAGGTAAAATTTTATTTTCAGACTGTGAGTTATATTTTTTTAGAATTAACTTTATTTGCTTATTACATTTATTCTGTGTAATGTTCACTAAATGACATGAATAATTTTTATAATAACAAATCACGCAGATTCTGCTAGGGGTCAAAATATTTTACGTACTTTAATGTTTGTTATTTCACGAGTTTAAAAAATCGCAACTTTGACCTAATTTTAAACTTAAATATTCGCAATCTAGCGATAAAATTACATTGACTGATTTTTTTGCGAGTTACATTTTTGCGACCTAAATTAATTCTCCCGCAACAATTTCCACAAGAATTATCTGTCATACGAGTATTGCAATATTATCAATGCATATGAAATTGAAATCAATTGATATGTCTATTGACGAAGTTCGTTGTATTTGTGTGTATACTGTTCCGTTTCACATTGCTGAAGTATTCTCAATAATTGAAAAATTATTTCTCAGATAGCCTTCCTTATACAACTGCATATCACTGTATAAATGTCACATAAGTAAATAAACATCATCCATATGAATTTGTGGCTGTTTATGATTTATACAGCCTACTGTATGACTGCTTTTATTCGCCAGTGTCTAATTTTTGCTGCTTTGCCATAATATAGCTTAGCGAAAATTTCATATGGCGAAATTTGCGGGTGTCGAAAATAAAACTGCTATTTAACTGGAATTTGAAGGTTGGTTCGCACCTTCATGCGCTAAAGGATTTTCACTCAACGAATAAGTTTGTGTTAAAATGTACATATCTCCAAATTATTTTTAAAAAAAATGTACATACTGCAAAGCGATAATATAATTTAGCGTTTTTTTAGGGGGGGAGGGGGGTTGCCAAATATTTGAGCTAGATTATCATTGTGCTAAAAGCATTTTATGTATAACGTTTACACTAGCATTTACGAATAATGCGCGAATTCGTCACTATACAAAGATGTTCAAAATTCTCCACTAAAATTTCCGTGCGTTCCAATTTCGAATTCGTAGCAGTTGTTCTGAATTGGTACGGCATCGCCAAGTGGAACGCGTTTGGATACCCATATGAAGGATACGCTTCGAATATAAAATCCAAGTATTTTCGGTGTTGACAAGAAATGGATATAATAGTATTATACAAATAGCTTCGGCATACATTGAAAATGAATAATCCATGTAATTTTATCGGATATAAACACTCTCTGTCTAGTTTTCAACAAAGAAAACATTTCGATGACAAATGAAAAATCTCGAATCTTGGATCCAAGTGGTACGCTTCTGTAACGAACCACTTACCTGTACAGTTCTGCTGGTACGGTACGTTCCATTTGCGATACAGCAGGTTCATATCGATACAACTTGTATAGAGCTGCATATGGAACGCACGATTTGATTACACCGATATAAGTACGTATGCAGTATTACGTAATGCAGTACTATGCAGTGCGTATATTAAATACAAAGCGATTAATCAATCGTTAAATACTTATATTGTGGGTTACTTACTTAAAGGCCCACTACCTTTCCTGAGCAAAACATAAATAACACTAAAATTACAACATCAAACATATTTAAGATTTCCTGCGTATTATATGATACTATTTTGCCGTCTGGCGCAGTGATAGTCAACTATCGCGCGGCGTTTAGTACGACGACGGGAAATATAAGACGACCCGCGTTATGAAAATTAATATTTTATTTATTTCATAATCAAATTGTTCAGATGGTGATGATACGTGTAGTATTAGCGGTAAGTTAATACATTTCGCGACTCGTTTTACAATTAAAAGCCGTTTCGGAGAGATAGTAGGGCTTTAACAAATTTGGAATTGATACAAAAATACTTTATGCAAAGTTGTCGGAGAATAAAATTTGAGCGTAAATATTGGTATGTGGAAGTCTTACCACATCTTAAAGCAAAAAATCATGCATCCTCTAATAAACCGGAACACATTTTTCCTTGTTTACAATTGATATCTTTCTTAGTATGTCCCTTGTTCCTTGTTCCTTGTTTTAAGCGTTTACAGATGCTCCACCGCCGACAGAACATAAGTGATACTCATCATTTGAACAATAATTGGTGTTTAATCGTGTAGATTTATGTCTAATTAACACGAAAAATAATACAAAATAATTTAGTTTGCCTTTGGTGCATGCGCAATCAGTACTTAATTTCATATAGGGCATAGTGCTATGGATTTTTTTTCGGGATACAATTAATCATTTTTAATATTTTTATCTTGAAGTAAAATTAGAAGCTTAAACTTTTCAATAGTGGTAATGGTGTAAAATAAGTAACTTTGGTAACTGAAGAAAAATACTAATATGTCTGCTTTTGTTTTTTATTGAACATTCAATAGTTTAACATTTTTCACAATTATGTCTAATGAAGCAATATACTTGATTTTTATTTCAACATAAGTACTAATTTACAAAAAAACCATCAGAGTTGTTACAGTAATAATCAACATGTAACTAATCTGAGTGAGAAGAAAAGGTTTAAAAATTGAAATTATATATTTTATTGATTTAAATTATTAACTATTATTAATTTTATCATTTTATGAACATTAAGTCATAAATCTACTCCAAAATTTTGGAAAATATAATCCCCTTCCCATTTAAAAGAAAAAAACATGATTTTTAGTGAGATCCTGAAATTGTATACCAATTCGGATCCACTATTACAATCACCATAAAAAGGTCATTACGATTGCACAATTTGGCAAAGAAACTATATATCTAATATAAAAATATGAACTTTTGTTTCGGTTCAAATGGTGTTATATCGCCCTGGTAGAATGTTTAAAAAGGACCGCGGGCTATGCCCTCGGCTATTACTACCACAGCAGTAAAATTACTTTTTCTTTGTTCTTGGCTTTCTGATTAGCCTATTCATTTTTTGCATTCCACGATGAAAAAAAAAATCGGGAATGGCGCTGAAATCTGACGTTAACGTTACGTCACAATAGAAACATTTACGTTGCGCATTGATTTGGAAAAAATAATCCCTGGGAAAAATCAATGGAATCGTACGTGAAAACGTATTTTATTTTATAAGGTAGCCTGAGAATTAATTATAAGCATTGAAGTCACTATTTTTTAATTTCATCGGGGTATGAAATAAATTTAGTTTGCAAACTTTTGTGAGAATCTGCTACGTGTATTCACACAGTTTGCAAACAAAATTTCTTTCATACCCCGATGAAATTAAAAAATAGTGACTTCAATGCTTAGATAACACCATATGGACCTCAACAAAGATCCTATATTGATATGCATTAGAGAGCTTTTTGTACATGATATGATATCCTATCCGTTTGCGTTATACTTTGATCGATAAAGTCTTACAGATTTAATAAATATAAGACCTTGTAATACAAGTAGCAGAGACTTTTATTTGCATCTCATGTAGTCTCGTAGATCTGTTGAAATGAATTGTAGATATCGACGGATATATCAGAGATACACCCTTCTTCTCCTGCTATATGTAATCATAGCAGTGGTTTTGAGAAAAATATATACAGTTAAGCTTATAATAAGAAATCTCTCTTTTCTTGTATTTGAAGATAAAGCTTTGTATTTTATTCTAATGTTTCTTTTGTTAATCTTTTTTTTTTTTTTTTGTTAGTATTTTTCACAGTCAATCGGTCAAAGGTAATTTCCATTAATTAATGTGTTTGTTAGTTTAGCATTTGTTTCATGCTATTTTATTTTGTACTTTTTATCTATTTATCTATTTATTTATCTGTTTATTTATTTTGAGTTGTATTACATTCTCTTTCGTAGACTATGGCATTTGCATCGTCTCTTATTTAAAAGTTAGATAATGAATATAGCATTCTGGTGTAGAATGTATACTGTTACACAACAGAAACTGACTCAGCAATACCATTGATTGTTTGAAAAAGTGTAAACCATTTAATATGAGGCAAAACAGTTATATCGTCAGAAAAATAACTATAATCTATTATAACAATATTCCTCTTCTCTGACAGTAACATATATGTTCATCTATTCAACTTGTTTTTACTTTTTTTCTACACAACTCGTACACATCAGTTAGTTGTTGGTGTCGTCGGTTCATCAAAGATCCATATCAATAAGCTTTAAAAGTGACATGATATCCCATTCTCTCGTAATGAAACTTCCCTGGTAAGATTTAGGTACCATGTAAAAGATAACTTTAAAGTAGATCGAGCTTTATAAAACAGTACCGGACTTCCTTCATAATATTAGCGACGCACTGATACAAGTTGTTAAGGTGAT